>NW_026542602.1:4239865-5439865 GCF_028750875.1 Macrosteles quadrilineatus
TTAAAACGAAGTAAAGACAGAGTCTTAGTGCGTTGGTTGGGTTTTAAAGAAAGTGAAGACTCATGGATACCCAAAAAGGACTTGATCTAGACCAATCAACCAGTCAATCTTGAACCATCAAAGAGGAACATGGAGATAATACATCATAAGGAGCATTTCGACATAGACAATGTAGACCGATTGACTGTTGATAATGTTAATAACAACGAGGGTAGACATGGTCTGTTGTTTCCTAATACGGTTCGTTGCATTGTGACAGGTCCATCAAACTGTGGAAAAACAAATGTGGTGTTTAACATGATTACCAATCCAAAAGGATTAAGGTTCAATAACATATATATATTTTCAAAGTCTTTACAACAACCAAAGTATCAACTTTTAGATAAAATCCTATCCGAAGTACCAGATGTCAAATTTTTCAAATTTAATGCAAGCGAGAATATAATGCACCCGAACGAAGCTAAACCATACTCTATCTTTATATTTGATGACGTATCCTGCGAAAATCAGGACGCAGTTAGAAATTACTTTGCTAATGGGTAGACATAATAATATAGACTGTATATATATAGGCCAGACGTATAGTAAAATTCCAAAGCAATTGATCAGAGATAACGCTAACTTTATAGTTATATTCAAGCAAGATGATACAAACCTAAAACACATTTATAACGATCATGTTGGTGCAGATATGAGGTTTGAACAATTCAAAGAGCTTTGTGGGAAGGCTTGGGCAGATAAATATGGGTTTTTAGTTATTGACAAAGACGAACCTGTGAAAAACGGTCGATATCGAATCGGATTTGATAAATTTGTTTTAATACACTGAAAAAAATTGAGATGGACATTATTATACCTGTGTTCAAGGTGCGAACATGGTTAAGCAAGAAAATTTGTTAAAAGAGATTAAATCTCTCAGTGATGCTATTAGGCGAAAAAATAGAGCATTGAGGTTGGGTATAAATGAAAGGGATGCATTTTTAGAATCAACATTTAAACCTGTTATCGAACCCATAAAAGAGATGACGCAAAAGCTGAGAAAACTTGGACCTTCTACAGAAGGAGAAATTATTCTTCCGTTATCTAAATATGAAGAGGAACAACATGAAATAGATCGTTATGAGGATACTGAATTATCCGAAGAGTCCGACGCATCTGAACCGATGGAAGATGTTAGGGATAAAGACATAACGGAAGAGGACGAAGAAGTCTCAGAGGTCGAAAGAAAAGAGGAGGAAATAACCAATCCATCAAACATAAGCAAGTTGGGCACAGAAATAGCATCCAAAGGTGAACTTGGAAGGAAGTATGTATTGAAAATGTTACACTCAACACCAGCTAACAGGAATTATCATGTTTACGGAGCGAGGCTAGAAAGAAAAGGAATGATGATCGGTAACAGTCTACTCGATGTGGATGAGGATGATAACATTTTAATTGGTGATAAGAAGTATAAAGGTACTCTGGGATTGTTTGAATTAATATTTAGAAGCAAACCGAGTAGATACAGTGCAAGAGACTTGAAACATTTCAAAACTATTTGTCACGATACAAACACTCATAGAAAAGGATATTTACCAGACAACCCGATATATAGAAATCGATCGGAAAAGTATAGAAACGTAATATCTGACCTGTTTCCGTCTAAAAAAAATCCATTAAAAAGAAGAGCTATTTCTTCAGCTGAAATAAACATACAACACAAGAAAATAAAAGTGAATAGTCCAACACCTTCAGGCGAAGGACTGTTAAAAAACACTTACAGCACAAACATAATCTATTACAATGATGCAAATAAATTAGTAGATCGTATGAGATTAATACATGAAGCAATAGAAGCAGGCCACACGGGTCTAGAAAACGAATGGGTGGCTTTAATTGATGAACTACGAAACAGACAAATAATAGTATAGAAGGAATGTATAAACACATTTGGTCAAGCAAATAATTAGCAGTTTAATTATGAGTGTGGATAAGTTTGGACGATATTCCGATCAAGGCATTAGATCGAGGTCTAATGCTAAAGGAGACAGGTTACCTGTAACACCGAATGGTGACTACGATATCGGTAATAAACGTTTACAATTTGTAAACGACCCTATTGAGAGTAAAGATGCTGTCAATCTACAAACATTACTACTGGAAACCTCAAACAGTCTTAAACTTAACGATGGTAAGGATTACAACTGTGGAAGTAGAAAATTAACAGAAGTCGGTCCTCCGGAACATTTTGATGACGCTGTTAACGTAAACTATATTGTAAGAGTTTTAAGTGAAATATTCTTTGATTTTTATAACCTTTTGGTAGTAAACAAACCGAAGATTGAAAAAAACAAAAAAGAAGAGTGGATCAACACGTATATTGTGCAAAAGTACTTTATTGATCATAAAACGATGAAATTCCGAACCTCTCTTTAAAATATAAAACAACCAGAGATCACCAAGAGTTAAACATTCCTTACAAAGAACCCGTATAGTACACTGTACTTGATATATCGCTATTGTGCTATAAATACCGATGATAGAGGTTACTCGTACCAGTCATCATCCAGAGCTATATAAGGAAGGAGGAGGAGTTGTGTCTTCAGCACTATCTCTACTGACGAAGCCTTTACGACATATCCCTTTCGGATCAATAGTTAATAAATCAATTGATTTACTGCCTGTTGAATTGCACATTCCTGGTTATCAATATTGCGGCCCGGGTACTAAACTGAAGAAACGCTTGGCAAGAGGTGATCCTGGAATAAACAAGTTAGATCAAGCGTGTAAACAGCACGATATATCGTATTCGAAGTTTACGGATTCCACAAACAGATCGATAGCTGATAGAGTACTTGCTGAAAAAGCTTGGCAAAGAGTAAAATCGAGTGACGCCAGTGTTGGTGAAAGAGCAACAGCGTTAGCGGTCGCAGCAGCAATGAGGGGAAAAACAGCAATAGGAGGTGGAAGAAGAAGAAGAAGAAGAAAAACATCTACAAAAAAACGTGGAGGTAATATAAGAAGGAAGCGAAGATCTAACACTGGCAAGAGAAAATCTAAGCAATCACTATGGTCAATGTTAAAAAAAGGTCAAGGACTGTATCTAAGACCGTATCGTGCGTATTAAATAAAAAGAACCAATTAATCATTCCTAATAAAGCGTTGACTAATAAAGACTTATTTCAATATGCATCTTGTTTAAAGATTCCTTTCTTCAGAGGAGTTTTTATGAAGGACGGGCTACCTAATAAAATGTGGAAAAATGAAACCGGAATAGTAAATTTGGATAATAGCGATGGACCCGGTACACATTGGGTTTGTTACAAGAAACTCAATAAATCCGTCTATTATTTCGATAGTTTTGGAAATTTACCTCCACCAAATGAATTGCAGCGATATTTTCGAACAGCAACGAATGTATTTTACAATTATGAAAGAGAACAACCTGATGATACATCGATTTGTGGGCATTTATGTTTGGAGTTTTTAGCAAAAAGTGTTAGTAACACTTAAGATGTCGTCCTATACCGTCTCGATAACGAGTAACTCATCTATAATGCGTAGTATACTTTTTCCTGCGTTACGATTGCAGAAGGATAAAATATGGGAAGCGGCTTTGTTAGATCTTACTACGTATAACTCTATTCCTAACATTGTTGAGGGGATAAACAACAAATTGCATTACTACAAAACGAAGGACAGTAAAAATGAATATTACGACCTTGAAGAGTATTCCCTCCCTACAGGATCCTACGAAATCGATGATATAAACGACTTAATACAGAAGAATTTGGGGAAAGATAATATTGCGATATTAGGAAACAACAACACAATGAAAACGGACATTACTTCAAAATATTTTTTAGATTTCAGTAAGGAGCAGACAATAGGTGAATTATTAGGGTTTACTAAATCAAGAGGTATATTAGAAGCTAACAAGCCACATACTGGAGATTCAACTGTAAATATCTTAAAAGTGACCACAATAGATATTACTTGTAATATTATACAGGGATCATACAGAAACGGAGAAAATAGTCATATATTACATACGTTCTACCCGTCTGTTCCTCCAGGGTTCAAGTTAATTGAAAGGCCTAATAATCTGGTGTACCTACCGTTAAACACCAGTTATATATCAGACATCGTTCTGAACATATTGGATCAAGAAGGAAATATCGTAGACTTTAGAGGGGAACCTATAACTGTAAGGTTACACATAAGATCTACATCTTAAAAATGGGGTTGTCTTTTAAAAAGAATCCGCATCGCCAGGAACACATCAGTAGTTCAAGAGCAGTAGAAGAGTTAACAAGTGATAACCTACGCTTTCTGCAGAAGCTTGGATTTAAAGTTGTCAACCATGGACATACTGGATATAACTCACGGTCCGACATTCGACGAGACCTTATGGGAAAAGGAATATCACACTCACAACCCTTACGCTTCATCGAAATTAAATAATAATGATGAAATCCGGATTCCTATACAACAGCAAGATGTTTACACGCTGCCGAACGAAAGCTATTTGTATATAGAAGGAAAGGTTACAAAAAAGGATGGATCCGAAGGAACGACAGTACCTTTTATCAATAATGCAATAGCATTTCTCTTTGAGGAAATAAGATATGAAATTTCAGGTGTTACAGTGGACTCTACAAAAAAACTGGGAATCGCTACTACAATGAAGGGGTTAGTGTCTTTTACTCCAAACGAGAAGAATATTCTACTAACTGCTGGATGGGTCGCACCCGAAAGTGATACGATAACGCCTGACTCAAAGGGAAATTTTGACTTTTACATACCTTTAAAAATGTTTTTAGGATTCGCCGAAGATTATAGAAGAATCATAATCAATGTAAAACAAGAATTGGTGTTGTTACGATCTTCAACTGACAAAGATGTCATTAAAGCTGCTGCCGGAACGACTGAAGCAAATTTAGATTGGCGGTTGACTTTAAACAAGATTGTTTGGAGAGTACCGCATTTAAGGTTGGCCGATCAACATAGAATAACATTGTTAAAACAATTGAAATCTGATCGAGACATAGTCATACCATTTAGAAGCTGGGAACTACATGAATATCCAGAGTTTCCTGTTACAAATCGACACACCTGGACTGTAAAGACTTCAACTCATTTAGAAAAACCAAGGTACGTAATATTCGGGTTGCAGACTAAAAAAAGAAACGTGATAACTGGAAACGCCGCCACATTTGATCATTGTAAACTAACAAATTGCAAATTATTTTTAAACTCCCAGTTTTTCCCTTACGATAATTTGAACATTTCGTTTGGTATGAAAAGATACAGCGTACTTTATGATATGTATGCTCGATTTCAAACATCATATTATGGAAAAATAAACACTCCTCTAATATCACCGGAACAATTCGCCTCGAAAGCTCCAATTGTGGTTATAGATTGTTCTAAACAAAATGAATCTGTAAAATCTTCAAGCGTGGATATAAAGTTGGAATTGGAATTTGATGAAAATATACCCGAAGGAACATCCGCTTATTGTTTGATTCTGCATGATAAGATTGTAACATACACCCCTCTGACAGGAATTGTAAAAGTAGTGTTGTAGATGTAAACACTCGTTGTGGGAGGGTATAAATAGAACTCAGAGTAAACGGACAACTTCAGTTTATCCATACTCTCAGTCTAGGAAACATCGCTTTCCCAGATGGGATCATCGCAGTGTGCAACGGAAACAACAACAGCAATGTTATTAAAAGATAAAGAAAACAAAAACCAATGTAAAGAAGCAGTATCTGAATTTTTATCTTTTAACGAAGAAGAATCACGTACAGAAAATGATGAAAACACCAACATCGTAACTAAGGTAATCGGAAAAAGGAAGAGGAAACAAGAAGAGGAAATGCCACTACACAAGTTGATAGAAGTATTTCTTCGTATATCATATCCAGTTTCAAGATGTATGACAAAAATTATATCCATCGGTATGTACAAACCGTTGGATTATTCTCCTACTGTCCTATTAAATCATGGAAATAAAACTTTGTTGTTTTCAGAAAATGCTTGGGAATCGTTTATTAGACATTTGCATTTGATAGAATGTTATTTGGAGAATAATCTGTTTGGAAGAAAAACTGCAATCAGGCTCTCAGACTGCGACATAGAGATAGATGTTGTTAAACAACGAGGCGAGCAGCAAGTTAGATTTAGAGAGCTAACCAAACATGATGAAAAAATTTTACTTACCAATTCTGAATTTTATTTATTGAGTTGTGCTACATCATCGATAACTAGATACATGAGGCAGCTAGTTTTTTCTTCCCCTGTCGTAAAAGATTACTTAGTAGAAACGATGGAAAAACAACCAGACGTTCAGATATTGCATGGACCTGTAGATACATCGATTTTCAACCGGATACCTGAGGAGGTGGAAATGTGGAGACAAGTTAACGCATTGGAACAGAAGGAAAACATTGACGAAGAAAAGATAGATGGTTCTAGTTCTGTCAGTGTAACGGAGGAACAAGTGACAAAGGAAAACCACGAAACAATTTCAACAGAAGCAGAACAGACGAGTAATGTTCAAGGTGTAATGAATTTACAAGACGGAGAAAAATAGAAGGAATAAAAAAGAAACAACAGATAAGTTGTAGCTGATGGCTGATGTAAACAGGACAGCAAATATGTGAACATCACGTGGGGTAGGCCTACTGGGGGAAGGTGCCCACGTTAAATATACACCAACGCGCTGACAACTGTACGGCCTGATCTATAAAAAAGGGATCTACCGTGGTGTGGAAACCAGTTGTTATCTTAAAACGATATGGAGAGGAAGATTTCCTTCGCTGACAGAGTTGAAGAGATTCAAGAAAAACCTTGTGTAGTAGAATTTCAAGCTTTTCGAGGAAACAAAAATGAATATATCATAAAGGAACTAGTATTCCTAGATTTAAATACAGGAATTGTCTTTCCATTTCTATTTGAACCTCCATTCGCATTTAATAATCTCAACAGCAAAACGAAAGAACCAATAAATAAATTACGAGATACTTCCATTGTATCGATTGGTGTGAAGGGTTTACAAATTACAATTGTGTGTATTTTAAATTTTCAATAAAGAATTTAAAAAAAAAATCAGCATATCGGTATTCATCCCACTACTGATATGCTGATTTTTTTTAAACCCAAACAACGACCTTGAAAATATCGATCCACCCTAGCTCTGACACGTCACCATGACGTAACCCACTACACCATGTCCTAGGTCACGTGCTAGGTCATGCACCGATGCTTATATAATATCATCCAGTGTAAAAAGGATCCATATTTAGCAAGGAAGTGATGGATATATTAGAAAGACTGGTTGACGGTGAAAGAAGCCTTACCTAACATTTGAACATATTTAACAGTGGAATTAGTTAAATTGAATAGTTTTCTGTACTACAACTAGCAATAAAAAAACATTCAAACAGTTTCACAAAAGGACAAACGATAAACAGAAATACGTTGGATTACAATACAACCAAGAGTATTTAATGAGAGTTAACATTTGCTTTAAATAAATAGTAAATTATAGGGTAAAGAGTGGGAAATTTGTTTTTATATAGCTTGATCGTTTGTACGTCTAACATTAAGCAATGTACAATATACCAAATGTTTGTTATTTTAAAAATCATTCAAAAACATAACGATTTGGATGAATAAACAAGTCTTAGAAATATAAGGTACTATGTTGCAAATGTGGCATATGGTTGTAATTAGTGGAACAATGCTCTGCCCGCATGTACCGCCAACTGTTCACGAAGAAGTAGAAACACTGTGTACATCACTTTTCCATACCAGTTAAATAGCTGATACACCTTGCAGGATTAAAGTGATATTTTAGTTTAGTTCTGGATTTATGTTTATAATGGTGACATAATAAAATAGTGGTTTTTAATAAGTTTTCTCACAGAAACATTGCAAACCAAAATCCAAACACTTTTCGTAATATGTACATAATAACAAACTTTTCACTTGACGATCTTATAAAATGCAAAGACAAAAGTGGAAATATTTCAATTGCGAATGTTTGCTGTATACTAGATAGCAATCATAAACAGCATAAAAGAATGTGTATGATGGGTCTCTCATTAGTCTGTAGTGGAACTAGCTAAAGACAACATCTCATTAACAACAAATTATATCGCAAACATTGCAAAGGTAACATGTACAAATAGTTATCTCCAACAGTTTTATGTCGTATATATAGCTAATTTCTCAAATTTAACAAAATTCCTACTATGTTTCCAATAAAAGAAGCAAACTTTGAGTGTATAATATGCATGGACAAAAAAATCGTAATTTACTCTTCTTACCAATGCAAACACTGTTTCGCTTGCGACATGTGTGGATGACAATTTGACAACTGTTGTTACTGTAGTAGACCTAACTCTATGATCCAAATGTTTAGTTTAGCTTAGATCTGTATTAGGTTTAAGTTTGAAAACAATTATATTCCTCGTATGTCAATTTTGATTTTTCAATAAAGAATTTAAAAATCAGCATATCGGTACTTATCCCTTTACCGATATGCTGTTTTTTTTAACCACAACAATAACCTTGAAAATATCGATCCACCTAACTTTCACACCTCAGCATGTCGTCATCATGACGTCACCATACCGTAACCCACCACACCACGTGCTAGGTCACGCACCATTACCACCAGATGCTTAACCGTCAATTAAGCACCACATGGCTCTTGTGACGTCACTCCTCAGCAGCCCTATGTATCCACTACTATTGATATTTATTTTTCTTTGAGTCAAATCTAACTCATATTTAATATAGCTTTTATGCTGAAACGATTCCAAATCAAATACTTAGCTGGTTATGTACAAATAGCAGGGACACTCTTTTATTCAAATCTTGTTATGTTCAAGGGCCGAGATGATACTTTACCCTCTCAAAGAGATTTGATTATCGTTCTCTATCTGAACAAATAAAAGGGTTATTCATCTGAGTGATTGGAAAATGAGATTTTAGGATTTATTGGAAAAATATAGTTAATAAAGCCTACTATATCTTTAGAACATTTCTTATAAAACCAGTATGTATGTTTATGTAGATAACGGAAAACGCTAATCTATTTGTTCCTTCATTTTGTAAAAGAGTCAATATATAATACATTTTTAAATTGATTTTTTTTACTACAATACTAATACTAATTTGGTGAGTCGGTGGCTCAGTTGGTAGCGTCGCGAACTTCGGGCGCAAGGCAGTAGTGTCGTGGGTTCGGATCCTGGTCACTGCCACAAACTTTTATCAGTACAGTTCACCTTTGTACTGTACCGGCTCACCCCTTGCTTTGCTGGATACGTTCCACGCACAGATCTGTAGTCTATGTGGACGGGCAAATGCAAGGTTAAAAGAAGCCGCCAACCTCTTAAAAAAAATAAAAATAAAAATAATTTGTATAGCTATATTTTAAATAACATCCACTTATGTGTAAAGACCAACCCATTTTTTAATGGTTAAATATACTAAATTTTGAAACTTACATCAGTTTAAACATATTTATAAATACAGTAAAAGATTACAATATCATCAAGGCTACTTTACCAAAATGAGGAAAACTGCCACGTGCAGTACTATAAGTAAAGGAAAAGTAAGACTTTATATCAGTATTAGTGCACTTGTTTATTTAAACTTGTCAGGTCAGTTTTGGGCAGGGTTGTGACCAAATTGTATTTTGATTGTTTATTATTATCACAAACAATTACAGCAGAAAATGTTGAGGTAGAAGACGAGAAGAGTAGTTTTATTAAATATCCTCCAAACCGTAAGAGATGATTTTGAAAAATAAACACTTTAGGAACATCTTATTTATTAGAAAACTAAAGCTATTATAAAATTAAATCAGGTTTGTTCTGTAGTAAAAATATAAACATTTGAATTACAACATGCTAAAAAAGCTGTAATATTTCAAAATCATGTTTAATAGCATCATGACTTTTTAATAATCAAGACTACTATATGGTAAACAAGTAAAAGAAGAAACGTGTTATGAAACCGTCAATAATAACATCAAGTTTAATGTACGCCTCAGCTGACGAGGTTGACTACAAAAATTCTCTTTCGTCGTTTGTTTGAAACGCTTATATTTAGGAAGAGTTTGATCTTAATGTTATTTATTTGTTAAATAAAGATCCATAGGTTTATTTATAATACTGTTTAACTACGAAAATTTGGTTTTATTTTAAATATGGAAACACCTACTTGTATTTAATAATGTTCAACCCACAACCCGATCTCAGTCTTATTCGATCAACAAAAGGTATATATTTAAAACTAAAAGTATAACGATAAGAGTTAATATTGTGGTCATACTTATATTTCAGTCGATTTAAATAATCTTCAACATTTCCGTATTGGTCCCTTTTTGTGTCATGGTTATGACGGATTGCAGAGTTTGGAATTATTAAACTTAATTGGTTGAAATCTGGTATTATCAAGGTATAAATTATTAATTACATGGGTTCCTAAAAAGGAGATATGTGAACAAAACCATAGCTATACATTTAAAAATTTCCAATAACAAGTTCTGTAAGGAACAAGAGCTGCAGAATTAACATGGCAAAGTTGAAATAGATTGTTCGGCGTTGTGTAAATACAGATATCACTCCTTTGTACATTTCCACTGTGATGAACATATTCAAGTTGGACCCACCAACTGGAAAGGAAAGCAGGTTTTTATTTGTCCTGCAAACCATTTTGATTATTTTTAAGGGCTAGAGACATGTAACTGAAGTCTTGCTGAAGTAAAACCATTTCAAATTAATTGATGCAGACAAATTAATTTTGAAAAGGTTAATGTGAAATCACTTTCTTATACTGCTTTAAATTTAAGACGAGCTTTGAAGCAGTACAATTTGTGGTAACTTAATAACATGTTTAATTGTATATGAAATGTATAGTAGTTTTTACTTGGCATTTTCAAAACGTTTTTACAGCGCGGAGATTATTTTCATTTTCTTTAACCACATAAAGTACGTTTCTCGTCTGTTGTAACTTTTAGTCTTTGTTTGATGTAGGTTCATATCCAATTAAAGTAAGAGGGGGGCAGATGGATACTACATGATATTTCTTTGACTTTTAAGATTTAATTGTTTTTATGATTCGTCGTTTTATCATTGAAAAAAAAAGAAGAATTCTGTCGAAATACAAAACAATTATATATTGATAATAAAAAAAACCGGTTTAAAAAACATAACGGAGAAAACCTTGAATCTGTATCCAGCTGTTTCTTAATCATAAAAATAAAAAAATGTGTTATCCAACGTATACCTTTCCGGATAAAGTTTTAGTTTAATTACTGACTGTATTTTATATTACATGTTTTACTGAAACATTTGATTTTTTCAGGTAAATTACCCCTAGTGTCCAAGTATAAGCAACTGCAGACATTGAGTAAGTTTTGTTAAGATTATATTTATAGAGTAAGCTTTGAGTGTGGAGTAGTGCTATAAGTCATTCCGTGTAGTAGATTTTTTACAAAATGTTGTTTCATTATTTGTAAATGTAAACACCATCAATTTATATCTTAACAACCGAACTAATACAGCAACATATTTTCATCTTTACCCCTAAACGTAAGCTACGATACCTTCCATTTGCGTTAAAGTAATAGGTTTGGACCAAGGGTTTGCGTGGATATATAAAAGCAATATTCCACGAGATAGATACCTTTGTTGTTAAAAGGTGACATGTTGACCTTCGTATATAGGACATATTTCGCCTATTGTTGGTTCACTAAGCAGTACAATGTTAAATCCGTGCATTAGTATCTTACTAAATAAGTTATCTAGGAACTGGGAGTATTTTTAACCAAAATAAGAATGAGTTATGTATGTACAATGAAGAGATCCGGTTTTATTTACGTTAGTTACTTACAACAACTGTTTCTACTGTTTGTTCGTTACAACGAACAATAACTGTTTCTAGAGCCAGTACCTTTCTGCATCAAAATTTACTCAAAATACACTCAAATAGCAATTCACTCAAAATTTACTAATTTTTTTTTACTTAGTGAGGTAAGCCTTAGATTTTATTATGACAAAATTTATCTTGTTTTTAAATTATTAAAAGCTTACGGGCATATAGAATTAAACTTTCTTTTAATTATTATCTCAGATCGGCATAAACTGCGTTTTCTTTTATATTATTACTAATACAATTTTCAAATATTATTTTATATCCATATCTACATAAAACTGTATTGCCACACGAAGTATATGCAAGATCCACATAAGGGAAGTATATGCTATAAAGATAAACGAGGGTTGCATACTTAGCATCGATTTGAAACTGTTATGGTCTCTAATACACGTTACCAACTGGTCAGTTAGAGAACTACTCCATAAAACTTTGCACCCAAGAAGTTAGCATTGAATGCAAGAATATACAAGATAAAAATAGTAATACTGATATATATTTATACAGTTGAAATATATAGGCTGTGCAAAAAAAATCGGATAACATTGTCTTGTAATAAATTTGATCTCGGATAATGTATTATAATTACTGTAGATTATTCGAGTCTAATTCAGACCTTCTTTTGCTGGTAAAGAAAATTCAACTGTTCCGATACTCTTTTTAATGTAAAGTATACAGGGTAAGGCAAAAATCTGGAACCCCCCAGTTTACTTTTTAACGCGTTGCAGCAGGAAAACCAAACTCGGCACATATTTACAACATACGAAATTGCACTTTTTCATCAAAGTTACAACTTTGCGCCAGCCCTCAAAATGGGGTATTTTGGGGGCAGCCCCAAATTTTCAAATGTAAACACCTATCATGTGACCCCTCATTTAAAGGGTTTATCAAGATAAATTAAATGGCGCAAACCAGAGGTCAATATCGCACCCCTAATCAAAATGGCAGCCATTTTAATTATTTAAGATGAGCAAGCAAGATAAAGTCTGGACACTCCCAGTTAACTTTAGAAATTTAATATTTTAATACTGACCAAAAGGGGAATTCTCTTTTTTATAAAGGAATGCTGAGTTTAGTTTTCCTGCTATAACCTGTTAAAAAGTTATTAGGGGATATTTCAAAATGACTACTATTTTGATTAGGGGTGTGATATTGATCTCTAGTTTGCGCCATTTAATTTTTCTTGATAAACCCTTCAAAATGAGGGGTCACATGATAGGTGCTTATATTTAAAATTTGGGGTTGCCCCCAAAATACCCTATTTTGCTGGCTGGGGCAAAGTTGTAACTTTGATGAAAAAGTGTAATTTTGTAAATATGTGCCGAGTTTGGTTTTCCTACTGCAACGCATTAAAAAGTTAATTGGGGGGTTCCAGACTTTTGCCTAATCCTGTATATTACATGAGTATTACATAAGTAATATTACATGCAGTTTAAAAATGCGCATTTTGCATTGGCATTGGTCAAACCTTAAAATTATTTTTTTTTTTTATATGAAACTAAACGATGAAATTAACAATGCTGAAACAATGTTCTTGAGTGTTTACTTTATATGTACTCTGAGAAACGTCACCAAATATTACATAGGATTTTAATTTTACCGGAGTTCATTTTGATAATTTTTGTTTCAATGTAAAACAATTTATTTGTTCAAAAGTTAGTGTAGTAGTCCAACAAATAAGCGTAGGTCGTAACAATTAAACAGTTAATAACATTATAAGAGACTTAGTAACTTTTCTATTTAGCATAACATTTTTGGTTATTTCTATATATATTTGTGGAAAAAGTATGAAAATGTTCCATATAGTAATTCATTTTATATGGTCATATTACATTTTAAATTTCCAATCGAAGTCACCGCAGGTCTTATTAGTGGTAATAACCACAGATTTGGGTATTATATGAGCGACTGCAAATACTATCAGACTTCAATAGACATTGGAAACAATGTTATAAATAATTCCCAGAGCAGACCTTTGAAACAAACACCCACGTAAGCTTGTACGTATTCACAAGTCGCGTTCACTTTGGATGCCGTATGTGGTGTGAACACATAACTCTAACTACATTAATTCGCTTTGTAAACTTAGCACTTAGGTACTTAACAACAAACAAAACAATTTCAGTCCCAGTTGTGATAATTATTCATACATGGTCTTTTCCAAGAACAGTTAGGTTGTTGTAACTATTAATGTATGTTAAGGCTCTGTTTATTAACGGTTTGATATAATAATTCTATTCACATTTTATTTTCATCACATTGGAACGGCGATCGAATGATGTGTATTTTGATATAATTATGTATGAAGGATGTACTTAGGCTAGAATAGAGATTTTTGAAGATGTTTTCAAACTAATATATTTTGCATCTTTAGCCAAAACCGCTACCAATTTCTTTCAGAGTTGAAATGGCGACCTTTAGAATACAATGTTACCACTACTTCCACTTAACTACTTTGCTGAACTTAATTTGGAGCTCGTTTCATATAAAGTTGTAATCTTACAAAAATATAACACGAAACTCCACTCATCTCCAAAAGTAAAACCAATCTGTCTGCAGTCATGGAACCGATAAAAGTTATTTCCAGTAGGAATGAAGTCTTCACCGCACTCCTTACTATCAGTATTGGTTAGTTATCGGTGAACGAAGGCAGCCACTTTGTAGATTTAAAGTGGTAGCTGACGTAAAGAAGTGACTGGAGTGGTTTTATTTATGTATTTTAGGGACATAACAGGTTTACCCATTTATATTGGGCATATGAAGTCAGAACTGTTCATATATTGCATTCCAATTTTAATATGATCAAATCAAGAGTTTCATAATTCATAATACGATGTATAATTTTACAATTTTGTCTGCTATATCTAGGTTTGATAGTACTGAATCTAGTAAAAAAAACCCAGGCTTCACCCACAGATACCCTACAAGAACAGTGTAGCATAACCTTTCCCGAGATTTAACATGTCTCAAAACGGTTGGTATATTTTTGTCAACTTATAATAACAAAATACCTATAAACAACACGTTTAGAATAGCAGGCTGTTAAAGACGAGATATTTCATTTAAAATTAATTATATTTATAACATCATAATAACTTAGGGACATGCAATTAAGGTTGACTCCGAACCACAGCTTTTAATTGCATATCACACAACACTGGGGAGGTTTGAACCTTTGCCCCGAGAACAGAAAGCCCGCGCTTTCATTGTTAGACCAGGCCAGTATCGTTCTTCAGCACTGCAACATCTATTATGGAATAAATACTTAACCCTGCAATGAGTGAATCATTTTAGATGCCATTAGATATTTATACGAGCGAAGGTTGGCACAATACTTTTGCCTCCGATTCACTGTCAGTTATTGACTTTTCTTTTAATATTGTATTGGTATCAACTTCTTGTTTACCTTGACTTAAAGGGATAGTTGTTGATAAAACACATAGTTACTTCCATTATACAACAAATTAAAGGTAGATGAAGCTTAAAACTTACTACCAAACAATACCTCGCCTAAAAGCATGTAAAGTAAAAATAACATCTTATTTCTTTTTCCTACAATATTAATTCTCTGACTAATCACAAATATATTCCATACATTAAAATTAGTAAAAGACTTTACGTGCTCCTTCAATTTAGCCTTGAAACTACTTAATTGTCTACATATATTCGTTACGAAAATTGCAGCAAAGATTGGACGTATAACCTAAGGCTTTACAACAGCAACCCCCTAGAAGGAAAATAATGAGTACAAATCGAACGATGGCGTGTTAGAATTAAGGTAATCCATCACTAAGATTTTGAGGTACGAGTTATTATCCGAACCCACTTTTGTAGCTTTATGACGTGCAAGTTGTCGAGACAAATGTTTGATTAAAATATTCTAAATACTGGAACTTCAGTGAACTAAAACTTAAAACTTAAGCTAAATAAAAACAGGTGGTGCAGTGTTGAGAATGTTTTAAGTTTCAAAAAGACAGAATAATAATACAGTATAAC
This sequence comes from Macrosteles quadrilineatus, assembly GCF_028750875.1. NCBI lineage: Eukaryota > Metazoa > Arthropoda > Insecta > Hemiptera > Cicadellidae > Macrosteles > Macrosteles quadrilineatus. Next base: position 4,255,802 of record NW_026542602.1, read on the forward strand.
TGTTTAGTAATTCTAGTACGTAAATATTATATTACCTTTTTTTACCACCAAGACCCTTTTTAATATTTCTTATTAGTAGAAAAGTCGAATATCTTTTACAATGGTAAACCAATTGTTTTTTTTACTATAGTTGATTTTAAAAAGCTTTGGAACCATATTGTTTTCAAGGATTTTAATAACACATTTCGTAAAAAGTGTATAAAGTGAGTCATTGTATATTCGAGACCACATTTAGCAACTTAAAATAGGTTGAGATTGACCTCATGTTGTTTGCCTCATGTTTTGAACGTTACTTTGCTACACTACAAAGACGAGCTTTTTTTTAATTAAACATCAACATTGAACTGTTTCCTTAATACAGAGACATTTAAAAACAAATAGAAGTTTTAGGTTAGACCCTGTCTTTATAGTTCAAATTTACATTGATTGTATACTTTTAGTTGTGTAAAATTGTAAACAGTTAAAACAATGACAAATGTGTGTTTGATTATGTCGGCAAAATAAAAAAATTAACACAACTTTTGCATCTTAAGCGTTCATTTTAATAATCATAATGTAAATACAAGTAATGTAATAATACATTATCGAAGGTGATATACATATAAGGAAAGCAAGTGATTTTACAGTAGTTTAGCGAAGAACTTATTTTTATCTTACTTACATTTCATCAACAATCGTTTTTAGTTAATTGATGGTAATATTCTATAACTAACTGACACATACAACGTCTATATAAGTTCATGTAATTTATTATTCATTTTAAAGTGATTCGTTCTGCAATATTTTCAATGAAAGCAAGTAAGGACCGAAATATAAACGTATAATACGTTTACTTTGCAGCTTGTGTCGGTGAAATTAAATAACTCACAAAGGGGTGTTTTAAGAGAAAGCTTTCGTAGAATAATTCATATTCATAAGTCGTGCCTACTTTGAATAACGGATGTGGTTTGGATGTGTTTTCAACATAAACCACAGTTGTAGAACTTGTGAATTCGAATATAAATATTTTTAGCGAGTGCGTATTTTACTGAAAAATCGACAAGAAGAGCCAATTTAGAAGCACAAGCCTATCGCTGTGTTCTTATAAAAAGGTTTCAGTAAAAAAATACAAAACAAATCAAATACTATATATTGGTGTAAAATACCTGAACTTACGCGATCCATAGCGTTGCGGTATGGCAAACTGTCATCATCAGGTCAGTCAAGATGTCTTCTCGCTTCATATGAGGGTCGTCCAATTAGTAATAACATATACAATAATTATAAATAAGCCACGCACACCCACACATTTAAATTTGAACATTTAGGATGATAAAAACTAAATATAATACTGAAATGGTATGGGACACCGTACATATACCTAATAAACCGTACATTTAGTAAAAATAAATTATCGTAATAGTAAAACATTAAAATAATGCTTTTTAACTTTACGTTACATTGTAAAACCCCTTTTATTTGTAAAAACGTAGTGGTTAATTAACATTTTAGTATAACCCCATTCATTCATTTATCTATTCAATGCTTTCATTTATCTATTTGAGTCAAATAGTCTCAGTAATAGTTATCAAAATGCTCATTACATAATATCTTCTTAGGCCTACTACAAATAAATACGAAACAGATAATACAACGGAGAAAATCGTATAGAAATATATGACTACGCATTGATAATGTTTAAAATAATATTTGAATAATAATACGTTCATACAGTTTTAGTTGGAAAAAAATATTCTGTTGGTTTTCAATCAAATCTTTTTTCAAGATTTGTTGGCACTCTCGGCTTCGAACGAACATTTCCAAGTAAACGTAAGGTTAAAAATATTCTAGCCCCAGAACCATAAGAGTGAAATACAGAAAATGCTTTTAGAAAGAGGAACAAAAAGGAGCCAAAGCTTGGTTCGTGACGAGAACAATCTTAAGTAATGTTCTTTGCTAACTTTTGTATGAAATTTCTTCAACTCTTACATCCAACACCACATCGTCTTACGGAGATGTTATCCCTAGAAAGTGGTTATACGAGTACAGTGCTGCATAATTATAAAGATATTTTAAACACCCAAAAAATCACTAATTGGTTTACTTACGCTGCAAAGTTGTATATTTTAAAGCTAAAAGTCGTGTCTCTGTTTTTGTTCATTTAAATTAAATGGTTTTAAAAGAAAGGCATAACTTGAGTTGAAGTTTTAGATAAAACCTCTGCAATAAGTTTTAAACTGCAAACATGTATATTGTGAAAATATCTTCATCCTAAACTTGACAGGTTTATAAAACCTGTGGATGTTGAATAATAAAGGCAACACATAAGTATACTCTAAGGTGGTATAAACAAGGCTGCCTGAGATAGGGGTTTGCGTGGCTCTCTCTGTTTAGTATCTCTTATTTTCTAGACAAATATAATACTCAGCAGTCAATAAAAATAACCAATGCTTTAACTGTTTAACTTATGCTTTATATGACAACTTTTACATCTTTATTCTGAGTGTTCATTGTTTATTTTTTTGCAACGATACTTGTGAAAGCAACATCAAAATAGGTAGTGAATATACATACATTGTTAAATTCAAAGTTAAGGATGAAATTAAAGTCGTTTTACGATTCAATTTACAGTATTAAACAGTTTTATTAGTAAATGAAAAGACATTTTAAGTGACATTTTGCTACACAACTCGTCCTTTTACTTATAGTTATTTTAATTTTGTTTTATTCATCCAATTCAGACTACCGTGCAGTTTAATATGTCAAATAAATAGACAAAATAATCGATACCCTAAGTAAAACAACACTTGAAAAGAAGCAATATAGGCCTACATAGAAAATATAGTATTCAATGTTGAGTTAATACACATATAATACTTTTTTACAGTTCAACCCTGATGAATATATTCAAGTTAGACGCATGAGCTGGAAAGGGAATTTTACGTATTAATTGAATCTACAGTATAATTAATTCAAATATTATTCTAATATCTTCTCTAAAATTAGTTATACATTCAATTTCTGCTGCGAATAACTGGCATTTTACCTTCCAACGTAAAACGTATATTTTCCTTATTGAAAGCTTTAACAAGTTACCCACCAGTCGTCACGATCGTATTTATGTGTAGCCCTGTGTTGGCTGGTAATAACAGATTAAGTAAGAACGAAAGATACATATATAATGTCACGGTAAAGGAAGATAATGTTTACACGTTCCAACATGACAGGGATGAAGGTAATCCATCAGTTATTGAAGTTCAAAGTGTTGTCGACACCCATCTTGGCAATTCTTTTGAACAGAATGTCAAAATGAATAGTTTATTCAATAATATTAGTATTGAATAGAAAAAAATAATTCTTCTTACTAAATTTGAAAGTTTTAACTGTGGTACAAACATCGTAAGCTGCATAAATACAGGTTTAGATCTTACCATGTATTGATAACATTTAGATTTGTGAGTTTGTTCATGCGTAAATGTTGCGATAACACGCAACTCGCTGATTCCTTTTAGAAAAGTAATATTTAGGTACAAACTGGAATATAAATATTTAAAGTAAGTTATGTATAAAAAATATCCAGTTTTCTGCAGCAAATTTAATAAAATAATTTCTGACAAGATAAACATTTTCGTTTCGAATTTTATAGTTTTATAATTTACACTTAAATAAAGTTGGGAAACAGAACTCAAAATATTGCAATTTATAAAACGAATTATGACAAAATTTTAATGTTGTTACAAATAAAAGAGTTCAATTACAAAACATAAAGTTAATAAATTACAGAGATGAGTTTAACAAAAGACTCTTCGTGGAACACTTTATGCTTCATAACACGTACCTAATATGGACGACAGATCAGGTTCGGATGTATTCTCAATATAAATTTGTGTTTTATACTAATGAATTTTCGAATGATTGCACACAATATTTAAAATCACTAATCTAGTTAAATTAATTTTTTTGTAAACTATAACAGTGGCATTTTTAATTAATTGTTAAACGGATGTTAACAATCGTCCTAAAAGTATAAGCAACTATTATTTTCATAGTGTAGTATAGCTGTTTATAGTCGTCATAGCATCATCATGTTTTACAACCAAAATGTTTTAAATTTTAAATGACGTAATAATTAAAACAGATTGCAGGATAGCGTGCCAAGTCCCGTACCAGTCTCAAGTCGTCTGAGTTGAACAGACGCGTATTATGTAATATTAAACAATACAGGTTTTATACATTACTTTATTATTTTAATTACCATTTTAAAAGGTTTTTTTTTCAAAAATGTTTACCTTTACGTAATAATTTGATCATAGAAAACGTTGTGAAAGCTTGTATCTTCAATCTCAAAATAAACAACTTGTTAACGACTTGCTTAGCTTAGCACTTTTATGTATTATTTTGTCAAAAAGATATTGTCCGATGTATAACACTCAAAAACCTTGTTCAGTACACCCACTTTATAAATGTTACCGTCACATTATTTCTAGTGACCTTACGATATGATTAATTATCTCTAAAATCTATTTTTATATTAAAAATGAAAAAATATAGCGCTAGAAATAATTAGGCTGTATCTATTTACGCAAATAGTTTATATGGATTTGATTGCTAACATACAATTTACAGACAGTGTTATTATAAAAATAATATTTATAATATTATAAAAAATTTAAAAGTTATATGTTCACTTGTATGTGAAAATAATCTGTAGTTAAACAGATTGAGTTTTGCAATGTGCTGAAGCTTTTAACAGAGTTTAAGATGTGTACATGAATTAAAACAACACGTAAGACAAGTTTAAAGTAATATTAAGACTAAAGTTTTGCACGTTTAGTGTTTTACTACAGTGTATCTTTAGAATTGTTGTATAACATATAAATTACCAATTACAATGCAATGAATTGTTAATTTGAATGTGTAAGTTGTAAAAATAATATTTAAGTTTATACGAACCCAGAGCACATTTGTCTCAATTCTGGGAAAGCCCAGTTAACTGTAATGTCCAATAACAGAAGTGACGAACAAAACCTGAAAAAGTTACATTGTGAAGTCAAAGTAGATTATTCAGTGACGTGTAAATACAGATATCACTCCTTTGTGTAGCTACACTGTGATGAACATATTCAAGGTGGAAGCATGGATCGGAAAGTAAACTTTTAGCTTACCATTTGTCTTGGAAATATAACTCGAGAAATTTCATTTATTGGTTTAAAATGTATAGCTGATACAGTATTGGAAATTGAATTTCATAACCAAACCAAAACCTGTAAATGAGTTCGCGCAAGTATACCAGCAAGGGGAGCGATCTGGCGTAGTGGTTAGAGCGCGGGACTTCAGTCCCTGAGGTCCCGGGTTCGATCCCCGCCAAGTCACCAATGGATTTTATCTAAGTGATAATGCCGCAACCCCTAGGTCTAGCCTGAAGTAATGTGAAAACAATCCCAGGCTCGTGCCTAGCGTCCTAGGACAAAAAAGGTATACCAGCAAGATTGGACTATTGGAACGAGGTTTTATCGCAAGTTTGATGGGAAAAAAGTGGTTTTTCACATTTTAATCCTCAAAACTAAAACAAATCCCAACTGATCAATAACCATTATGAATAATAAAAAAAGTATCGTGGAGAGTATGATTGTAACTAAATAACTGACCTAATGTTATAAATAATATGCCTTTTTACGAATATTTCATTAGAATTTACTAATAAGTACTTTTGTAAAAAAATATACTATGTCCATTACAAATTTAAACAATTATATTCAATGGCTAAAATTTTTAGACAACAAAAGTTTTTCATATTGAAAATAGAAATTACTTTAAGATTTTATCGAGCTCCTTACATACTGTATAATTTGTGGCATTGCCACTCTACAATACCACTTCAGCAGGTTTCGTTGAATGTAATTGTGCAGGATTTAGCCAAGTACCTATAATCATGGTAGTCTTTCGTAACAATACAGTTTAAGTTTCAGAGCAGACCTTTGAAACAAACACCCACGTAAGCTTGTACGTATTCACAAGTCTCGTTCACTTTGGATGCCGTATGTGGTGCGAACACATAACTCTAACTACATTAATTCGCTTTGTAAACTTAGCACTTTTGTATCTCAGAATACAACTAAATTATTGTTTTGTCAAAACTTATTTATTTAATAAAACATTACATAGGATATGCACAACACAACACTCTATAATTAGGTCACAGAAAAGAGAATCTTGAGTGCAGACACCGAGTATTATCATTAAATATTACACCTACAGACTGTGTTATAACTAATAGATTGATATCTGTGTGACAACGCATTGTAACATACGCTTCTACTGTATCAATATTATAGTTCTAATACTGTATCTTTGTGTAAGAAAGGTTAAAATATGTTTATTCTACTAAGCGAATTAACAAAAACTATTTGATTTGAAATATTTTTTTTACAAATATCGAGTTAACACATTAAAATTTAAAGAATAAAAAAAAATTGCGTACAGTATAATAAACAAACGTCTTCGATCGTTGTGGTTCAATTTATTACCAAACTCAATTACTAAAAAAAAACTTTTAACGTTGTTGTAAAATAAAATACGCCCGTCTCTAACATAAAATTCTGTTCATTTTCAAAAGTAAAACCAATTTGTCTGCAGTCATCGAACCGACAAAGCTATTTCCAGTAGAAATGGAGCAGCCGCCGCACTCCATATTATCAGTTATTGAGGGACGGAGAATGTTACCTTTTAGATAAATAAAGTGACAGCTGAAGTAGATGGGTTAATTTTACACCCCAGGAATTTTACCTTTAATGTTTATCGGTTTTGTAAATTACCTTTGAAAATGTATTCATGTATAACAAATGACATATAGAATATATGTGAGCATCTTCGTGTTTTAATTCGTAAAATCATAATGAGAACTGTTAGGTTACGTACTATTTAGGATTATAAATACTAAAAGACCTTGTGAACTATGCATTTGGTGTGCATATATTTTGTTCCTTTTAATATCGGGCGATACTTAAAACTATCGTAAATTAAATTCATATGTTCATTAGAAATGCTTTGTTTATCCTAAAAACATGCTACAAGCCTGTAGGTTAGCTTTAATCTTTCAATCGTGAATAAATAGGATAGGTTTGATGGTGTTATACTAAATATATGAAAATATCGAAGGAAATACCGCTTGAAAAGCTACAAAATTGAACATTTCACGCCAGAATGACCTCAATGTAAGTGACTTATTGGGATGTCAGATGTGAAAGGCCCCATCTGAGTGGAAGATTTTTTTGATATATTATCACATGAAGGATGAGAAGATCAAAATGTCAATATTTCCAAACCTATTACGGATCTATTATACAATGGAAATAGTCAAACTAGAATTGTTACGCTATGAAAATACTCTAAAACGATTTTATTATGGAACATTTTTTTAAATATTCTTTCATCCATTTATAAAAAGTTCGTATGATCTTGAAAGACATTTTTTCTTAGTTTAAAAAAATTTATAGAATACAAGTTTATGTGTTAGACACAAAAACTAAATTGCGATGAAAACTGTCAAAGTAATATTGTCAAGTTAAAATAGATTGTTCAGTGTAGTGTGAATACACATACCACTCCTTTGTAAGGCGCTACTACGATAAATATATTCAAGTTAAAAGCATAGACTGAAATGAAAACATCGTCTGTTTTATAAGTTTTTAACGACTATAAATTATTATTAGCTGTGTATAGGTATATTTCACAAACAGTTTGCTGGTATATTTTGTAACGGCGATATTCTTGTTAATTGAAAAGATATTTTCCAAGGCAGAAACTTCTTGAAAGGCAGATCCCAATGTACTTTAGCAAAGGAACCAATAAAGACCTTTTCACTCAAAATTAAGCCATCTCCAGTTTTAGGAGATTCATCAGCAGTTGATCATTTTGTGTTTAAAAGTATATTCCAGATTAATTTAGATTTTTAGTAAAACAACTTTCATCACTTATACAATTTTATTTTTAACAAAAAGTTAGTGTTATAATATTAATAATAACGTAAGTTACCGTGAGAAAAATTCCATTTTTTATAACATTTGATGGATGAAATGTAAACAAATCTAAATCTTACATGAAAAAGTATTTATACTTTGATTCAATTACAAAGCACCGAAAAACTATTTATGAACGCTGTGACACTATTTTTCAATTTTCCGTTATTTTACACGGAAAAAATGACAGACTTTACAATGAAATCTGTTTATGTTAAAACAATGTAGGAAACACTTTAAATATGGATCCAACACAACAAAAATAACATTTCAATAAAAAAATTTCAGAATATTTGTGAGAAAATTATAGAAAAAGAGAATAGAAAGTGAAAAAATGAGTTAAAACTTTGTTCGTGACGAGAACTATCTTAAGTAATGTTCTTCGCTAACTTTTGTATCAAATATCATACGTGACTGCATTTGTAATACGACTTTATAGTTTTCTAATGGGTTATCTTTTTTTTCTCTTAAGCAATTATTTTGAGGTCACTAATGTAGTTTATTTCGCCTAAGATAAAGGAAAAATGACATATATATTGTTCCTGTATTTAATTGTGTGGATGTGTTTAATATTGAAAATGTCCTTCTAAGGTTAAAAGAAGTCACAATAAATCACTCGTGTAGATACATAGTGGAGGTTTTTTTCACTAACACCTCTATTATATGGGAAATGGTTCTCAGTTTCGTTCATTTCACATCATTATTTTACACTAAGATTGTTAATTGACAAACAGTCACTGTAGTTCACTAATCATTTTGAATATATAAGCCAAGACAGAACATAAATTTGTAAGTTTATTGTATTACATAAAGTATATAAAAATCTTAAATAAACTGTTCAATATATTTAATTTGGGTAAACAAACGAACAAAAATAGTTGGCCTATTATCATCACCGTCATTGATATCGTTGTAAAACAACATTTGTCTATGCAAACAGTCTTACGTTAAATTGACTTTATTTAGTAAACGATAAGTCCGGAGAAGGTTTAGAAGTATTGACATATCGATCCATTCATACGTCATTTGATATGATATCAATAGAATCTTCCACTCAGATGCATTCACGTCAGCTGTCCCGAAAAGTCACTTATATTGGGGCTGTTCTATTGGAATGTGTTCAATTTGGAGCCTGAAAGGACTATATAAGATAACAGAATATACTTATCATTTTCCTCGAATGTGTAATCTTACTATTTGTAATATACGTAATAAAATTTCGCAGGTCTTGGTTTTTTTCAATTTCCTAAACCTATCAAAAAATTGTGTTAACATTGTTTGGAAAGCTAATAAACTAAATAACCAAAACACCATCATACCTTAAAAAGGTGATATGGCTCAGAAATCGGACACATTGGTGATGTTTGTCTACACCAGTAAATATCGATTGATGTTTTGGTAATTAAGTGCATGATCAGTCAATAAACAATAATACAGCTAAATGATTTCGCTTGGTCAAACATGTCCAAAAGTCAAATGAATGCCTGATTAATATTTTACGTCGAACAAAGTTACCCATTATTTACCTGTTAGTTTGATTGGGCCACCACCAGATTTGTAATTAAAAGCTGTCAATGTATATTTATGGTGTGTTGGTTCCATTCTATCGATAATATTTAAATAAAAAAAATGAAATTGAAAACCTTTAATTTATACTAACATGCAAACTTGGTTATGTTAATATTTAGTAAAAAATCATACGTTAATAAAATTAATTATATTTCTGAGTATTTATGTCAGTTTAAAAAGGCTTTCTCATAAAAAAGTTGTAAAATATAAATGGTATTTTCAATGAAATAGCAATGTTTTACTGGAGTCACTGATTTGTTTACGATAAGTTTGGTACACAATTCATTATGTTCTAAAATCTAAATAAATACCTGCCATTTTATAATTGAATTACAATTCGTTAATAAAGCTTTACCTAGATATACCACGCACATTAAAAGATGTATTACAAGAACATTTCATTCTGATATTAAATATGAAAAAATCTAACTCTATTTAAACATCATTTTCTTATAATTACAACATTACAGTACTTTGATATAACTTATGAGAATCCCCGGATATAATTATATAGATTAAAAATATCATAAATACTAAAGGATAAAGCATATCATACAACTAACTCTAATCTAAATCCACCACGTTCATAAGTTCTGTGGATTGTGAATAAATAAAAGACGTACATAAGTCTACTCCAAGGTACTATAAACAAGGCGTCTGAAATAGGGGCTAGCGTAGTCTTCCTTACTTAGTATCTTTGATGTTCTTGGAATATAAGGATGAATTTGTGGTAAAGTTGTGAACGTAATCTACTGTTAACTACTGTACACTTTTTGGAAATAATGACTCGTGCGTTTTACAGTGTTTGTTTAAAATAATTTAGATTTGTAACGTTAAAAGCACTAACACTCGTATGGTAATCCCGTACTCGACTTCGTCTCGCACGGGAACGACCACACTCGTCCGGTAAACACTTATTTTCAGGACTAGTAACGTAATAAACTATTTTTTAACCAATTTAAGGACTATGTTTGTTCCTGATCTTGATATTTTAGATTTGTTATAAGCGTATCAATAGTCGTACCGGTTTTCTTTCCATCACAACACAATCAAACACACAACACCACACAAACACAAACAATCGAATCTCGAAATAGTTTCACCATCTATCTTGTCATGACAAAGTTAAAGTTTTTAAAACCGATGTCGTTTGTCAAAATACAAACGACAGACAGTCAAAAACTTGCCAAAGCAGCGTAGATAATGTCCAAGGCGTTTGAACTTTAACTCGCCAAAGTTTTTTAGAAATTCATGTTTCGTGTAAAAGTAAAAAAATAGTACGTGCAACATTCACAATAATTGTTTGTTTCTTTAATTATAAATTGTCTGATAAAATAACAACCATCCCTAAATATTTATGTTGAAAACATGACACTTTTACTAACAACAATGCAAATTATTAATATTAATATTTCGTAAAAAATTGCCCCCGAAACGAATTACCTTTCTGGGTAATTTGGTCGATTTTAAAAAAGGTTTTCGAATAGAATATTGTAAAAAAATATTTTACATGAAATATCAATGTTTTACCGGAGTCGCTGAATTGTTTAGGATAAGTTTGGTAAACAATTCAGGTGTTCGAAAAAACTAAATAAATAATTGACATTTTATAATTGAATTACAATCCGTTCATAAACTTAACTAGATATACCATGCATATTAAAAGATGTATTACCAGAACATTTAATTCTGATATTAAATATGAAAAAATCTAACTCTATTTAAACATCCTTTTCTTATAATTACAACATTACAGTACTTTGATATAACTTATGAGAATCCCTGGATATACTTATATAGATTAAAATACTTTGCAAACACCTAGAAGAGAGTATATCATACAACTAAATTCTAATCTAAATCCACCACGTTCATAAGTTCTGTGGATAGTGAATAAATAAAAGACATACTAAGTCTACTCCATGGTACTATAAACAAGGCGTCTGAGATATGGGTTAGCTTGGTTATCCTTACTTAGTATCTTTGATGTTCTTGGAATATAAGGATGAATTTCTGGTAAAGACGTAAACTTAATCTCCTGTTAACTGTAAACTTTTTGGAAATAATGACTCGTGCGTTTTTAAGTGTTCGATTAAATAATTCAGATTCGTAACGATAAAAGTGCCAATAAAAGCACTAACAATATCACTAAGAATTCAATATAACGTTTGTTTTCAGTGTCACTTAAGCAAAGAAATAGATTTGAATTATCGTAGATTAGTATTTTTAATGGACTTAATGACTTCTAAAATGATCTGATTGAGCATCGGGTATTTAAATCCCATTTATATAGTGTGATTTTCACCAAAGAGCGTAGTTCTAATCATTGAAGTGACCACATCATTTAATGCGATCTCTCGGTAGAATACAACTGGTTAAACCCAATGTAGCCACACTCACGAGAGGGTAGCGTTAAAACGAGGGCTGAACAATTATAGTCATTGATTATAGCGATCAATTGCTAAAACAAAATAACCATTATTTTCATGAAACCAGCTGAAATAATCTGTTTCATATGCATATTTTTGTATACAAATAAGAATTTTAAGCAAAGTAAGGGGTTTAAGAATTAAAAACTATTTCTCCGTATTAGGTATTATGGAATTTAACTTTTGGTAAGAAAATAAAAAAAAAATTATCCAAAAGAAAATTAAAAACCTTTGTATGTAAATGTAAAGTTTCACTTCGTCTGAATCATTGAAAAAAAATCATATATTGTTAATATTTTTGTTACCTGTTTAAGGACTACGTTTGTTGCTGATCTCGATATTTTAGATGATTTGTAAACTGCATAAGCGTGTCAATAGCCGTACCTGTTTTATTTTCATATTTATTAAATTGTTGGAACTAAAATAAAAACTATCGAACCTCGAAATAGGTTTACCATATGTCTTGTCATGACAAAGTTAAAGTTTTCAAAACCGATATCGTTTGTCAAAATACAAACGACAGACAGTTAAAAACTTGCCAAAGCAGTGCAGATAATGTCAAAGGCATTTGAACTTTAACTCGCCAAAGTTATCCTGAATAATTTATTTTTGTAAAAAAATACAACCGACTTCAAACGCTCTAAAAAGAATGAAATAATTTTAATTAAGTATACTTTTGTATTTAGGCAAGCTCACGTATTTTAAGTCGGCGCGGCTCTATGATGATTTTTGATACAAAATTGAAAGAGGGTGTCCATATTGCAGGTGACTATCTATAACTAAAGGTGTTAATCTGCATGTCTTTTTCATAGTTAAATGCGTTAAGTGTTATTTTATTACAGTAATCAGAGATTGGCATTATAGTGGTATTAACGAGTATCTTTAAAAAGATTATAACGCATTTAAATGTTTCTAACTTGGAAAAGTAATTTTAATACTAAACTAACTTCTTTTCCCTATCGTAATGAAAAACTAATTGTCTTTTCTAGATACATTGAAATGTCATACATCATCGTTTCCTGCAATCGGTGTACTTCTACATTATAAAAAGAAATACAGTAACGTTTTAAGCCTTTTGGAACAATATGAAAGTTATTCCTTAGCCACCAGCACTAAAAAATTTCTCAAAAGTGGAAAATTGGTCGTTAACACGTATAGTACATTTGGAAAATATTATATGAAAGATTGGTTCAGCTGAAAGTGGTGTAAGTCATGTAGGGGGCTTTGTTTGCTCAAGATATAGCCTAGTCGAAATTGCAAATCATCTTCCTCTAGGACTTTCCGAAGCAGGCATAATAGTATTGATATGTTATAGTAACTGGGTAGAGAATATAAATAAACATTCCACATCTGCAAATGAAATATGTATATGAAAGATTGGTTCAGCTAAAAGTGGTGCAAGCCATGTAGGTGGTTTTGTTTGATCAAGATATAGCCTAGTCGAAATTGCAAATCATCTTCCTCTAGGACTTTCCGAAGCAGGCATAATAGTATTGATATGATATAGTAACTGGGTAGAGAATATCAATAAACATTCCACATCTTCAAATGCATGTTTAGTAATTAAAATATTTAACACTTTTAAGACAATTGACGATTATGCACTGTCACACTTCTTAGGTCGTGTAAGGAATAATTGCATTTAATTTATACTTAGACCTGTTTTACGAATGCTTTGGTTTTCACAATACACCTTTATTTGTCAATATCATACAGCTATTCACTGAAACATATATGTTTTTGTAAGTCAGAATATTCAATACTAATAAAAACAGAATTACTGTATACACAAATCAGGTCAAATGTTAAAATAAATTTTATATAGTAACCAAAACAAAATTCATTTTTCTCAATGTAAATTATAATTATATGGAATCCAAAAGACTTAAATGTTTGGTATATTGATTCGTACAACTTAGATAACTTGAAAGTTACCCAAGTAGTTCTGTAAATAAAAAAAAGTATAACCAAGCAATTGGCTCAATATGTCTTTAAGTGTGAAATGTCTCATGTCTAAACTTCATTGATTAATTTCTTATGTTAAACTAGAGATCTGTGTGTTTAATCAGGGTTTAAACAATCGGAAGTCATTAATAATGACAATTGTTCAGATAAACCAAGCAAAACAAGCCTTTGTTATAAAATTGACTGAAAACGCAATTGTTTGGCAAAAGAGTGCTTTATTAATGTCCCATGATTATTCAATTCCAACTCAGTAAACAATTCAAATTAACTTTATTATTTGGGTTAAAAAATATAAACATTTACTCTTTTTTATGGTTACCAAATCAGCCATTTGTTTTTAATCAAAACAACTTTGTTAAAAGATGGGTTATGGATCTTATAGTATTTAATGTCGTGAAAATAAATATAAAAATACAGGCTTAAGCCCTAATTAGAATATATTTCCAAAAAATGTTTTATTGCTGCAACTACGGGTCAAACCTAAAACCATGTTTAATAATTTATCTATTAATAAATGTGAAAGTAAAAGCATAGCGTTTATACAAAATACTTTATTGAAAGTCTATATTATCTTTTCTTCCTAGAAAGTAAAAAATACGTCAGATGTTCAAAAGAATTTAATAAATGTACCCCCAAGTCTTCTGTAAGGACGACGAGAAAATATTTTATTAAATATGTATGTAAGTCCTGGTCCTATTTTTATTAAATTTTAAAATATGGAATTTCGATTATTAAGTTATTATGTAAATGAGTAAAAACTATTTTAAAACGATTCGAGTAAAAAGTAATATAATTAAGAAAAATCTATATTAAACACAAATAAACAAAATTTGTTAATTTTGCTTTTGATACCGGTAATAGTAAATAACAATTAAAGAATAAAATAAAAATAATCATCATAACTCCCAATACAGAACGCTTTACATTTTTATACAACTTCCCATGTATATGTTTAGTAAAATCTCACCATGTTTAGTAAAATCTTAATATGTACAACGATGTAATATAACGAAAACTATACTTTTTGGATTGTGAATGAAAACTATTTTTTAAACCGAGAGTATCGAAGAAATCCCAGTTGTTGACATATATTGATCTACTCCTCCGTCATTCGATATGATATCAATAGAACCTTCCACTCTGATGGAACCTTTCACATCTGCTGTTCCAATAAGTCACTCATATTGGGGTTATTCTTGCGTAGAACGTTCAATTTTGTGCCTGAAAAAGCTGTATTGTGTCACTATTATTTCTTACTTTATATAATGCCTTTAAAATAGATATACGGAACTATGTTGTCATAGTAATAGTATTTTTTTTTTCAAAAACTTTGATGCCTGAAGGATGTTTTACTTTTGTGTTTTAGAATTTTTAATTTACATTTAATATAACGAAAATGTACGGATATTCTTCAGTGGCGTAGGTGTTTCGATTATAGCCAGTGTAAATGGTCTGTTCATTTCCCTGAGTGACATTTCCATTAGTTAGCCTCTCTACAGCATTACTAATACAGTAGCCTAAAACCACTGTACAGGGAATGTTTACTGAAACCTAACACTCAATTAGGCATACCGTTACAAACCCTTCTTACATAGCTCAACAAACTGAGCAAATTGAACGCTAAGTCCATTGTGGACAATATAATGTGGTCCTGGCATAGCAATATTTTAAGAGTATATTGTAAAATATTTTATTATTAAATGTTCGGGGACCATTCCTTTATTAAATTTATGATAACACAATTTTTTTATTATTAATATTGTGTTTTCCATTACAGGTAATGCCGCTGTAATTTCTTACGGCTAACAAATGAAATGAAAGTCATACAACGAGATAAATAATTATACAAGGAAATATAACTATTTATCACTTATGCATTGATAAAGAGAGAAAACTAGTCCATTAAGTGCAGTATGATTCTCATCTGAATAAATACCCGAATTGTTTCTTCCAAATTAATCTTAACACTTATTTGAAATTTAAAGTATTTTCCAAATTTGTCGTTTGCCATAATTGATCATTCTAAATCAGCAAATGCAAGCACTTCCAATTATGTTGGCTAGAAACTAGGCAAAATAATCTTGCTGGGGATCAATTTAGCAAAAGTAATATTTTTTTGGGCTCTTATTTTTAATTACGAGTATAACAAGTCAATCATGGATGGTGACGAAGATTGAGTTGGAAAGAATAAAATGTAAAATTGTCGTACGAATAATTTTAGGCATCAACCGACCGTCACCTCAATGTCGTTTCTCGTACAAACGTCTAGCATTATTTGATGAAGTACTACAATAGTACACGTCATGTTGGAAAGTCGGTGCGCGACAACTTATATACGTTAGTTCAGAAAGTCTTGAACCAGCAATATATGGTTTATAAACGTATTTTGTGAAACGTGAGTCCAAATTTTAGAAGCTGAAAATCCACCACATCATTAAACTGATTTGTTTGCCTGCTAAAACTGCGATTGGTTAAACAGTTAAACCTAATGTAGCCACACTAACGAGTAGCTGCGGAGTAAAAGCGGAGTTTGAACAATTGGAATTCATTAATTTTGACAATTGTTCAACTAAATTGAACGAAACGAGCCTTTGTTATAGAAAAACAACGTGGGTGTTGAGGATGTTAAATAATGATTCTGCACGGTTATGTAAACATTGAAGTACTGTAATTCTTTCATGTATTTGTTACAAAAAACAATTAATCTAACAAACTTATTGTTGTTTATTTTTACCAACAACAATAATTGAATACCTCATTTCAATGTTCGTTTGATTGTGCACATCTTATGCTTGATAACATGGTACGTGTAAAATGCATGTGAAGTGTAAAAATTTGCATATATAATTGTTTGCACTGATTGAACTAACGTGTATTTACAAATAATGGGTATGAACTGTGGTATTTCAACCCTTGTTATATCAGCAGAATCAGCATTTACAGTAGTTCAGCATAATGATATGTTTGCTAGAACATTGAATACGTCAGCATTCAAGAAGTAACTTTCGTGTTTAATAATCATGTAAACTAAACAAATCGTCTTTCGATAAATGCATCACATCATATGTGAACTATTAGTACTGTAATAAAATTTTGAAATCTACGTACTAATCGGCTCTTACAACAATAATAAAATAACAAGAGTGAAGGTTTGGAAAGAAGCACACTTCTGACTATGTGTTGTAAAGTTTTGTTTTTTATTGTTTCTTGTATTCACGTAACACATCCTGTAGTTACAAGAGCCATGTTTACGTTGACATAAATACACTATCTCTACCAAGGGGACTACAGCCAACAGTGGAGTGTTTGGCCGCCGCGGGCAGTGAGATAGCTTAACAGTTCCTGTGTTGTTGTCTCGTGATGTAAACGCTTCCGAATATAATATCTAAGTTTTACGTTCGAATTTGCCTTTTTACAAAGGAAAGTAATTGTTTTTATGAGTATTATGTTGCTGATAACTGTTATAACAACGGGTTTTCGTCACAATTTATTTGTTTACTAACTTTGTTTGTAGGGTGAAACAATAATTCTTATCAATCAACATTTAGCACGACCAATATGCTTCTGGAAATATCCTTATTCAAGAGTGTCGAACAAAAAAGTTTAAATTTCCGACACCACGAGTGTGGAAAAATCATGAAAAGTATAACGAAATGAAGTAAAAATTAACAATCTCTAGTTAACTGTCTGATAAATTTTGGTTACCTGCTACATTAGTATTATACGTAAAAATAAAAATATCTAATTTGTATATAAAACAAAGTTTAAATAAATGTTTTTACTGTCAAACGTAGCTGTTTGTTGCATAATTAAAAACTACAACTCGTATAAAATTACCTGATTACTGCCAGAGTGATCCGGTATAATGAATACATATTAATAAGTAATATTAAAATAAATATTACTCTTGATGTGTCTGGCAAAAGTTATTGTTCCGAATATTTGTTGTGTTGGTACTCGTGTTAACATCAGTAAACGCGGTAGAGCACATGTTGTCAGCTGTTCGCCAGATATATCAGTATTGCATGTAAAGCTGCCATTACACACTTTACTGGCTTTGGTGGTGAAATGGCTGACAAAGGCCTTTGACCGTGGTACAATACGCTAAAATGTCTTGCAGACTTGGAGAAGGGTTATAGAAAGTTACGATACAGGGTGATACAAATATGTCGACGAAATTCTAGCATTCCTTCTTTATTTATTTAAAACTGTCCGTTCTAGGATTTAAAAATACTAGTCTTATTACAATTTGTTTTTATTTGTCTCTCAAATAATGTCAAATGCCATCGAAGTATTTGCTCATCGAGTTAATATATTTTTTCAGCTTTCTTTCATTTCCAACTCAGCTGATAGAAAATGCAAATATTACCTGTTCTTACCAGGTTACACGTGTAAGTTTAGTTTTCAATATTATTTAAGCAATAAAATTAAATTTAAAACAGACTAGTACGTAATTTTGACCTTTCTGTCAACATTACAAATTTAGGACGGTTAAACGTTAAGTATCACAACATTTATAAATCGTTGGGAGACATTCAATTTTAGAACTTTTCCCTATAAAATTAGTGAAAGAATGAAGACGATTATTACATAGCTGATTTAAATAGTTAATGTATGTTATCCATGCTTTAAGCACTACTTTCTTAAGAGTTGGTTGGTACTGAAATTGAAGCGATTATTGAATTAAATAATTCTCTTCCAATTTTGAATATTTAAAATGTTCAAATTTTACCAACCAACTGAAAACTGTGTAGATTGTCATAAAAGTACGAACTTTGCTTAAAATCTGACTATCTTATAAATCTTAGTCAAGCTTGTAATACATTTAAAATAATATTTTCAGTATATTCATCTTTGTTAGGCTGTGATCCATACGTAGCCGTAAAAACAAGAATTTATTGGTTTCTTAAAACACTTTGGATTAGTCGATATTTCAAAATAAAACATTACAATATTAACTTGAACTATTTATTCGAAACGTAAGAGAGAATTTTATTATTTATTCGACGTAACTATTTTATTGGTCTTAATTACAATATAAATTTATTATAATTGTTTAATTTTTAAGGACATGACGATATGATACACATTACACATGTTATCATACTTTTGTTACAGGTTTAGTTTAACAACCTCCCACCCTATATTCATACGTTGTTCGGAAAACATCTAATTTGTCTTTTATATTCATTGTTGAAGAAAACTACGATATAAAACATTTAGTATTCTTTAATAAAAAATATTACACTTAAAATAAATTAAAAATCCGATAAAATTGTTTTCGTAAAAAATATTACATTTAACGTTGCAAGATGGTTAAATTTAAGGCAATAAAACACAGCCTATCAAGGAAAAACATTCAGTCTCTTCATGCATATGAAATACTCAAAATCCTAATGTTGTAATAAATTAAATCAAAACACGTCTGTATAATTTCACAGAGGAAAGTCCAAAAGTAAAATTAGTTCTGTGAGCTGAAATAACAGATGGTCACAGTCTCACCAAGATAAAACTTTAAAGTATCTCAAAGCAAGTTTTGTTAACAAAGATGCTGATGCACAATATTATATGTTTTGTTGTGTGATAAAGTTTAGCACAAAAAATAATATAATTTAATAAAAGTATTTTTCACTCTTTAGTAGATAGTAATATATGTATAGATAGATCTATGCTAAATTGAAATGGACCTGTGTAGTAACGTATAAAATACAATTTCTTAAATTACTTTTGCAATCGTGAAAGGTTTTACATGTGGCTGCAAAACTGAACATAAAACATACAAAAGCTGCAAAACGTGTAGTATCTTCTTATTATTTTGAATATTAACCAAGAGATTGATGTAGCTCACTAATCTTGGACATTGTTCTTTAATAATCTGAAATTGATATTATATAAATAAATTGCAGATATATTTGTGGGTTTCACTGGAATAACAAGATCTATAATGAATATTAAGTTGACAAAGTATTATATAATCAATTTCATAAAAAAAAAATTGTCCATGGTAATACGCAAAGCTTTGAGCAAAATGTTTGCGTAATAACAACAAGACCAGGGTTAGGAAATTCCGAGAACTTGTTAAAATATTTACAACTCTCAAATTAACATCAACGTTATTCTGTAAGGGATGAGTTGAGCTGTGGATGTAATATTTCTCAATTACTGCCTAATTACAACTGCTTTTGAATGTTAATCTTCTTTAGGAGAATGTTTAATATTTGTAAAAACACTGCAGGTTGTAGCGTTAAAAGCAAAATGTTGCTGGTAAAAGTAAAAACAAGTGTAAACATGAATTTACTACTGCGAGGATAAACAGCTTAATGTATTAATTAAATGTAATACATTGATGTGTACATGTGTTTTACTTGTGTGTTTGGATAATGAGTTCTAAATAATCAACCGATTGAATGTGCATAATTGTTTATCGTATTTAAATCGTTACACAGGAATAATTGGTTAATAACCAAATTGTAAACATGTAACATTACATGAGATGTTTAAATGAAATTGGTAACATCAAGTGATGTGTTGGTAAGTGAGTGGCTGTTTGCTAACCCTAAACTATGAAAGTTGTTGGTAATGTGAACAAGATTGTAACTGGACCCAAATGCAGTTATTGATGCTATCCATAATAGGTTGACTATAAGATCAAGGTTGGGACAGTTTACTAAAACAAAATTCCACAGACATATTCATACTATTGAAAATGAGGAATATATCCAACTATTAACATTTGAACATTATATTCTTTGTCAACAACACATCTGTTGTAGTTTGACTCTTAAGACAAATGACGCGCCTACTTCCCCAGGATACATTTCCTGTCCGACTCCTTCACAATGACAAATTGCTGCCCTAGATTGAACCCCTGATGACTTTTAAGCCCTCTCATTTCCTTTCCTTGTATTGGGAAACTTTGATAAAATATTTTAAACCTTTTATTTACAAATCTTAAAACTCTTTTTATTGTGGACATGAATATTGGAATAATAACTAAAAAATTGAGTTTTTGTTTTGATGACTCCTTTAATATAGCGGTTAACTAAGCCTAATGCCCATCAATACCTAGGATTAACATTTTAAACGGTTCCTTCAGCATCTAAATTATGGGTTTATTTGGTTATAATAAAAACCATAGTTTAACCCAGAGCTAGCATTCCTTAATATGTTTCTCTCATTTACAATTTTCTGACCCTTGTACTCTTGAAAAGTTTAGTTTTGCCAGGATAGCTCAGAATGATGTAAAACTATTCTATAAAAGACAGTCAAAAATAGATTCTTTAAAGTCAGTTGTTTTTCCAGGCGTGTCAGAATTCATAAATATTTGTTTGTGCGGGCGGTCCAAGCCCAATCTATGGAATATGTTATATTTAGAAACCTAGCTACCTTTTTACACGTGAAAAGACATACTATAATCACACGGCCGTTTTCTCCTTTTGGATTAAAAACTCAGGACGGAAACAGCAATTTACACGATTAAATATTAATCGACTTGTAGGAATACTTTTCGAAACTTAAAATTTACCTTAAGTTTATTAATATTTTATGAATTAATTGATATATTTCTGGTTGTACGAATTACCGCAACCAATATCACAGTGTAGTGACTGTGTAAAATACATTAGTGAAACGAATTCTTTATCATTGTGTTGGACATTTGATTGGATGGTTGACTTTGACACGTTGTTGATGGAAACAGATCAGATTTATGATTTATAACATATGTATTTGATTTAGAATTTGCTGAACATTTATCTGACATTCAAAATGATATCACCATATGGTGGTAATGTAATAAAAGTTATTAGTGACAGAATATGTCTACGCATAGGTAATAGTTACCACTACTCCTATTGTTGTGTAATTTATGGAAGTCAACAATCGTATATTTAACAATCATGATTGTTAGATTAACATATGAGCTGAACTATATTACTCTGTTACCCAGTTTAGTATTAATGTAAAATTTGAACAAATTACAATTATCATCCGACCTTTAACTTGTTGATAAACATGATAACACCGTGACATACTAGTACGAACATGATATAGGTTACTTTATATAACGCCCTACCCATACAGATGTATTAGCTAAAGTGCCATTAACACGTATTGATATCATGCAATAATGGGGTCTATTGAGATCAATGCAAGATAATGTATAGCTATAGTTTGTATGGCTGTGTTTGCAAAGTTATTACACATACATCTATGTATTTCAGAAACTAGTATTACATATAATGCACAAGATTGAATTATTATTGGTTTGAATGTATACATGATACGACTATAACCTTATCAAGTTCCGATTGCGTTTGCTAATTTGATTAAAAGATCATTATATAAAAGATGGGTTTTGTATATAGATAGTATCAGTGGAAAATGTTAGTTTAATTCATATCTAATAATGCATTAAGAGTACTTAGATTTTCTGCAATAAACTTAGGGCATTTCATTTTATTTTAGTTACTGTATAATTAAATACTTAGGCCAACCAAGTAAATATGAAAATCCTATTCACGATCCGAATCGTTAAATGTATATCTTATTTACTTAGGTTGATAAAAAAATTCTATGTTTAGTTTACTGGTCATAGTAGCTATTTTAGAATTGCTATGCGGGTGTCACTTAGTTTTTATATATTTATATACAACAGATTAACATTAAGGTTTTCTTATCATCATAATTAATTGTTAACCGCATTTTCATCAAACATGTGGTATTGTGGCTAGTATTCAACGATATTACATTATAGTCAATTCAAAAACATTTCCACGATCTTTTTTTAATATAACTATTATTTCGAGAAATAATGAAACAATATTATAAGAGTTAGGTTTAGCTTTTTTGTTCAAAACATTACCGTAAATCTAAGGAGATGTAGAGGACAATTCTGCAGATTGTTTCGGTCAAAAACTTTGGACATTGCAAGTTTTCAAACATTGTTGTATCGCGAACGGACAATGCTGCCATGAACATTTACCCTTTCAACTCTATCTTTCTATATCAATAGTCATATGGTCTAATATTTTAAATCCAAATTTAGTGGTTAGAATAAACTTAAGCAACATTAATATTATTGTTTGCACTGTTTCCGTTGTATGAGTCTCTTTGTCAAAAGGCTTGAGAAACAAGTATTACACTACAAGATTAACCTCAAAATTAAAAATATTTTCAAACGTTAGTTTCCTCAAGACTAGTTCAGGGAACTGTCATTATTACAATACACTCACAGTACATTTACCTATTCCATACAGTCACTAAAAACAGTCTTCCTTTTTATTTGTATGGAAATAACTTCACTCTAATTCCACTTCCTTCTAGCTGGGCGAATGGAATTATATTTTTATTTTAATGTCGTAATAACCTTAGAACAAAAATATAACCACCCTTAATCTTTATATTACGTATCCATCTATGAATTTAGATAAACTGTTTACAGAAAGACGTAACATTACATAGCTAATTAAGAAAATGAGCAATAATTTATATTTTTATCTATTATAAATATGAGCAAGATTATCCTATAGTGGGGGTTTTGACTGCTAGTAAAAATATATATTCATGCGATCGGTTAGTTAAATAAAAAAAAACTATTGGAATAAACGACTTAAATTGTAATGCTTTTGACGAAATATTTTCAGTTTCCTTTAACTGTATTTCTAAGTACGTCTCTAGTACAGTAGCACAGCTAATAAGTAATTATCATCTTAACCATTAACACTATACATAATTGTATGTAGCAACTTAAATCCGCATGAAATAGTCGGAGTTTTGAGAAAAGAATATTTGCCTCCTTTGAAAGATTTTTACAGGCTTACATTAGCATCTTGTTTGTGCAAGTTGTATTTACAAAGGTAAAGCTCAAAGGGACCTTTCCATATTTTATTAGACATAATTTAATTTTAAATCTTTGGACTTTCTCTTTGAAAGTGAACGAGTATTTAACATAAATGCTGTAAATATGTATTTATATATTTTGGCGCTGCTTATCTAGTACAAACAGATCTTAAGCAAAACCTCTTTTGCCTGCTCAGGATTGTTTATTCAGGATGTTGAGTCGAAATATAGACGTTTCTATTAAAGTTAATAGAAGTACTTACTAACCCAATTATTAAATATGAAACTACTAATCTCATGTTAAAATAGTATGATTCTCACTAAATAAATTTTAAAAAGTCACTAATACAAATGTACCCTTTAAAGTTATAAAATAGTTGGTTAGTACAAAATCATCCTTATCGTAGTATGAAGATTCAAAAACGATCACCAAATAAAACCTATATGCGTAAGCTTTTGAATTCTAAATAAACTACACAATAAACCCTCGTGTCCTCACATACTCTATACACAATTCAACAGAATGCTTTAGCGTGATAGTTGATCGTTTAGATAGGTGGACGTTATCATGTGAGGAAATGGCCCAAATGGCCTTTACAGCCCGGGGTTCTACTGAGACTGAAGATAAACTAATGGATATGTGAAACATTCTGTATTAATTCACTTGATAAAATATATATTGCGTTACGGTGAAACAATTAAAGTAAATGTTGAAATATAACATAAACTATTGATATCTTTTCAACCGTTAACTTCAATTATTTTTAAAAACTTCTATAAAAACGGTTTTGACTGAAAAATGTTTTATGTAATAAAACATACGGAGAACGTCATTACCAGACTAGTAAATCTACTTTATTACACCAACAATCTGTAGGCCTACGATGTGGAACAAGTGGTTTGATTTGGAGGTTCGGTTTTGACATTCGTTGATTGGAATTTTACACCTTTGTTCACATTTCAATCTGTAGTTATGTCGTATTTCGTATATCAATAAGCTTACGTCATTAAATTAATTTATTTATTTTAGTCAATAAAAATGTTTTCCAGGGATTATCTTAGACTATTTTCAATAATTGGCTTACAATCGTATAAGTATATGACATGGTTTAAAAAAAAAAAAAAAACACTTTCCAGAGAGTATTTTTAAAGGGATTTCTTCCTCAGGTAAAGCTATTATAAGTGGGACTTTATCGATGAAATTGCTGTAAGTAAGCTTCTCGTTATTCAAATAACAAAGAATTCTATAGTCGGAACACAAGAGGGCTTGGAGGGGAAATGTTGCCAAAATGTTTTTTTATTTTACTATTTTACCATTGTAAAAGTTTTAATCTTAGGCAAATTTAATTTTGAAAATACTATATTTGTGAATATTAGTCTAATTCTTGGTTGTCATTAGACAATGCAATTAATTATGATAATATTTGTGGATCTGCAAACAATTATGTAATGTTGAAGTTACAGGGAAAATGATTAAAATATTTTAATAAAGGAAAATGGTAGAAAACAGGATCCTACGGGGAACTTTTAAGATTTAATTAGTGGTCGCATCAAAGTTTTGGTTGTTTTAGCGTAACAGCTAACTGTTTTGCGTTGTTAAACAATTCATTTTATTAAATTTCCTAAGTCATAGTTTTGTATTTATACTACTTAATAATACAGGGTGATTCAAAAAGGACTTTACAACTTTGAAAATTCATATAAATCTTATTAAACAAGGTACATAGCTGGTTTTGGTGTTGTTTTAAAGGAAAACACTTCAAGTTTTTTTACCTTAAACTAAAAATATTCTTTGTGACTTCCGTTGAATTTGGGGAAAATAATTATTTAGGTATGAAAAAATAGTGAAAACCGTTAAAGATTTGAGAGAAATTTAAAAAGTTTTGAAAGTAGGTCGTTTTTTGACGGTGAAGGAGTGCGATTTTTGAAAAACGCATAATTAGTGTCTTGTAGGAAATTTAATTCCGAACCTACGTTTTTTCCTCAAATCTTTTCTAGCTCTTACCGTTTTTGAGCTGTAGCCGTTTAAAAAAAACGTGTTTTGTCGTTTTCAGAGGTCCGCCATTTTAAATTTTTGGGTGGGTTAAAATTTGAAAATGTGACTTTTTGGAATTTTATGGGTGGTTTGGGACCAAGAACTACAAGTGTGAGAAATTTAAACTCCCTAGCACATCTAGAAGTGGGTGTATCGAACTCCTTCACCGTCAAAAAAACGCCCTACTTTCAAAAAATTGTAAATTTCTCTCAAATTTTTAACGGTTTTCACTATTTTTCATACCTAAATAATTATTTTCCCCAAATCCAACGGAAGTCACATAGAACATCTTTAGTTTAATGTAAAAAAACTTGAAGTGTTTTCCTTTAAAACAACCCCAAAACCAGCTCTGTACCTTGTTTAATAAGATTTATATGAATTTTCTAAGTTGTAAAGTCCTTTTTGAATCACCCTGTATTTTTAAACCAGTCATAACAAAGTTAGCAAGGTTGTTTCCAGCTTTTAAGGTTGTATACAAGATTTAAGGTGTGGTTCCTGTCGTTTCATTACTCTAAGTGGATTCAGTTCTCATTCATAATATTTCTTACTTATAAATAAAGTAACATATTATTTAACGATTTAATTTTATGGGAGACATTATAAAACTTATTAGTTTAAGGTAGCGTAGGGTGAAAATAAAACTGAATGGAATATTGAGATTTTGTAGGTTCGTATAAACCACTAACTTCATATCCTTATAGAATTCTTACGCAGCACTATGTAATGGATATAGTTATGGATATCGACAGGGTCAGCACAACAGTTCAGCATATTAGTGTTACGACTGCTGACGAAGCAATGGCGCAGCAAACGTCTTTGATTTGGGTGTGAAATGGTCTCTGCAGAACATGAAATATCATATCGAAATGCACCACTTTACTGTTATTGTATATACTAAATATGTTCCGTTATTATTTTATTTTCAAAGACAAGATCAGTTTTATCTGCAAAAGACATTGCCCGAAATGAACGTAGTTTGAAAGTGCAATTCTTCAAATAGCTTTGGTCACAACTTTGAGCATTACAAGTTTTCAAACGTTGTCGTTTTGCAACCAT
This sequence comes from Macrosteles quadrilineatus, assembly GCF_028750875.1. NCBI lineage: Eukaryota > Metazoa > Arthropoda > Insecta > Hemiptera > Cicadellidae > Macrosteles > Macrosteles quadrilineatus. The sequence continues at coordinate 4,282,693 of NW_026542602.1, forward strand.
GCAATGTTCATATTATTGTTATTGTTTCCTTTATTTCGGTTACCAATTTCTTCCACCAAAGTGGTTAGTAGGCTGCGGCTATAGATTTGAGTGAACGATGCTGATTATCAAAAAATATAGAATCTCAAATAACGTTGAGATGTTTGGTGTGAGAGTTTAAAAAAGCTTGCTATAAAAGAATTTTTAACTTCAAGAAACTATGCTATAACATATTTATAGCATACATGTACAATGAATACTACACAACGAAAAACTAAAATAAAACAAACTACATTAACCTTTTTAAAGATTATAAAAATACATTAGACGTTTATTCCAACTAAACGTATTTTTGCAAATCGTGGAAAATCAAAGAAACCTTTAACATTGAGAATACTTTTTCATTGAGGTAATATTCTCTTTGATCTCTTTTCATTTCAACTTTAAGTTGAACAATTATTATAACTCATGGACTATTGATGTTTGACCCTTTTGTTGTCACAATCAGGGATTTGTATGAAGCTTTGTATAAACACTAATTAAAAATACAGCGTCATCGATTGCAGTGGACAGTTTAGTTTGCCGAAAATAATTCTGTATTTTGTAAATTGGATGTTAAATATAAAAAAAAAAATCCTAAACCTAGGAGTACTCTAGACAGAACCCTACCAAAAGCTATAATCTACCTGAGGGAAAAAAAAGAATAATGTTAAAGTGCAAATAATAAATATATTATGAAACGTATTGTTACGCAATGTTAAGTGTTGTCTGAATGATGCAGCAGTTGGGTAATTATCTATTTAACAGTCGGTACATGCTACAATTCACAGCTAGGTCCCCGCTTCCTTCATTCACAATGCAGCAGAACACGTTAGCGTGTCGGTTGATCATTTAGATAGCGACGTTATCATGTGAGGAAAGTGCCTGAATAGTGTTTACAGCCCGGTGTATGGTGTGCTACTGAGACTGGAAATAGATTTGCGCAAAGAATCCAAATTACTGTGCTAACTTGATGATCTAAGGATAAATTAAGTTTAAAATTGTTGTATTAGTCAGTCTCTCCGCAGGTAGATTATTATTATAACAAAAAAATTTTACCTAGTTTTTAGCCCAAATATGAGCTAAGGATGAGTGTAAGTATGGAGTTAGATGATTCGTAAATTGACTTTGTAACGTTGTAAGCTGTTTCATTAGCCAGGATTATTTATTTCGAACCCAATGAATCAGGACAGGGATTTTCGAACCATTAAAAAGCTTTTAACTTTTCTCAGGATGGTTCCGGCAATCGTTTGGTCGGTAGAAGACTAGATGAGTGTTAGAATATAGTGTGTGTTAGTATATACAAAAACAAAGAAAATTAAATAAAAAAACAATGAAACTAAAAGGTTCTACCAATAAAAATTATCCCAACTACCATATAAAGTATTTGTAATAATATATTATACAACAGTTAGAGCCTAAAGTATATTTTACTTCCTTTTAAAATTTGTCGATTTGGAGAGAAAATGTTTACCTGCAAGAGTATTGTTTATGTTCGTACGAGAACCTTTTCACATAATAGGTCATATCTAAAGTGTTTCCTTTTACAGTGAAATGACTAAGCTCAGGCGCCAGATCGATGAAATTGCTTTGAGTATAGTAGTTGTTATTCAAATAACATAGCACTTTGTTTACAGCACTCGGGGTATTTTTGGTAAATGTCAATGGTAATGATGTTATTACTGTACTTGTAAACTTTTCACTTGGAGGAGCTAAAACATCTTGTAGGTCTATTGCTTATAATGCTTAAATAATTACAAATATTACTTGAGTGTGGCTGCCTAGTTATAATGTACAGTGTTATATGCTATATTATGTTTTAGTTCTTGACTACAATTATTGAAAACAGCATCCAAATTCAATGTGTAATAGTGTTAAACGAATTCAAATTCTATATTTGTTTTGGTATTTAACATTGTATGAATAGAAAGCGTGATGTTAATGTAAGAAAATATGTATGTAACGAAAGAAAGTGTATAAGTTCAATCATAGTTTATTTGTTTAAGTTAAATTAGTTTATAGTCATCACTTTTGTTCACTTTACCAACTGATTTTTTACCAACATTACAATCAACATTTATGAGGAAATAGAGTTTAAAACAACTACGCATCAGTATTATTAATTTTAACTATTCTAAGATTTTGAATTACTTTCGGTGATATATTTGTTTTATTTAAACAAAAATTCTTGGAAGGAGATGAACAAATAACTGACTTTAAAGCTTAGTGCCCTGTTTAGTGGATCCTAACTAAGAATCAATCGTTAGGGTAATGTATGACAATGCAAAAAAATTAAATGGAATTCGCATAGCTAGGAAAATATGTTAATACTAACTTAGCTGGGGTGTTAACGGTATACATTAAACGTTATGGGAAACGTTAAGCTGTTTTGCAGGGTTAGAATAGCAATTCAGCATAATAGTGACTGCAGTCGTGACTGTAGACCAACATGATCACTGCAATGTGTTGGTTGAATATAATTAGCTTGACAAATATCTCAAGGAATTTAGAAATTGTATTCATTTAGCCGAACAAATGATTACCTCAAAACATATGAATCAATATTAACACGTTTATTATAAATTGAAATATTTTAGTGCAAATACTAATAAATGTATTAACATCTAACACTCATACCGTGTGATAATTGACGAAGATGAACTTAAAAAGAAATCCCGTTTAAATAAACGTATATTCCGATCAAACTTGTTCAATAATCTTTCATTAATCTTTTAATCTAGTTTTTATTTTTACTAAGTTAATTTATTCTTAATTTTTAATAGTAATTATTACTAATTATTAATTATTATTGATTTATTATTATAATTAATTGTTATACATAGTACGGCCAAGTATTGGTAAAACAACGATGATATTTTTCTTAATTATACACACAATTGTAGGAATTATGGAAGGTTTTGTGTTGCTTTCACGTTTGGAAATTTTTTATGTAAGTCCCAATCATTTGTAGGATTTCGGTTTTCAGGATGGATGACAATTTAACATCCCAAGGAAATGTTTCCTGTCCGCGTCCTTACACAATGACAAATTGCTGTTTTAGAGCGAACCTCAGTTTGCTTCCTGCTTCCAGTTTTATCTCCTTTTCTAGAAAAAATATTTAACGTATTTAGCTAGTTATGTACATATTATTATCAGATTTGATAGTAATAATATTTGAAATACCATAAAATTACACCATACATAGTAGTTTTACTATTTCTGATGTTTCAGTAGTTTATATAAAAAAAAACTTATGTTTATTGGTTTAACCGTGGTATAGAAAAGGATTAATTTATATTCGCCACACATGTATTTAAAACTCAATTATTTGCTGCGGTATAACGATAACGTTAGTAAAAAAAAACTTTTTGGATCTTGAATCCTAACAATGGAAATTTGGGTTTAAATAACCTTTTCTATTCTGTTTTCAGATACGGCATTCGTGGTTCATTATACCTTATAAACGTACGGATATTGTTACCCCCTTGACAGAATTTATGAAGGATAGGCTATTAAATGTGTTACTGGTAGATACACGACTATAATGCAATATGTAAATAGCGTGTTTTGTATGAACAAGGTCAATTGATAATAGTAAAATGTAACGTAGAGCGGCAGTTCGTGTGGATGTGTTTGCACAGATATTATGTGTCTGATCGTATCAAATAGTAATATGAAATGATGGTTGTACTCATACAACGATGTTATATGTATAATATAGTATGACTAGAAGATTATTATGTCCAATGTAGTTTAATTGCACCATATGAACTATATGAATTCAATAACGTATAATCTTGAGTTTGACCAATGTTATTGCTGTTTGTATTAGATAATTTTTACTATACTAGAGCTATTTAGTTTATATATGAAGTTGTCACGTTTAACATCATTGGCATTTCAACATTTTGGACAACGGCACAAATCCTCGTCTCATTTATTCTTACGTCCATCGGTCACAGTTTCATACCAAAGATCATCAAGGTCATTAGATCAAGGACACCAAAGATTAGCAACGCATAAGTCGATCCAGCAACCTTTTAATTCGAAGCATTATAACCACTCTGATACCTGTAAACTACAATCTCATTTATCGCATTCACTAATAATTTACTAAAACGGAATGTATATTTTTGAAAGACTTCGCATACAAAATTACATGGTGCGGAATAAAGTGCATAAGGAAATAAACAATCAGATTTGTACTAATATAAACATAAGATTTTTATTTAATAATACTTACTTCTGTTAATCATCTTCAAATGTAATTATAAACATACAATGAGACAGGTTATTAGACTTTTTATTACAGGTGTCATCATTATAATTATGAAATTATTAGATTTATATCATACGAAATCTAATATGACGTTTCGTAGTTATTAAGCGTTTCGTAACCTAGTAAGAAGCTTACTTTACTGAAAAACATAGTTTTATATACTTTTTTATAACGACATTGACTGCAACGTAAGCTCTAAAGTACAATTCTTAAGATTGCTTTTGACTCTAACTTTTGTCATTAAAACTTGTCAAACATTGTTTTACTGAGGTTCTGCAGTGCTGTAACATTACAGTTTTTGTTGTCAAATCTTTAGGTGTCTTCTTCGTGTGAATATGCATTAAGAATATTTATAAGTTGTTTAAAATTGCGAAGCTATTAAATTTTGATCGATATATTTGATTATCGGTAGGTTTCCCTATATCAGATGACAGACATAAATACCATGTCTCTTCTCTGTAAGACTAAAATTATGTTTGTAACATTTTACATGTTGTATCCAAGCTGTTTTCAAAATATGCTGGATTATTTTCCATTAATAAAAAAATACATATTTTTAGTTACATAGTAAATTATTATTTTTTGTATGGTTTTTACACAAGTTTGTTAATAAAATTAATTATTTATTTAAGGATTGATCAGGTTTTACGATTATTTAACATTGGCATGAGCATGGAATCCAAGGAATCCATCTTCCAAGACAGCAAAGAACAAAATGCTGCGTGTAGAAGTGTAGAGTGGAGAATGTGGAAAGTAGTTAAGATAATTTATGTTCATTTTTTACCAACTATGACTGATAAATCGTGTTTTTTTACAGGTAAATGTCTTAGCAAAAAAACGTGATCAATGAAACTCCTGTAAGTATGTTGACCACTGTACGAATAACATAGCTTTATGTTTAAAGCACTCAAGTTCAAATTTAAATTCATTATTCATTATGTAGACATAGTCACAATGTAGATGAAAAGTCAAAATTACAACTAAATAAAACAATCCCAATAAAAAATTTAATAAATTTAACTCATAAATAAATTGAAAACAGTTTTGAACTAAGTAACAACGTGTTATGAAATAAGTTAATATTGCAAGGAATAAGTAAACAATATGCAGCAAATGTAATACATACAACCCTGTGTGTCAAGCTATCAGCATGGGTCAGCAGCTCAACAGTTCAGCATACTACAGCGTTATGTCTGCTGAGGGAGTGATATTGCCTGCAAACGTCTTTAATTTGATTATAAAACGTTCCTCACGTCCAATAAAGATATCGTAATCTTTTCGGAATATTGATTTTTATTGTTTTTGGGACTTAAATTACACATTCTTTAAATGTTTTGGATATCAAGTAAATATTTAAAAAATATAAAAAAACACATGCAAAATTGTTTTTATTGGTTTTAGTTATTTTAGGGATTTAAAAATAAATTTCCCTCAAACTCTCGTGAAAAATAAGTAAATATATAGGAAATATAATATTCTAGGTTTTCTAATATTTTTGTTTTGTTTTAGGGCACTAAAAACAAGTTTTCATGAAGCTATTAGCCAACAAATAAAATATAATGCAAATAATTTATCAAGTCATTTATAGTAATTAACGTGTTTGTTTAACTATTTCTTTCAAATATTTAAGGAATCCATCTTTAGAGTAACGAGTCAAAGCCATCTCTCAATAACACTGCAAGAAATCTATAAAATGCCAATCCTTGTGTTTTTCTAAGCAATTACAACATATTAAGTGCATGGTCGCATTCGAATCTTAAACCACAATTTTATGTATCCAAATAGTAGTCAATATAAAAGTGTCCTCCAAAATGCTCTTCAAGGAACTCGTTTAAAAAGTTATTGGGTAAAAAAAGCGTTTGATAGATTGTATTGATTTATAACTTAACAAATAAAATGTGAACGTATGAAAGTCCATACTCAAACCATGCAGTAAGAAAAATAAATAAATGCCTAATTATGTATATAATTAATTAAATACAAAACACAACAAAAATTATTTGCATGCTTGTTCACTGAAAGTTATTATTTACTTAATTAATTAATTCTAATACATCTGTTGGCGGAGTGAACTGAGGGTAGTGTCACTACATATTTAACAATTATGGCAAATTTCTTACACAAGATCTATACTAATTAAATTACCTTATTAATGCAATGATTCTTTACCCCAAAAGTATTACCTTATAATATCATTATCCTGACTGCAAGTTGGTATGGAGCGAAATATTTATCATTGATTGCTACGAAGAAATTGCTGTGTTCTAAAACCCATTAGCATACTTTATGTACACAAATCGACAAGTAATGAATGGGAATCTTTATCGGAGTTTTTCAACCTACGTATTACTGTACTTCTGTTCAAAAAAATGTTTTGTTTTATTTAAATTACATGAAAAAAATGATTATCTTTATGCATCAGAACAACAAATAATGTGTTATTTTACTAAGACTATGGGTAATAAATAATACGCATCATACTTACAAAACTATCTAATCAAAATTCCAACAAATTTAAATGGTAGCAAAATATGCAACTGGTAAACCTTTTTAATGTATTAGTTTTAGTATTTGCATTGTAAATAGAACTAGTTAAATTTGAATATCACTAACCAATTGCTCTTGACAAACGTGACGCTGTATCCATATATTAGTATTGTCACTACAAGAACCCAATATATAGGGGACCTGTAAATCCATATGCTGCGGACATGGTGGGTATGTCGTAGCGCTTATCACTTACTACATTGTAATTATTGGCGTATCTTTGATAAGCAAAGAAAATATGTTTTCATGGATAATATTTCTATTGGCATTGCACTTAAAATAATTAAATAAAACACTAAAGATCTTATAAATTAAATTCAATCAATGCTTTAAAATCATCATTGAGGATGATATTCAAATATTTAAATTATTGAAGCGCTTATGCGTGTAATATATAGTAAATTAAAGTATGAAAAAACTGTAGAAAAATAGTTTACCTCATTCATTATACAAAATAATTTATGGCGTCGTTCATAATAACTAAAAAAGTGCAAACTTATAAGTCGAGAAGACCTTAGTACTAAGAATTAACGGGAATACTGTGCAATGTATGGCTGGACTGATTAAAGAAAATGTTTTGTTTGGTTTATTCAAAACTTTGGAACAAAAGTGTGAGTGGAGAATATATGAATGGCGAAATGCATGCATTAGGAGCAACTAATTAAACCTCTTTATAATGTTATGAATTTGAAAAAATTCTTAGTAAAACCGCTGAGATTTTTATTGGTCCTATAATTAAATGCATTTACGAATATTCATCATTCTATCACAATAAGTTTTAATAAAGGGTGTTTTTTAATCAACTTTTTACAAGTATTGTGTTCCACTGTTTAGTGACAAAAGCTTATAAGTTGGTATCATATTTTTCTTTACTTCAGTGCTGATCAGCTGAAATGCATTGTTGCAAAGTTATCTATGAGTTTTAGTGTCATTGGTATTATTGTTAATACCAACATGGTTGTTTACACAAGCCCAAATTGAGTATGTATTGTAGGTCTAAGTTTTTTTAATTTACTGCCTTAAATTTGTACATGCCAATAATAGTTGATTTACTAGGTACTGAAATAATACCTAGAAACGTAATTTTACACTATTCTTAACATAAAACAATTATATATTTAAAACCAATTGTCCGTTGGTTTCGGTTACCAAAGATCACGGTCGATTGAACTCCGCAACCTCTTTCATTGATTCCCTCCAAATCGTTGGACTCATTAATACGATGCAATTGGAAAATCGCATTGGAATAATTAGAGCATAAATGTTTCTGTTCATTGAATACATTAGCATTTGAAAATCTATATGACAAAACCTTTCTGAAATATAAAATAAATCATTGTCATTGTTTATACAATTCATTGTTATTAGACAAGTATAGGCCTACTATTTTATCTAATTTTGACGTTGCCACATAGTAAGATAGTAAATCTTGTAGTGAACTCTATTTCAGAAGATATTATTAGACATTGTATTGAAGCAATAATAAATAAATACAAACCTTGAAACCCAATGCAGTGCGTCATGTGTCAGCTTCTCTCAATAATAATAGACATTATAATCAAATATTCAGGGTGGTCACAAATTATTGTACACCTTTTTTTAAAAAATAAATAAATAACCAAGCAACATAGAAACATGGAAATTGTTTCATAAAATCAAATATAAAACAGTTTTATACAGTAACTGCAAAAAATAATTATAAAAATGTCAGCAATTATAAAAAGTAGTTATAAAAAGACTGTAAAACTCGCCTTTGTCTGTTGTTGTAAGTTATGTTCTTCTAAGATGAGGACCCTTTAGACTATATGTTGGACACTTCCCAGTCGTTTGCCATTTTATAGAATTTTGACACGGAGAATTATGGCCATACTCTAAACAAAGCCTTATTCGAACAGTTATTACCAAAGAATTTGCTTTTCATTGCATACTAGTAATTTTGTTACTAAGTCAGTTTAAGGTTTGTTTCACCGGTTTCATTGTTGGTTTTGCTATGCTATCCATGCTGACTATGCCACAACACAAGTCATTGAGAAAAATATAGGTTACACTCACTGTTTGAGTGACTTATGCACACTTTTTATAAATTATTGACATTTATATAATTATTGTTTTTCAGTTGCTGTATGAAACTGTTTTACATTTTATATTCAATTAAACAGTCCCCATGTTTCCAAGTTACTTGATTATTGGTTAATATAATTAAAATTAATTTAAAATAATTTATGACCACACTGTATTTAATTTACGATATGAAAGAGACATTGTTTTCACAATTTTGCAAATGTTCTGTTTTTCAAAAGATTTTAGAATTACGTATCTCATTGTTTGTCTTCTCATACGATGAAACAAATTGTTTATATTTACACATGAGAAATCTAAATCTTATTTTTAGTAAACGTCTCCAGTACAAGGAAAGCAATAACCCAAATTTTTTACTAACACGTTTTCCATTCATTATACATGGCCAACTTCAATTGTTTAATATTTTATTTGTGTAAGAAAACACATACTAAAGACCCTCATAACGTATTTCTATTGTTCTCCGCCCATTTCATGTCCATGTATTGTTCCGGATCATTATCGGTCTTAGTTAATAAACGCTGAACGTTGGAGCTGATACCCTGGTAATGTATTTAAGAGCTCCATTGTTCATTGCTTAATTGCTTTTGATAGTCGTTTAAATAATAATGGCCGCGGGTTTCGATGTTAAATAACCATGTAAGCTTGTGAAGATAGCAAACATTGGTTTATATAGACGTTTTCTACATAATACTGGAATCGGAACACGATTTCTAATAGACTAAATATGAAATAAGGTGTATCATTTGTCTATTACCATGTGAAGGCTAAGTTTTCAACATATATGCTGAACTGTGTTACTGTTTGTTGAATTTAAAGCCTATAATAATAATAAAATTATATCTTAAAGACCTGGGTGTCAAAATAAAAAACCAAGCTATGGATGTCGATTCATAAATACTTCAACCTATAAATAGAGTAAATGAATGTGAAATAACGTGTTTTATCCAATTATCATCTTAAATTGAAATGCTTTGATAGGTAACTATATTAAAACCGCAATTTTCAAGATTCTTCTCCACCACCACATTTATGTTCTTCATGTTTTAACGATCGAGGTAAATGGTTAGAGTCGAAAAGACACTTATGGCCCGATTGATAAGCAATATTTGTTATTATACTGTTTCGTTATGTTAACTGTGTGTGTGTGGCCTAGTACAAAAAAAATAATGCTAATCACATGGGTCAAAAGTGCCCTTTTCACCCTAATTTTACCAACCCTGGCTCCGCCTCGATTGATAGTAAATATTCTATTACAAATACTGTATAGAAGTATATTCTAATTACTCCTGTTTTTTCTATTAAAGCATGTTATATTTAATCAAATTTACTGTGACATTTAAGATTACAGGAAAACTCTTTAAACAATTTATTAGCTCACCTAAACCGAACTGTGAACTAAAGTTGAAAATTATATAAATTATTCAGCGAAGAAATTAGCATCTATCCTTTCCGAACTATACATATTCAATGAAGTAATCATCGAGTTGCCAACTTTCTGCTAAACGAGACTATCCTGAGGTCTAATATTTAATTACATTTTATACATAGAAATATACCAACATTATTGAGGTTTTCTTTAATATGAAAACTTTTAAAAATAAAAGGTACATGCATTGTTATCTCGAAATTAAGATTTCTAAATTATTTATTACCGGTTTTTATCCACTCGTGTATAATTTGATTCTCATTAAACTGTATTTTGTTCCAACAATGCTTGCGGCTACAATTGGGAGTATTATCGTAACAAAAACCAATGAGGTAGTGTTTTCCACCGACTCAAATGGTATTTTGTTTATTACAAGGCATCAATTGGAGCCTAGATTACAGTGTAACACGAATTAAAATTATAGTATTTAAATTAAAAGATATTTGTTTCACTGCGTAACTTTAATAGTTTAGAATGGAAATACTTGTTATACCAATTCGATCCCACCAAAAGATTAATGTTAACATCCTTTAGGTCTTATCTTGATGCAAACTCGTTTCCTCTGCATTAAAATTGAATGCCGGCATAAGGGTAGAAGAAATATTATCATAGGAAATACTAATTTTATGAAGTGATCCTGATAAATTACTTTGGCGTTAACGGGTTTAAATTAAATATAATTTTCGTCATCGGCAGTAGCTTAACATACAAATTCAAACATAAAACATACCATAAAATCTCAGGGGTAAAGATTTTCAAAGGTATAGCTGCTTCGACTACCTAATATTTTAACTTTCTTAAATCTGCCAAAATTTGGCCTAGAGTTTATTTAGCCATTGATTTTAGATTCGAATATTTGTAAGAGTTATTAAAAGTTTACTGAAGAAGAAACTCCCCTAGGCGTCTTAGGGACTTCCAATAATATGTCCAGCTTACTTGTATTTTTATTAAAATGGTCAAAACCGTTGACAGGTCTGTATCGCATTTTATCAACATTTTAACTTTCTTACATCTGCCAAAGATAAAATCTCGAGTTAATTGATGTGTGGTAGACTGACAGCGGTCTCTTTCATCCACCCAGCCTGGCTAAGCCGGAACTTCCTCTCTCTCTTTCAGTCGATCAGCTGATTTCTCCATCTGACTTCCGTTCACGTCTGTGCAGTCGCATTTTTATCATTCATTGGAGTCAGTATGTGAGATTTCTGGGCAGTCTGAGTTGTTCCTTCGAATGCTTCGTCCCCTTACGTTATGTGTTTGGATGTATGTTTAGAATGTACTGTGTCGGTTATAATTTAAGTTGTCTAATTAGTTTGAGTGATATTAGTTTTGTGTGTTTGGAAAAATCATTAATGTTTCCGTTGTTAGTGGTTGTGCTATACCTGTGTGTAGCCATGTGCTCATCTTTTATACATACCAACGACAGAGTATACATACTTAAGGTAAGAATAAAGGTATTTAAAATGTATTTATAATGTGAAGGTAAATGTCACCTATATTGCACTTGGAACGATCCGTTCTTGTGTAAATACACTACAGCTATTTGATGCAAAAAATTTAGCACATCTTCAGTCAAAATGCCTAGCCAGTTATATGATATTACAATCAGCAGTGTAGGTAACTATTCCTTTTTTTATGTTCCTCATAGCAAGGTGATTAACAAATAGTAACAACGTACTTTGATTCCTATCGGTAACCTGTTGAAGGAACGCGAAATAGTAGTTAGCATGTAAAATCAAAGTTTAGCGTGTTATTATGTTTATGAGTTTGAGTTCTCCAGAAACAAACTAAGATAAGAATAATTCTGCTGAACTAAGAGTGACTGACCTAAGACCATTTAGCCTTTTGTTGCCATTCCTTGTAAATTGACGTTGCTTAAGGTAATTTGTGGTAGAAGAATTTTTTGTTTTGCCTGCAAAAAAGTATCAAGCATTGATATTCTTGTACGTTTGAGACATATATTTGACTTTCCTTTTCATTAATGTGTCTATGGGTACTTAATTAATAAAAAAAAAATACTTCATTAGTTTTTTTAGAAAACGGGAACTGTTCCACATCAGATATATACAAAAAAATCGTGTTTTCTAGCCCTGTACTGTTTTACTAAGACAATAAAGGTCTTAACGTACCTCAATAGCCCAATAATAAAGTTTAACATTCTTTATGTTTTTAACTAGTCCAAACATTGTTGCCTACTAAAAAAGTATTAATTAAGAAATGTTCCATTGAATGACCAAATCATTATTTTCAAAACTTTATGTTATAGATATATTTTGATCACTTGTTTGATTATGTTTTAAAATTTCCTAAGTAAGATCAAAATATTAAAATTTTAACACTCTCTGCACTAAACATATGGCACTAAAGCTAAAATTATCTTTATATGATTCACAAGATACATTATTACCTTGGAGTCTGCTTAATCTATAATTCAAGAGACTTGTATTCTAAGGACCATATTCCGTACAGACTAACTTAAGCTCAGGTAAGCCTAATGGTCTAGATTCCTGCCCTAATGGATGTTTGGTAATAGACTTGGGTATTCATTTGAATAGCTTGGTACTATCTGTAAGGAGATTGATAAATATTCTTTGCGGAAACCACACTGACTAAATTCTGCCATTTATGTTTATTTATGTTTTTGGAATGTTTATTAATACAATTTCTTAAGATACACTAACTGCCTCTGTCGGGATGTTTTGTCAACTATTATACTGTATAAGTAAAGTAACACCTGTGGTTTTAGAGCCAAAATTGTTTATACTCTGGAATTGTTTAACGGCATTATTTAGTTTTACCCTAGTATATTAGAATCGCCTATATGTTTATTTATTTTGAGGTCGCTTGTCAAATGTTTAAATGGAATGCATTTGCCTACAGATTGTTGTGAAACAAATGAGTTCAATTATATTTTTAACCACTTCTATGAAACAAAATTATGTTCAATTTAATATTTATTTGCATTTTGACATTATATTACATCTGTAAGCAAATATCAAACAAAAATAACCGTTTAAAAATGTAAATTAAGTAAATTAGGCTCTTTAAATATTCTCAAGGCATATACATATTTTACTTTATACAATGCCCTCATACATATATATTTATTACGTGTTTCTCTTATAGAGCGAAAACAAATTTTAACTACCAATAAAAAATACATTATGTGGTTTTACCAGCAAAATTGATGGATATTCTCTGTTGTAGTTTAAACTTTAGAATTATCACTTTTATGTTATTTAAATTATACCAAACTTTCTTCAATGTTTATTTCTGTAAGTTAAGTTTCCAACTTCTGAGGATTTTATCCAAGAGTGGGACCATCTGGGTTCCAAGCTCGAGAAGTTATTAAAGAATTTGTTCTAGATTAGATTTTATAATTATAAACAAAACTTAAACTTGTATAAGAATTATTAGAATCACAGTTATTACTATAGTTAATATTATTATGATACGTAACCGTCAAAGTATTATTCATTTCATAATTTAGTTTTATGTAAGCTAACATTCAGAAAATTAGCGTGTGGGATCTGGGAGTTTAATATAATTGTAATAAATTATTTTACTTGAACATTTAGACAAATAAACTGTATAAGCAATCTGACACATACTTTCTTCCATTAGCTTGTGAACAACCTTATCATGGTAAGCGGTTGGAGTAACCATGATATTTCATAGGGTAAATGTCAAAAGTTGTAACAACTTTTGAACTGTAATTGTTCCAGCAATGGGGGTTGCACTATTTTTTTGAATTATTTGGACCATGACACATGAATTTTAATCAAAACCGGCTGGCTCTAATAAAAAATCAGATTTTCTTTTATTTTAAAGTAGTTTCAAATATAAGTGTACATTTCAAAGTATTCATCTGTTCAAATGTAAACAAACATTTTCTCCCTAAGAATGACATGGAAACTTTTAAGGCCACTGGGGTAGAGCCCTAATGGAAATTCAAAGATTTTTTGTTTGATGGCAAATCTATAGGCCACAACCTATCCAATGTCACCTTAATAACACCTTAAGGTCGTCGGATGCGTGGAAGCTTCATAAAATTATCACAAAATTCATATTGGCCTATTAAATATGGAATATACTAAACTTTAAAAGACTTAGATTAACTTCAGGAATACATTTTACTCTTTAATAATAGATATTAAAATAAATTTGTTTTCAGAAAAAATATTACTTAACGTCTTCAAAGTTGGATTGCGTAAAAAAAGTGTTGACAGTAATTAGTTACACTTTATTGATGTTTAAAATTGAATGAATCGAACATGTACAAAATATTCTGGAAATATATGTAATAATTAATTTGATTCCTATTGACATCTTTATAAGAATTGTTATAATATAATATATTATATTTAAACGTAATAATAAAGAATTTCTTTCAAAATGTAAAAAAATATAAGAAAAAAATAATTTGCTATTAAGTAATTAATAATTTAATTTAATCATAATAAAAATATACAAGTGAACTTTTGTCAGGCTGTTTAAACGAATCCTTAAAGGAAGAGTAATTAAACCCTCGGTTTAATGAAGGGTTTCCTTCAAAATGCTTTGTTGTAACTGACTTAATAACTCCTTTAAACGTCAAAACCTGATGAATTCTTGCATGCTTAGAATATATTTTTTTTACCAAACCACATTTAAAAATCTCAAAGACTCAATTAACTTAGTTTTTAGTTTTAAGTAAAAAAATAAGAAGTTGAAACATTATTAGACTATAAATGACTCTTGTTCACCATAGTGATAAAGCTACACTATATGAATTATAAATTACGGAATAATTTTATAAACTTAAAAGATATGTTATATTTTTCTCCATTAAATTACAATAGCTTAAATTTATAAACAAATATTTTTTAGACATTCAACAATAAAGTAAAAATAATTAATTTTATATGTAAGAGTTTTATTCGATATCCTTAACGGTATTTTTATTTGTACTTTCACTGAAGCCTACCTATTTACAATTTGGAAGATTCACACTCACCATACGTATTAAAGATAATACTATAAATTATGATTTGAAAAAATTTATTTCACGAGCCGCAAAGCAATATTCGCTGGTCAAGAGTTGCTTACAAAGATGACCCTAGAGAACACTATTGCTGTGCAGAAGCACTGCACCATTTAAGCTCTCTTGGCAATGCAGCTTCAACTCAGCATATATGATTAGCTTTGTGTGGAGTATTTTATAGGTATATTTGTGATGTTCCAAAAATAGTATGAGAATTTGGCGGAAATTGTTTTCCATAATTGTTTGAAATATTTTTTCCTGCAGTCCCCTGACAAAGTGGCCTTCCTTGTACTGATTATAGCACGGAAAGTTGCTAATTGCTGCACCTACTTAATTTTGCCACACTCTTTTACTTTTGCCACACAGTTTTTTTTTTGCCACAGACCAGTGTATTCCAATTAAACAAACAAAAAACTGCGTAGTTTTATCAGGCACGTAATATGTGTACGCTTGAAAATAAGTTGGCATCACTGATCGTAGTTGTAGAATATTACGACTACGATCAGCTGGTGCAGCGTTTCCCATTTCGTTCAATGTCTGCTGGATTTAACCTAACCTTAAAACGTGTTGTACAGTGTTTAAAAGACTAATGATTTATGGTAACTGTAGGAAAAATATAATGTGGAACGCGAGTGCAAACTGCCTTTGCCCACTAGTTACACAAATAACTATTTACATTGCACTAATGCAGTAAATGGAAAACTGCAGTATGAATGTATTGTACTACTTGTACCATAGCTAGACATGTTCACTCCTATTTGAACTCGGTACATGTTCGGAAGGCAAGAGCCAATCAGAAACCAGGATGCGGTGAAAGTATACAGAAGCCATGTACTCCGGTTTGTAAACCCCATGCTCGGCTGGTTCGATCCCCTTTTAAAACCAGTCTTGTCTTAAGTAAGTGAGCATTTCTCATTAATGAATTTTTAAATCATTTAGTGTGTGTTAAAACCCCGGTTTTGGAATTGTTTGTAAATTAATTTAGACTCTTGTTGATTGCATTAAATAGTATTAATTAATATATGAAATATTTATTAGAATGTAAAAGGAAAATTATTTTGGAAGAATATTCTCTTTACCAACCATCCTGAGCTTTGGAAATGAAAAATCATATTATCATTTAATTTTAAATAAACAGTGGCAATTTTTTTGCACTCACAAGTTATGTTCAATGATATTTGTTTGAAGTAATTAAAATCCTATCACTTCAAAATCTTTATTTTTTTTATAAAAAAAAAACTTTTACTAAGGACTTAATCTTTAGCTGTTACTTTTGTACACATTCCATAAAATAAATTAAATGAAATGTTCAAGTTACAACACAAATCCCATGTTTGAGCAAGTAGTCAAGTGGGTTTCTCGGCTGCAATTAAATTACTAATTAACGTCTCAGCATCTTGTTGAATTGAGAATGTATCTTATTGAAGCCAAAACCTCTTCCTTCTCGTCAACTCCGCTGACTCATATATTTTTTATTTACATATCAAGCCAAATAGTTTTATTTTCATTAACTTAAATATATAAATTCATCTGTTTATACAATGTTTACTTAAAAGAGTTTAAGTTAAACTCGACATAAATTATGAGCGATGTTATATTTAAATTAGCCATAATTTAGGCTGGCAAGCAAATCGAAACGGAAATAGTAAGTGTAATAATCAGTTGTGTATTATCATCCCATAAGATTGATGAAGTAATTCACAATTCTAGGACTTAAATTGTAAAGGCGATATGTTTTCCGATATTCTTAATTTCTTGCTGTAAATGAAACAAATCAAACTACGCAACAGATTAAACTATTTTTAATGCTCAATGGATTATGGATTAAAAATACTTGTTTAAATTTTCATCCTGTAATGGTATGATTAAAATACTTCAAATTTTCAAACTCTTTTCGAAGTACAAGGAGAAAATGTATGCTTAAAATCAACCCCCAAACAGTTTATACTGAAAATATAAACAGGGAGTTACATAATCATCTTGATGATTAAAATTAAACAAAGTTTAACCGTGATAGTGTTTTATTAAATTAACTTCTTATTAATTGATGTTATTATTCCTAATAAAAGAAGCTAAAATATATGTAAGGTAAACTCTCATGGCAAACCCCCAAGGAGACATAAATATCAATAGCTCAGCCTGGCTAGACGTAAAGCCAATCCAGTTTAATCTTTTGTTATTTTGTTTTGTTTAATAATCCAGAAAATAATGTGGGACCTAACGCAAATGTGTACATATTAAAAAAACTTAGATATTAATTATTGTGATATTAATAATCTCAAATATAGGTGACTTAATTTCTTTATGTAACAACCATTCGTCCTCAATTCTTCTTTGTTTAACTAATTTCAAATTTCCTTTTGTTTATCCCTGAATTCTCTACGAAGCTTTTCCACAAAGATATAAGTGTTTTAATTGTTTACGAAATTTTGTAAGTCCCTTTTCTGATTGAGGAAAACAGGCAATATATGTTTAATCTAAAAGAATGATTACTCCCTAAAGCGATACTTAGGGTGTGAGTTAATTTGAAGCAACTATTGCAGATAGTTGCAGATAGACTAAAGACATAATTAATTATTGTTTCAGGTACGAATTAAAGTTCTATCTTAAATATCGTAAGTAGCCTATATCAAATTTAGCTGTAAATATTTGTATAAACGTGACTAGACAGTTGCAATGTAATTGTTGATATTTTTTAAAGTACTGGCTTGGTCAAATGTTCTATTATCCGTTAGGCCTATACTTGCTATAAACCATTAAATAGTTTTGCATTTCATTAAAGCAGTTTTTAGTGTAAAGATTTCGCCTGCCTAAAATGTCTTGTAAGACTTGTGAACAGTTCCTTCAGCTGTAATTACGTTATTAATTAATGCTCTTGCATTTTGATGAATAGAAGGAGAGTGTTATTGAATCCGTTGAGTCCAAATTCTAACCATTACTTCTCTAACTTGCATATAACAATATTCTTCTTTAGTTTGATTAAACATTAAGTTTCAAAAATTGTTTTCCCCATAGAAATACTCGCGGGTGACATCATGACACATAGTGTGTGTTTGCATAGGTAAATACTAACCTTATATGCGTAACACAGTTAGCCTAATTAAATTTGTAGGGAAAATACAATTAACAAAGAAACACTACCAAACAAAAGATGGAGAATTGCCATAGTAAAATTATGGTGACGACCCAATTTTGGAATATGACCAATTTTATTATTTGTGATTAACAACTGTCAAATCGTTGAATGTAATAGTGATATAGATTTTTTTCTGTATATCATGAGAAAAGTTTTAATATTTATCCACTATACACCGCCAACAATTCTTTTCCTTTTTTCAACAAGAATCAATACAAATGAAAAGGGGGAAACCTATAACATGCGCGATAAACCTCACTGCAAGCCCCTAAGGAGACATAAATGTCAATAACTTACGCTGCCTTGACGGAAAACCAATCTTGTTGCCTCACTATTCCTATGTTGTTCTGTACAAAATGAAAATAAACAAACACAGTTTAGGTTAAAGATTAGTCTACGTTTCTCATTCCCAATCTTACAATAGTTTTTAGTTCTGTTTGGTATCTTGTATTTACACCAGCTTCTAACTTTAGAGCGAGAACATCAATTAATTCCCGTAATTTATCCAAATGTAATCAATTATTGACTTGACATCGAGATATGGTGGTTCGTATAGGGTCTAAGCTTTTCGTCCATTCACCATGAAATATGTTTTCTAGGGTAAGAATAACTGTTTGGGTATTAATTATATTTCACATAAATTAAGCTTTACTACGATTTCAGGGATATACTGGGCTGACCTAACTTAAATGGTATTATCCATTCTGAAGGGATAAATAAAATTTTTTAATTAAACATTAATACATATTAAGATCTTTCATGGTCGAAATTATACATACTGCAACACGATCCGTAGCCAATTTCCTATACCTTAGAGCAATGCCTATCAATTCAGTTTAATATTATAAAATTTATTGTGTCATACAAAGGAATTAGATAGTACCTGTTCCTTTTAACATTTACCTAAAGAGATTTCTGTCAGACAGTTTAAAGAGAAGAAAGGATCATAAAATCTGACGTTACTCTTAAGTATTTAAAAATATTCACAATGGAAAAGGTAATTAGCGCCAGGTGTGATAAAAACTTCAATTTACGAATCTCTTTGTTCTATTTAGCTATATATTTACTTCCCTCAAGAGCAATGTTTGCATTTTAATATTTCACTATTTCAATTAACAGGGTTATTACCTCGTAATATCAAAACTTTTAGAATATTATTTGAAAGGTCATACGTTAAAATTGATTTAAAAGTATATATATATATAATCCTATTTCTGCTCGGTATGTCAAAATTTATCGAGTTGCTACTAATTAATGGTACAATAATTATGATATATAACCTCTAAAACCAACTATTTAAATAATTTTGTTATTTGAATTTAAAGTGCCGGTTATAATATTACGGTGAATTATGGAGTATTCATAGCTGCAAAGTAAAGTTAAAGATTCAAAAACTTTTTTTGATATAAAATAAGTAGATGTCTTGAAAAAAATTTTTATATGTCGATACAGTGATGTTGAAAAATTAAGCAAGCAATGTCACCTTATAGTATTAAGTTAAAGGTTGTGTGTAATTACATATGGTGTCGTCTTTCAATCAAAACTTGGACGATATTCTTACAAAATAATAATTAAAACGCACACTTCATGTGTAAAACATATAATAATTTGTTTAATTGTTCCTTAAGATAAAAAAATATGGGTTACAAAAACCATACAACTGCACTGGAATTTATTTTTTTTTTTGCTTAATATAGCCTATTACATAGCTAACCAGCTGTCTAATCTCAACTATATTAGAATGACCTGCATTGCCTTAGCACTACGGGTCCTGTTGACCTGCTTGCGTCAATGGAGCTTAAGGGACTGCCGATATTGTGCAGACTTCTGCAGCACTTAGCGTCGTACTCAGACTAAATAAAAATCTTCTGCAATGTATGAATCGCAGGTTTTGTACGATATTAATATTTAAAATCTTACTGTTATCTCTTTAGTAGTGAAAGTTAGTATGGCTTTCGTTATAATGAATTTGTAAATTTTAGCTGAATGGTTTGCAATGTATTTCGGTCTACTATTATTTCTGAAAACATATTATTAGTCAAAATTAATTTATTTGTCGTGTTAATCATCGTGCAGCTTCTATTTTAGATCGTGATGTCTTCTACATTAACTAACTAATAAAGTTCAAGTGAAAATAAAGAGTTCGTTCACGAATGATTTTAAAACCCATGATCTTTTCTCTAGTTGAGTTCTGCTTCATCTTTGACGAATTAAAATTTTATTTAGTTTTATTAGAATAGTAATTATAAAAAAAGTATATTCTACCTAATTATTAATTTTATTAGTACTAGCCTATCCAATTCATTGCTTGGCAATTTGAACTTATAGCCTTACTAAAAGTAACACTAAGTGAATATTTTTTTTATTAAAAAACAAAGAATCATACTTCGAATACATTAAGCATTAAATAACTGCAAACCAATTGGAGGTAAACTTTAATATAATCATGTCTTTCCTTGTAACCTTAGAGGGACGCTAGAGATAAAATTGTCTATTAATTAGAAGAATTAAATTAATTAATTTTTAATTAAATTGTATTTTCCAGATATCTTGTAGAGCTTGGTAGTTGTCTTCCCAGAGCGGGCAAACATTATAAGCCACATACTAGAGACATTGTTATCAGTCCATTATCCCGGGGAATCTGGGCTTATCCCGTGTTAATTAGGGCACCCTGCTAGGGCGTGATTACATGCTGAGGCTTCCTTACACTTTGACCTATATAATCTGCAGCAGTTTGCGGAGCGAACTACAATATAAACCACATAATAGAGACATTGTTATCAGTCCATTGTCCCGGGGAATCTGGGCTTATCCCGTGTTAATTAGGGCACCCTGCTAGGGCGTGATTACATGCTGAGGCTTCCTTACACTTTGACCTATATAATCTGCAGCAGTTTGCGGAGCGAACTACAATATAAACCACATAATAGAGACATTGTTATCAGTCCATTGTCCCGGGGAATCTGGGCTTATCCCGTGTTAATTAGGGCACCCTGCTAGGGCGTGATTACATGCTGAGGCTTCCTTACACTTTGACCTATATAATCTGCAGCAGTTTGCGGAGCGAACTACAATATAAACCACATAATAGAGACATTGTTATCAGTCCATTGTCCCGGGGAATCTGGGCTTATCCCGTGTTAATTAGGGCAGCCTGCTAGAGCGTGACTACATGCTGAGGCTTCCTTACACTTTGACCTATATAATCTGCAGCAGTTTGCGGAGCGAACTACAATATAAACCACATAATAGAGACATTGTTATCAGTCCATTGTCCCGGGGAATCTGGGCTTATCCCGTGTTAATTAGGGCACACTGCTAGGGCGTGATTACATGCTGAGGCTTCCTTACACTTTGACCTATATAATCTGCAGCAGTTTGAGGAGCGAGCTACAATATAAACCACATACTAGAGACATTGTTATCAGTCCATTATCCCGGGGAATCTGGGCTTATCCCGTGTTAATTAGGGCAGCCTGCTAGAGCGTGATTACATGCTAAGGCTTCCTTACACTTTGACCTATCTAATCTGCAGCAGTTTGCGGAGCGAGCTACAATATAAACCACATACTTGAGACATTGTTATCAGTCCATTATCCCGGGGAATCTGGGCTTATCCCGTGTTAATTAGGGCAGCCTGCTAGAACGTGATTACATGCTAAGGCTTCCTTACACTTTGACCTATCTAATCTGCAGCAGTGTGCGGAGCGAGTAAACAATATAAACCACATACTAGAGACATTGTTATCAGTCCATTATCCCGGGGAATCTGGGCTTATCCCGTGTTAATTAGGGCAGCCTGCTAGGGCGTGATTACATGCTAAGGCTTCCTTACTCTTTGACCTATCTAATCTGCAGCAGTGTGCGGAGCGAGTAAACAATATAAACCACATACTAGAGACATTGTTATCAGTCCATTGTCCCGGGGAAACAATATAAACCACATACTTGAGACATTGTTATCAGTCCATTATCCCTGGGAATCTGGGCTTATCCCGTGTTAATTAGGGCAGCCTGCTAGAGCGTGATTACATGCTGAGGCTTCCTTACACTTTGACCTATATAATCTGCAGCAGTTTGCGGAGCGAACTACAATATAAACCACATACTAGAGACATTGTTATCAGTCCATTATCCCTGGGAATCTGGGCTTATCCCGTGTTAATTAGGGCACCCTGCTAGGGCGTGATTACATGCTGAGCCTTCCTTACTCTTTGACCTATCTAATCTGCAGCAGTTTGCGGAGCGAGCTACAATATAAACCACATACTAGAGACATTGTTATCAGTCCATTGTCCCGGGGAAACAATATAAACCACATACTTGAGACATTGTTATCAGTCCATTATCCCTGGGAATCTGGGCTTATCCCGTGTTAATTAGGGCAGCCTGCTAGAGCGTGACTACATGCTGAGGCTTCCTTACACTTTGACCTATCTAATCTGCAGCAGTTTGCGGAGCGAGCTACAATATAAACCACATACTAGAGACATTGTTATCAGTCCATTGTCCCGGGGAAACAATATAAACCACATACTTGAGACATTGTTATCAGTCCATTATCCCTGGGAATCTGGGCTTATCCCGTGTTAATTAGGGCAGCCTGCTAGAGCGTGACTACATGCTGAGGCTTCCTTACACTTTGACCTATATAATCTGCAGCAGTTTGCGGAGCGAGCTACAATATAAACCACATACTAGAGACATTGTTATCAGTCCATTGTCCCGGGGAAACAATATAAACCACATACTTGAGACATTGTTATCAGTCCATTATCCCTGGGAATCTGGGCTTATCCCGTGTTAATTAGGGCAGCCTGCTAGAGCGTGATTACATGCTGAGGCTTCCTTACACTTTGACCTATATAATCTGCAGCAGTTTGCGGAGCGAACTACAATATAAACCACATACTAGAGACATTGTATCAGTCCATTATCCCTGGGAATCTGGGCTTATCCCGTGTTAATTAGGGCAGCCTGCTAGAGCGTGATTACATGCTGAGGCTTCCTTACACTTTGACCTATCTAATCTGCAGCAGTTTGCGGAGCGAGCTACAATATAAACCACATACTAGAGACATTGTTATCAGTCCATTATCCCTGGGAATCTGGGCTTATCCCGTGTTAATTAGGGCACACTGCTAGGGCGTGATTACATGCTGAGGCTTCCTTACACTTTGACCTATATAATCTGCAGCAGTTTGCGGAGCGAACTACAATATAAACCACATACTAGAGACATTGTTATCAGTCCATTGTCCCGGGGAATCTGGGCTTATCCCGTGTTAATTAGGGCACACTGCTAGGGCGTGATTACATGCTGAGGCTTCCTTACACTTTGACCTATATAATCTGCAGCAGTTTGCGGAGCGAACTACAATATAAACCACATACTAGAGACATTGTTATCAGTCCATTGTCCCGGGGAATCTGGGCTTATCCCGTGTTAATTAGGGCACACTGCTAGGGCGTGATTACATGCTGAGGCTTCCTTACACTTTGACCTATATAATCTGCAGCAGTTTGCGGAGCGAGCTACAATATAAACCACATACTTGAGACATTGTTATCAGTCCATTATCCCTGGGAATCTGGGCTTATCCCGTGTTAATTAGGGCACACTGCTAGGGCGTGAATACATGCTGAGGCTTCCTTACACTTTGACCTATATAATCTGCAGCAGTTTGCGGAGCGAGCTACAATATAAACCACATACTTGAGACATTGTTATCAGTCCATTATCCCGGGGAATCTGGGCTTATCCCGTGTTAATTAGGGCTCACTGCTAGGGCGTGATTACATGCTGAGGCTTCCTTACACTTTGACCTATATAATCTGCAGCAGTTTGCGGAGCGAGCTACAATATAAACCACATAATAGAGACATTGTTATCAGTCCATTATCCCTAGGAATCTGGGCTTATCCCTTGTTAATTAGGGCAGCCTGCTAGAGCGTGATTACATACTGAGGCTTCCTTACACTTTGACCTATCTAATCTGCAGCAGTTTGCGGAGCGAGCTACAATATAAACCACATACTAGAGACATTGTTATCAGTCCATTATCCCTAGGAATCTGGGCTTATCCCTTGTTAATTAGGGCAGCCTGCTAGAGCGTGATTACATACTGAGGCTTCCTTACACTTTGACCTATCTAATCTGCAGCAGTTTGCGGAGCGAGCTACAATATAAACCACATACTAGAGACATTGTTATCAGTCCATTATCCCTAGGAATCTGGGCTTATCCCGTGTTAATTAGGGCAGCCTGCTAGAGCGTGACTACATGCTGAGGCTTCCTTACACTTTGACCTATATAATCTGCACGACGTATTAACAACACTACAAACTTGTTGAAATAAAAAGTACCATCAATAATCAAACTGTCACCAGTCATTCTTCGCTAGCACAGATTCAGCATGGGGTCCCGCAAGGTTCTATCCTTGGACCACTGTTGTTTCTGTGCTATCTAAAGATATTCCATATTCTTTTCAAAATAGCTCAACAAAAACACTTTGTCTATATGCAGATGATACAAGTTTCAAAATTAGTAGTAATACAACAAATAATTTGGAAGATAGTTCTTCTTCAGCTTTATTGGGTATTCATGACTTTTTGAATAATCACAAACTATTATTAAATACAAGTAAAACCAATTTTATCATGTTCAAGGGAGGAAGAAGTAAAAATGCAGTAAACCATTAATAAAAATAAACAACCATTCTTTGCGAAAAAGTAATTTCTACCAAATTTTTTTGGCTTAACATTGGATGAAAATTCATCATGGAATCTCCACATAGATCATGTAGTTAACAAAGTAACTTCTGGATTGTATGCTTTATATAGGATGTCTAAATTTTGCTCAGTAAATACATTAAAAACAATTTATTTTTCTCTTATTGAATCAGCAATCAGATATGGCATTGAAATTATGGAGGTACATCAAAACAAAATTTGAATAGAATTCTTATTCTTCAAAAAAGGGCGATAAGAATCATAATGAATTTGAATTTTGGTGATTCGGTTCGTCAGCACTTTACAGATTTGGGCATAATGACTGTTTACAGCTTATATGTTTTCACACAGCACTTCAAGCTAACAATCTAAGTATAAACAATCTGGTTCCCAGGTTAGGTGACAGCCATTCCTGTTTTACAAGAAATAGATATCAAATTGTCATTGATTTCCACAGGCTAGAGTTTTATAATAAAAACACACTAAATGCAGGAAGTTTTTACTACAGCTACCTGTGGAATTGAGAAACGTTGATGATGTAAAATCTTTTTAAGAAAAAATTAAAACTGCATTTGATTAATAAACCATTATATAAATTTGATGAACTCTGACAACCATACTTTTTGTTTTGTTTAAGATCAACTTTTGGTTTAAATAGGTACCTTATGGCTTATGGAGGAATTATAAATTAAATAAAGTTGTTAGCTGTAATTTAGCGTAATGACGCCTTTCCATGAATACTACTGTATATTATATGAATTAAGACATTTTCAATTCAATTCAATTCAATTTAAACAAATACAATTTTTACAATATTTAGCTCACATCAATAAAACTTTAACATGTTTTACGTATGTGTTTTTATGAAATATGTAATACGTTTAAATAAACATAATAAATTATAGATGTTTCACTTGATTTTTTGATTTTAGAGTGTTAAAATATCGATGACTTGTACATTATTAGTCCCAACTGACATAAATATAAAACAATACAACAAAAGATCATGTTTTGCAAGGTGCATTATGTTGAATATGGATTTAAAATGAATTATTATTTATACTGTTCTCACAATATTTTGTTTTATTTGACAGAACCAAACATCGCTAACAAGAAAATGTTTTTTTTTAATTTCACTGTCCAACAGTACTTTTTAGATAAATTTTGTTCCCAAAATTGATTTTTAATGTTCTAACTTGTATTTAATTTTGAGACAGAGTTTTAAAACCACTAAAATGCATTATACAGCTTAAAGTTTACACTTTTTTCTGATGTAAGAACTACTGTACTGTAGTAACAAAAAGCGACACTTTATTAAGTAATAAACGAACGAATTAAGGGAAATCTTTACCAAAACTTTTTCATGAAGCAATCAAACAAACAAGTTTCTGTAGTTACGTGATATTATCAAAATGCAACACCAAAACATTGTTTCCAGCCCCCCCTCCCCCCCCAAAACCCCCTAAAAATAATCAAAGCTCTAATCCACCATGTCGGACCTGATATACTTACACGCTCGGACACAAAACGTTACCGGGCAGAACAAGATATAATTGATACGGACCGGTGAACCCTGGAGCAATTTTGAACTCAAATTACCCCC
The DNA here is from genome assembly GCF_028750875.1 of Macrosteles quadrilineatus. Lineage (NCBI taxonomy): Eukaryota > Metazoa > Arthropoda > Insecta > Hemiptera > Cicadellidae > Macrosteles > Macrosteles quadrilineatus. Next base: position 4,309,536 of record NW_026542602.1, read on the forward strand.
CCCCCCCCCACGACCATAACCATAATGATCTCAGGCTGAGTGACACCTCATTGTTTTACCCCCCCTCCCCCCGTACCTCGGATCCCATCTTGGCTTGATCTAAATAATAACACCGTAGGCTAGACCAGTGGTCCATCCGCCTTGGTAGGGTACCGCCGAGGTTTGATAGTGTGTGGTGTTGTGAAAGACTGTGAAGAATGAGTGGTCTTAGCTGGTGTGTTTGGGGTTTGCTGTTATTTAGGTTTGTGGAACCACAGCTGATTATTTTAAAGGTATTTGGTTTGTTTTCTAAAGATTCAGTTTAATTCTTTCTCGTATGAGTTTGTATTTTTGACACTTTTTAAATTGTTAACGTTTATTTGTGCAGTATTTCATATTTCAAGGTCAAATTACCTATAAAACTTACTACATTTATGAAAACTTACTTTTCATCATAATTCAGAAAAAAAGACACTACCTTTTAGTTCTCTACATCTTCCGAATAAATCTTTGTTTTAAGAAAGCCACAAATGGAGAAAAAAACATGTAAATATTTCGGTTCGCTTTGCAAATGTTAATTCATTATGAAAACGCTGCAAATTTACACGATTAAGTTAAGTGTTTGTAAATAACAGAAATGTAAACATTGATAACGAATTTGTATAACATCAAATTATGTAGTCTAGAAGGTAATTTTCACAGTATGATTAAAATAGTTGTTCATGACACGTAGCGAAAGTTTCTTTTTGGTACTAATCGTATTTACAACCTCGGCTTGTAAAACACGATTGCGTACCAAAAAGAGCAATTTTCGCTCTCCTAGTGATGAAAACTTTTCATTCTAAAGATATAATAGTATATTTCGTACCTAGTATATTTCGGACCGAAAATGGTTTTCGGCTTGTGGTACGAACACTATTTTTCACCACATAATAATAATGAAAAATTATAGTCAACGCAACTTTAAGGTTATGTGAAGAAGTAATTTCAGGAATCAAGAAAAATAATAATAAATAGTTGCCAGGCAACGGTGAAAATTAAACAATTCTATTTCAATGCTATGGCAAGCGGACAGCTGATTTTGCGGCCCCGGGATGTAAAAACCTGCTCGGTCCCCAAATTACGATGACAGCTAGCATGGCCAGCAAAGCGTAACTTAGCGTAACTCAGCCACCAATTAACGTATGAAATACAGCCAAAAACATCATAGTGTGGTGAAAACAACCATTAGATACCTTATAATTACTATCCGATAACCCTCCTGATGTTTATTAAGTTTAAAACTGTTATACTTGTGTATTCAAAATAGGTTCTTTTGTTTTAAATAGACACTATTTTTCTCTTTATAATTGAATCAATGAAAATAATATTAATGTCTGGAATCAGCAAAAATACACATGCACTAATTATAGGACACATGTAATAAATTGGATTGAATCGAATGAGTGCACTTTTACTTGGACAAAGGAATAACATTTATATAATCGCGTTATCCTTTGTTCACTGGTGATAATATAATCAATACAACATAGTTGATTAGCTTTAGATTTGTTTAAGTGTGAATTATTTCATGTTTGTCTATTTATTTATTGTATTTTCATCACCTACACATATTGTTCTAGTACCTTACACTAATCATAATGTTTTGTATAATAACCTTCATACCAGAAGTAAAACTGTTTTTAATGAAGGCGAACTGCCTAGATTCAACGTTTTTATGTGAATACACATAGTTAGTCACATAAAAACTTTATTATTTTTCTGTATTTATTTAATATGTTTATAGTGTGATAATAGAGTAAAATATGAATTTATATCTTGTGAAACTAATTTACACTAACTATGAATCCACTGATCCACTAAAATAGATTAGATCATAAATCCGCAAATCATCTACTGCAATAGGAAAACTATTGAATACATAAAACATTGTTAACATAAAATCGTTGGAAATTGTGTATTTTATGGATATGATTATTACAACTAAATAATATCCATAATCAGGCATAATTATTGTTATTGGCGTCCCTTTAAGTTTTGAATTCACCGGATTAAAAACAAAGAATACAATCTCTTCCGAGTTTTGGTAACGTGATTATTTTATTAGCTCAGATGAATTTGTAAATCTTGTCGTAGTCGCAGATACAAAAGTAATACACATTCGACTTTTTGGTCTAATTGTTTTCCAAATCCAATATGCGTCGATTTTATAGACTCTGTATATTCAAATTCAATGGCACCGGAAGTAATGTTTCTACACCGGAAGGGCGACTACAGGATGTTACCGGTTACTTGATTGTCGCATTTGTATTAGTAATATTGATTATGACTTCGTAGTAATAGTCTTTTTGTAGTAATAGTGTACTAACTTTTTCCAACGTAACAAATTTAAGTAACAGGTCTATAGGTCCAATTCACGAGGCAGCTTTAATTTTTAAATTTAAATAAAAGTTTTCATGGCTACTATTACAATCCACTGTTTTTATTCCCTCATAATCTGCGAGTTTCCATTTTTATTAAATAATTTGGGTCTCAAAACAATGCATTGTGCCGACTAAATAAACAATAGACCTTATAATACTGTTGTGAGGCGCAAAAAGACATAATCTTCTTATTTAAGGTTGTAAGAGTACCTTCAGGAACATTTTCAGTTAAGTGATGTGCAAGTTAATTGTATAATGAAAGTAATTACGCGACTTGACCGCTCTCTGTGTAACACAAAAGGTTGCTTCTTCAGAGAAATGTAATTTACCGTTTAAGTTTCACAGGCGTCGACACTTATTGCTTAATTAGGGTTCCAAGTTTAAATTTGTGCGGATATTAGGCTCCTTGTAACACCATTAGCTTGAAAAAAGTATATTTTGAATGTTAGACTTCTCAAAACAATATCTGATTAGGTATTAAGTTTCCTTATGCATTTAGTTTAGGTTTTTTTTTTCAACTAAGTACATTTTTCACGTGATTAATTTTTGATAAATCTTTTTATTGTGAAATTAATAAAAATCTATATCAGTAAATCAGTGTTATAGGAAAAATAAACACTTAAAGTTAAATATTTACCCAAGGTGCATACAGCTTAAAAAAATATTATTAAAATGTTATTGGGGTCTCAATGTTATGTCTATTCTTAGGATAAGATTTAAGGGTATGTAATGTGTAAGGATTAAATAATATTTATATTTATTGTGCGTGGCTTCAGCGTAGTATTTTAATAACACTGTAACTCTTAAGTATATTTTTTAGATTCTAAACTACATTATTGTAGAATTTGGAAGATAAAATACATTGATGAATATTACCTGGAATAAATAGATTTTTTCATTATTCCCATTTATTTGTTTAACTTTGACATAGTTACAAATTAAAGTTACATTTCTAAAGCTCGTCAATATACGTTTCCATTCTAATTATTAAACATAATAACGTTGATCGATCACAACTTCTTATACGCAACAAGGCTGTAAATTGAACGACAATACGTGAAACAACTTGCAAAGTCAAATTTTGAAACATTTATAATGTAATATCAAACTTATGCTCCAATCGTGCCTTTAATATTATTGATTTTCCTAGGTTAGTTTTTATATGTACAAACCAAACCGATTCAAGTGGTTGTGATAGAATGTTGAGGAAGGGGTGGAACAAGAGAAATACTCGTAGATTTCTCCAGAGATGCTGCAGACTGTTCATTTCTATCCATGTAAGTTTAATGTGGGAAAATACAGTTAATGGCAAAGTGAGGGTGATAATAACAAGTACTTTAAAATGATTATAGTAATTTAAAGTGTCATTAATTTGTAGCAGTTGTTTTATTTTATAAATATACCTATATTGAGAAATTGGTTTATTTTAGTTTCTCCTTTTATTTATGTTTTCTTGAATAATATAAATGTTGATACTATGAAAATGCATGAGTATGAAAATATTAACTTGTAAAGAGGTGATTCTGGTAAATTAATTTCTTTATTTTAGATTGAGATTAAAATCCTTATTACTTTATTTAGTTATATTTTAATGTTTAGTAGGGATACTTTGGGTAGCTAAATATTTATTAAATGAGATTGAATGTGATCCCAAACTATATTTTAAAAGACAATTTTACAAAATCGTCAAAGTCTAACAATGAACAAATTGTCCTCCTTCTTGAACATTATGTTTAATTCAAAAATCAAATCAAATCAAACATCCTTTATTCCATGAATAAAAAGTACAAACAGATATTCTAACAAAAATTGATCCTCCCCACATAGGCGAAGCCTGTGCGTGGGGAACGAGTTAATCAATCAATTCATATTCTACAATCTATAATCTAACATAATCTATAATCTAATTCACAAAAAGGGAAAAACAATTTTACTGGGAAGCCACAGCAGATAACTTAAACATTATGGAAATATCTAAAAGGTGATGAAAATAAAATAAAAAAAATTGAGTAAAAAGGGGAAGTAATGATAATAAATAAATTATAAAAATCCAGCAAAAGGTATTTAAATAATACTGTCAAAAATCACACATTTTTTCGTCCTAATGATTCATCCTTTGCATTTTTAGCCATACAAAATAACCGTAGGTAATATTAAAAGATACATCTTGAAATTCAATTCATAAAAAATAGTGCATACAAATAAATTACGTATATAAAAATGAATATAGATGTATGTAGATACTGATTAAAATATTTAACTTTAAAAGTACCAAATGCGTTCTTAAAAGGAATTCCATATCCAGTTTGGAGCCCAAAGGGAATTTTACAATCGGAAAACAGAGTGTAAATGTCACTGAAACTGGGAGAACATTCCGAACGACCAACTGGGAGGAGATTTGGCAACTTTGGAAACCTTAACTCCAAACTACATGTGTTACTTATACCATCACCCCATCCCTCACAACCAAAGCGTTTTTTTAAATGCTTGAAGTATGTGATATAGTTTGACAAACGAAACCTCAAATACATAAAGTATAAGCTGTGGGCGATAATAATAATTGGTAAAAAATTGTAAACACTTTTTCAAACGAGATTCGTATTACATTGTAAATAGACCATTTCGGAATCGTTGGGAACAAAACAAGAAATATTGCCCACCTTGTATTAGGAAAGACATAAATCTGGAGACACAATTCCGTTTCTAAGGGTGGGATTTGTTGCTTCGCGGTTTTCGTGACGATATTTAGTGGTTCTTGGTGCTTTATATTTACAAAATATCCTTGACAAACAGTATTAGAATGTGCCTCAAACATTAACTATCAAATGAGTTCAAACAAATACATGAAATAATAAAGTTTAAAACGTGTATATATTTTAATACATTGTATTGAAATTTGATGATTTTGTTAAATAATTTTCTTGTGTAAATCTATGCAATCAGCTTTTTAAAATAACATGACCGCTTTTGTACATTTCACTAGGGTTGGTTGTATGAAAACCGTCTGCAAAAGCAATTCTAACCCTTGTCGAGTTCTAAATTTCATGCAAATTCTGAAATATTGAATTACTCTCAGTCTATTTTCATATGACCTATCGTGTTGTATGCGGGATATGTAGTGGAGTTTGAAGTAACATAATAAATATAGTTTTTTATCAATCAATGAAATACTTTCATTGCTATAAAACACATAGTTTTTATGGTATTTTGTGAAAAAATTGTGTGTGGCTAAGTGTATTAGAATTGACCTGTAAGTCCCAAAGTTTACGTTGTTGAGCCACAATTAGCTAAACCTATTTCTCAATCATAATACTAGTAAAGGCTCAAAGTAAATATTCAAAGAACTAAGAATCTATTGATTCTTTTGTTGACATTTAACCATGCTATTTAATGTCCACAGCCTTTTATTAGCCATCACAAAGCAGTCTGCTCAACATCAAATTCTCGGAACTCTTCACTGACGTGTTGCGTGACGGAATGAGGGCGGAGTCTAATTCCTTTGTATTCTTGTTATTAAGTGATTAAGGATACTCGTTCCACTAAGTGTGCTCGTAACAAGGGTATTGCAGTAATTGTCTTTTGGATACTGATTTCTGAAATATGGACTATATGTGGCCATTTACGTTCTCTTGAGTTACAACTAGTTATTTACCAATAACAGCCATAAAAGCTCCTGTTAAAATTTTGAATTCATATTATAGTTTTTTGTTTTATTTTTTTTGCTGTGACATAATTGATGATATACCAACAACAACCGATGAATTTGTCTTTGTGACAAACAATGCGTTTTCAATATTAATATTAAATTTACATCATACACAGAATTTTCTAAACGTGCTGGTGGCTACAAATTTAACTTGTGAATGTTTTATTAACTTTTATCATTTGTCTACAAAATTGACAAAAATACATTTTCTTGGAAACAGTGCCTATTTTGTATTATTATTAGGTTTTACTTGTTTTGATTTTGCTAAAACACTTAAACTTTTTTAATCGAATGTATATTTTGTTGCTAACAGAAAAGTGTTTAAAATAGGTCATCAAGTAGTTGGTTCTACGTTTTGGATAGTCTAATCCTAATATAAATATGTTATTGAGATAAGCCTAGTTAAATACAATCGAATAACAGATGTTTCAATGGGTTTTACCTTTGACAATTAATACAAGTTCAGTATCAAATAGTCAATGATTTTACTTTTCTACATTTTAATATGGTTCTCGCTATTAGCTCCACAGCATTCTCAAATCAAAATATATTTGGTAAAGTATAATTGTATTGCAAATAAAACTTGTGGGTTTTATAATCTACACAAGATTGTATAGCTATGTATAAAATAATATTTTATAATAAATTCTACTAATCTGTTTTTACTACGATGTTTTTTGCCATTACAAGTGTATTTTTCATCATTTACATTCAAGCTATGGCCGAAATATAGACGGCGTAACATTTTGAGTTTGGAAGCGCTTGAATTATCAACGTCTTGTGGTCCCTTGAGGTTTCTGGTCGATTTAGAGAAATAAATACTTAAACACATTCCGCATTTATTGCTGCAAGCTCAAACAGCCTTTACGGATTGAAAAAATTATCAGTCACTCATAAATTTACGAAACATGTTTCGGTAAGATAAAAATAAACATATTTTATACCGGTAAAATTATTTAGGTATTGGGTATTATTAAAAAAATTATCATAATAATACCCCTCATATGTTGATAGCATTTGGTACATATCAATATTGCTAGTTTTACTCAAAAAATTTTAGAATAATTGTTTTGTTTTTAAGTAAATGATTAATTGGTGTTTGTGATTACTTTTTATTGGATTATAAGCTTAGTGATGCATAACTTAACAGCTTTGTGCAGCTGATACTTCGTAGATATTTATTTGTATTCGGTTTGTAGAGTATATTTTGAAACTACTGAGAACTATTTTTTACAGGTAATGGAGAGTTTCCTCAACACTAATTTGTGTAAGTAAGATTCCTTTTAATATGAAAAATATACTTTCTTAAGTTATACCGAGTAAAATAATACAAAATTTATATTAGCAGCCTTTATCTACAGTAGAGTCATCACTCCGATTTCATGATACTTGTAGATTTTTCTTACGGATGTTTTCTAATAGATCACGTAAAAAAATCTAATTCAATTTTGATCGGTGGCTATTCGTATAGAAGGTATTCCATTTACTATTGGAAAACGTCAACAAGGAACTATTATTACCCACCCAACAATGTAACCATTGTATCAATTGTGCTCGTGTGTGTGAGTGTGAGGCGCGTTCCAACAATGAACAACCTAGAGCCGTATATGTGGAATATCAATGGAAGAGTTGAAATAATGGTCTCTGTTTTTAACGACCATTTTCATGAAGGGGTTTTTACATAGTGAAGAGCTGCATTGTTAGTTATCAGTCTAGAAAGTCCTTTTTCACCACACTATGATGTTTTTGGCTGTATTACATACGTTAATTGGTGGCTGAAAGTTACGTTTTGCTGGCCATGCCAGCTGTCATCGTAATTTGGGGACCGAGCAGGTTTTTACAGGCCGGGGCCGCAAAATCAGCTGTCCGCTTACTTACTTAAAACATGAATGCATTTTAAATACACAATCAAAATCCATAGCATTGCAATAAAATTGTGTTATTGTCACCGTTGCCTAACAACTATTTATTTTTATTTTTGGTGATTCCTCAAATTATTTCTTCACATAACCTTTAAGGTTGTAGTTGTGTTGGGTATTTACTCAGGGGAGGTATAGAAGAGGCTACGATGACAGCTGTGGGCTTCTTATTAGCTGAGGGAACGCCATTACCGTAACAAAACGGTTGATAGCCAACAGCTTCGGTGGTCTAATGGTTAGCGTGCTGGGCTGATATACTGTACAGCTAGCGTCAGCTAAGCTGGCTCGTGACCGACCGATAGAAATTCTGTACTAGCCTAGGTTAAAAATATTGTCTGCCGTCATGCAGGTTGCGTCTACTGCCCTCACTGCTCTCTTGAAGGCGCTTCAGTAGACGGCATACAAAATGCTAGATGTGTTTTTCCATTAACAATTAATAAACTAAACTTTCTAAACACTTTTTATGAACAGTTGTTAATGTAACTAGGGAGCATGGGTGCTTAGGTTGCGCTTTTTATGATTTGTTTTACTAATAGAGCTAATAGTGATGGAAAATGGTTGCAACATAGATGAAGTAATATAATATTACTTAGTAATTATATTACTTCATCTATGGTTGCAATAATATGTTCAATGTTATAAACTCATCATCACCATCAATGAAATTTAAACAAAGTTGTTTAAACGTTGTGGGCTTACCTATTTTTTGCCTATTCTTGACCGAGCCAAAGAGGTTGTATTCCCCACGCAGTTAAGTTGTGTATATTAGCCGCTTACATATTAAATGAATGATCCGGTTAATATTACAGATCCACTCAAAAAATATTTATAGCGGCCTTCCGTCTTTTTTATTTTTTTTTTTAACTCATTCTTATAATATTTACATATTCACATTTATCGTAAAAATACAGGATTAATCTATAAGTAAGAATATCACAAATTTGTATAAAATAATACACGTCATATTTACAGTACGTTAAACTAATTACAATATTAATAATAAAACACTCTAACAAACCTACAGTACCGGTATGTAAAAAATATATATAACACTATAAAACACAACGCATGGTCACTTAGTAATTGTTCTAAAAGCTTACATTAAAAAACTATTCAAATGAATGTTCTTACAAGAAATAACATCTAAACTGCCACAAACCCCATGGTGCACGTTGGTCCAGGTCCATCATAACTCCTCAATCCCAGACATATCGCTGAATTCATCGGAGTCGCTCGTTCCCTCGTCGTCGCTGGTGCTGTCGTCTACATTAATGATGAAACTTTCCGTTATTTCATCGATGGCTGGCTCTTTTGCGGCGTATTCATTTTCCACATTTTTTACGTGCCTACACTTACATTCCCAATCCTGTTGCGATATCGAAGAAAACTTTTCTTCACAAAGCTTTTTCAAAACCTTACCACCAATCCCTACTTTCGATTTAAATTCTGCCATGACAAAAAACTCACACACGTTTCGTTATGAAAACAGTCCACTTCACGATCCACTGTGACACTGCACAAGCAAAACTCACTACTGAGTGACACAGTGCTTAAGAACGTACAAGATTTGTCATAACAGCGCCCTCTCTATTAGTCATAGTTTGTTTAGGACGTCAACCCCGTGAGTGAGCCGAGATGTTCGCAGAGTTGGCCGGTCGGAACGCGGGACCTCACGTCTGACAGTCCGATGTTCTCAGAACGGTCTTAAGCTAGTTTCCACCCTCCCCCCGCCTATGGTGCCGTGCCAGGCCCACAGGCCGCCATGAGCCACCTTAGCTGACGCTAGCTGTAGGTCCCGGGTTCGAATCCCGCCGGTGGCATTAACTTTTTGTCCAAGATTTTTTCATTTTCAGCAAGTTTGGTTGGTTTGGTTTGGTTATTACAGTTTAATTTTATTATTAAGTCATTATAAAATTTTAATTGAGCAATTTCTAGTTTCATTTTATAAACAGAATTATTTTTCCGATTACTATAAACTTTTGTTATATTATTTCCTTATCAGCAAGTTTGGTTAGTTCGGTTAGGTTATGATAGTTTAATTTTATAATTAAAAATTAATAAAATAGAATTTTAGGCATTTATAATTTTATTTTATGAACAGAACTATTTTTGCGATTAGTAAACCTTCATTGCCAAAGTGCTCTTTACTACAGCGCTGTTCACGGAGGAATTTTGAACTAAATGCCTCATTTCTACCTCCCCTAAGTCAGACCCGTTGTGTTGACTTATCAGTGTGCATTATTATAGTGGTGAATAGTGGTAATAGGGTATAGTGTGGTGAAAAATAGCGTTCGTACACCGGACCGAAATGGTGTTGCAGCTCTCGATCGATTTAAGTTCTCGACTTCGTCTCGAACTTAAAAACTATCTCGAGCCGGCAAAACCTCATTTTCGGCCCTAGGTACGAAATATACTATTTGGGTTTTTTCCAATTTAGATCTTTTAGGATTATTATTTTTTAGGCTTTTTCACCTTTAAATTAACACATGGATGGTATTATTACGAAACAATCACAAGAAGGCTGTGCTGTTAAACAACGACTGAGTTAAACTCCTAATGATTCTGTAGGGTTATTATATTTTTCTCACCTTTACTAAGTCATATTAAGAAAAAAAAATATATTTTTGAAAGATGAATACATGTAATTTAAATACCCTTAATATATTTTTGTAAAAAAGAAATTATTAAAGCTAACGATATGCGAGTTTTTAAAAATTATTATAATTAAAGAAATGTCTCACGTATACAGAGTGCTGGATTGCATAATAATCAGAATCAATTTTTTGTAAAGATTAAACCTAAAGAGCTCCAAGACTTAAAATTTACCACGAAGACTAAAGGAACAGCTAGTTTATAGTAATTACTGGGCAAAAGAGAAACTACACAATTGTTAAGTGTATTAAGGCTAAAGGTGTGTAGTAAAATAGATAAATTAGCGTAAACCACTTGACCTTATCCATAATTCAAAATTCAAAACTAACATTCTAAGACGGCTAGCGCAACGAATCAATGTACACGGAATACATAATATACATGACTATTATATCTGTACTAAACATATTTTTGGTCTCAGCCTCAAGCTGAAAATAAACAGCCCATATTAAACCTTATAATTAGAATAGTACAACACGTTCTCGAATAATGATTTACAATAGCAGATATTCACTAAACGTAAAGTACAATTACTAAAAAAATCTTAGCATTCACTATAAATTGTGTCATAAAATATAAACTTAAGATCAAACAAACAAGTAAAAACTCATCAACCGCATTGTGGTGTTGGATTGTTCTACGTTACATTAGCCTTGACCAATATTGGATGAAACAGTGACCAAAAGTGATTAGAGCTACCACAAACGTGGGTTTGGGGCTTGTATTGTTGTTAATCCTTACACAAAGTATTCAATTACAGCCCAATTTACATTGTTTTAACCAAAGAAATCTGCAAACATCCCAAGAAACGAGGCGATGTTAAAGAATATTTGGAAAATTTATTTGAAGCAAATACTACAACGGGGAAAATAATTATTTTGGACGGATTCCAAACTATCAAATTGTATAAACCTAATTTATTTTTTAATTTGGTTTCATATTTAAACATCTTTTAAAAATTTACTATGGTATCGTCCAAGTTTTTTTTGTTCCTAAACAAAATGAAATGCTTATACAATCGTTTGGGAAAATTTACCATGATGAAAAGGGTTGCAAAGAAACGTTCATATGGATTTTTCTCCTTGTTCTTGTAAATGTTACCTACATTTTTTAACACGGCCAGCCAATTTAACTAAAATGAAATGAATCCGATTTAAAATTTTATAATGAATACCCTTTTATGTAAAGTTAAAATAACAGAAATAGGTGTTTAAAAGATATTTCTAGCCATCATATGCATCAAAACGTTGAAATAACAACCATTTTTATTTAAAACTATATAATTATAAGACACTCCAAGTTAATTTACGAATTTATGACATACAGTGAAGAAAGATCTAATACAAAAGTGTACTTTATTGAAATTATTTCATTCTTTTTAGAGCGTTTGAAGTCGGTTGTATTTTTTTACAAAAATAATTTATATTTAAGTCAGTTTTAACTTTTTATGCAAGGAGAATGAAACAGGAAAACAATTTGACGACTTGGTTTCATTCTTACAAATGAATCATAATCATAAATGGTGGATAAAAACCAAATAATCAAATAAAATGTATCATCTAAGGAGAAAACAAATTTGCGAATAAAGTTTTATATTCTTAGGGCTAATTAAGAAGCAGGAAGCGAGTGCCAACATCCGCCAAACTTGAGCCTTAAATTAACCTTGTTGCTACCAAGCTTAACATGAGTATGAGCAATTAGCATTTCGCTTCTTCTTAAGGTAAGAGGTGCCAAAAATAAACCACAATTTAAAGAATAACTCTCTTAAAAATCTAAATTCGACTGTTAATTTCAATCTGCTATATAATTTACTCAGAATTTTACTTTGAACCTAACATTATTTTATTGCAAGTATTGAATTATACAAATTTCAAAGCTGTCTTGGTTAAATATTGATTGTATAAAATTATGCCTAAATATAATTCGATTACATTTTTTAGTAGTTTCTTACCTTAAATAATAATATCCGGTTGGAAAACACCTCATCTTTCTTTGGAAAATGATTTTTAATTGTCAACCCAAGGAAAACCTTCACCTTTTAAGTATTGTATACAAAAATAGCGAAGTAAAATTTGTTGTCAATGGTTTTTTGACTTTTCTATATTTAGTTTAGCATGTAATATTCATATACAGTAGCATGATGCACTGTTACACAGCAGCTAAGACCCCTAACGAGCTGAGGAATTTACAGCCAAAGTTGGCCTCTGTCGACAAGGCTGCTTAATTTGTTGAAACTTGTGACAAGTCATTACATGCCAGTCACTAAATAGCTCACTAATAACTGTACTTTTAAAACTTATCTGAAAATGTAAGCTTTCCGTAAATGTTATGCAGGAAATGGAATCTGTATATGTTTTGAAAGAGGTAAAAAATATAAGTTTTCTGTGGAACTACTATAAATGGAATTAAGGTGTGTTGGGAAAAGAATTATGATTATAAGGGAAGAAATAAGATCAATAATTTAAAATTATGATGCAGTACATCGGCTTTGTAGCGTAACATTTTTTCATCCAAATAATATTGACGTACTTTTCTATTGCCAACAAATTAATAACACAAATAATGTTCAGGTTTGAAATTACAAAATACGAAGACAAAACAACACACAACTCTAATTTTTGCTTATACGTTTATTATAGAGTCATTTATGTCTTATAACGTAAATAAAAGGTATCTTCCCATATTTGGTTTGTTGAAAATACATCTTGTAAAACGGAAACAGTAAAATAAGATAATTAATTTGTCTAATAGTTTTACTGTTAGAGCAACATGAACTAAGTTATAATAGTGATAGTATTATATTAATGAAACTTTTTATTTACAAACATATCAGAAAATAGAACAATTTCAAAATTATTAGGAAAAGACATTTCAATGCAATTTCGGGTAAATGATATTTTGAGGCATTACAATATATTTTATACACACTATGAAAAGGTAAATAAATGCGAAAATCTAATGTCTTTCAGATATTTTGTAACCACTAAATCGGACTCTACCATATAAAGCAATCGATTGTTAGAAATACTGTTTAAAATACAGTAAAATACCGTTGCTTTAACATCCGAGAAGATACAAATTATTATTAATTATGTTTTGAAATATTATATATTGAATATCAAACAAGGCATTAACACTCTCCCAGGTAAAAGTGACAGACGTCCCAAACTAGATTGGAACTTTAAGTGGAAAACAGTGTCAATACGTTCAGCAGCAGTGCGTTTGATCGGCAGAAACCTGTGGCAAGACTTGTGTTTCAATCTACTTTTACTACCAATTATGAAGAAAACAGCTTGCTTCATTCAATGTTTATATGTGAATAAATGTGCAAAGAACATTTATTCACAGAACATGAATAAATGCATTCTTTGAGCAGTCAAAGAACATTTCAGGTATATTATATCTTATAAATAGAAAACGTGTTTCTATTTGATGAAAGATCTCAAGTCCATGTCATGATTTCGTGGTCTGAGGTGTTGAAAGTTTTGTTTCTTTGAATTATATAACATCCTAATACTTTTGCGCTTGTTTACTTGATATATTCATCCCAGATTTTTTCGTTCAAGATTAGAAAAATTTGTCTGAATTTTCAAAGGATAGCTGGTAAATATTTTTCAGTTTTAAAATATTCTAAAAGATACATCAAAATTAAGGTGTAAGTAGTCAAATATATAGGTGTTGGATACAAATTATACCATAAGACCTCGGAGTGGACATTTGGATAGTCTTAAATGAATTGTACTTTTTCGAATACTTATAAGGTTACAGCACTAAATAATATTACAGTACCGTTAAATGTTCACCATCATCTCCTCTGCCACCAATCCGAGCATCCTCTAGACATTAATACCGATATAATTGGCTGTTGATCCTACCAAGACTATAGGCTCAGCTATTGATGTTGGCTATAAACAAGCTGCCATCTGTGTGGAAATCTTCCGGAAAAGTCACATCTACATATGTATAAAGCATCGTATGAACAGTTAAACACTATATCAAATAAGATGTATTAGTTTATCACCAATTTCTTTGAAACGGCCTAAAAAGGTGAACAATTTACCAACGCTTTTATTCTACTGTTGTCTGATTTTACTGTTGATAGTATGTGATGGCTTAACAATATTCATTGGTAAAAAAAACTACTTTAGCGCCGCAAAACACCTAATAAAACAATAAGTTTTGATTCAGTATGGCGGAAAACATTTTCCATTTTGTATTTTATTTAAGATTAATATCTATAGTTGTGCATGTAATTGCCTAAAATTTTATTTAATTTGTAACTACATATTGACAACGTAATGTTATGCCATATATTATAAAGCGTGTATATGTATGTATTGTCACGTATCATTATTGTGATATTTGTGTTACTCTTTTAAAATATTTAGTATCTTTTATACAGGGTGTTCATTTGAAAACTTTCCATGTCTGTAGTGTGCAAAGGTAAGGCTTTTTACACTTGTTTGTTCTCATTTCCCCCTAATTTGGACATGCCAAATCCAATAAAATTATTTTCAATTTAGAAAAATGCCCCAAAAGGGCCCAATTTGGGGGGTAGGGGTGCTTTTTGAGAAATTTTCAAATGTAAACATGGGTTGTGTGATACATCAATTTAAAGGTCTAATCACCCCGACTATTTTGGTGCAATAAAAATGTAATTATCTTTAACCGTATTTACAGGGTGGGTCAAAACGTTTTAAAAAAGGACTTTGAAGTTAAGTACCGTATTACCCGAACTACTGAACGGAACAGCCCCAAATTTCTTTCCAAGCTTATTCTTGATCTACTCTTTAAGATAACTTGTAATAAGGGCATTTTCCATGTTATTTTCTAATTTTTAAAAAATCTCAAATTTTAAGAATAAAAGAAAGCTGAAAACTCAAAATTCTTAAATAGCAAGGTATAACAAATTTCATACCACGTGAAAGGTCCTTTTTTAACAAACATTTTACGTATTTAAGGTTTCTTTCTATCTCTTACCGTTTAAAAATTGCAGTAGAAAAACTGAATTTTCTATGGTAAAATTATAACTAGTTTTCTAACATAACACATTGCACTTTGCTCAACGATGTATTATGATTAATTACAAATTGATCAACTACTTTTACTTGTGTCAGTTCATCTTGGACCCTTCATCCTGTTCTTTTGTCATTGGTAACTGAGCCAGTTTCAGAAATTTCTTAACTAAATCATTTACAGCTTTATGACTTAAGGTCTTACCTGGATATTTATTGTTAAGCACTTTGCAGTTATCCTGAAACACTTTTGTTCTGCCCAATAAGTAAAAACAAAGTCAATTTTTTTAAGTGTACACCATATTCGATTAGATAATACAGAAAATAGTACTTTTTGAAATTAGTACTACTATTGACTAGTCAATGGAGTCAATGGTACTACAGAATGCGGTCCACATGTAGGTTGTCCTCATCAGCTATAAGACTTGTTTTTCACAAAGTAAAACGTAATGACTTGTTTGTCAATAAGAGTATCAATAATTATGAATTGTTTCCTTCAGTTAATGCACCATTAAATGCGCGTCTAGAGACGAATTTTGGCTGTTTTATTAGAAAAGTAGTTACAATATTACTATGGAAAATTCAGTTTTTCTACTGCGATTTTTAAACGGTAAGAGATAGAAAGAATACTTAAATACGTAAAATGTTTGTTAAAAAAGGACCCTTAACGTGGTATGAAATTTGTCATACCTTGCTATTTAAGAATTTTGAGTTTTCAGCTTTCTTTTATTCTTAAAATGTGAGATTTTTAAAAAAATTGAAAATAACATGGAAAATGCCCTTATTACAAGTTATCTTAAAGAGTAGATCAAGAATAAGCTTGGAAAGAAATTTGGGGCTGTTCCGTTCAGTAGTTCGGGTAATACAGTACTTAACTTCAAAGTCCTTTTTTAAAACGTTTTGACCCACCCTGTAAATACGGTTAAAGATAATTACATTTTTATTGCACCAAAATAGTCGGGGTGATTAGACCTTTAAATTGATGTATCACACAACCCATGTTTACATTTGAAGATTTCTCAAAAAGCACCCCTACCCCCCAAATTGGGCCCTTTTGGGGAATTTTTCGAAATTGAAAATAATTTTATTGGATTTGGCATGTCCAAATTAGGGGGAAATGAGAACAAACAAGTGTAAAAAGCCTTACCTTTGCACACAACAGATATGGAAAGTTTTCAAATGAACACCCTGTATATCAATTGAATACACGTGTCAGATTTTTTATATGTTATCATTTATTTGCGTTATCCTATCTTACGTCAAATTATAGCATTTTCAACTTATTTGCCAAGCATAAAGAACAATATAGGTAATATTCTTGTTTCTAGCTAAACAATGTTTTGCTTTATTATCTTTCTTTACATCCAAAACACAAGCACTATTCATTTGTTTTCATCAAAAAATGTGTATATACCATACTAATATAAAATTAATTAATTATGTAGTAGTTAGTTTGCTTCAAAGTAACCTGTGCACTGTAATTAAACATAAATAAATTGTTCCACAATCGACTTTTCTCAATTGTCATAAAACCATAACACCATACAAGTTTAGAATCAAGAATGTTTCAAACTTTCAGGGAACTAAAACATTGATTACACTAAATGGTGACTTATAGATAAGCTATTCAGCTATCCTACCAGAACAATAGTAGCCTACGCGTTTAAATGTTAGAAACGGTAAAGTTCTGCCAAACTTTGCCAGTTCCAGATTACTCATGGAGACTAGCAAAGACTTCCAAGACTTTGGGAACGGTTCTGTTGAATATAAACTTACCATTGTATGCCACGATAGCGTTTTAGGTATAATCGTATAATGTAAAGATTGGATACCCGTTCATGTATATACAACTATAATTTATATCGTGTATATGAGAAACATAAGGAAATCTTCAATGAATCATGATATGGAAGAAATTAAAATTGTTAACTACCCCAACTGCATTTTATTTTGTGTATATAAAAAAAAACATATCCTAAAATAAAATAGATTAGATAGGAAAAACGGATATGATTCGCATTATGGCAGATCGCCTAGATTTGGCACTAAAACGGTATCCATTTGCAAAAATAACAATAAACAAGTTTTTATATTAGACTTTAACTAAACTGGCCATTATCGTTAGAATAATTATAATATATACTTCCTTGCACTGAGTGCAAGGTCATCTGGCTTTAGCAATAATATACAGTACCAACTAGCCTACAATAGTAGTTGAAGTAACGAACTCGAATTAAAGTAGGCCTATTAATTATAGTTTAAGTAAGGTTAACTTTATAATTTTCAATATAGTATTTAAAGATAAGTATTATGTATCGAACAAATCCTAGAAACATTGTTGGCGACAAACATAACACCCTTCTATATTATTGTTGAAAAAACCTCTCTGAGTTATATCGTTTGACACAACAATACTCGACAACCACTATGTTTGCTCAAAACAGGATGTTTCCATTAAGACTTTATCGTGATGGGAAAGTAAACGTAAACTCGGTTTCAATCTAATTAAAACAGTCTCTGTTGTAAATTGTGTTGTATGTATTTCTGCAGCAAGAGAGAGATGTGTAGTATAGAATCCGTGATTATCCATTATTTCACAACTGATATTATGTCCGGGGGCGAATGCTATTTATTGTGTCATTTGCAAATAAACAGTTGAGATATGGCCGCCTCCAGGGAGTTATTTCTCATCTGATAGCCCGACGGGACTATAACCCTAACGATAACTGCTCTCTTGTGAACTGCAGTGATGAATCTAAATAATGAGTAACTGTAGTGCATTTTATCACGACTACCCGGTTTAAAATTAAGTTAATAACATTTTCGGTAAAATATGACTTATGATATTCCCTTGATCGGTAAAGAAAAAGTGCATTTGGTTGTTTGCAGGGATTGCCACTTGCAAAGGTTGAATGTTATCAGTGCCGAATTATTCAACAATAATATGATAGTAAATGTTACTATCACACTTATGAAAGGGAGCTACGCAAAAAGAATGCTAGAAGTTTAATCCCCATGACTAATTACACGTGACTTTTCGTGGAGGTTAAGACTACCTTAATTACAGAAAAATAAGTTGTGAATCCTATATATTTATTAAATAGTAAGCTTAAAAGTCTCTAAACTACAGGTTTTTGGCTTCATTACTTTTTGACAGGTAAATGAAGATAGTTCTCCATTCATGAAATGTGTATCTTATTCGGGGTTTTTATATGTTGAGATCTACAGTGTAGAAGGAGCTCAAATCCACCGTGTTGAGGTAGAGTTACGAAAATATAAAATGCTACCCATTAACAATATTGCATTGCGGGTTTAAGAACACAAGTACCGAACTGTAAACCCTGGATTACCTCGGACCATCCCGAGTATTAAAATCCTATATGTGTTCTATAACTTACGAGAAAACATATTTAGGTTATAAATATTAGTGCTTATATGATATAACTCAAGTATTTAGTTGACGTATCTCATGGTTTTTATTGGATTTAGAAACCCTACCGCGGTGATTAAAACCCAGCGTCGACAAAATCGGGAATGTAAGGGCTTAATCGTATAACTCGATAACATTATACTCTGTTAGCTTGTAATTTGGTATAATCAACTCTATTTCGTTCGTTTTATTTTCAAGTTTTGAAAATGTTGATACCTTTGTTGTAAGTAGTATTTTTTAATTGTTGAAGTCATTATACTTAAGGGTCTAATCTGTTAGACCATAAGCAATAACACAGCCGTGGTTAGCACGTAACGAAGTATCTAACAGTCCATTCCATTAAAAGACGTATCTAAGTATCATAATACCATTAGCGTGAACATTGATTATAAGAGGAATCTGAGGCCAGGGTCAAAGAATTGATATTTTACATTTCGTGGTTGAAGATTATTTTTTCTTTGTCCCCATAACTAATCTGACGATTACTAGTTCGATAAAAAATGAGTAAAATTGTAAAACATTTAAAAAGTCACATTCGTTAAACATTTTACCATATTGTGAGTCTTATAGTTTTAGGATTCCTTAATTACCGAGGAGGATAAAAAAACGCTGTTGTACTTATTTTAATTGTATATATTTACTTAACTTATTAACTTAAACTATCTAAGACTGGGACGGGTGGCGTCGTCCTGTAATCCAGCTACTAGGAGGTCACGAATTGTGGACATTTATAGGCATGCACTGTGGATGCGATACTCTCTGGTGTGGATTAACGTCCGCACGAGTGAGTACTACGACTATCCGCAGTACTATCCTGATAATTAAACCAATTTGTAAATACCAAGGAAAAAAATGAGGTTCGGATTTCACTATAAACTGTAGGTCCCTTAGTTGCCATTAGCTGTATGGGCTATTGTCTAAGGCCTAAGGAATGTTGGCCTTAGTCACTAACAAGACTACAAGATCGCGCCACTCATCCTACACTCATCTCCATTCATACTTGGCTTAAAATACCTACTATGTATGGTCGCCATTTCATCGAACAGTATAACAGTATTAACAGTATATAAAAATTAAGTTATTTCGCAATTAATTTATATTTTGGCGCAAAATAACTTCTTAAGTACTGTTATCGTGATTTATAATAACATAACTTCTTTTATTGGTTCAAACCCAGGCATTTACCACTTTTATAATTACAAATTATGTCTGTTTACATTCTGTTCACCCACTTAAGGTAACACAATAATTGTTTTGATAGTTCTAATGTTGCTGCTTCCATAACGCCTGCAGCAATTTCGTAGAATCAGAGTTACAATTAGAAACTGAATGTTTAAGCCAACCATAAATTGATAGCTTTGGGGGAAAACGTAGCCATAAATAACAATTTTTAGCGGTTTTCCTGCTAAATAAAATTTCTCCGTAAACTGGACTAGAGGTAAAATTATATTAAACCTTAACACTTTTTAATAATATAATAAACCCTATACATTATACAAATTTATAAATGACAAAGTTTAATTTATCGAGAATTTTGTTCATGTTAAGTCCATTCAACCATGTTCTTTTTTCATTATAAATTGGGTAAAGCAGAACCAAATAGAATGAATGACTAGTTCGTTATCCAAAAGTCAATAATACTACCCATTTATAATAAAGTTATTGAATTTATTTGAAAACCTGCATAATACTTCTATATCTTTAGACAAAGATTCTACTTTGTAAAATCAGAACATACATTAAACAAAATTATATAAGACAAGATGAGAAATAAGATGAATTTAGATCTACAATTCCTGGATCCGAGATGAAGATTTCATATGGACTTTTTGGATTATAATGAAACAGCTTGGATCGACAATTTACTTTTTCTTTGATGAAATTCAGTATTATTAGTTTGTTATATCAGTACTATCAGTCGTTGCATCATTTTTCACTTATAATGTTATTGCTTTTCATACTTTTAAAATACCTTTTACATAAGTTAATCTAGTATTTTGTTTAGTGACAATGGAAATTGTACGAACTGTCTTGAAATATATTATTAACACCGTTTTACATAAGTAACAAAGCATTTATTGAAAATCCGCCACGTAATGTATCTTCAATATATTGAGTCAACAAAAACAAGTTTTTGTACATATAAAAAAATTATAATTTGTATCTTCGTAGAGCAATTGCTTAAAACGTGTAATACAAAATGCAAATAAATTGTATTAACATGATAAGAAAAAAATTGACTTATAAAACTGAATTTTTCTAGTTATATAATCATGAAAATTTATTATTTTACCACAATTATTTAACTTCCATAGGCCTACTCAATAGAAAATTTATTCCACCAAAAGATATTAATTCACATTGGTCATTTTGATTTCTTTATGGCTAAAATAAAAATAAAATAACAGTAAGCCTAACTCAAAAACTATGCCAACTATCTAAAAAGATAGTAAATAGTTATTTCTTTACTTTCCTATTTGGCAACACACGAACGTCCCCATTATTTAGCTATAATGTTTGGCAGTAAATATGATTGCTTTCTATAGGCTATTCAAAGGAAAATTACAATATTTACATTTGCTTCATAGCTGGTTGAATCACACTAAACAGAATGAATAAAACTATTGTTGTAGTTAATTGTTGATTTTTAAAAGTCAAAGGTGTATTTGTTATAACTAAAGTAGATTTACAAAAGTTATAGACCATTATCTTCTGCATGCTATCCAAATTATGAAGAATGTGCAAAGAAACTAGTTATACACCGATACGTCGATTTTTACAAAATTATGAATATCGTAGATGATAATATTTCACACAAAACAGCCTGATATGAGACTGCAAGAAGTTTATTTCTGAGTTAAGTAAACAAATATTTCATGTGAGATATTGTAAGAATCTCAGGAAATCTTCTCATATCATATCACTTCCAATTCCTTCATCCTTTTGTTCAACCCCTTACATTTCTTCGTCGGTCTTCTGATTAATTCTATGTTATGTAAGGTTTGTTTATTATATTATAATGAAAGAGATGAAAGTGGAATTTTAAAATACTGTTAACTGAATAATTATGTAAAAGTGTAGTCATTTCATAAAAAATTGTATACAATATAAGATTATTTTATGGGGTTTCTGACTTTATGTCAAATTCTTTGTATGTGTATAGATAAATTGTGTGTTAATGATGATATAACGAAATAAAATATTTACATTTTTTTTATGCAAACAAACAGTTTTGTCAAATAACGTTTTTTTACTAAAATGTGTATTTTTAACAAGCGTTCAGTAGAATATTGTTTCTTATGAAATTTACAAAGAAGTAAACACTTAGAGTTTGTTTTCATTTCTGTACACAAAAACTTACAGAAACTCGTGAGTAATATTTCCCTTCTATAGTGTTGCCAAAAGGGTACTTTCCTGTACAAGGGAACATTCTTTTTTTTCGATATATCGAAATTTTTTTTACGATCCATTACATATTGACTACTAACTGATCTTGTTTAGGCTAAAACAGTCTATTATATGGATTAAGAAATTAAACTGTTAAGCTAACCTAACATAACCAACCATACTTGCTGTACCATTTAAAAACTCCGATTGGGTTTGATAATAGAAAAGGCAAGTTAAACACGGGATTTTTAAATGTTACAGCAAGTTTGGTTAGTTATGTTAGGTTATTTTTTTAGAACAGTTTCATTTTATTATTTTTTGTTGATACTGGACAATATTTGTCGTAGTTGTCAGCTGATATGTTTCAATTTGTTAATACTGATATATCGAGAAAAACACCATCGATAATAATGAATGTTCCCTTTAACAGGAAAGTACCTCCAAAAGCAACCCCATTGTTATATCAAATAGTCAGATCGTACATACAGAGCCAGACCGTATAACACAGTTTTCACCCACGCTGGCAATTTTGGCGTTCTGCCACGGATTGGTAAGCCTTCACTAAGCGGTGTAATTTACCAAATTTACGAGTTTTGTTATAAATTCCCTTTTGTAACAGGAAACGCGATACTCTAAACAAACAAGTTGTCACCTTTGTAGCAAAAGTCGTTTGCGCTCACTAAAAATAGTTGTAGCGTGTCTTAACCTAACTTTTTCTAATCTAAAACATATTTATTGAAAATAATATATTTATGTCACTAAATTTAGTATGATCACTGTTTTAGCATAAAAAGTAACTAATTGTAATACTTAAATTTGGATTTAAAATTTTCTGAGTTTACTTTTACAAACATAATTTATAACAATGAATTTTACAAAATGCATTTTAAATACTAGAAATAGGCTATACACAAAGAGAATATAGATATTTTTGATGACGAGTCGCTTGTTAAGACCATGATAGCCGTAATAACTTAACCTTTTTAATACCTTGTTTTTAAAACCTTGCTAATATCTTTTTAGCACTTGGAATTTCAAGTTGAATCAAGATGGTGTCTTTATATCACGGGCCTCTTCTACATTAACATACATACCACGTTTCATAAAGATTGTTTAAACATTTTTTAGATAAAAATGTTTATATAAAAATTAAGTGCGGAAATTTTCTCTTTATTTTGACACAAGAAATCACTACCTAAATTATGACCCCACCCTTTTTGAACACCCTGTATAACATTGTACTATGAAAGAAAAGAAAATTAACTCGCCTGCCACTTTCGTAGTATTGACCTTCTAGTTATATACTGTACATGTAAACTTGCTCTCTATTTCCAGATCTTAAAGTCCTAAAATCAATATAAAATCGCATTAGATAAAAAAAGCGTATCCTTAAAATATTTAATATAACACTTGGTTTTGAGTAAGTAATCAAGCAATAGTAGGTTTTTACAACAGTAAACTCATTATGAATGAATGCCGGTGGGGTTGAGGATACTGAAAATAAAAATGGATAAATTGTCCAGCTTTTTTAATATTTGGTACATTACTGATGAATTTATTTATATTGTTAAATTATATCGTTACATTGTTAAAAAAAACTTCAAATCCGAAAGCATTTTTGCTTTAGTAGAATATATTATTTAACTTGTTCGGAAAAATCGTTATAATCTTCAACATCTTTTCAAGAATATACGTAAGGACATCTCAAATCTCCTTATTCCAATTAGTACAGCAAGTCACAGAGAAAAAAGAAAGGATTCCTTATTTCTCTTTGACAAAGTGTAGTTTTAAAAACAGGCGAATATCTTAAGAAGTTGCATACCGTACTCATTAAATTGCTGATCATATAAATTATTTCAGACTTAATAGCATATCAACAGATAGTAAACAGCTGTTACTGGAGGTAATTATAGAGGCCTATATATTATATCCATAGCTTCGAATCAAAGCTGGCGTCAAGCCAGTAGCCTTTGACAATTTATGTGTCAGCAAAAGATTAAATTAAAGATTAAAAAGATCTATTTTCTGTAGGTTTGTCAATATTATTAAGGATAGTTTGTTTCCCTTTGTGCAGCAATTTACACGAAGATTGCCTAGAAATGCTCGTAGTATCTCTGGTAGTAGGCCCAAATAGCTTTAAAATAATATAAAATGCAAAATCTTTCTAGATCATTCAAATTAATTTTCCCCATTCTTATGACATGCTCTTAAAATCTCATAGGAGCGATTTACTAAAAAAATAATGAAATATAGGTAATAAATAATAAAGTTAAGTTACAAAAATTAAATGTTTCTACCAAGATACCTGATACTGCAGTGATGGTTTTTTAAACAAAGAAGTTTTACGACAAATATATATATTTTTTATTCTTTACTTTAAACTTCCGGGATAATTCATCATCCCGAGCTATAAAAAGGTGCATTTATATGAGTTTGGTAAATAATAATACAGGTTTCAATTTACCGTTGGTTTTTATGATAAGAAATGCAATAAACTTACATTTTTGACAAAAAGGAAATTTGGCAAAAGAATTTGGTATTAGATTCATTACAGGGTTTATATGTTGACTGATTTACATCAATAATTGAACGTATATGTGTTGAAATGTTGATACAACTAACAGTACTAATCAACCACTTATGCACAAGAAAGCACTATAGCAATCATGACCCCTAAACTAGGTTAATTCTTAAGTAATGCAGCAAAGTGAGCTACTTACATCTCGAATAAATTTAGGTTTTTTAGGTAAGAACAACTAAAACAAGTTTTGGAAATTGAAGTAAAATCACTTTTTTGTTATTTGTTATGTGTGTATACACACAATTGACATTTCAGTTTCTTTGGTTTGACCAATCCCCAGTCTTTTGAACTTAACTGTACATCTGGTAGCACCATAAAAATTCATAGCCTAATTACAAAGGGTTTCGTATCATACATATACCCGTCAAACCAATAACCTATGGATTTTGAGGCTAAGCACTAAGATATTCTGCGTTAATGCTATGAATGTTTGTTTGTTTACATATATTTAAAGACTCGCATCATCCCATCAAGGCAAGTGTTCTAACATTCAGTGAAGCTATAGTTGGATAGGCATGTTGATTAAAATACTTGTCAAGTCGGAGGTTGACGTTGAAAGGTGTCGTAAATTCATTGAACGTCACAGACTAAACCTGTTGTCTGTTGTCTGTTACTGCCACAATATTACAATAATTGAGTTCGCCGTTTTACACCTATACCTCTTCACTCCGTTGATTGGTATGTCTTCTTTCTATTTAATTTTTATCATTCTAATCAAATACTCTTATTGAAAATGTAAGCTGGTTCTAGTTATTGGATCTAAATACTACAAAAAATTTCTACAAGATGCCTAGATGCGATTCTATAAACGACTTGCATTTACCGAATAAAACTATTTTTGAGTTACATTGTTTGGCCATAAGTCTAATGCTATTCAAGCTTTTCAAAGTTTAAGTTTTTGTCAATCCATTTCTGAAATGATCTTCACTTTAGGAGTTGCCCAGGTCTTGGTTGGAATATTGGACTTATATAGTGAAAACCTAGGTTTATGTCCTGCCAATTAACAACGTATTTCACCAACTTGGTTGTATTACAATTAAAACTTGGGACTCCGGCTTGATCCAACTATATATAAAAAATTTGAATGATCTGATTATATAGGCTTGTGTACAGGACGGAATATTGTACGGAATAATCTACGGGAATAATCTTAAGTAAATTAGTGTATAAAAACCAATATAAAGGATTGGTGGTATTTCAGTATCTGATTGAACAATTGTAAACATTGTGTGCGTTGGTAAGCCTTTAATTTAGGTAGAAAATTCAGTGTTGCGTTTTAATTAAGGCTCTTCAGAATGTGTACGGAACGAAAGAATGTATAGTAACACACATCAAAATTTATAATGAATGTAGTATACATCATGTGATTTTTTTTCTTAGGTTTCTTTTATTAGTTCATAATAATTATAACTGAAAGTCAAGATAATCCTAAGGTTTCCAAAACCCATAGTGTGTGAACGCTGATAACAGATAACCGGTTTATTGTAGACATCAGAATGACATTAATATGGGATAAGCAGTGCCAAAGCTGACTATCAAATCACATTCCTAAGCTTTCAAACTAAAACTAATGGTTTAGCCTACAGTTCTAAGTATGAAACCGAACATTGATAGATACCGTAGAACGTTTAGCTGTGGTTCAATTTAACATAATGTTTGTGTATTGATCCCACATCATATTCGGAAGTTACCTTTAGTTTTATGAAGATGATGCATGATAAAGAAATATCATAGCGTTTGGATACGTATTCTGGATATTGGCATTTTTTTAGACTAATTGGTAACTAACATGAAATATGTTCACAAAAACGAGTTTTGTCCAAAAATTTTACATTTTTATTTGCCCACTGATTCCGAACATTAATTGAAACTTCCGAGTTATTCAATCACAAAACGGTAATTGATGTCAGTTATAATTGGGAGGAATACTAATTAGCCAGAATTCGTTAAAAACTCACCCGGCTCACAACTAGATGCACATGCCGAATACGCTAAAGGGGATTTTAATTGTTTTATCGTAGTTTATCACTACATTTCCTAGGAAACAGTTTTTAAAAATTCTATATTTTCATTTTAATTCAACACCGAAATTTAACATTTCTCTATAAATTATAGCCGAATAAATAATAGGTCTTAAAGATTATCAATTTATGAATCATCAATTATTGAGACAGGGAGGCCACCAGGTGGGTATTTGAAACCGAAATGTGAGTGAAGGATGAGAATGGAATGTAGAATGGAGTGAGATGATCTTTGTAACTTTAAAGTTCACAGACGTTCCTTAACACTGTTCTCCTTCATTTTATGGTAGATTCGACGATATGTGCTCGATACAAAAAATATAAAAGGCGACGAATAGAAAACAACGGAATGCTCGTTCAGTGTATAGTCCCGTACTGTTGTACTATAAACTATATACTATACATTACTATAAACTGAACGTACCTAAACTTTTCACCTTGTCCTCAGGGTACATCCATACATCCATAGGAGTATATTCATCATATAGTTATAAATCCAATAATCACCTCTGAAAAATACAGCAAAATATCCAACTTCACCTCCTCATTAATTTAATTTAAACTCTGAATGAACAGTATTTGATGGGCTTTTGGTGTAGAACCGGTATCTTAGGTTTTCAAGCTGAAAAAGTAAAAGAGTTCAGGAAATTTTGCAGAGGAGATATGACGAACATATTTTAGGCCCAACATTTAAAACCACTTAAAGACAGCGTTGTGGATGTAGCTGTGTTATAATGAGGCAGGATTGGTGTTATCTGGTCTCTGTAGGTGGTTGGAAGACTGTCCAGTCTCTTGACGTTTACGAAGGTTATAAATTGTCGTAATGGCCAACTCTTGTTCGGACCTCACGGATTAGCAACATTGCAATCCAATGATACACACTACAGACAGTAGCATTTTGTGTTGATTGGTTGAGGTTTAAATCAAATAAACACTTATGCCACATTTAGGTGTATGGGGTGCTTGTGCAGTGGGTTTGAAACTAGTTTTAGAAGAAAGAAAATTATTGACCTGAGTGAGTTTACATTGTCAATACAGTTGAGATTTAAAAACAGGTGGTGGAGAATATGATTTGTTTGCCACATAGTTCTTACTGCTTAAGTTTGGCTCACAACCACCTGTTGATTGTATTATTATTATAACAGAAAACTCGTAATCAATTAATATATAAAGTTAGTGAGTAGAAAGAAGATTAAATGCTAATGATTTGAAAAGGCTTATTAATAAATAAGTAAAAATGTCGTTATACTTTGAAGTTATCCTGTTTTATACCGTTTGGTAACCACTAGTTACAATCCTAAATAAAATTTTTAAAGCTGAATGACAAGGAATTTAAGGAAATACTCTTCAAAACCTCAGGGTGTTTTTCGATAACTTACTGTTGAGTTTAAACATAGAACGATTAGGTTCGAAACCAAAGATTACCTGACATGAAAACAGGATTACTACTCCATAATTGTACTATGGATTTTCTTCAATTGTTATTCTTATAAACATACAAATTAGTAAACTGATGTTTCTAGAAGTTTACAAATACGATCCTTGATGTTGTAAATCCAATTTTATACATCATAAAGGTGATAGATAATTTCATTTAGGTTATACATTATTATTTTTAGCGAATTTCCCTATAGGGAAGTAGCTATTACCGTAGGTGGCACGGTAAGACATAGACCCGAGACCAATTTACTTTTTCATTTTGATGTCCCCAGAGGCCAAAAACACCATTCGTTCAAATTTTTATATATGTATATATATATATATATATATATAGACTTATATATATATACGTCCGTGAACGCGATAACTTGAGTAATTTTTGTCCGATTTTGATGAAATTTGGTTTAAAGGTGTAAAGCGGGATAAACTTGAATGAGTTCGCGAACCAGCATGATCGGACCATGGGAACGGGGCTTTACGGGGGGTTTTATGGGGTAAAAATTGGTTTTTCTCACTTTTGACCCTCAAAACACAAAATTTCCCAATTTCTCTTTAGACCTTTTTAAAGAGCTTAAAAAAACAATTAATTTAGTATATAAAAGTATTTTTGTTCGGTTAATAGTAACGAAGAAAATTAAAAAAATTTTAAATTTAAAATTCCCATGTTATTCTTATGGAGAATATTGTCAAATGTTGTAGTTTGCTTTTTTATGGAAATATTTTGTATTTTGATCAAATTTATTTATTTTGTACTAAGCTATCAATATTTTATAAAAAAAAACACACTTTATTAGTTTCCTTGTAGCAGCAAACCTAGGTACTCGTTAAACCTAATGTTATTAAATAAAATATATTTAATTGAAAATCAATTAAGACAAATGGAAATTCGCTTAGTCGGCAGGTTTGCTGCGGCGGGGGTATTTTTTACCTATTACCGTACTTAAAACCAAATTGCGTTAAAAATCAAAAGGGAGCAAAGTTTACCATAAAACATGGATTACGAAGTCGCCAAAGTGCTTAAACTGTTAAATTTACCTTTACCAAAACGCAAATCAACATCGGTTCCTGGGTTCAGCTACAGTTATTCTTAACAGCCAACTAGATGAAGAGCGAGTAGTAGTGTCTCAAACCATTGTCGTGGTCCAGACCAGACTCCAGTCAGTATGCGCGCGCCGCTCTGCCAGTGAAGACCTTGGTTCCTCAGCCTCAAAAACATGCGATGTTTTACCTACGGATATTGTTTTCTTTATTTTGAATCGTGTTTAACATTTTACCCATCGAGAGTCTTTCAAAGCGTTATTTTTCTTGTAGTAAACTCTAAGTAAATCCTATACGTGAATATTATTTTTCAAACATGTTATTAATTTTTGCGTAGTCTAATTTGTTGTGGTTGTCAAAAGAATTTAACATGTTGGAGTACGGAAGTGTTAACATGCTCATGGTGTTAATAGTGCTACTCAGTGAAATTGTTTTTTCATCAGAGGACTTTTGCCAACAATTCTTAGATCAGGTAAACAAACAATAATGTTTCCTTGGTTAAATTTTGGTACTTATATTGCCCACTAATATGAAGCATGTGCTTTTCTGATTGTAAATTACAGTTTGTATATGATTTTTTGTTGAAATATGCTTTCTTATACTTTTTGCGATTCCTTAAGTTTTAAAATGTGACGGACCTGTCGTGCTATCGTGCTGTAGCCTTAAAATACCTGAAATAGAACCGTTTAACAGTAAAAAAACTTGTTTTAATTTATAAAGGGGTTGAAGTATTCTTCGTTTAGATACACATTGGTAGAGTTAAGTAAAAAAATACTTCACTGACAAATGCTGAAATTACTTAAAACTTTTAAACTGTGTTGCAATGATAGCAAATAACCAGTACGTTTACAAATTTCAGTAATTTTTTAATAGCGATAACATTTGTTAACATTATTTCAGAACTTCCTGATTTCCTCTCTGTCACAATTTTCTTTGGTTAGTTACTGTTATAACGTAAATTCTATTTACCTGAAAAAAACGATTTGTCGATTTTACAGCTGTGTCTTAATGGAATATGTCGGTCTTAGTCACGAACAAGACTACAAGATCGCGACACTCATCATACACTCATCTCCATTCATACTTGGCTTAAAATACCTGCTTTGTATGGTCGCCATTTCATCGAAAATTATATTAAAGTATTAATGTACGTACTAAGAATGAGGTTTCTAAAACATGTGAAAGTCTAGGTTTAATACAAGAAAACATAAAAGCCACAGTCCATTTGTTTGGACTATCGGTTTGGTCATGTTGTTTAAAACACTAGGCACAAACATTCCATCGCATTCCAAGCAATTCAAAATCTAAATAAACATCCCGGTTGAACGGAAGGGTTAAGTCTCATCGTTGATCGAACCTCTGGAATGTTTAGACCAAAGTCTGCTTTTCAAAGATTCTGTTTAGAACCCGAACCCACTTGTGGTATTGAGATTTTGTGGAAACGTAAATAATTCAAAGTGCAAGTACACTTCTATGAAAAATTAAAAACTATAAATAAATAGTTTTCTCAGATAGTTGATTATTTGATTTATTTCAGATTCTGGGTGTTTAAAAGCTCAATACATATTTTAGAAAACATTGTAATTACAAAACTATTAGGCTAATAACTTTAAAGAATTCTTTAGATGAAAAAGGGTGGTAATTATTTTCATTTATTCGCTTCTTTTTATGTGCCTAATAGTTTCTTTCAACGTTTTTTTCTTACCATATAAATTGATGGTTGTGTCTAACCGCTAAAAAATAAATCTCGATAAAATTTTAACAATATGACACTAACAAATTGTATTGTATGCATTTTCTTTAAATACTTTTCTAACATTGAGAACCATACTGTTTATTTTAACAATTTAAGTAGCAAAGTAAATACGTATTCAAACGAACCGAAATTATAATGGGACATTTAATAGTATATTTCGTACCAAGGGCCGAAAATTAGGTTTTGCCGGCTCGAGATAGTTTTTAAGTTCGAGACGAAGTCGAGAACTTAAATCGATCGAGAGCTGCAAAACCATTTTGGTCCGTGGTACGAACGCTATTTTTCACCACACTATACCCTATTACCACTATTCACCACTATAATAATGCACACTGATCGTCAACACAACTACAACTTTAAGGTTAAGAAATAATTTGAGGAGTCAGCAAAAATATAAATGAATAGTTGCTAGGCAACGGTGACAATAACACAATTCTATATTGCAATGCTATGGATTTTGATTGTGTATTTAAAACGCATTCATGTTCTAAGTAAGTAAGCGGACAGCTGATTTTGCGGCCCCGGCCTGTAAAAACCTGCTCGGTCCCCAAATTGGCGACAGCTGGCATGGCCAGCAAAACGTAACTTTCAGCCACCAATTAACGTATGTAATACAGCCAAAAACATCATAGTGTGGTGAAAATTACGTTAACTACTTGCTTCTCAAGCACATTACTCTCATCTCCTCACAAAATGCATGATAAAGAACGCATTACATGTAATTAGACCTCAAGCGCGCGTGTTTAGCTCAAGCTGAAGAACTTATAAAGGGATCGTCTAGAATTCATAATGAGTACTTTGCTTATTTACTTATATTTATACAATAGTAAAGTACAGTATACACATTATTTGTACAATAGTTCTAATAAATTTAGACCTATACTACCGTAAAACTTGTTCAGTTTTGGTAGATAAAAACTAAGATTTTCTTAATTAAATGTATTAAGATCTTACCTAAGTACTGTAAAAGCATTATTTCTAAGATAAGTTCAAGAATATTTAGGATGTATGGATCCATATACACACTATATCTAATAACCTTTATAATTAATAACATTTAAGCTTTTCTCATTAACCTCATATTTACTTCACATACATTCCATTAAAAAACTGTCTTGCTATCATTACACAGAAAATAAAAAACACAAATTAAAATGTATTGATCTTAACTGTGTTTCTGAGTAACTACTCGAACGGAACATGAAGTGTACTCGACTGTTTTTAAGAAAAGACGTCGCAATTTGATAAGGTTTAATACTGGAGACTGAAAACATCGATCAGTCTTATAATTAATTAAGAATTCATGCTAAAGAATCTGTTAGGCTTGGTCAGTTTCGAGGAAGCAAAAGGTTTTTCATTCAGTTCCAAAACTTCTCCAATAAAAATAAAATAAAACTCCTGCAAGAAGTGTTATTGGTAAACGTAGTTAAGTTTTATTTGTTATGGGAATTTTGTTTTGTTCTAAAAGACATACTTCGGGGTTTCCATTGGCCCACGTCTACATTAACCAAACGTATAAGTAAATTTGCCTAGTTATAATCCCTAGGGAGTTTGACCAACAATCTGAATCCCAAAAATATTCACCAATGCTGAACAGATGTTTATTTAAAGTTACTTCCCAATCATTCGGTGGGTGGATTCAAAGAAACAAAGTTGATTGGTTTTGATTAAAGCATTTTTGTGTTTGGCCCGGTCAAATGGAAGCCGATTAATTAACAACATTGGAATATCTTTGGAATTTATTGGAGGAACGTTGAATCAGTTTGGCAAACTTATGGGAGGTATATTATTCCAATATTGTAATACTAATTGAATAATATAAACATAGTGTTGTGGTGCACATTTTAACCACTAAGGAACTTAAACTCTGTTAAATTCTTAATTAGACCTTGCAAGCAAGAGAACATCCAATTCTGTTATAACTCTGCTCAAAAAGAACACTCATTATGTTTGAATACATTCAACAAATCGTATACAGTATTAGTATTTTAACTACATTTCGATATAGTTTTCTGGGCTGGACTTGATTAACAGTGTATGTATCATAAGCCGATTAAAATATTGTACACAACTAGTAAAAGATATAAACCTTTTTCCTACATAAACCAAACAATCGAATGTGTATAAGTTGTCATAAATCATTAGCAATACATCACAGGAACCAGAATCAAAAACGGAAATTTATTTTGGGAACTTTCCACTTACCTAAAACTCTGCATCTACTAGATATCTTGATCTTGAAACAAGGCAATGTGCATTTGAGATTAAATAAATTCTTATTCAAATGCTATTTGTATTCCTGATTAGGTTCGAAGATTACCTAAACTTTCTAACGTGTTTAGCTCTTCACAGAAGTAAAATAGATAAAAAGGTTTAACGGTGGTTCTCAGTGTTGCCGGTTATCAAGTTGGTTCTAAAATCACTGTGTGCATGTCCTTGTATTTTATAGGGCTAAATCCAGTGATCTTCTAACTACTGTATGCTGTTGGCTTTTATTATAACCCTCAATGTTTTCGTCGATAGCCTTCTCTTGCTAAATCTTTTCACGGAAATAATTTTAAAAGGATGCACTGAATTGTTATTTATATGAACAAGAGTGATTGTGTCTAAAAACTTAATAGCTGTTTACATATTTGTAAGGCAAGTAGTAGATAGCAATGGTATAATAATGGTGGTTTTCTATTACAGTGTGTTGATAAAATGAAGTGATTACTTATGCAAAGTTTTTATTCATCACGATTCATGAATTAATAATTAGCCTAG
Source organism: Macrosteles quadrilineatus (assembly GCF_028750875.1). Taxonomy (NCBI): domain Eukaryota; kingdom Metazoa; phylum Arthropoda; class Insecta; order Hemiptera; family Cicadellidae; genus Macrosteles; species Macrosteles quadrilineatus. Next base: position 4,343,646 of record NW_026542602.1, read on the forward strand.
TTTTGCACACTGGTAGCTCAAGTAAGATTTTCAACAACAATTATTCTAAACTACAATAATCTTTGACTACTAGCCCTACCATTTTCTATTTTTAAGTTGCAGTGGTTGCAGAAGTGGTTCTAAGGGAATTAGCCACATAATTTCCGGTAGATTTTCAGTGGGATTGGAACAGAAACAAAAACCACAATTCTCTCCTCTGTTACTGCTCAGGTAGCGCCATATAACACTTGCTGACAGAATAATCATTGGATCACACCCTGAGCATTACGATGTTTATCTTTCCAATCCACCCTCAGGGTTTAAACTAGCAACCACAAAAAAACCCAAGAAAGGGGCCGCAACCGAACACCACTGCGTTCAATCTAATCTTGTTAATCTAAGTTACCGAGATTGTTGTAAATTAATGTAAGTTAAAAAAAATAATTTATGGTACTTATTTGAAATTATATGTTATGGTCAATTTTTATCTTTGATATATCTTTATGTATGTTTGGATAGAAAACTTTTTGAAACAGAAAAACCCAAGCGAAATTGATTATAACTTTTATACTACCAATGCAACTTTTATAACTTTTATATTAACTTAATAAGCAATGTCGGAGTAGCTTGTTTACGTTTTTGTTAAAATAAATAAGCAACAAAGATCATAGCTTATGTAAAAATATCGAATGTGAAAGACATACATAAACGTTTTTTCGTTATCAAAATATCAATTTCAGCGATGTTCGTTTGGATCATTCATAAGGATGGCCAACTTTTAATGACAAGTATAGATTTAAGAGCAGCCAAACTGGTTTATAAAATTACAACAGTTATTTGTCTTACTCTTTTGTAAATTTTCCATCTACAGGCAAACACGATTTTATTCTTAAAGACAGATCTAAAAACTAATTCATGACATAATAATTGACGCCCATACTTGGCAGACGTGTTTATCTTCGTAGTTAATTTGAATTAAATTTCTATATTGTAAGCCGTATGAATTAGAGATACTGTAGTATGTTATTTGCAAACACCGTATTTGCTTGCTTATGCGAAGCGTCATACAACATTAATGTTTAAATACATTGCCACATCAAAGGCATAAACAGTTGATTCAACGTTAACGTTTACCAATTAAATGTTAAATTCATGGTTGGCGGGACACGAGCAGGCTTGTTTTTCAAAACAACACTTAAAACGTGTAGGAGTTTTATATTACGTTTATATAATTTTAATGTTATTAAATGTAAATTCAATTTTGTATGTTTATAAGTTTATGTGTTTTTTAGACATGAATAATTATGAACCTATAAAATATACAAGCAAAAGTATGATCTTATGATTACGGATGCGTTTCAGCAGATTATCTATTACTGTAATGTTATTACTATTATTAGTTCTGACGTTTAGTTTTGATTTAGTTTTTTCTAAACTGTTCTCGGACTTTCAAGCAGCAAACCAGTGCTAAATATTGAAAAGGTTTCTATTGCATTTTCACATTTGCAAAAACTTTTGAAATGATCATAATGAAAGTGTCAATATAAATAACACAACGATGGATAAATAAATATTATCATCTATCGTTAAATAGGCCGTAAAAATAGATGTAAGCCAAATATGTCCTTGTAATTATATGTCTTGTTATAAATAATATTACTAAAAGGATGAAGTGAATAGCTACTGTATATGTTTTAAGACACTTTTGCCTCTTCCAAATACAGTCATAATCCAACAGTAATATATCATGTTTCAGGTACTTGGACTTTGACGCCTTTACATAGCCGTTGTTGTAAATAGAACATAGCATTTATAACTCTATGCGTATTACTTTGTTTACATTAATTCGTAAAAACTCCAAACATATGAATTTTTTAATTATTTTACATAATGTAGGTAACTCGACATCCAAGAGTATGAGATTTTAATTTCCAATTGGTGAATATATCAGAAGGCATTGTCATTCGTAGTAATCTAATAAAAAAAAATTAAAATTAAAATTAAAAAACACAGATTCTGTAAGGCTTGGTTCTTTGATGACTTTAAAATTAAACGAAAAACGGTATTAGTATGACATTGCAAGCATGGATCCACTATAAAACCGTTAAAAATGCATAAATACACTAACTTGTAGTACTGATAATCATGATCAATAAACCCAGTTTTTTTTCTTCTCGTGAAAAAACAGAAGATTATTAAGTATACTCCTACATTTTCAATAACTAACTATTTCATTCTTGTTTTAAATTGTATTTCTCAATCACCTAGTTATTGCTAAATCTGTATTTTGAGATGGCAAAAATTAAATAAATATTAACCCTAACTCAAACAACGCAAAGCACTGAACAAGTAAATGTTAAAACACATCTACCTCAAACCCTAAACTAGTCCTTGTGTATATTTCATTTGTATTGTATCCCCAAGTAAAACTAGATAGGTCTCTAAAACCCTCTCACAGCTCGGCTTTCTTTCGAAAGGTATATCTTTGAAATTCAAGATTCCGAAAAGAACGAGACTTGTTATGCACTGCTCCGAAATAACGTGTGCGATTAGTTACAGCTCGGAATGTTAGTTTCGAAGCAACTTTTCATAGTCAAGCGTTACAGAGTGATCTTAATCCTCTGTGTTTCTGTTACGAAAGTCTATTTTAATATGTAGAGTGAGTAACAGATCTGGAATACGCGTATAAAGAATTACATTTGTAATAGTAATCCACCTGTTCTCCATTACCACCGCCCCGCATGTGTTATAATCCATTGATGTAATTGGGTTGTAATCCCCTGAGCCAGTACATCACGTCATACAAAGTACTTGATTTGAAAGTTCAATTCTGTTATGGTTATTGCGTCGTTTTATCTCCACTTTTTTAGTATTAATATTATCAACGATGAATACATTGTGGTGTCATTTAAATACACAATTCAATACGAATATATATAAAGATTTTTGTTTTTGGGAAATAATAAAAATTACATCTGGATATTTATTTAATGTTATTTGTTAAATATGTTTTCAATATGACATTTTTGAGATTCGGTTTTTAAAACTACTTCTCGTTAAAAATCAACCACGTTAATGTAGTTCAAATAGTCACACTAGTATTGTACAACACATCAATAACTTCCTCCCTAGTCATCTGTCTGGGTTCTGATACACGAATCAAGACTAGCTTACTTCTTTATGTTATTGATACTTCGGCGAGCTATTGGTTTCTTCAATGTTGAGTATTTATGAAAGGAATCTTTAGTTTTGATGTTCATATTGTGCAAATATCTTTAATTATTTGTCTACTAGCTGTTCCGTACAATACATTTACATTATTAATTTTTCGTAACCATACACATTCTCTGATGTAAGATTATTTGATGATTTTAGAATTGTTTCATTTAAGTGTGTGTTGGGGGAGCGAGCTGGCGTAGTGGTTAGAGCGCGGGACTTCAGTCCCTGAGGTCCCGAGTTCGATCCCCGCCAAGTCACCAATGGATTTTATCTAAGTGATAATGCCGCAACCCCTAGGTCTAGCCTGAAGTAATGTGAAAAACAATCCCGGGCTCGTGCCTAGCGTCCTTAGGACAAAAGAAAAAAAAATATTTTGTCATCAATATAACACTAATAAACACGGGTCGCCGGATTTCTACCCCCGGATATTTACCCCCATGAAAAAACGCCTACGTCACTTTGACGTCACATGTATGGGGGTAAATTTCCGGCCGCGAACTTTTAGGATGGATAAATTATTATTTATTCAATCAACTCGCATTTCACGGTTTACTTAACAGTTGTAATTAATCAAAATGCTAATAAACCTGACACCGGAACTTTACCCCCGGAAATCTACCCCCAGACATCTACCCCCGGACATCTACCCCCGGACATCTACCCCCAGACATGTACCCCCGGACATCTACCCCCGGATATCTACCCCCAGAGATCTACCCCCAGATATCTACCCCCGGAAATCTACCCCCAGAAATGTACCCCCAGTGGTCAAATCATAAATGTCCGACCATGGAATTCTACCCCCGGAAATCTACCCCCCGTGCTACACTACGTATCGGCCAATATTCATTGTTGTAGTTGATTTTAGTAATTGGTTTATAAAAATAATCAATGGCTCTTCGTTTAATAATTACCCTCTAATATCTAGTATTAAGCATGTGATATGTCGTTGTCTTGTTTAATGTCATCTATCTTCCCAATTCATTAAGCTGTAACTGATTTAGGTGTAATTTTTAAGCTTAAGATTCAGTGCAACGCAAATGGTAATTAAAATGATATTTTGATAAAGGGCTTCAAAAGTTTAACCCATAAGCATTTGATTTATTTTCAGACAGTGATTTAAATGGTTGACCAATTTTCACATACACTAATAGCTAACGGCACATGTACGAGCGCAGATCGTGAAATTTTAAACATAACACTGAAGGAGGTTATTTTCTGATTACTATTGGTAAAAAATGCAATTAAATGTTGATAAAAAGCCTGCCACAGGTTGATTAACGAATTAATAATTTTTCTCTATCAATTACCTTCTAGTAATACGAAATAGCATAATCCCTATGTCGTAGACACTATCCGGAGTTTTACATTGGCCAAATAGTCCAGTTGCTTACACAAATAATTAATCGTAAAAAATAAAACATAAACATATTTTATGATTGGTTCTGGTTGTCAATGCTGGTTGTGAAATAACGGAGAATAATGTAAAAGAATAAAATTGGATATTTCGGGATAGGGAAGGTATTTTTACCTCATGGTTCTTTTGGGTTTACGAATTTATGTAAATGAAATTAGAGTTTAGTACGAACATTGCTCAAAATTATATATTTTTTTTGGTCATTTTTACATTTCACACATTAAAGAAGCCAAAACAAGTCTTTATCTCAATTTCTGCTTTGTCTGTCAAGGCCCAGAAGGCATTTTACGTGGCCTTCTCCTCAAAACCTAGAGCATCGATCGTGATTCGATTTAAATAGTCTTTTTGGATTCGGTGGATTGACACGAGTCTCTTAAGCCATTAAAATATGGCCTCACTACTTTTGAATTAAAATAAATTTTGTTAAAACCCCCAATTTTTTGCATTTTTGTCTAATTTACTCCTAATGTTTACCAGTAATTTATGAAATACTAATAATTTGTTTGGAGAATACGACATCTATGAAATAACGAACAGCTGTGAAAGGTGAAAAGTTGAAAAATTAAAAATGGTGGATATCAAAAAATGATATCCAAAAAAATAAAAAATAAAAAATAAAAATGATATATGGTGGGTCAAAAAGATAGTTTTTAACGCTTTTTTAACGTCTTTCTAATATAAAATTTACATGAAAGGCTTAGGGGTCAACCTTTTGAAGCAATAATCAAAATATCCTTTTTAATTACCATTTTGCTCTGCGCAAGATCTTAAGCTTTAAAATGACACCTCAATCGTAACAATCGGCGAAATAGGTCGGGTGAAAAAGGACTGTTACAGCTTATTGAATTAGGAAGATAGATAATGTTAAACAAGACAATGACATATCGCATGCTTTATACTGGATATTACAAGACAATGATTAACCGAAGAGCCGTTGATTTCCGAGGATAGAATTCCGGGGTCAGATATTTATGATTTAACCACTGGGGGTAGATGTCCGGGGGTAGATGTCTGGGGGTAGATGTCCGGGGGTAGATTTCCGGGGGTAGATATCCGGGGGTAGATGTCCGGGGGTAGATATCCGGGGGTAAATGTCTGGGGGTAGATATACGGGGTAAAATGTCCGGGGGTAGATTTCCGGGGGTAGATGTCCGGGGGTAGATTTCCGTGCTATGGCAAATCACTTTATAATCAAACAATTACATGTTGATTATTCAATAATATATTGGGGGTAAATTTCCAGTCGCGGGCAGTTTCTCGACCGTGTATAGGCCCCGCCCCTCGTGACGTCAAAATGACGTAGGCGTTTTTTCATGGGGGTAAATATCCGGGGGTAGAAATCCGCTACCCCGTTTATTATACCTCTGAAATTGTTTATGCATATGTGGTTTTCCTTTATCAGTATCTGCTAACAATACAAAATTCAGACCCGTAGTTGTTATTCTAATACAAAATACATTATTTATAGATGCGGTTAAAAAATAATACTTATCGTTCCTAAACTATCCACTATGCTTATATATCTATATATCTAATTCCGTAAGCCCAACATTTTACAATGAAATTGTGAGCGAACGGGAGGCCGTAAAAAGCTGGGAGGGATCTCATTTTAAAGGTCTGGGCATGAACTATAAAAAGCTATTTTATGAAAATAATGGGAGTAAAAAATTTTCTATTCCCTTACAAATAATTTTACGCAACAAAAATAGTTTGCAAAAGGTATCATCTTATCTACCACAATACAGTAGCCTAATACTATAAATCAATAAAACTTATTTTACGAATATATCAAGAGAACTTTTCTATAGTTTAGGCATACTTGAAGTCGGTAACAAATAAACTTCATTATAGTTACTGTAGGAGCTTCTTCAGATTGTAGTGGCTAGTTTGCGCCAGGTGGCTACTTTTTTGTTTATGTCCCTCCAAAAAAAGACCCGCCAAAACGAAAAGCTGGCAGACCTCCATCGCCACTATTGGCAGACAGCCGTGAACCTCTCAGACTAAGCCTGAAGTAATCGCGAGGGGAGGGTATTACAGAGGAAATGGTTTTTAACTTTGTTTTTGTGGCAGGATCTCACCATGATACAAGCAATCGACTTATATTTATATATATCTTATGTACACTATCCTATAATAGATCCTACAACAGTTATATAGATTAGAGGATGGTAATTGGCATTTACTTACTTACTATGTATGTTGCTGTTAAGGTATTAATTTTATTTGAGAATTCAGAACTAAGCCTTTTTACTATGACAAGTGGCTTACATTTAGTCTTATTTTTTCCTTTCGATGTTTTAAAAGTAACTAATAACAAATAATTAAAATTGTTCAAAAACATTGTCTACCTAGTAGTTTTTACTTACGATAAAGAACCGTCTCGCCACCTTGCACTTATTTCTGTTTCGTACTAACGGTTTTAATTTATTTTTAAATTTTGGAAACTTTTATTTACAATTCAATGTTTTGCTCATTTTTAATACACTGTAGGAGTGGATTTAGATGAAATCATTTCTGACAAAATGAAACATATCCCTAGTATCACCCTTTAGTACAGATTAAATTTAATTCTTTAGTATTAATTTTATATTTAAAAGCTTACCAAAGAAATGAGGCATTGATTTTTGTTTGTCAGTTGAAACACGAAGTTGTAAATCCCAGTTTGAATTCTTACTATCAACGAATTTCTCATAGGGCCTAAATCAAGTTAGTGCAAAGTTATAACAGGAAAGGTAGCTGAAATATGACTAATAAGATTTCACATTAAGCTAAGCTAATCGTTAAAGTAAATGATGTGAAAATGGTATACAATGAAGGTTTCAAAGATAGAAAACTTTAGCCTTTAGGTAAAAACTACGTAAATTATTCTTATTAGGAAAACCAACTAAGTGCAAAATATTATTCGCTTTGATTTAATTTTGTCAAAGGAAAGCCATTCATGGTGACAGCCATACATATTTGACATATGGCAGTCTTCTTCAGAGAATTATTGTTCATGATTGCTAGAAGGGGCTATCAACCTAACGATAACTGCCTTTAGTGAACTGTTGTGATGGATCTAAATAATAAGCTTTATATATACTGGACCGTGTTGAAAAGTCAAATCATCCACATCATTTTTAAATTATTTTATAAACAATATTCGTTACCTAATCCCTATAAAACTAAATCCAAAAAATAATTTAAACATATCTGATTTCTAGGTCACCCATCTTCTCCTTCAAACCAAATTCCTCCCTCAATTCACTATAACGTAGCACCTTGAACACATCCCGACAGTATTTAAATAATATTACACATACTCTTTTACGGAAGGTTTTTATTTTTGTCCTTGGTGTTTCATTGCCCATTTTCTAAAGCATTAAAAAAATTTTCATTGAAATTCTTGAACTTTTTCGAAACAGTGTTAACAGAGATGTTTAGTTCTTTCTAAAGTGACATACTCATCAGTATAGTAATTAAAGTGAAAATGCTAGGAATCTGTACAGAACTATATCTTATACATTAATAATTGGCTAGGTTAGGTTACGATAGCTTAAAAAACTTAATTTGATAGGTTTAAATTTAGGGTTATAAACTTTTTTTTTAATCATAAGTCTTTTATAATCACATGTAAATAGTAAACACTTCAATGCTCTGCTAACTGAACTATTGGAATTAATTGTTCATTATATAGGATTAAACGTATTTTTCTGCAAAATGGTACTCTTTCACATGTCAGATATCAAATTGATTAAACTTTACATTGTAGTTTCGGCAATACAATTTCAATATCCATCATTGTACAGAATTTTTTTCTAAGTTGAAAATTAAAAGATTTCCTAGAACTTTAAGTTCTTGGGTATTTGTATGTTTCTATATTTTTTTATGTTTACTCATTTGTTTGCAAAACAATCCCTCAATATCAGGTTTGCGCTATGTGAAAAATGAATCCCTAGGTTGCAGTTTCTCTTTTAATATTCCGTGATAAAATTATAAATACAAGAATTTATAGTTCCCTGCAGAGCTTTTATGGGGGCTATAAAACCTGCGATTATGAGTTTATTATCGAGTGGTCTGAAATGAAATAATAATCAAATCGTTGAATTGGGTTGAATTGAAATCTTACTTCATCACCCAGACAATATGAACTAAGTCAAAACGTAAAAAAATGTTGACTTCGAGTTGGTTCCAATTTTAAAATTTTCTGTTTTTTAAATGTTAAACTTCTAAATAAATTAAACTAACCTAGCGAAGATTAACGTTTTATGGACATGTTGCAAGACTTCCCTAAACGAGACTAACCAATAGAATCATTACTTACAAAAAAAAAGTCAAATCAACAATCCAATGGATATGCTACGTTAAATTATATTTAAAAAGCAAAAATTAATCTACAAGATGTTAGAGAGAGAACAGTTTTTAGAAATAAGTTAAAAAAGTGGATAGTTTTGTCAGAAAAATAAGTACCAAAGAAGTAAGGAAAGAAATGGACAGAAGAGAGGAGAAGAACGTATGGAGAATGGAAGAAACTATGTCAGAATGCTTTGCGTGATCCTAAAGGTCAATTAGGGATTAGTAAGTAAGTAATTAACCTAGCTATCTTAAAATGAAGGTAAACTCCTGTGTTACAGGATGAATAGTTTCTTAGTCATTACTTAAATAACTCTTTTAGTTCACAATATTTTTATTAAGATGATTCTCCTACCTTCTAAATATTTAATGCATCAAAGATATACAAAAAATATATAAGAGGCAATTTGAAACTATAAACAATTACCATTTGGAATCCCTCCCTGGCGCGAGCCCTGATATTTATGACTTGTGGGGTAGTGACGTCCGTTTATAACCCTTTCGTTTGCCTTCCTGTGATAAGGATGAACAGGATCTCGTAGTCTGAACTTCATAATAGTTGCGCTTTCAAATAACACCTTCCTACAACCAATGCTTAAATCTGTATGAAAACTAAAATTTTAATACATATCAAAGACAGCTGCAGGGTTTGTGAAACGTAGTTTACTCTTACAGGTGTTTTTTCTTCTTTAAATTGTTTTGTATTTTGAGGTTTTACCTGGCGTATGACTTGTACGTGGGCCGATACTTTGTCGTCAGCTGTTCCCTTCGCTGTTGGTACGGTAAACACTTTTTTTTTATAAACACATTTATAGTTCCTTTTATAAAACTATTCAGAATCTTATAAGGATCAGAATTTAACTCTTTTGAAAGAATGTATCACGTTTGAATCTTTATCTACAAACCTGTATTATTGTATAGGCTGGTATTTTAATACTATTTCTAATTTAAATCCATAGTAAACAAATGTTGTCTTCTCAAAGAAAATGGTATAATTTATCTATAATGTACTTGACGCAAACAAATGAATATTGATTACCTAACCATTTTGACTCAACAAATTATTTATCTTTCATAATTTTATAAAGTTTATACAATACATTTTTCATATGCTCGATTTAATACAAACCCCTTTTTAAAGTAATTTCAACAAATGTATTGTTATGTAACTTAATAAAGCTCATATCGTACCAATTATTTAGGTCTAAAGGTCTTTTACATACAATACATATACTTAAAGTCACGAATACTATAAAAATACTAAAGTACTGCAATTTCAAGGAAACGATAACCTATCATCCGGCGAGCAGATCAAAATGAGTTGACCCAGTCATAAACCATGCTAATTAAAGAGTTCCATCATGGCAGCGCTTATATGTCTCATGAGCAAAGTGGGTAGAAGACAGCTATATAAATGGACGGTCTGTGTCGCTTTAATTTGAACCAATTAATATCTCAATTCCTAACCAAACAGAGGTCGGCCCGAGTGTGTTTATTTTGTGCCCCAGAGGACTAGGGTTGCTCTTAATAAACTGAATAAATTAGTCTTCTGTTTAGTGGTTCTCGGAAAGTTTCACATTATAAATAGTTACAATAAAATATATGGATTTTCCTGATTAAAATGTCATCATAATAAATTTAGGGTGAGTGTAAGACTGTATTGCGGGTTGTAAGCCAATTTTACTGTGAATTTACAGATTGAAATGAACATTTTATATATTCAACTATATACAACACAAGTCTGGGTTTGTAAGGAAGCGGTTATTGTACGTTGAGGTTCAAATCTCTCCAAATACCTATGGTCTTAATCTATTTAGTAATGCCTTGAATCGATCGTTGGTTGATAGCCTTTTTTGCTGTAAGTCTACAAATTTGAAAATATAACGATTGTACCAAATGTACAATTATCTTTATTTAAGTTTTTATTCAAGGGCTACTCAAAGTTTAACTACTTTAACTTACAGTTCAGGTAGTGCATACCAATTTAATTTATCATAATCTGATAATAATTTAGAATACAATTAAGACTGTAAAGTGTAAGGTACGATTGTAATTTAAAGTTTTGATATTTTATTGTGAACATTATCGTAACAACTCACCGTTGGCATTAAACTCCTGACATTTCTCCTGCACATTGAGCGGTCCTGGAGGAAAACAGTTTTATTGTTTAATCTTCCTTCGTGAAGTTTCGATCAATAATTAAATAAACTTAACGTAATGGGAAATACATTTACTAATACATTTGGCTAATGACATAGAAAAAAACTAGAAATATTTATACGTTATTTATTGTTGTCAAGATAGATTGACAACATATTTTGTTCTAACACTTATTTATATCATTTTCAAAATTCGTAGAAAGAAACACTAGTCATTTATGTTGAATGTTGTACTCTAGCAGCCAGTTGGGGTGAATTTATAAGTCTGGTCGACATTCTGTTGTAATTTTAAGTATTAAAACATACGTCACGATCTCACACCGTATTTTTTTCTAGATGACATAAATAGGTGTTTTGCGTACAGTAACGGAATAAGTTATTACTAGTGTACATGTTGCTCGAATTCGAGCAATTGCAAAGTATTACAGGAGTTATTTCAAAACAAATAACAGTCATATTTACAATGAGTTTAAAAGAGTCAACTCAAAGATTACCGGTGTGTAACTCAGACCATGTTTATCTTCGTTATTGATAAACCTAAAGCATTCCGGACGGTTTTCTCCTTCTCAAAATGCCTCGCTGTACAGGCAACACAGGTCATTGATAGAGGGCCAATTGAGAACGAAAAGTCGTTTTGGAGTAGTGTTAGGGTGCATTTGTATCCTAATAGTTGAGATTGTCCAGGGTCAGGTGCTGACTGTGATGAGTTAAAGCCTATTACGCGCCATGTTCTGTAGCTGCGGTCGTTATCACGATTACGTCTCCTGCCTATGTTTCTCGTTGTCGTCGCGTCGGAGGCATTTAAAAGAAAGAAACAACACATAAACAAATTATACCTACACAAAATAACGATACATGCACAAATTAAAGTTACGATCAAGCTAACACAATCCGTCATAGCAACACGAAACAACGATAAATACACAAATTTAAGATACAACCATACTAACACCATCAAACTTGGGGGTTATGTTTACACAAACTCAAATAGTAAATAAATGTACTCAATAGTACGGCGGATTAGCTAACCTATTGTGCACTTTATGATAAAAGCACCAAATTTGGCACAGAGGTAAACCGATGTAATATGAACAAATTTAGATGTGGAGCCATCGGCCAACTGCCCCCTAGCGGCCGTGGCGGCCATTTTTCAAAATGGCCGATACTGTATAGACAAAATACAATAGAAGTAAGATAAAAGTAGTGGTGAACTAGCAAAGATACCCCACTTTAGGCACGTTTTCCCCATAAGAATAACATGGGGATCATTTTTTGGCCACCAATTCCAAAAATCCTGATCTTTGCCTAAATATCCCTATATAATTGTTAAACCTTATTTCTTACTTATTCCCTATATATATATTTGATATTAATCAAAAAAAAATTATTGACCCATGCATGTGTATATGTATAGTAGTATAGTTTGTCGCCGCCGTTTTTTGAGGCTCGACATTTTTGGGCCAACTCCCCGCCCATGCCTAATTGCTAGTACATCTAACATTCCCCTTTCTAGTTGATATGTTGATATGTTGTAGTCTATATTTCTGTCTTATCTATATATATTAGTTGTATGAGTTGTTTAATATTTTCATTTCTTTGTCTTTTGGGATATACCTCTTAAACTTACTCTTGGGCCTATACAAGCCTATATAAATGTACAACTCCATATCTATATTGTATAATTTCAAATCCATCTCCAACACCCATTCACATGTATATTCTCAAAATCATCAACTTGACAGTGCGAGGTTTGTACGCGAACTCGGCCGTGCTCCCGGCTCATGGCGCGCCCCTGGCTCACGGGCAAGCTCCTGCTTCTTGCTCCTTGTCTCTAGTGGTAGCTCTTGATTGAGTCCTGGGTGGGAAACCTCCTGTTGAAGTAATTTCTTAATTAAAAAAAAAATTTATAAATTTCAAAATGTTTAAAGTTAAATTTTGTAAATTAAAAATGTAAAAGTTAAATTTTATAAATTAAAATGTCTAAAGTTAAATTTTATAAATTAAAATGTCTAAAGTTAAATTTTATAAATTAAAATTTTCTAAATTTATAATTTTATAAATGAAAATTTTCTAAATTTATAATTTTATAAATTAAAATTTTTAAAATTTATAATTTTATAAAAATTTGGAAATTTCCCAAAAGTCTATATATAGAGGTGGCATCAGCCCGAGACCTCATTCCTAAACATGAAGCCGTCATGTCAACACTGCTCCGTGTCGCTCTCCACCAAAAGCAACCTGATTCGTCACTATAAGGTAATGCATCAAATGAATGTGAAACTGTGCAAGGTTTGTGATTTAATCTGTGATAATAACTTGGCTCTAAAATCGCATATATTACAAAGTCACAAGAGTTGTAATTTTTGTAAGAAAAATGTTGTTGGACATTTTAGAAGACATGTCAATTCTTGTAACAAATGTCCATACACAATGATTAAATTTGTTGGTGAATCAATTAGAGCTGAACTTGAAAATACTCTCAAGTCTTGTCCTCTGCCAATAAAATGGACTTTAGTAAGGAGAATTAAATTTATAAAATATTCAATGGATCAAAATGGAAAATTAGTTAATGAGAAAGAATGTATAGCAGATTTTAGAAGTCTTACTACCTTAACTATTGAGAAGAGAGATTTAAAGCCTCAAATTGAAAATGCACTTTTAAAGATTGATGCTTCCATACACAAATATCAAGCCCAAGGCAGTGGATGGATATATGACCATACTAAATATTGGCAGTTGCATGTTTACAAGTATAAGCCCCTAACTCCAAAGTCATATATCCCCACACCAAAAAGTATTCAATCAAAACATGCTGTTTTAAATATAAAGAATTCTGACAATAAATGCTTTCTTTGGTCAATTTTAGCAGCTTTATACCCAAGGAACTTTAATGAACATGCTGAAAGGGTCTCAAACTATACACCCTATGAAAATCAGTTGAATATGACAAACATAAAGTATCCTGTGAAAATATCTGATATAGATAAATTTGAAATACAAAATAATATAAGTGTTAATGTATTTGGAGTTGAAGGCCAGAAATGTGTATATCCATTAAGAACAACCAAACTGAATAGTAATACCCACATCGATTTATTGTTATTACAAGAAGGTCGTAAATCACATTACTGTTTAATTCGTGATTTTGATAAGTTAATGCTGCGGTCTACAAAATATGACCATAAGAAACATTTTTGCAAGTTGTGTTTGCAACATTTTTACACTAACGATATATTAGAACGCCACACAATATATTGTAAAAACTTTGATGCCCAACGAGTGGAAATGTCTAAACAAGATACATTACAATTTAAAAATTATAAATATCAACTTAAAGCCCCATATGTAATTTATGCAGATTTTGAATGTTTTATAAACTCAAACAACCATATTCCATCGGGATTTGCATTTGTTGTAGTGAGAGATTCTAAGATTATTTCTGAAGAGTTATATAGTGGTGCAAATGTTATGGATGTATTTTTCGAAAGGTTGTTTGAGACTTATGATTATATTAAAAATCAAATGGCGATATATATTCCTCTTCAAATGACTCCTGAGCAAGAGGTATCTTTCCAAAACTCAATGCATTGTCACATTTGTGAAAAGCCCTTATATTTTGATAGGGTGAGAGATCATTGTCATTCATCTGGTCAATACCGTGGAGCTGCCCACAATGATTGTAATTTAAACTATAAAGTAACAAAGAAAATCCCAGTATTTTTCCATAACTTAAAAAATTATGATGGTCATTTAATAATGCAACACTTGGGAAAGTTTAATCGTAAATTAAATTGCATTGCCAAGGATATGGAAAAGTACATTTCATTCTCAGTTGATGATTTAGTATTTTTAGATTCCTATAACTTTCTGTCCCTTCCATTATACAAATTAGCTTCCAATTTAAATACATTTAGATTCATAGACAATCCAATACTACAACGTAAAGGCGTATTTCCCTATGAATACATGACGGGACCAGATAAGTTTGCAGAGTCTCTACCCCCAATTGAATCATTCTATAGCACTCTAACTAAAGAACATATCTCTTCCAACGAATACGAACATGCTAAAAATGTCTGGACCCATTTTAATATAAATAATTTACAAGAATATCATGATTTATATCTTAAAACAGATGTATTGCTACTGGCTGATGTGTTTGAGACATTTAGAGACCTGTGTTTAAAGGATTACAAACTGGACCCCGTACATATGTATTCACTTCCTGGATTAACATGGGAGGCCTGTCTTAGAATGACTGGTATAAAATTACAACTATTTCAAGATATTGACATGCATTTGTTCATAGAAAGTGCGATTAGAGGAGGAGTCAGTATGATTTCCACACGTTACGCTAAAGCCAATAATAGATATATGGGTGAACACTATGACCCCAATCAAGAGAGTGTCTATTTAATATATTTAGACTGTAACTCACTATACTCTACAGCAATGTGCGAGCCACTGCCTGTGGATGGATTTCGTTGGACTAATGAGATAGACTACAAATATAATCAAAATGATGAGTTTGGTTACATTTTAGAAGTTGATTTAAAATATGATAAAAGCTTACATGATTTACATAATGACTATCCATTAGCACCAGAGAAAATGAATGGCAAATTAATACCTAATTTAAATGACAAAACTAAATATATTTTACATTACAAAGCATTACAAAAATATGAGGAATTGGGTTTGATTGTTACAAAATACCATAGAATTTTAAAATTTAGACAGTCTAAATGGCTTGCGCCCTATATTAATTTTAATATTGAAAAACGAAAAAGTGCTAATAATGATTTCGAAAAAGACTTTTACAAATTGTTAAATAATAGTCTCTTTGGTCGAACAATTATGAATCAACGAAAGTTCCGTGACATATATCTCAAGGATGAGTCACTATTAACAAAATATGTCACTAATCCAAGGTTTGACTGTAGCAAAAAGTTCGATAACAATTTACATGCTATACATTTAAATAAATTAGTTGTAAAGTTTAATAAACCAATATATTTAGGAATGACAATTTTGGATATTAGTAAAGTAATAATGTATGATTTCCACTATAACTATATGTCAAAATTTAAGAATAAAAGATTTCTAATGACAGATACAGATTCATTAATGTATGCTATAGTTACAGAGGACTTTTACAAGGAAATAGAATGTGACTTGCACTATTTTGATACCTCTGGATATAGTAAAGACCATTTCTTATACTCTGATAAAAATAAAAAAGTCACTGGAAAGTTTAAAGATGAATTAGGTGGTCATATTATGTATGAATATTGTGGTTTAAGACCAAAGTTATATTCTTACATTCCTCTAAAATGGTTATATGAAGAAGACAAGCAAGCTTTAGAGGTGAAGAAAGCTAAAGGAGCTGATGGTGCCACTGTTAAACATCTCCTCAGACATCAACATTATTTGAACTGCCTTGCAACTGGGCAAGATTACTATGAGAATGTGACAAGAATTAAATCTACAAATCATCATCTTCAAACCTTGACCATGAATAAGAAAGTACTATCCTTTGACGATGACAAGAGGTTTATTCTGGAAGATGGTATCAATACTCTTGCGCTTGGTCATTATAAAATTGATCAAACATAGTTATGTTCAAATGTATGTAGATGCAAAATAAATACAAATGTTAAAAAACTCCAGTCTTTTATTTATTTACCCTTACCATCCTCTTGATAGAATTGGTCAAACATAAATCTATATTTGCCATTATTCTTTGACCTTTCTTTGTCTATTACAAAAAAGCCATATTTAGTTTTATCCCAACATTGATGACAGAGATTTTTAAATTGGTCAAATGAAAAGTCATTACCAACATGATTGTGATATACATGTTTTAAATTTAAATCATCTTGTTTGAATAATATTAGGAAATTTACATTATCACGTAAATGTTTGTGTACTTTGCTGTAAGATTGACACAAGTAAAAACAGTTAATATTTTTGTGTCGACCCATTGAGAAAAATTGTGTAATATTTGGACTATTTATGTCATCAAATACAACAACTGACTGTGATTTTACATCATTTGGTGTGATTTCACAGTCAGTAAACGTGTGTAATTTCACTTCGTCACACAAACTAAATATTTCAATTATTTTTTTATATTTTTCTTGTTCTAAAGATTTAGATATTAAATATAAGTTTGTAAATTTTAATCCTTCCTTTCTTACAATTAAATTGTAAATTACAACCGTCTTCCCACTTCCACTTGGACCACAAATAACAAATCGAATATTGGTAGGAAATAGACCCAACTTCTTTGGTATATTTTCCTTAGTATGTACTATTTTAAATTTATGTTTTTGTTGAATAAAAGACATTTTTTATATAATAAAAATGGTAAAAAATGATAAGAAAACATGTAAAAAGGGCAAAGGTTTATTCCTAAAGCCTTACAGGGGTCGAGGGTTATTGAATACTCTTATAAATAACCTTCCATTCCCACTTCACATACCATCATATCAGTACTGTGGACCTGGAACGAATATACGTGGGAATCTAGCCAAAAATGTACCTCCAAAAAATAAACTAGACTCTTATTGTAAAGAGCATGACATATTCTACATGAATAATCCCGATACCGCTGCTCGGAACAAAGCAGACATGAGATTAGCAGACTTAGCTTGGACTAGAGTTACGGCCAAGGACGCAAGTCTTGCTGAAAAAGCTGCTGCTTATGCCGTGACAAATTTGATGAAGGCAAAAGCAAAAATGGGAATGGGATTAAAATTTAATAAAAAAGATGGACAACTACCAGCTGTTAGAGGCCGCAAAAGACGTGCCTCACTTCAGGGGGGTGTACCTAAAAAACGAACTAAAAAATCTAAAACCAAGAGTAAAAGAGTGCGGAATAGTTAATTTGGATAGCTCATCTGGCACACATTGGACAGCATATCGTAAAAATAAAGATATTGTAATTTATTTTGACCCATTTGGAATCCAACCTCCAAAAGAAGTAATTAAATATTTTGAGGGATATAAAATCTTCTATACAACCGATCAAATACAAGATTTAAATAGTTCTATTTGTGGAATTTTATGTTTATCATTCATAAAAAAATTTTGTTTATAAAAATGGATTCATTTACTATAACATTTTCGGGTACAGAGCCAGAGCTTAAGTCAGTGTTCTTTCCTCCCATAGAATTAAATGATGATTATGTAATTGGATTAGTAGATTTTCAAAGTTATAATTCTATATTTAATGTTAAAAAACCTCTAAATACTTTAACATATTATAAAGTAGAGAAAAAAACATTACCAAAAGGAGATATCTCAGTTGATGATTTAAACCAGTTATTAGATGGTAAACTTAAAGTTATAATAGATAAAAATGGAGACGCATTAATTAATACTAAATCCAAACTTTTATTCAAAGTGCTTATTCCAAAATTAAATCAACTTAAAGGCAACAAATTAACCATTGGAGAAGGTGATGATGTTTTCTATTATGATCACAATGCTCCAGTTACAATAGAAATTTCTGAAGGAACATATGAGGTGGTTGAGCTTGCAAAGGAAATTCAAAAGCAAATCCCAGACTTTTTCCTTACAGCTAATAATAAAACTATGAAAGCGACATTACTTTCTAGCCATGTGTTTGATTTTACAAAACCATGTTTAGGGTCTGTCTTATTGGGATTTAAAGGTGTTTCTACTCCTGGTGTTCAGTTTGAATCTACAAATAAAATAAACATTAATAATGTAAATGTGATTAGAGTAAAATGTAATATTGCAAACGGGTCCTATTTAAATGGCAACAAATCACACACCATACATAGCTTTTATCCAGAAGCTCCTCCTGGCTACAAAATTATTGAAGTTCCAAGAAATATTATATATTTTCCTGTAAATAAGAGAAGTTTAGATGTTGTCAGTATTACATTTGCCGATCAACACGACAAGGCAATTGACTTTAACGGAGAAGAAACTACAATTACTTGTCATATAAAAAAGATATGAGAATTTATAAGAATTTATCTATAAGTGTACAAAATGCTAGGTTCCTAAAGTCAATAGGACTAAAGTTAAAATTTTCTATTAATAAAAATGGAAGATTTTCTAGATGTTACAGGGAAATCCCAATTCGACGATAGTGTGGTTAAAATTACAAATCACTCCTATGTTCCCCACAACACTTTGGCAATAAATAATTCTGATGAAATTCGAATATGTATTAATAATCAAGATTTGCTAACTCTCCCATGTAGGAGTTATCTGTATATTAAGGGAGAAATTGAAAATCATGATAAAGGTCATTTTATAAATAATGCATTTGCGTTCTTATTTGATGAAATTAGATACGAAGTTGCAGGTAAAGAAATAGACATTGTAAGAAACCCAGGAATTTCTAGTCTTATGAAAATATTGAGCTCTTACAATAAAACTACTAAATTGTCAAATGTAGCATTTGATTCTGACACGAATTTAAAAGAGTTCCATAAAGGTGGCAAGTTCAGTACTTGTTTGCCATTAGAGTTGTTAATGGGTGTATTCGAGGATTTTAATAAGGTTTTAGTAAATGTCAAACAAGAATTGGTGTTGAAAAGATCCAAAAATGATTTGAATTGTATATTAACAACCACTAGTGCTCCAGCCAGTGGCACTGTTGATACAATTCCCAAAATTACACTTAACTCTATTCAATGGGTCATGCCACATGTGATACCATCAGATGGGGAGAAGTTACAATTACAAAAGATGTTATTGCAAAATAAAAATTTGCAAATTGCATTTAGAAGTTTAGAGTTGCATGAACTTCCATCATATCCCAATACCACAAGACATACATGGTCAGTAAAGACATCTTCAAGTTTGGAGAAGCCTAGGTATATTATATTTGGTTTCCAAACAGCTAGGGATAATAGTGCGCGAAAAAGAACTGATGAATTTGATCACTGTAAATTAAAAAATCTCAAAGTATTTCTAAACTCTGAATATTATCCTTATAGTGATTTAAATCTTGACTTTGAAAATGGAGATGTCTCTAAAGCTTATGAGATGTTTATGAGGTTTAGAGAGACTTACTATAATACTATCCCAGATCCTATGATTAGTAGGGCTGAGTTTATGAAGAAATATCCACTAATTATAATAGACTGTTCTAGACAGAATGAAACAGTGAAGGAAGGAATTGTTGATATTAAATTAGAGATTGAAACTGCAGACAATGTACCAGCAAATACATCTGCATATTGTTTGATAATACATGATAAAGTGTTTGAGTACAATCCTTTGTCAAATGAGATAAATAAAATGTAAATAAAAGATGAAAAACATTCAACAAGAATTGGTTGACTCTGCAAATCAAATACGAGAGAAATATAGAGCTTTAAAACGTGGCAAGTTTCTAGAGGCTGAAGAGAGGTTCCAAACATTCCAACCTTTAATAGAGCCATTACAAGAATTAAAAAAAATCACAGCTATTGGCAAAACAGAGAGGCCTCAAATGGAGATACTCCCAATGACTCCATCTAGAATATCAATGATACCAAGATTACAACCATTACAACCATTACAGCAATCCACTCCACAGAAATTAGATTTTGGTCTTTTAGCATCAGACTATTTAGGAAATTACCTCAGTAAAAGTAGTATGACAGACACTACATATGGTATTAGACGAGAAGCAAATAAATTTTTTATTGGAAATAAGGAAGTTGATATTGCCAATGATGATGTCACAGTTGCAAATAAAACCTACAAGGGGACAAAAGGCTTGTGGCAGTTGTTAACTTTAAAAGAACCTGAGGATTATACTCAGGTTGATTTGCAAAATTATAAAGAGATTTTGGAAGCCACAAATGGACATTTAAAGAGTTACAAAGATGGTGCACCAATTTCAAGTAATAGACATACTAAATATCTTAATATAATTAAACCTCTTTTTAAATCTGTTGGTGAAGGTTTGAGGCAAGTGACTGGTAATAAAATAGACTATATTTATTGGGATGATCCTAATGAGCTTGTAGATAGGTTAAGACTTCTTTGGCTAAGTCGCCAAGCCGGTAACTCAGGAGTGGATAATGAAATAGATTCCATTATTGAGGAATTAAGAGAAAGTGGAATTATTTATTAAATAAAAATATGTTTATAGATAAATTTTATCGTTTATATAATCCATATAATAAGCCTACAGAACCCAGGGCTAGTCATGAACCTACTTTAAATTTAAAAGACGATAGTTGGAATTGTTTAAACCGTAAAATTGGTAATGTTAAAGATGGGGAGTTTGTAGATGATGTATCAACTTTGGGTCAGACATTAACTAGAAAAGGTGATGTATTTTTACAAGGTAAAACTAAATATGAGTTTTTAGAATCTAAAAATAAAAATTGGAATGCTAAAAAACAGAAAATTACTAATGTGGAAAAGGGTGAAAGTTTAGATGATGTGCCCACTTTACAACAGACTTTAATACGTAAAGACGGTGGTACATTTGTACAAGACAATAATAATTTTGAATTTTTAGAATCAGAAAATGGTGTTTGGAATGCTAAAAAACGGAAAATTACTAATGTGGAAAAGGGTGAAAGTTTAGATGATGTGCCCACTTTACAACAGACTTTAATACGAAAAGAAGATGGTAAATTTATACAAGATGATAATAATTATGAATTTTTAGAATCAGAGAATGGTGTTTGGAATGCTAAGAAACAGAAACTTAGCAATTTGATAGAAGGTACAGATAGTAAGGATGCTGTGAATGTTTCACAAGTTCCAAAAATGGAAGCAGGCTATTGGGATTTTAATAATAAAAGGGTAGTACGTGTAAAACCCGCCGTTGATGACACTGACTGTGTTACAAAAGAACAGACTATAACTTATGATAAAAAAGAAAAATGTTGGGATGCCAAAAAACAATTTATAAGGAATCTGCCAAAGGGGGAATATTTAGATGATATTTGTTTAATGTCACAAGCTATGTATTATGATGGATCAAAATTTGTATATGCAGGAAGAAAATTTAATTTGATGGAATACAATCCTGATTTATTAGTTGCCGACCCCACATCTTTGAGTGGATTTAAGTATATAGATAATAGACCATATATACCAGAAAACTATGTATTTAAAAGAATGGAAGATAATCTATTGATTGGGGCTAATGGTAATATATTTACAGTACAAGGAAAGAGTGATGTTATAAAAAATGAATGAAATTGCATACGAACTTCATAAGCCTGCAAGAAAGAATTTCATTAGAAGGTCTTTTAAAGTATTAGGTATAAACGAAACTGTACAAATAGATTTAATTGATATGCAAAACTATGCTAGAGAGAATTCTGGCAATAAATATATTTTAACTTTAATAGATACATTTTCTAAAAAAGCTTATGCTGCTCCACTAAAGAATAAGACGGGTTTGGTGGTTACAGAAGCCATTAAAACCATTCTACCAAAGGGGGTTAAAAACATTCAATCTGACAATGGAAAAGAATTTTTTAATCAATATTTTAGCAAACTAATGAAAAACTTAAATATTAATCACTATCACACTTTTTCTACAACAAAGGCTGCAATTGTGGAGAGGTTTCAGAGAACTTTAAAGAATTGGTTATATAGGGAATTTAGTGCTCAGGGAAGTTATAAATGGTTGGATTTACTTCCAAAGTTAATTCGAAAATATAATAATAAAGTGCATAGATCTATAGAAATGAAGCCTAACCAAGTGAATATTAAGAATAGTAAATATGTGCATAAGAGGTTGCATGAAAAGACTTCTAAAGTAGTGCAAGTTAAAAAGCCAAGATATAAGGTAGGTGATAGTGTGAGGATTTCCAAGTATAAACATGTTTTTAGTAAAGGTTATACTCCGAATTGGACAGGGGAACTATTTACAATAGCAGAAGTTAAGAATACAAAGCCTGTGACTTATATCTTGAAAGATGAAAATGGCAATATAATCAGAGGAGGCTTCTATACAGAGGAGTTGTTAAAGACCAAGTATAAAGACATGTATTTGATAGAAAAGGTAATTAGAAGGAAGGGTGATTTATTGTATGTCAAATGGCTTGGATTCCCAAGTAGCCAAAACTCATGGATTTCCACTAAGGATGTCCAAGGGGGCGCGCCATGAGCCGGGAGCACGGCCGAGTTCGCGTACAAACCTCGCACTGTCAAGTTGATGATTTTGAGAATATACATGTGAATGGGTGTTGGAGATGGATTTGAAATTATACAATATAGATATGGAGTTGTACATTTATATAGGCTTGTATAGGCCCAAGAGTAAGTTTAAGAGGTATATCCCAAAAGACAAAGAAATGAAAATATTAAACAACTCATACAACTAATATATATAGATAAGACAGAAATATAGACTACAACATATCAACATATCAACTAGAAAGGGGAATGTTAGATGTACTAGCAATTAGGCATGGGCGGGGAGTTGGCCCAAAAATGTCGAGCCTCAAAAAACGGCGGCGACAAACTATACTACTATACATATACACATGCATGGGTCAATAATTTTTTTTTGATTAATATCAAATATATATATAGGGAATAAGTAAGAAATAAGGTTTAACAATTATATAGGGATATTTAGGCAAAGATCAGGATTTTTGGAATTGGTGGCCAAAAAATGATCCCCATGTTATTCTTATGGGGAAAACGTGCCTAAAGTGGGGTATCTTTGCTAGTTCACCACTACTGATAAAATTGTCAAAAAAACGTCCGATTTTGATGAAATTTGGCACAAACGTGTAGGATAGCATCAGTGAGCTTGAACTAAAAAATCAGAATGATCAGACCATTGGATGCGATAGCACCACAAGTTTTATGGGAGTTGACATTTATCAAAAATCGGGTTTTTGCATTTTTTACAATAAAATCTTTGAAAGATGAAATTAGGACTTATTCCATGTTAAAGAGCTTAAAAAACAAACAATTTAGTTTTTTGGATCATCAGCGTAGGTTAGATGGTTGTGGAGAAAATGTAAAAAAAATTACCTTAAAATTCCTCATGCTATTCTTATGGATACGTTGTCCTATGTTATTCTTATGGAGAATATATAAAATTACATAAAATGAAGCTTATTTATGAATATATTTCGATGAAACTTGGTATTTGGCTTTATGTGGTTATAGTAAATAGATGTTTGTTTAAAATACCCCAGTTGCACCAAACCTGCATACTCAGCACAATGTGAAACCTGGCAATATATCAGCTACAATAGTAAAATGAATATAAATCACTTTCTTGATAAAAATCGGTTAGACATTCACTGAGTACGTAGGTGTTCTGTTACAGGGGTACTTTTCGACGTTTTTGCTTTTTGTTCCTGACTTTTGTATATGTTATAAAAACGTCGTATCCGAGAAGTCAACGGTTTCCTTGGTCACAAGATGAGGGTTAAAATAAATGGACGGTGGCAGGACCAGAGGTTGCAAGGCTCATTGAAGAGTTTAAGTAATCTAACCAAGACCAGTCACAAAACACAAAGCATCGCAATCTTCTCTCGTCTGTACATTGGATGCCAGAACCGGGATGGGAATCTAGACGAATTCTTCAGACATGAAAACCAAGATTTCCCTCCTGCACTATCGGATAGGGTTAGCATCCGGTTTGGTGTGAAGAGTGATCTTCTTGCATGTCTAGAAGACTTCAGTCCGCCTAGGTCTGAGATTCCTTCATCAAGCTGCATTGTCCTAGACAGAGAAGTCATAATCCAACTGCTGAAGCCTGCTACGGCAAAGACTTTCAATGATTATGCCCAATAAGTATTTGTGCCTCACATACTCTCAAAGCTTCATCACACCACGCGACTGGATCTAGTGTGGGACAGCTACATTAACAACTTGTTGAAATGTACAGCAAGAGCCAGGCGGGGAAATGGGGTAGACGAGTGGTGGGTGGTTCAACTAAACCCAACAACTGGGCCAGCTTCCTCAGAGTTGAAGAAAACAAGACAGAACAGTTCGCTTTCCTCTCTGACGTCCTCTAAGACTCATTACATCTTGCACACAAGGAGCTGTTCATCACTAAAGGAGATGATGTCTTGAGAAAGTCATCGCTTGTGGATACTTCATCACTGGCTCCTTGCAACTACGAGGAGGCCGACACCCGCATTGTGTTGCATGCCGCTCACGCTGCTCACAATGACCACAAGACGATGCTCATCTGCACAGTTGCCACCGATGTTGTTGTCCTGGCAGTGGCGCTTGCAAGTACCTTGAATACGGAAGTTGATGTGTGGGTGTCCTTCGGCTGGGTTAAGACTTTCCGCTTCTTTGCGGCCCATGAGACTGCTTGGGCTCTGGGTCCTGACAATGCAGATGCTCTACCGATGTTCCATGCGTTGACGGGCTATGAAACGGTCTCTTGCTTCGCCGGACGTGGAAGGAGGACAGCATGGGCAGTGTGGAAGTGCTACCTGAGCTTCCAGACGCTCACGTTGCTCTCAACTGCACCAGAACGTGTAACTGAAGACGCCATGCACTCCATTGAAAGGTTTGTCATACCACTATATGACAGAACAGGCACGGACAACGATATCAACAAGGGGTGTCGGAAAATGTTTTTGAAGAAAAACAATTGGTGATGGCGGTGTTTGCGCAGGTTCCAGGGCCTGACCCCAGACATGTCCGCCTTGGTTTACTGCTCTTCGAACGTGCTGCTCTAGGGCTGCCCTCGTTTGGCGCGATGAAGCTTTGAGAGTATGTGAGGCACAAATACTTATTGGGCATAATCATTGAAAGTCATTGCCGTAGCAGGCTTCAGCAGTTGGATTATGACTGCTCCGTCTAGGACAATGCAGTTTGATAAAGGAATCTCAGACCTAGGCGGACTGAAGTCTTCTAGACATGCGAGAGGATCACTCTTCACACCAAACCGGATGCTAACCCTATCCGATAGTGCAGGAGGGAAAGCTTGGTTTTCATGTCTGAAGAATTCGTCTAGATTCCCATCTCGGTTCTGGCATCCGATGTACAGACGAGAGAAGAGGTTCATGTCAGCTACAGCTTGAGGTAGTGTGATTTCCTTGGTGTTGAGTACCAACAGATCTTGACTATTTTCTTTAAATGGATTCCCAAAGTCTTTCACTTTTATCATGGACTGGACGTCTTTTTGGAAAGATGTCTGTACACTTGAGGACTGGTTGTGATGCTTTGTGTTTTGTGACTGGTCTTGGTTAGATTACTTAAACTCTTCAATGAGCCTTGCAACCTCTGGTCCTGCCACCGTCCATTTATTTTAACCCTCATCTTGTGACCAAGGAAACCGTTGACTTCTCGGATACGACGTTTTTATAACATATACAAAAGTCAGGAACAAAAAGCAAAAACGTCGAAAAGTACCCCTGTAACCGAACACCTACGTACTCAGTGAATGTCTAACCGATTTTTATCAAGAAAGTGATAAAATCACTAACTTAAAATATATTCATTTTACTACTGTAGCTAATATATTGCTAGGTTTCACATTGTGCTGAGTATGCAGGTTTGCTGCAACTGGGGTATTTTAAACAAATATCTATTTACTATAACCACATAAAGCCAAATACCAAGTTTCATCAAAATATATTCATAAATAAGCTTCATATGTAATTTTATATATTCTCCATAAGAATAACATAGGACAACGTATCCATAAGAATAGCATGAGGAATTTTAAGGTAATTTTTTTACATTTTCTCCACAACCATCTAACCTACGCTGATGATCCAAAAAACTAAATTGTTTGTTTTTTAAGCTCTTTAACATGGAATAAGTCCTAATTTCATCATTCAAAGATTTTATTGTAAAAAATGCAAAAACCTGATTTTTGAAAAATGTCAACTCCCATAAAACTTGTGGTGCTATCGCATCCAATGGTTCAATCATTCTGATTTTTTAGTTCAAGCTCACTGATGCTATCCTACACGTTTGTGCCAAATTTCATCAAAATCGGACGTTTTTTTGACAATTTTATCTTACTTCTATTGTATTTTGTCTTTACAGTAGCGGCCATTTTGAAAAATGGCCGCCACGGCCGCTAGGGGGCAGTTGGCCGATGGCTCCACATCTAAATTTGATCATATTACATCGGTTTACATCTGTGCCAAATTTGGTGCTTTTATCATAAAGTGCACAATAGTTTATAATATCCTAGCTAAACCGCCGTACTACAATGCGTTTCGAATTGAAAAATAAATAACAGCAATTAAATTATACAGCTGATCAAAATGTAAACAATTAAGTTCTCCATAAGGATAACATGGGAACTTTCAAAGCCACTGGGGCAGAGCCCAAGGGAATTTTTCAAAAATGTAATGCTAGTTTGCAAATCTACGCGACACGCTCTTTCCAATGAGACATCAATGGGTAAAATCTGTTAAGAAATGGCGGAGGAGTTCAACCGACAAAGTTTCATGTAGCGTATTAAATATATAGATTTTGCTACACAAACAATGTGCACATTGTGTCAAGTGAGCAAAGAGTGATACGAGACGCGTAGTAACAATGGTATACCCAGAGCTCCACGTGTGGATTGTGGATTATCAATGGAAAGGTTGAAACAATAGTATCTACCCTGAATGGCCATTCCTGGACTAGTTTGCTGAGCTGCATTGTTAGTTATGGGCCTAGAAATTCAAACTTTAGCTCAGTTCAAACTTTATTTATCACAACAGAGCTACAAGTTATTTCTTATTATTATGTTTAAAAAAATCACCTAGTGTGTTGATAGATTTCGTGTCTTGTTTTTGGAACAGTAGACTTTAACAAAATAACAATTGTACAATTTAATGATTCCATCCACTAAGTTATAAAAGATCATTTCCAATTTTCTAAGATAATATTTTCGACGATACACGGGTTGTGTTGTGTTATAAATTATTTGTACACAACTAGAGCTGGTAAAATTGTTCAAAAAGTAAACACAATCCATTGTATTACAAATTGTTTCCACTAAACCAAAGATTACAGTAACAAATGAAGATTTAGTACAACTCAGTCGGGTAGATCTTTTGTTTTAAATCAATAATGATGTTTTACGAATAAACCAAAATGTGTGTTACAGTCACTAAAACTACAATGCACCCTTTAGCTAGGATCTGTGGATGAAATAATATAAAACAATAAATAAACATGCTTTTGAATGCTTGATATACCCTAGAGAATTTTGCGATTTTAGTGTGTCTGCGATTTAGCATTTATATCGATAATTAGTATGGAATATTGTGTGTGTAGTGACGCAAAAAGAAAAACCAGCTTGAATATTACTTACCGTGAAGAGATATAACACTAAAGATACGTTTATGAATTTTCTTTAACATTAAATTACTCCAACTATTAAACAACATTTAAACTCATTTTACTAAAGTAAAAATTGGATGAAGAAAGATGTAATTTAAAGGTATATCTGTAAAATATTCTCATTGATTATTCTAAGATTTTAAAATTGCTTTAACGACCTAAGTTTTTAAAAGGATAGTTATAAAAATATTCTTAACCGATAATTATTCTGACTTTTTAAAATTTTTTTTACAACCCATGTTGTTGTTACTCTTATGTGTTTTAATTTGTCTGAACATTCCGTTTTTTATAATTCCAATAAAGTCAATTTTTTTAAGACATAGTTTTTTTTTTTAGGTCTACTGGAACATTTTACAAATTACTTTGAACACAAACCCTGGTCCAAATACAAACATAAATAGCAAACAAAAATTCACTATTTGGAAGATCTAAACCATATTTTCCTTAAAGGTTCACTTCTGAATGCGTTACATAGCTATACAAGACAAACAAAAATTACACTGACTTAAAGCGAGTTAACGATAAAATTTTGTATTTCATCACAGTTTCTTGTTTTACTACACTTCCAAGTTGAAATTGAAATTCAAAATATATAACTATTAGTTACTAATTTTCTTTTAGAATAGTTTTTTGTAGTTTCAAACGTAACTGGAAAATGTTGCAATAGGAGGAGAGTAAACTCAATCCAGATTTCTCGCAAGTAATTAGAGGCCAATAACCGGGCTGTGGATTTGGAATATTCAATGTAAAATTAGCCTTGACCAATATTGTTCACGACAGTTACCAATAGTGATTAGAGCAACCGCAAATATAGTGTTAGGTCTCTGTACGTTGTTAGGTCTAAATGATGTGATAGGAGAGTGATAGGTCTAAACCAAACAAATTTTGGTTTAGAATATTATCGTTAGCAAGTATAAAGACTTACTTAATTACAGATATTTAATTTCATTAAATGACTATTCGATCCAAGTCTAAGTCTAACGATCGAGGCGAAACCGAGATTGGAATATAAGCCAGGGTTAAAATGATCTCTGACCCATGTGATGAAATATATTTTTCGACAAAACACGTAATTATTAATTATTATAAGAAGAATTATAATTTCGTAATTTTTCTTGCAATTTATTATAAATTAGCACATTATTTCCATCTTGTTTTGATATTGTATAGGACGAGCTTATATTATTATTCAGAAGTAACACGAATTACTTCGCCAGCACAACATAAAATTCAAATAGGTATGGGACATTTTTCCTAATGTTCGTAAAGAGGCGATGGCCTTGTTATTGTAGTGAATATACAATATGACACGATTATAAACACAACATTTTGATAATGATGCAATTTTATTCTTTTATCTAGACTATTTTCTTCCGCAAAATCAGCGGACACATTTTTAAGTAAGCGAATTTATGACTGACGTACTCAACTCTGGCTGGTTCTTTCTCGCCACTAAAGGAATTTCCCATTTATTACAAATTTAAATTTCGTGCACATTTTTGTGCTTCAACATTGTATCAATTTTTTGTTTGTCCTCAATGGTCACTCGAGTTATTGCAGAAAACCTCCACCAGGGATGACCTTACCCACTACACTACGTCAAACTGATTGTTGGAATATTGTGTGTGTCAAGATTTAATGCTCACTTCATGCTTCTTGTTCAGTGACGTCATCAATGTGGAAGTTTTTCTGCGTTAACTCGAGTCTCTTCGGAGTACAAAATGGAAAACTTATAATACATAATACAGCACAAATTGTTATAATAGTTAGTCTAATAAAGTAATATTATGCAACTGCTTAAAGTAAGGTATTGTTTCCGTGGCCGAAACATATTTTCAACGACTTTTGGAAAAGGCTTAAACATAAAGCTAAACGAGGTTAAAACGCATGAAACAGTAATTCAGTTTTCGTTGAAAGGAAATTGTGTCAGTTTCTAGTAATGGAGGATTTACCAAAGTTCCATTAAGAGATTACGGAGGTTAATACTTTAATCTGCACTACCAGGCTATGGTTTTTCTAATGTAAGTAACTTAAATGTTTACTAGTAATACTCCTTTATAAGTCAGATTGATATCCTACATTTAGCTTTTATTATTTTAAATGTTCAATATACCACTACAATTAATTCAGTAGTATAGTAATATTGAAGAATTGGTTATAAATAAATTGAAATATTCTATAGTTAATTTGGTGTTTGTTTTCAAATTGTCTATTCAATATAGAAATACAACTAACCAATAATGGTACAAATCCGATGTATTCTTTTTATATAAAGGGTAAGAATTAGAAATGAGATTGGATATTGTCAAGGAATGTTTTGTTTGCGGTTTCTGACAAGTTTCATTTCCATTCTACAGTTATTGTAAACTTTTGTAAAAAATACATATTTACTTGACACAATAATTGAGTGTGCTACTGACTACTACTGATTTGTGTTTTATTTTCCAACCTTCTGATCTCAATAAGCAGTAAGTAAATCATTACAATGCATATTTCATATCATATAATCTATTATAATATCAAAATGTGAACTGGTTAATTTTAATTTAATTTTTATATAAAACTGAAAAAAAAAATTGTCCATATAAATGGCATCTACCCTTAAACCCAAAAGTTCAACGGAGACTTAGTCCACTGAAATATTATTTCAGTGGACTAAGTCTGGTTGCTTTTAACTCAGCAGCATTTTGTTAACGCTTAAAGTACATTTAAAAAATAAGCTTTAAGTGCGAGTATATGCACGATTTAAAGCAACACAAATAATGAATAACCAATGTATGTATGCACAAATAAAATACATAACAATACATGTACAATTCAATAGATACAAATATAAACAAAACTTGGAATGCGCTAAAGGGAAGGGGCAATCCAAGATTTCACCTACAAACCCACAGACAAACACATCTAAATCTTAGCTTAAGAACTTGTGTTTTTTTGGATTTTTGGTCTTTGAATACATGGTGAAGAATACAGTCAAAATCTTTGTTATCCTAGGCCTTACATTTGGCATTTAAAAACAATAAATTATTATATTTTAAGGAAACCTAGAAGTCCTATAGTCGATATATCTTGTAGTCGATCTTATACTATAACTGTATTCAACTTGTAAACAATTAAAACCACTTACAATTATATTTTTTACTGAGTTAATACCAAATATTGGAAACAAGCAAATCCTTAATATATTTACCTAATTTATTCGTGCGTATCAGAAATGAATTAATAAGCGTTTATGACGTCATGTAATTTTGTCATTGAACGGGTTGAAATTAAAGCCACAAATTTGACGTAGCTAGGGAGTTATTAGCGGTGACAGGTGTTTTGTTCAGCTTCGGAAGATATTGATTATGATTTGTCATTCAAGGGGCAAATTGCGAATATTGTGTATACTTATGAAGTTTACAATACCATTATATTCAGTGGAAACTATAGTTTAGTGTGTTAAAAAAAATTAGTATTTAGGCCTACATTGTTTGAGCAAACATGGAAACTATAAATTTGACAATACGTTATTTTGGTTCTATAATATTATTCTCACTGATTGTTGTTATAGAGTTTCCTCATGTTAAATATCACTACATCATTCAATATAAACATCTGTGCCCTAAACCTTATTTAAGTATATCTATTCACACCTTACTTAGAGTTTTACGACTAAATCCATAAATAACATATGTATAGAATACAAACTTTAAAATCCTATGAAATATATAAGAATTGTAATTTAACTCATGCAAAGTTGCATTCTCAGAATTTAACGTTATGAAAGGTTGAAGACACGCAACAAAATAAATAGCAATCAATTTACTCTGTAGATGACTTTACAGTCATAGTTTTTTCTAAAGGTCAGTAAAACTGTTTAATTACCACCATTGCTTATCTTGCGGCACTTTGTCGGTCAGTTCTGTGTATCCTAGTGGTTGACCTGTGATGATAGCTTCGTTGATCAAATTGTTTTCTTTTTGACAACTTAGCTATCCGGCATCAATAGATACATTCTAAAAAATATGCCATTTAGTATTTGTTTCCATGAAAGTTTGTAACGAAACATATTAACAAAATACTTTTAAAATAATAATTTTTATCACTTTTACACAACATTTCTCGGTAATATATGTTGCTAATCAAATGTGCATTAAAATTTCCAAAAACATCACTAATAGCTTAAAAGCAATTTCAAGATATTTTTTCCCTAAGTAATTTTGATTTAATCATCACACAAAGCTATTCATTACAATTAGTTTTAATACAATTCTATTTTAGATGAAAACTGTTATTAACAAACACGTATCAATTGAATTTAGATTGAATCATTTAGTGTAGAGAAAACATATATATTATCAGTATTATCACGGAATTATATTTATATTAATTTTTGTTTATGAGTTTGATCAAAAAATATACCTACAAAGATATTTTATATTTGATTCAAACATAATTTGTTAACTTCAATCTAACTACTATTAGATTTCACTGTTGGTTCCATTTGCTGCTGAATGTGGTTTGCTAATTACAGCGTTTCATTAGTTGCTTTATTGTGCTTGATTTCTATTAAAGAATGACAAATTCAGTTGCTTATTGTTTGTCATGTTCAACTAGTGACGATGTATTTTAATGGCGTTTGATTATTTTCAGTCGACTGCTTCTAAAATAAACCATTGGAATTTACTAATAACAATACAAGGTGCGCACTTATCTGTTATATTTACCTTCTGTCCTTCATTATTAAGTGTAAGAAACGAAATATACGTAGAAAAGCTTAGTGTAATTGGTAATATTTTTACAACCTCTACGATCCAAGTCCAGAGAACTTTTTAATGATTAAAACTGAATATTTTTAAAAGATCTATAAAATCTCATCATGTTGAGTGAATGAAAAGTTGCCAAGTAGTGATTACCTCCACTTATCCGTGGCTTTGTTGAGTTGAGTTGTTGGATAGTTGAATGGAATTAATTAGTTACTCGGGCTTAAGACGACAATAGTGGCGCAGTTTCAATGTATGAAGAGGCAAAGTTACCAACTTGGGCTGTTAAGGGATTCATTCTAACGCGTAAATATAGTTGTTTCAACACATTCAAACATTTAAAACATTTGTTTTTGTTATATAAACAACAAGATAGTTATTCTATTTCAATAAAATTTGTGTTAGTTTTTCAGGATGGCGTTTTTAAGCAACGTCTAAGAGGTATAATTTATTTTACGAATTTCAGAAAAATAATTTAATTTTTTAAACTGCCACAAAAATAAAGGAATTTCCTCCATTTAAAGTTGCCTTTAATTCTTACCGTTTTTGATATCCCAATGGTGGTCTCCTTGAGTTCATCACCCTGTATAGAATGTTTAACTTTTAATATTAAACATCCAACATTTCCGTGCATTTATAGTCTCAGTGTAAATTTACATGAGTTGATCTTTATAGCTTTATTCAATATCTTAGATTCTCAAGCCTTTAATAGATAGGAAATGCAAAACAGGGCATCAGGGCAGGAAACCCCACGCTTACTTCTTTTGACCATCTTCTTCTATATATAAAGCCAAAAGTACCCATAAACTTTTGATAAAACTACAAGTCACACCCCCATAAACCATATACTTAAAATGTTCGTCATGACGAGAAACCTTGCGCAAAACTATTCATTATTTCATAAATCACCCTTTATAAGGTAATAATTGCTTTCCAAAGGGAACTTTCCTTATACACAATGTTAAAGAACCATCAGCTGTCCTTATTTGTACATTATTCTTTCAATTTATTTCCTTATTAAAATCAGGTGTAATTATTTGTTTGTATTTCTGTATTCTGTTTTGCATGTTTCAGCTTAACTTAACCAATCAATAATTGTATGAATACTTATGAATTAAAATGGGTTGAAGCCCATGGGTAACAGCTAGTTTTCATAATGACAATGAAAGTTAATTGCGTTTGCATGTTAATCAGGAAAAGACACCAAAATTTCGTGTCAACTTATCTACAAACACACACATAAATGCAACATTTAATGTTACTAAATTTAGATAGGCATCTTGATTAAAATTCTTGTCAAGTTGAAGGTTGACGTTGAAAGGTGTAAACGTTGTCAACGTCACAGAATAACTGTCTGTTGTCTGAGTCTGTCTGTCATGATTCTTTCACTAGCAGTTAATCTAATTCTTCATTTTATCTACTCTGGTCTGACAGTTTTTCCATATCCACTTGTGAGCTTCCATTCCTATTTTTTTGTGTTTGGCCTTTCGAATAGTTTGAAATCATGCACTATTTATGAAATGTTTCAGATACCATTTAGTTTTCATTTAAGACACTTGTTTTATGTTGTTTACCACAGAACAACTCAGAAAATAACGTATAATGTCTGTATATTATGGTCATTTGTATATAGAGATTTTTCATTAGGACTATTTTGTTATGATATGTTAACATAATGACTACGATAATAATGCAATTACTTAAACTGAGTGTCTTTCTAGAATTACATTTTTATTTCAACTCCTATTTTTTAACAAAGATAATCATATTGTAGCTTGTTTATTCGATTTAAGTTAAACTACCCCTTTCTCATAGTCAAAGGTTAAATTTAGTCAACGTGTAACTTTCACAAATCAAACAACAACGTTACCGTTTTAATTTTCTAGTGCACTAACCTATCTGGATCATCGACAAAAGCAAACTTTGCAATCACTTGCTTTGCAATCAGCAACTGTTCGACCTTCTCAAACATTATTTCTAACAACATTGACTTTGCTAGAAGTATCGCACTGTTAAACTAACAAAGAGTCGGTCAAGTTTGACTGAAGACGAAAATGTGAATTATATGTAAAAAGAAAATTAAATCGAATTAAATAAAATTATTTTCGTCTCATCAAT
This sequence comes from Macrosteles quadrilineatus, assembly GCF_028750875.1. Classification (NCBI taxonomy): domain Eukaryota; kingdom Metazoa; phylum Arthropoda; class Insecta; order Hemiptera; family Cicadellidae; genus Macrosteles; species Macrosteles quadrilineatus. The sequence goes on from NW_026542602.1 coordinate 4,378,892, forward strand.
TAACATACTATCAACACCTTGAACTGAATCAGTGTAAAGCTCATATAAAAATTTATTTTTGTAGTTTTGGTAATCAATAATACCTTCAAAGTAAATTAAAAACGATGCAATCAAACAAACTAATCGATCGATTATCTCTACGTTTGCTAATCACTATTTAAATTCGTTTGAAGCTATATTATTTTGAATTGTTCTTCGGAGGAATCATTTACAGTCAAGTCTTTTAAAGGCAAAGTGTAGCAGATGACAAAACGTGCAAAGTCCAAATAACTGGAATGTCTGTGAACTCTGATATCGGCTAACCGGTTCACCGTAGGTGTTGAAATGTCAATGTCATTAATGTTGTTGGAGTGACTAAACGGATTTATATCGGTTTCACTTTCGTGTCTTTGTAAAATGTGTTAGAACCGAAGCATTTCACTGATTTTACTGTTATTTGTAGATCAGATAAAACCCTTGGATTGATTGATTATTTTCAGCTCATCTTAACAGCAACAAAATGTGCGGTGTACTAAAGAAATTTTAATAAAAGAAGTACTATATCGGCCAAAATGGAAGATCTTTCAAACAAAGATTTAAAAAACACATAACTATTAGATCACATCAGCAATCCAGTTATGCCGGACATTTAATATCGGAATCCCAAAACTACTCATCTATTGATAAGATCATGGAAATCATTTAAGTATTAACAAAATGTTTTTAGGCATGATGTTAAAGAAGAATTTCCCTATCTACAAATCTAAAAAACTCCACCCATATAACATTTTAAAGGATCAGACTTCTTTCAATTTTAATATTATTTTGATACATATATTGACAAGTTACAAATGAAAGAAGTATAAAATAAGAAGAACAAAACAAACTGTAATACAGGTGGCACTGGAGAGAAGAAGAAACATCATGATTCACTCAGTTTTACTAAGTCAGTGGCAGTGATAAGACAGTGCTGGCCACCCTGTACAGTTTAAATCAGTTTTATCAATTTGTATTCCATTTTAAAAATTTGATCTAAATGACAAGAAGTGTCAATTATTGTGATTGTGATATTTTTAATGAATCTATTTACATACTGTGGTATGTAATAGATGCCAATATAATTTACATTGATGATGTTGTTGCTTACAAAATGAGCTAATGAGGTTCTAAGAAACGTAACTAGTCGTCATACCAACGACTGTGGTTGGATAAAGTAATTATTTAATAAAAAAAATAATTTGATGATGCAGGTTTTAAAACGAGTACGCTTGAAAGAATAAAATACTGACTTTATATTAAAAAAGTAACAGTTTAAAAAGAAAGTACAGTTTACAGTTTACCAATAAAAATAATATTTTCCTTTCCAGATTCTGAAATTGAATTAAAACTCTCTGATATCCCAAGGGTTTTACTTGTTTTTACTAATTGATCAATCACAAAAACAATTATTAAAATCCGTTGGGATTTGGAGGATAATTTGTGTGTTGAGTATCTTTTTTCGTTATTTTATTTGTACATAAACTTTTTGGTCCGTTGATTTCCTAATTTCAAGTACAGAACCAAAAGATACAAGTGATAAGACCATTCAGTAAGATAGTTCTTATGCCATGTCGAGAGCTAGTTATTTGTACAGTGACAATGTTACAGGCAATGCTATAGATTTATATTTGGATTTAAACAATGAATACAAATGTAATATTATATAATATAAATAATAGACAAATTTAAATTCGCTTAGTTTGCAGGCTTAGCACGTGTCTGTAACAAGGTTAGATATTCTTTAACTTGAATAAATATTGTAGGGGATCACAACTTTATGCTTTTATTTTCATATTTTAAATTTTGATCATTATGTCCCTGCACACTTGTAGGGGTCAAACATTACTCTAAAATAGTAAATAATCCCTCATGCCCAACATATATGTAAAAAAAATTAAGCCATTGTTTTGTATTGTATTGATAGCAGACTGCAGCTACACACAGGCTACAGCTCGTATTGTTGTTTTGGCGCAATGCGCTCATTGGTTGTTTGTACCAAACAATACAGTGTCTATGTGAACCACTGTTCTCCTGAACAATGGTATTCCATTAATCTGACAAATTGATTAAACTTCTTATGGTACTAATATGTGTTTACTATGTTTGCTTGACATTAGTAAACATCTGGGTATCATATTTTTTTGTACAGGAGTCTTGAGAGTAAATACATATTCTACCAAATAAACCTGATTGCAAGTAATTTTAAGCATAAAGAACTTAGTATTCGGTCAGTTTCAAATTCGATGTATTGATGTGAATGCATAATTTTCAGCAGGTACTTATGAGCGCTTTAGTCAGTGTCGTTTTAAGATTAACGTTAGTTAAATCACGAAACACACATTTCATGCATTCAGGTTTCGTAGAAATTACCAAATAACGAACAAATAGGTCATCTTATGTTGTCCGATATCGCGAATATTCCAACAAACATGTTTCTGTTGGAATTAGTTCACAAAGCACTGGCTACAATAGTAGGGGGGAGGAGTAGGAGTTACGAACACATTTTATGGATTTTATACCGTAGCTTTTGGCTCATTTTATACTTCAAACTTGTTATAAACTGTATAAATCATAAAAGTTATAAATTCAAATTCAGTTAGTAATAAGTTTACATGTAAGCCCAACTCATAAAGCTACCATTAAACACTGTTCAACACCAAGCTTCCCTAAAGTTGTTCGTTTCTCTCGTTCTCTGCACATAATATATAATGAAGAACACGTTACATGCTATTAGGCCTTAAGATTTCCTAATGGTTAGAGAGAATTAAGGTTCAACTCCGCCTTATAGCAAGTGCTTACCTTAGCTAAGTAAGATTGATGGTTTGGTAGCTAAGTAATAAAACTAATCATCTCCAAATAAGGACGGTTTATCCTCGAGAAGTTCCGGGAAGAGAAGCTCTTCAAATATGCGAATCGGAGCCATCTGTCATTGATCATTTAATTAATGATCCTGACTCAGCATTTAGATAATGCAAACATTCACTATAATTTCCTATACATCATACGTAATGTGTACTTTTTTCTACGATGTCAAATGAAACGTCCATCCAGAATTACGTATATTTTTATCAGTTGTTTTTTTTCGTAATACTTTGGTACAGCTCTTACTGTACACGTACGGTAACCCTATACTAATTGTTTATCACCAATATGAGACATTTAGAGACTACAGTATTTAAGTGCAGCATACATATTGGATGTCCTAACATAGCAAATTCCTGATTCTTTTATCACGCTGCTGGATACCCTGTATATTCAACAGAGTATGCAGCCTGTAGTTGGGAGTTTACAACATCGATCTTCTGATCCTCTCACGGATAGATTAACCACGCGATAACATCAGTATTCATATAAACATGAGTTTTGTTGGCTGAACTTTAACTGATACGTTTATATTCAATATGTATCAGTGATCTGGGAAGCAATATTGTATTGTATAACTGTCCACAGATCTAATTCCTTTGGGAAAATCCATTATTAAAATTACTTGACTCATAAAAAAAAAACAATTGAGTTAGCGAGTTTCTTGTTGCGAAATAGAATCATATAGCAAATTCCTTTTTTGTGCTTATTTTCTCTTACGATATTCATCGGGTTACCGTTAGTTACTTAATTGATATTTATTCATTAATTTTCATAAGATCTTACGTTGGTGAAATCACTTTTAATTGCTTGTACGTATGGACCTTAACGAACAACACGAGTTATTTATCTGGATTTCCCATACGCAAAGTGGGTAAAAAAAGAAAAAAGAAAAAAAAAATAATCCTCTTTCACTTCTCCTTGTCTACAATCAGATAACACCCAAAACACATGCTGACACTGTAATCATCGTATAACACTGTTAGTCTTGTACGATGTTTATCTTTCCATCCGCGGTGTTTGAACTAGCAACTACAAAAAACAAACCGTCGACACCGCAGCCGTTCAACAATGCTTCCGATTTCATCTTCTATTACTCTCAGAAAACGTTGTTGACCGATAGTATCTTCTAATTCAGTTTATTTGAGCAATTATGTTTTATCGCTTTCCTTCTCGAAATGTGGATGTTAAAATTATAACGGTACAATAACATCTACGGACTTTGAACGCAGAAAATGCCCTTCACTTAGAAACTACTATGCCACGCATTGACATGATAACTTCATTCATCTTATGGAGATTCAACGTTTACAGAATTATTCCACATACCTAGATGCAATCAAACACTTTCGACGAAGCCCTTAAGCGTATAAAAGCAACGTTAAATCGTTTTAACGACGTCTGTTTAGCTTTTAGATAGGGGCAATCTGCTGCTCTTATCTTGGGCCGATTTCGGTGCGGACAAGAGCTTTTAAAAATATCCAGACATTACCTGGAATAGAGTAATGAATCAAGAGTTTAGACAGGATAGGCTTGTCAAGTAAACATGGACTATTTAAGGTAACCATACCCAATCCATTGAGTTTGAAATTCGTAATTTCAGGGTTTATGGGTACTTTCATAGTATTCTGCCAGCATTTTCCTGAAAAGGTATTTCTAAACAACTATTCTTTATTTTAATCATATTAAAAATGTGTTAAGCTTATTTTAAAGTCAGTTTCTGTAAAACCCCCGCATGTGTTTCTATGAACCACACGTTCGACATCAATGTTTGTGTTCGTTTCCACATCAAAGACACAGAGAGCAGCACCATCGTTGTCGTTCACCAATTAAATCAACACGTCACGGGTGAAGGGATGCGGGCGTGCTTGGTTTTTAAAACACACATTACAGTTTGGAGTATTTGACATACTCGACGTGTTTACTTTTCATTTTAGTTGCACTCAGCTTTGATGAAATGTATTATGATTATTGTTACCAAACTATTGGATTTCAGGGTTGTACGTATGATAAAACCTTGAGCGTATAAAGAATAGGAAAGGAATGTCATATATGTATGTTATACAAACTTATAAATTACCTTTCTTGGCTGATATTGTTAGCTATTTTACTTGAGGTATTTGTGAAATTGTTATATTCCATCTTGTTTCAGGTAACTGAAATTCACGAGGCTTTTCGTGATTATTGCTATAAGTGAACCATTAAACAATCAGGTTAGTGTTTTATTTAGGATTTTATATATTAAAACAATTGTTGACTCTTGCTGACACTCATATTTACACATAACTTTTCACAAAAAGAGCTTGAATGATATTTACAACTTCATATTTTGAGTTTTTTTGTCTCTTGATCACTGAACGAACTATAAAAGGTATAAGGGGCTATAAGGTAGTAACCTCAGTGCTGCCAGAATGATCCTGTATAATCCCTCAGGTAATGTGCAGCACTCAGGTAATTCTATACCTTTTTATAATATTTACAAACTTATACATTTATTATTAGGATTCAATGTGTTCATACAATAATAGTTCCAAGCGAAGAAAACCATGGGTAAATGAAAAACTTTTACATTCTTGTCTATGTCTTTAGGACGAAAGAAAATCTTTAGTCATTGCACAAAATGAATGTAGAAAACCTGTATGGATATTCGTTAAATGCTCATAGTTCATCGATTATGTCAATAAGTTGAAGCATTACGTTTATTGAGGTCGGTTGGGCCGAGCAAAGCTGTTTTGATGTATGTGAATTGTAGTCAGCCTTCATTACGTTCGGCCTGTTAGTCTTAAAACAAAGTTGGTAGTAGATTAGGACCACAGTAAAAATAACACAAATGTTCTACACAAATTTAACACACAGAGATGGAAAAACGGGTAAAACAACTTGTATTTTTTATCAGACGAAAGTAATCCGACTAACTCTTAATAACACATATAACCGCTCAGTGATAATATCTATATACTGTTAAAATAAACCACAATAAAAGTGAGCTAGATAGAGTAACATGCATTTAATGCTTAAGCTAGTAACGTATATATTTAGTATATATTTAGAATATATACGTTGTTTGATTTTTTTAAATGTATTCATAAACCAACCAATAGTTTTAAAATGTAAGAATCGAAATTCTTTTTGTATTTTTCTATTTATTCATTGTCTGATTTTTATTTTAATCACAAAATAGTGGTAGTAACTGGCGTGAGAATACATCTGACTTAATACGAATATAGAATGCCTTGCCTCTAAGTCTAGACATAATATCGGCTAGCACAGCTGTTTACACAAACTCTGTTCTTCTTCATATTATAACGGCGCGCTTTCAGAACGCCTGTAGCACTTTCCTGGTGATCAGCTGTAACAAACCCTTTACAACCAGAAATAAATTAAGATTTACTGCTTTGGGAAGAAAAGAGCCTAAAATTAAAAGTCATCGGTGAGTGGTCGTTCTCATGAAAACCGTTCAATGGATTAACTTAACTACTTTAGACTTTATTTTTAGACCCTTTGAAATATTACGAGATGCCTCTAGACCTCGAATGGAATGGTAAATAAGTAGCCTCGCTGTATATTATAAGGATGTAACAGAAGCAGAGAAACTCTGTTTGAGCCACTGTACCTTGTGTGCAATTTAGACTTAAGGTTTAGTAAAACCCGGCAACTTAAAGCCACATTGCAGAAACTGTAAATGATATTACCTAAAGTATAACAGGAGTGTCAAACATATCAGTATGTTTTCACAAGCGAATTAAATATTAACTATGACTATGTTGTTTCTTTCAGTTTTATTTATCTGAAAATAACCTATTACACTTTTACTACTACGAAAATGTATATGAATTGAAATCAATAATCTTTAGTGAGCCTTGTGAAGAATCATGAATAATACGCTAAAGAGTAATAAGGGGTTTTTCATAAAAGGAACCATGTATTCAAAAGGTTCAAAAGCAAGAATATAACGCGAGAAGCATAATTCTCTGTGAAGCCAAATGATAAATTATGTAGAGATTTTGTAAAGTTTTCATGTGTAAGTTTTCTCATATCTCCAAAAATATGTAAGTGTTCTTCATCCCACTGTTAAACATTTTTTATGATATCGAGGCTCTTTAAATACCTTCAAAATCATCCTGTAAATTCTTCGTTCTCTTTTCCTTATCTTTACGTAATACTATCAGATCTGCTATCAAAAATTTCCACAAATGTTACGAATGATACTAGCGAAACTGTCCAAACAATTTTACATCGTGAAATACAGTTTTAGTCGAGCATGGCAAATGATCATGCTAAGTACACAATGGGATTTACCAATCTTACAGGTGTATTTCAGATTCGCTTAAATGGAATATTTTAATCAAACATTTTGTTCCACTTGTTAGGAATTCAGTGCTTTGAATATAAACCATATTTTGTATTTTAAAATTTTCTTGATTCAATATTATGTTAAGTAACTAGTATTATAAAATGTTAACTTATACATGACCAAATAAATATAAATGTTCAAATAGGCCTACATAATTATATTTTTCATTTTATATTAAATTTGTATAAATACTATAGCAATAAAAGAACTGTATTTCCTATTAAATAAATATTTCGTCAACGGTGCAACACCAACGAATAGAATTAATTGCCGGATCTAACTATGGCTAACATTATAAAGTAAACCACAAAACAATCATTGGACACAAATGTGATTTCCCATATTTTCTTAGTTGTTATCCTTAACTCCCATATAATCCCTTTATCGATTGGTTGGTTTTTTGTTACTAATATTGTTACACATCTCAAAATAAATGGCAATTAAAAATATATTTTAGTTATAACCAAAAATTGTGTACTAAATGTACTCAGTTCAGGGTATTTAGGGAAAACACCATACATCATAATAATATATTATTTTAATACAAATTGGCATTTATAATTAATAATTGAATACCGGTAGGTATCATTAAACTTTATGAATAAGTAAAATTGCCGTTTAAAAGTGTGTATAGGAATCGGTGTAGGTTAAGCAGTAACATGTTACGGAAGTAAGCCTATATTCAATGTTAAATCCACTATTTTGCTCAAAATGTTGCAGACTGTATTATACATTAACAACCTATAACCAGCTGACGTTAATTATACACTGTTATTTAGACTGTTAATTATACACGCTAATGTCCACAGCTTTTCACGTCAAGACTGGCTTCAAGCCAGAAACCATTGACACTTTTGTTTAAAAAAAACAGCTGTATACAAACATTATTTAATTGAAAATAGCTGCAGGTTCTTATTTCACTTCATCCCTCAAGAAAATAATACTAATGTAAAAGTATGTTGTTGCGAAAGTTCCCCCCTCCCAAAAAAAAGAAGATTCAAAAGCACAAATATGCATAAAAAAGTCAGGTTTTACAAATTTGTAATAATTTTATTTTACTTATTACATTTTTTACAGCCTAACCAAATCATGCTATTAGGCATATGAAATTAAATTAATAATAATTTATTTCTACAGGCAAAGTTGGGGTCATATGGTCCTATCTTTCACTTAACCCGTTTTTAATATTTGTATTATGTTTAAATATATAACAAAAATAGTTAAGATCGCCAATCGATCCACAGTAAAATATGAAAAACTGAATAGTTTCGAGTATTCGGTATGTGATTTAACGATATGGTGTTTGATGATATCTCATATAATTATTTTTTCGTCTTTTACCCTATTCATTTAGCATCTTCGCTTATGTTTCCACTAGAAAATAAGTTATGTCGTTTTATTTTATATTCAAAAGGTGATGTTTATTCATGAGTACCAACTAGTTGAGATCTAATTAAAGAAAAGGATCACTGTTTACGTTATATTGTAACTGTGCAAAAAGAGAAAGCCTTGATATATTTTCCTAGTTATACCTGTTTGTGCATTTATTTAAAAATATTTCAAAAAGTTCAAAAATATATTTAGAGACTCTTGAATATTTTTGTTAGTCTGATTTGCTGACTTGCAAATTTGAATTTGCAACTCAGAATCCCAGCTGGAGTTGGCTGTTTTAAATATTTAAGCGTTTGGTAAACAATTTACGCTCTTTACGTGGTTCATCAACTTTAGTTGTTATTACAAAATTTCTTTTTAGCCATCTACATTGTTATATGAACAAAATTATTGTTGGCATGATTAAAAAAAAATCATGTTCAAACTTAGATTATTTCGAAATATTAATTTTTTTCAGTATTTTAATTTAATGAGTATTACTTCAAACTATGTAATTTAAACGTTATATTGTTTCAATGCGTACTTTTCTCTGAGTAAGGAGAGTATTTTTTTCTGTTTTTAAGATTGTGGACCATTAGTATAAGGTAGGATTTAAACCATGAAATAAAGACATGCTAACATAGCTAAGTTATTGGTGATTGGAAGTCATCGAACCGTTGCCTAGAGGACAGAAACTCCGCAATCCTATCCCATGAACCTAACAGTGGTTGAATTATGATTATTCCTGGATAAAATGTTAGGACTTGAAGTAAAAACACATCTAAAGTCAACCCACAGCGAGTACTAAGGTATTTATTTGTCTAACTACACATGGACCTCCTAAGAGTCAACCAGTAGTGATCAGTCCAAGTTTATAATATTGTCAAAAACTGTAACTATAATATTATATGCTGGAATGTGGACGGTAATGTAATTATGTAGATGATGACTTATCAATGTAATTATTGATCCACTATCAATCTAGAACCAATAATTGTTTTTATCGAAACTAACTGAATAAAAACTCGACCTATTTTTTATGTACCACCTTCACATCGTGTTTTACACATTACTTCAGACTAGTCCTAGTGGGTTGCGGCATTATCACATGAATAAAATCCATTAGTGGTTGGTGTGATTTGAACCCGGGACCTCGGGCACCGAAGCCCCGCGCTCTACCACTAGCCCAGCTTGCTCCCCAAAAACTCTACCTATTAGAAACATATTGGTAATTAATCTTGGGTCTTTTTCAGAAGAAGACCGTCACTATTTAAATTGTGGTAAATTCATAGTTTAGGTCAGGTTAGGTTAGAATAGTTTATAGCTGTACTAACACGTTTACCTTTTATTTACTGGACAGAAGTAGTCTCAAAAACTAAAAAAATCACAAAACCATTAGGCATTTAAATAGTGGCGGCACTCTACTGGAAAAGACCCCTGATTTTCAATGGAACCTGTATAATACATCATCCCCTAAACTCGTAAAACTCTGAATCTGTAACAAACATACCGTGCTGCCTGAATACTATGGTAGTCGATGAACGCAATGTGTCATAACAGTCATGTAGCCGTTAGCTAGAGTCTGTTGATAACACAACACAAAGCGATGAGTTTGTTTGTGAAATATTGAACATCCCCTTGAGTATTATTTCCTTTAGTCATATCACTCTTAGGAGTAAACGTTTTTCACGTTAGGAAAATTATTAGGCTAGGAATCAATGAAAATTAATGTCAGCACTTTATTATAATACATTTCATGGTATTGTACGTGCTTCAATAATATATAGGAATTTTGCCAAACCATTCACGATTGTAATTATCTGATTCTAAATTCAATTGATCTTTATGTTAAAACAGTGCAAAGAAATGCTTAATAAACATTTTTTTTTCTCGTATTGATTGCACTTGGTAATGCAGTAGAAGTATAAGAGTTGTATATAGTAATTTTTCTATAATTTACAGAACAAAATTTGTACGTATTTTAACAATGATTCTTGGAAAAGATGTGTAGGATAATGAACCTACAAAATGTTTGGTAGCTAATAATTTAGTATAAATTGGTGAATACTTATCAGTATTCCCCCCCTGAATCTTAAAGTATAAGTTTTAAATTATAAATACTCAGGAGAATAGTATATGTATAGTATAATTTAGTGTTTTTTACTGACGTTCTCGTCTCAATAAATCCATTAGCTGAAGTGGAACAGGGCCATTGGACGTGTAGTCCATTAATTTAAACTTCACACGGCCAAGTCCTTATTCATTAATCAAACCTAGTTGGCCTTTCTAATCAGGCTTAAAAACTAAACAAATAAAACAAACAATGTATATTTTATATTTATATATTTTCAAAAGTTTTTTCTGGCTAAATCTTGATCTTCTTACTCATTCATTTTCTTGTTGGTCAATCACCTTTGGCGTAAACCATCTCGTTCCAGTAAGAGATATTACGATATAAAGTGGGCTTTAAGATTTTAGAAACAGTATTATTGAAATGCCGAAATATGGGTATTACCGAAATATGGGTTGAATAGAGTTATTCGTAGTAATGCTAGTAGTATGTATAAGAGAATGTTATGCAAATGTCAGAACACTGCAGGTTTGATCCAGAGATATGCCTTTTTGTCCTACATGTGCTTTATGTTTGAAAACAGGACCTAGCCGCCTTTGGTAGTTAGGATATAATAAATAGTCCTGGATTAGGAAACAGCTGATCTTAGTCGGAAACAAAATTACACGAGACAACTCACACGTATCTTCTATTCATATGTTGGTTAAAATACGCCTATGTCTCACATGTATTTAACAATCGTCCTACTTGAACCAGTAGCGACACATGATCATGCTACAATCAATATTAGCAATAGCGATTCAATATTTAATTTCTATCCTCTCGCATAGGTCACGCCGTTGTGGATTCAATAAGCACATGTAGGCTGTAATCAGCTGGGGCGTCTGTCAAGAGTCTATCAAGCGTTTACTGTAGTCTACCAGCTGACAGCTGACAGCGCTACACGATAACACGGCTGACCAGAGAAACACGTTTACCGTCAAGTTAATTATGTCAGCTGTCAAGAGCCTGTCACGCGTCACTGTTAACAGCTGCGAATAGAGATTTGTTCACACCAGTGTAGTTAATCTATCGCAAAATCATATCTAGGGAGATTTATTTACGAGTAAGAAATCTTAGTAGGAATTATGGCACTTCTCGGTATTTCGGACACTTTTTAAAAGGATTTAAAATGCTTAGGAAGAGGAAATAGACAACTAAAAAAACTGAGATTGTCTTAAACGTGAGGCCACGAAACTGGGAAAACAGATAATTGTTTTAGTTTCAAAGTCCAGTCAGTTTACTGCACTCGTTTTACAAAGTGAGTCTTCGCGTTCCTCTTTAGTTCAATTCTTCAACTTCCATTTGTTGTATCCACCTTTTCAGTATGAAAGCTATCTTTTTCATGCTTTCTGGGCTGGGTATCAGAAAGAAAATCCTATAAAAATGTTAATAGGCACTTTAGCACATTCCTCTACCATATATTATTGATCTCAGACATTTATGCTACTTAATATTACGGTGGATTCTAAGGTGAGATCTTACGAATACTTACATTTAAACCTTGTACTTGGACGAACTAGTTCATCTTCTCCGAAACTGATTCCTTATCAACCAACGTAATATTAGAATCAGCGCAGTCAAGTTATCACTAAAACAACTCCCCTCTCACAGTCTGTCTCTACAACGTGTTCCGTTTAGTTCTCACTTTCATCTGTTCATTACAGGTTCACAAACGTCCTTATTAAATCTATTTTTTGTTTTACCTTCTACTTATTATAAATTGTTTGTTCGATGTAGTGAATATGTTAGAATCAGTTAACATATTATGTGAATGTGTGTGTCAACATTATGTGAATAAGGTTGAAAACTGGCCATTTCTCTACAAACCAGCAGATTAGTTTAGCAATGTGTTGTGCGGTGTTTAGTTATAATGTTTTGGTTGCTGATTGCTGTTTTGTTTCAAACATTCATACTTCATACGAAATCACAATTATATTTCGATATGGAGGTAAGTTTGATTTTGTGTGCATGTGTGTTTTGTTTGCTTAAAACTATTACATCAATAAAATAATTATAGGAAAATAAGCTTAAGTGGTACTTTAAATATTTAATATTTAAAAAAGGAGAAATATTAATTAACACAACGACCGCGTAATAGTATATTACGTTACTAGTCCTGAAAATAGGTGTTTACCGGACGAGTGTGGTTGTTCCGTGAGAGACAAAGTCAAGTGCGGGATTACCATACAAGTCCGGTACACACATTTTGGACGAGTGACGTACGATCTTTTACGCCATACCACTCCTAAGTTAACTTAACAATAAAAAAGCTGTACAAATCCGACTAATTATTCTCATCGACTAAATGACAGAAAATCACTACTCATAACAAACCTCTAAGATAGGTAATTTTTTTTATAACAACTCATTGCCAAATATTATCAGCTGGTTGATGTCCGGTAAAAATGCATTACAGTTCAGTAGTACGTAAAGAAACGCCATTTCATTCTGGTGGCAAACAACTGTTTGCAAGTAAACACAATTGTACCTGAAACACTAGGGACAAAATTAATGTCAAATACTCCTTTAATAGTTGATACTTTATATTTCAATCATATTATTTCAGCAGATTTGTGTGTTCCATATTAACTTTGCAGCTTTGCTTTCATTCGCCTAATTGAAGAAAACAGATTTTTTACATCAACATACAGTAAAACCGAAAAAAAAATCAGTGAAAGACCATTTCTAATTCAGAACTGCATTCCAACATACAAAGTCGACGTGTTATCGTTATATTGCAGCAGAACCAACATTGACACATTTTCTTTTCTCGGTATTCAATTTTCAAGAACTAATTATAATCGGAATCCAACACTACTGGTTATCATGCGGTGCTTTTGTCGGTCCCTTCTTAACTGCAAAGTTATTGAACCGTGCTGATAATTCCAATACGCAAATTGTTTCCCTTTCAGTTTTGGAGTTATTTACAATTATGGGAAAAATACGTTGTAATCGTTTATAATACCAGTATCCGTACTGATTGAGACCTATCCCGCAACCGGTCGGATTACAACGTTGTTCGAATAAGTCGGATGCATTCTTATGATTATAAATGCTATGAATTGCACTGAAACATCGTGTTTTCTTTTCGTGATCGCATTTTCCTTATAACAAGACTACTGTATAAGAGATCCAACGAAAAGCCGTTGGTTAGTATTAAAGAACACAGGTGGTACGGATTTGCCAGCCTCAAATTAGTGGGAACTTGGCATAAAACATCTTAAATATAACTAACACTGTTCTGCTGATAGCATTAAGCAACTACAAAGCTAGTTTTCCTAAGTTTAATCATAATTTATTTACGTATGTATGGTAATCATACAAATCAAGATGTTTACAAATAGTCCGAGATAGATTTTAGTTCACACAGCCGAGTTTACCTGAAAATCTGAAGCAGTCGAATCAATGTAACAATATAAAAACAGAAATAACAAGACATTGAATTTTAGAATCTCATCTTACAACTATTTAAACCGTGTTTGAATGCATTCAAAATACAAGTTAATGTTATCTTGTTAGAATGAATCTTCAACAGCTCAAGTTGTTGGTAAGTCTATTGCACGAAGTAGAAACTGCAGCGCTATTGTTATCTTAAATCTTTGTAACTTGCTATCTCAATTCAACGTAATTTACCATGAATTTCTTACCAAATATTTGCAAATTTGTCAAGTTTGTTTTAATTCGGGTATGTTTATTTGAAACCCATGATAAAATGGTAAAGTTGAAAGAGAAATTTCATTTCGAACAATTAAAAAAATTCTAGATCTTAGTTAAGCTTGCAATGATCGTGTTAATGAGCTAGAACCGTATTTATATACCTTGCTAGAGCGGTTTAATATTTTAAGTTTTTGAAATTTAATACTAGATGGAAAACCTTTGTGAATCACTCGGTCGCTTTGAGTTTTGTCCAGTGTCCTAGATCTCCAATAGCTCTGTTTTCTACTACACATTCCCACACTCTTACTATGCTAATTAGTCTGCAAACACAATATGATTCTGAGTATTATTACAACAATATGGTATTTCTAATTAATTCTTCATGATTTATAAAAAATTATAGACTAGCGTCAACAAAATGAAGAAAATATATTGTTTTAATATAAATCGAAAAAAAAGTTCAAGTAATTTGTATTACGAGTCTGAAAACACGAACAGGTTGTAAGTTTTTTTTTACCAACCGTTCATAGGTTTTTGTCGGAACAATCTATATCATCGATAAAAGTAAACTCACCTGCTTTGCAATCAGCTGCTGTTCGACCTTCACAAACATTATTTCCAACAACATTGACTCTGCTAGAAGTATCAAACTGCTAAACTAACATGAACTATTGGTCAGGTTTGTGTGAACTTTGGGTTTGTACTGTAACACACTCTAGTAAAACATACACATCGAGATTTATTGGTTGAATTTACTAAACTGTAGAAACTTTTATAATTGCTTAACTTTTTGTAAAACCTAATACTTTATCATAATGGGATGGCTTCTAGATCGTCTGAATAACTAATATAGGTTTAAATTACCTGTTTTCTGTCAAAACGATCGTCTTGACTACTATGATGACTACAGCTGTTTCGTGCTTTTTAAAAATAGCACATCAGGTCGAGAATGTCTTGCTAATTCCTCACGTGGAGTTTGTCAAAAATATATACAAATAAATAAACAGCAGACACATATGGACATGACATACACGAAAATACATTTAATTAACTGGTCTACCAGACGCTGATTCACGAGACATGGCGCCGGTGGAAGGTAAAACATTATTATAGCCTAAATCATTGCAAAAGCACGCGGTGATCTTAACATTTTCTTCTCTGAATGGAATTCTCAACCTTTTGAAATCATAGTGTACTCTTACCATTAACAGTTATTTATATTTAACACTTATATACTTTAATACTGTTACTTATACTAGAATTTACACTTGGTGTATAGTATATTAGTGGCCTCTGACCGATAATAAATGTATTAACTAACCTTCTTAGTACTATACGATATTTATAAAATATGTTTGTATTGCCATCTATATAATTAATACGCTACACGAAAGTTTGTCGGTTGAACTCCTCCGCCATTTCCTAACCGATTTTATCCATTGACGTCTCATTGGAAAGAGCGTGTCGCGTAGATTTGCAAACTGACCTTACATTTGTGAAAAAGTCCCTTGGGCTCTGCCCCAGTGGCTTTGAAACTTCCCATGTTATCCTTATGAAGAACATAATTGTTTACATTTTGACAGCTGTATAATTTTATTGCTGTTATTTACTTTTCAATTCAATGAAACACATTGAGTACATTTATTTACTATTTGAGTTTGTGTAAACATAACCTCCAAGACGGATCGTGTTTAGTATATGGTCGTATCTTAAATTTGTGTATTTATCGTTGTTTTGTGTCGCTATGATGGATTGTGTTAGCATGATTGTAACTTAAGTTTGTGCATATATCGTTGTTTTGTGTAGCTATAATTTGTTTATTATTTGTTGTTTATTTCTTTTAAATGTCTCCGACGCAACGACAACGAAACAAATACAGGGGGCGCAAACGTGATAACGACCGAAGCTATACTGAACAGTGGCGCGTAATAGGTTTAACTCATCACAGTCTGAACCTGAACCTGGACAACTTCAACTATTTGGTTACAAATGCGCCCTAACACTACCCCAAATCGACTTTTCGTCCTTCTTAATTGGCCCTCTATTAATGACCTGTGTTGCCTGTACAGCGAGGCATTTTGAGAAGGAGAGAACCTTCCGGAATGCTTTAGGTTTATCAATAACGAAGATAAACGGGGTCTGAGTTACACAACGGTAATATTTGAGTCGACTCTCTTAAACTCATTGTAAATATGACTGTTATTCAATCTGAAATAACTCCTGTAATACTTTGTAATTGCTCGAATTCGAGCAACATGTACACTAGTTAGTATTATAACGGATCTAACATCGGATTCTGCAATAAAATGTTATTAGCAGGGGACGTTTATGAATCAAGTATATGAATAAAAGTAAAGCTAGGTTTTAGTGGGAGAAAACTGTAACACCCAAACCCATATGTTAGTTATAAAATGGGAATTTACTTAATTTAATTCCATAATGTCAAAATATTTGCCTTTTCATGAAATAACAGGGTTTCCATGTAAATCTCCAGTATGATAACGTTCTGTCCTTGGCCATCAAAAATATTCTTCATTAAACAAATCTATAGCAAATACTAATCGGAACTATATACATTTTGGGGATATAAAGTACACGTTACTGAAATTAAAATTGTTATATGACCTAAAATGTATAGTAAGTATTTAAAAATAAAACATCCAATACAAATTTCAAATCAGTTTTCCTGCAAAAAGAATAATTTTCCATTCAAATTTAGGAAACTAATTAAAACTGCCTGATCTCAAAGCTAATTACTCAATCAGAAAGACAATCATTAATATTCGTTATAATTAGAAGCAGAATTCGTTAGCTAGGCATTGTTTAAAATGTGATTTTTTAATACAAATTCTCTTTAAAATGTGACATTTTTTGTAATGACTTTACGATCGTGATTTAATTTAAAAAAGTAATAAAACCAACAATCAAAATTATGGAAAAAGTCCCTGTAGATATGTGCTAATTTAAAAGATCTGTATACCTAATGAAACCTCAATTTTTTTAAACTTCAAGTTTTATTTTGAAACGGTCTTGCTTTTAACGCTATTAAAAAAAATATTAAAGTATTTATAAAAATCCCTTCTGAATTGATTGGCCTCAACAATTCGTTAAGAAAATAAACAGTTTTAACGTTATTAAATAATATGCGATAGCTTATCAAGTACAATTAAGCTTAAGTATCTTCACATCCATGCAGTTTACCGATGTAGCGAAAGCGATCTATTATTGAACTTTTAAAAATAAAATAAAATAAAAACTTAAATAAATGTGATTTTAGTCGGTTACAAATTATTGCCTGAGAGAAATCATGTATCCGATCAAATCTTCCAATAAGGTTATTACAATTGGAGAAAATTTTAAAAGTTTAAAAAGTCCAGATAATCTACCGAAAGCTAGGAACTGTTGATATTAAAAGGTTATGTTTAATGTGTAATAAACTTAAACCTTTGGAATTTTCTTATTGATCACACAATACTGTTAATACTGTAATATGAAATGGTGACCATACAAAGTAGGGTTTTTAAGCCAAGTGTGAATGGAGATGAGTGTAGGAGTAGGATGAGTGGCGCGATCTTGTAGTCTTGTTAGTGACTAAGGCCGACATTCCTTAGACACAGCTGTTAATTAATAACCCATACAGCTAATGGCAACTAAGGGACTTACAGTTTATAGTGGAATCCGAACCACATTTTTGCCTTGGTATACACGAAGTGGTCTAATTATCTGTGCCGAGACCTCTCGCGATGGACCCTCTGCTGATACTGCAGGAGAGGGAAAATAGGTGAGATAATAATATTTCTACATCTGTGAACCGGTTTATACCTGGTGTGTGCATTAGAGAGTTTAAAAAAATCAATTGTATATCAATATTATTATTGTGAGCTTAACTAAGCTAATCTGACATAGGACCAATATTTCCATTTTACCAATACCAAATTACCAAGGTCAAAGCTCATAATAGCTCGTAAGAATGGTGAGTTACCTGCCTCTGTAGGTGGTTGGAGGACTGTCCAGTTCTCTTGACGTTTACAAAGGTTATAAATTGTCGTAATGGCCAACTCTTGTTCGGACCTCACAGATTAGCAACATTGCAATGTTATGATACATTTCACAGACTAGCTTAGCGCATTGACTTTGGATATGTAAGAAGTAATCATATACACATGGAACAGTAATGTTCAATTTTCGTTTCACTGGAGGTTTGTAAGAATAAGAAACTTTCACAGCACGGTACTGTTGTCAATTTTTTGCCTTTGTATTCCGCCATTTTAGTGCAATATGTACGGAATTTGTTGTGTAGAAATAAAAACGATGACTGGGGTGTCCAATCGAAATCGATCACTACTCACCATCTATATGTATTTACCGTCTTGTGAGTAAACAGGGTTAGTGTAATGTATTTACTACAAGTGTTATTTGATGTATATTTGTACTTTCAGAAAATAAGAAGTATCACACAATTCATTTTCCTTTTATTTGTTTAGTCTGGACCTTGGACTGACAAAAACCACTGACAAATCTTGTTACAAACAACTCGAAATCGGAATGAACAACAAGTCTAGACTACAAAATAAACATCCATAATTGTTGGGATTTTGGTGGGGTGCTTGTTTTCATCTTGATGCAATACTGTTTAAAACCCAAAGCCATTTGTAGCATTGTGAATGTCTGGTGAAGATAAAATAACGTGAACAGTGAACACTTCACAAACAAAAATGACCCAAATATCATATTTTACCCCAAGATATATAGTGACGTGCTTATCGTACAGTTTGTTTATTTACATTTAACAATACAATCTCAATATACAAAGTACTGATAGCAGTAGAAGATCTGGGAAGAGTTTCAGCTTGTAGAGATCGGATCGCACTTTCAGCAGACAAAGGTTTGCAAAACCGGTTTTCGAAAATCCTAAAAATTAGAATTCCTGTCGCCGAAGAATTTTGAATATTGGTTATGATGGCAGAGGCGTCGTTATTTTGAAAACGTAATATTGATTTAAATGTTTTTACTATTAATTACGTAATTTATATCTGTAAATTAGTGAACATTTACTATTATATGGTGAATGTATAACTTTTAAGTATTGCCAATATGTGTTCTAATTTTAGATGTAATAATAACGCATGTAACAAAGATAATTATAACTTATTTTTTTAATTTTCCATGATTTCTTCTTCCTCGTCTTTTTACCAAAGCCAATAGAGTTTCAAGTCGTAAAATGGCATTAATAAAGTTTGTTACCTCTATTTTCTACTAAGATTTACTTAATTTGTTTAAAACCTAATACACTCAGTAAAGAAGTTATTACTTAAAATAATTTGTTTATATAATAAATCTCTAGTCAAGTGCATTTTGCTTTGCACATACATGCTTTGTTTATATTTTTAAATTAATATTTACTCAAGCTTCAAAACCATTCCCTTTATAATTTAGGAATAATTAGTTTGACAGCTTTGCACCTTCATCCGAATGTCCTGGTTTGCCTCTGAGAAACATCCCGAACTTCATTACGCTTCAGACTGGACACAGATGTCATTGATTAGGTTCCTAATTAATGGCCCTGGCTAATGAATAGGTGCTCTTAGCAACAGAAGGAAACTCACGACATTCATAGTTGTTGTTCTAGAATTAGAGTTACCTTTCATCTTGTATATTTTATATTATTTTAGGAAGGTGTCTTACTTTAATATGAAACAGTTAGGCCCAAGGGTTGTCCAGGTCACGGGGGTCGTTCCCCTCCCCCTAAATATCCTATTTTACATTAAAACTATTAAATATTTAAGGGGAACTTTAAAAGTCTATTTCAAATCGTTCAACCGAAATTCATTGTAGACTACGAATAAACTTATGACGAACCGTGGGAATGAATAGAAACCCAAACCCTGACTTTTGGTATTTCTTCGTTGTTAAAGCCACGTTTTAATGAAACCCAACAAGTCTCACATGCGAAAACTTCAATTAATGCAATTCATATTTAGAATTAACACATATAAAAGCAATGATTACGGAAAATAATCTTAAGATCAATAGGCCTAAACGGATTGCCAGCTGATAATTGCCTTGTTAGAAAGTTTCGTCTCAATCAGTCCATGGCGGATGAATACAAAGAAACCGCGTCGATTGGTTTTGATTAAACATTTTTGTCTCAGGCCCCGGTCGGACAGAAGTCAATTGATTAACTTCCCAAGTGGATGTTTGGAATTTAATTGAGGAAATTTTAAGTAGTTTTAAAAGTATGAATTTCATTTATTATCACTCAATATGAAATTTAGTTCATGCATTATAGGAATTTATGCACTAGGTTAGCAAGCATGAAAATTAATTATGTTTATGGATAGTGTTTTTTTAAGATAGATCAAAACACAAAGTAATATAACATCTATGTATTGTAAATCAATTTTGATTGCTTGAAACTAAAGAAATGCATTCTAAGAGGTTTTAGTGTATTTAAAAGGTTTTAGTATAAATTGTGTTACAAGTTGACCTGTATTTGGTTTTTGTTACGAATTCCCACTTCCTGTTTTATTGGGACGTAAAAAACACCAGGTAAGTAGCCTATTATACAAAAATAATAAAAAAATATAATCGATTACCAGTTCTCTAGCACATTTCTAATCTATAGCTTACAACAATGTTTGAAGTAGAAGGAACAGAATTTTACCTCAGAAAATTATAATTAGAATAATCATACGAATTGTCTTGTCATCAACATTAGTTTAGTTCCAACATTGGTCCGATTTGAAATATCATTCTAAGCCATAGTTAGTAATTAAATCAAGCAGCTAATCAGCCATTCAACTATAAAAACATGATTGGTACCTAGGAGACCACCAACGGATTACGGCATTTATATAGTTACAGGAGCTATTTCAGAATGTGGCAGCCTGTTCGCACCAGGTGGTCAGTTTTTTGTTCGATTCCCTCTAAAAAAAAGACCCGCCAAACGTCTGGAGTAGCAGACCACTATTAACTCCATTAGCAGACAGATTCCTCATTGACTTTTTGCTGTGAATTAAAAGGAAATATTATGCGAAATAATGAATTTGCGAAGCCTACTTTTTAAGTAATAATACAGCTTTTTCGTCGTGCAAGCCGATTGGTATTTTACTAAATAAATTCTTGGAATACTCCAGAAATCAAAAAGATAAAACTAATATTATTACAACCTTGTCAATTATAATAGCTTAAATTAAAAAAAAAATATATAAAATAACTATATCGTAATTATTATTCATCTATTAAAAATTAAAATAAACTATTGTTCAAATAAATACTTATTGTATTAAAAATCAAAGGTTTTCACAATCAATAACATGTTTAACGATTCTGGATAATATGAAAATCATTAGCAATCGTATTGAATCTGAACCCATTTTGTATGTAGCATGATTGACTAAGCAATTAAATGAAACGTGTGGCGTGTTAAATAAATGAAGCTTTTAGGACCAATTATTCTGTGAGCTCCCCAAAAGCAACCGACCAATCTGAGCTTGTAAAAAATGTAAATAGGGTCCGACCCTTTTGAACCATCAGGTACCTCCATAAAACACAATCTGTCAGTTATCTTGTATCACACCTTACTTATCGGTTGTTTGTCTTTCAGACCTTACAGGGGACGTGTTAAACTAAGGGCAAAAAAGTGAATTATATGGGTTTAATCTTCAGCTTCCCATCAGGTTATTTGTATCGGTCACCCTAACGTGTTATTATTAAAGTTAATGTTCATTATTACTGCCACACGTTTTATCTTTTTTATTTACTATTGAAAGAGGATGTTAGATAATACATACACTAAACGTAGGTTAATATCGAACGCTTAACAGGTTTTTTATTAAATTAATTTTAATTACTATTGAATAAAACTACTATTGATTAAGGAAGTTTGTTAACACATATAAAATTCGTTTTGCTTAGAGAGCTATTTTTTTTTCTTAGTTCACGTATTGTTTAAAGAGGATTGTGAACTACCAAATCTAGGCGTTATATAAAAACTAAAAGCCTACATTAGTCACTAACTAACGCGTTATATTTGCTTTTGAACCAATTTTTTTGTTCCTCCATTTGTGATGATCAAGTAGCTTACTATCACTTTTATTTCATTAGCATTATTTGAATGCTTGTTTTCCGCTATTAGAATGGTATTCACAGCCTGTAATTAATTGTATACTGACTAAAAAATTGCCAAAACAAGTTATGCTATTAAATATTAAATGCGTAAAAAATATTATTATCCATCGTTTAAAACAATGGTGAATCTACAGTTTAAGATGAGATCTTAATCACCAAAAAACGTAATTAATTATCACATGGCCAAAGCCCATTGGTGATTGGAGGGAATTAAATCCAGCCATCCAACTGCTCAAGTCCCGTTCTATATTAGTTGACCAAACACACCTCTAAAATTTAATATGATTTGAAACATCAAAAATAAAAGTGATACATTCAATACATTTTTCATTGAAATTATTTCCACTAAAACAATGAAAGTAGATTGGTTTTTCAAGTGGTGGGAGACTTCGTTCAATGTATAGATAGTGTCTAATTCACAATGGCACCTTTAGCCCTTTAATTCTATTTCGTTAAACCTGTAGCGTGGATAAACGTTTATTTACAAAGAATATTGTACCTGTAACCTGTTTGTTTTCTTCTGTAGGTTTAAAATTATTAATTGAAGCATTGGCCAGTGAACACGAATTGCTACACGATTTAATTAATCAATACACAATTATGAAATTATGCAAAATCGTAGAATATTTTAACAAAATATCAAGTTGGATGAGGAGTTGACAAAACAGTTGTTATACATTCATATGTTTTAACACATTGTGTTGACATAAGCTAATTTGTTTGTTTCACATTTACCAAGTAATGAGACACGTTGTCAATTTTGTAATTAACTTTTTAATTGTAAAATATATCACTATAGTAAAACAGTTATTTATGGATAATTCAACTCAGTGGTACATTGAATTAATTTTAAAATGTGCCATGTGGCCTGTGAACCACAAAAAACAATTGATTCCCTCTAATTCAGAATCACCTGTTACCGCCTATAACTGGTTACATTTTTGGCTTATATTTAAATTACTTGTTTGTGGTACATCGGCTATTATGCCAACAAATATAGTCACTGACAGAATTGTTAAGTTATCAATCAATTTGAAAACACAAGTTTTTATGCCAAGTACAATTCTCTTCCATTGTTTTATCAATTGGAACACGTTTGTCTTTAAAACCTGTTGATCAAAATTTTCAAAAAATATTTTTTGCAAGCAAAATCATTTAAATAGGTACTAAAAGGAAATGCATACAATGTTGCACTATCAATTGACAGTCAGTTTATCAGGTTTCTTCAGTTTGAATTTCTAACATGTTTCATCATATATTGATGCACAGTAACTTGGTAATCTGCACCGTTACACAGAAGCTAAGACCCTTAACGAGCTGAGAAATTTACAGCCAAAGTTGGCCTCTGTCGACAAGGCTGCTTAATTTGTTGAAACTTGTGTCATAATTAGACACCGCTAAGTAATTTTACAATGCATACATAACTGTTAAATAGTTGAAATATTTTTACGAATAAAATTAAACGAAAATGTTAATTCTTAGGAAGTAACATTTTCAAAAAAGAAAAGAAGTTAAATTTTCTTTATTTAGATAAAGAAAAATCTACAATAATCTGACATGAACACAATAATTAAGAAATCCTGGAACCACAATATCTTTAATCTTTTCCTGTTAGAATAATGCGACGTAAATAATATACCAGTTTGCACAATTACTTCTTTTTCGTCGATAGACAGCTCTTTCTTCATTCAATGTTAAACATTTTCAAGTCTTAAATGATTTGAAAAGGATTTTTTTATGCGAAGGCAAACGAAAACCACGACTGTATTTAACTCAACGAAAAAATGAATATTTACTTATGTGATATCTAGAAGTGTAAAATAAAGATTATTTCAAGTAGAGATGCTGTTATCTGATTCACTAATGGATTGTAATTTTATACAAAATTCCTTCGTTTACTACATAATTACATGAAATAATCTTTGATCTTTAATCTTAGATTTTCATCTTATGATAAAATATGTAGGGCATTAATTATATTACGTTTTAAAATGTAATTTATTAAAATATAGTTTCAGTAAACGTTGAATATTGGTTGCACTTTATAGTTAATGTGCATTGTAAGTAACGTAATTACCAGGATAGTACTTTCTCGACTTATCATTTGTAAGAGGGTTTTATATGGCAATAATCTGATTGTCAATATATTAATGGCACGTGATTGTCAATATACTACACATGGTAACTATACATATAAGCCGCACATGTAACGCGACATCTATTAGCGGTAACATGTGTTTCTGAATTAAAGGGATCAATTAATTGTGTTTGCGGTATGATATGCGGTTAGTTTCATTCAATGTATCCACTATTGTGGTGAAAGTTTTAATAAATAGGTACATGGAATAATATAGAAAGAGATTTTCTAGTGTAAAAATGTATTGAAAAATTAAGTCAATCTTGTCAAAATTAATCAGTATTGAGTTTATGAAATCATGGTTGAATTCAACCATGATTTCATGTTTTACATGTTATATAGTAGCTTTTATATAAGGTGGCTCTTATAGTAGTACCTAGTAATCATAATTAACCAGTTCCTTAGAAATGTGTGTAAATTTTGGTGGTTCGATACTGGACTAAGCAGTCCTTGATCATTATTAGGCTTTTAATAGTATGTCCTGACTAATGAAACAGCTAGTCTTAGTCACTTAGTCAGTCACATAGCTATTCAGAACATCTAATTCCATTCTACATCATCCTTCACTCTTAGTTTGGTTAAAATACGCACATGACCTAACTCAATGATTGATAATTTATAAGTTTTTCGTTATTCACTGCTATATATCGTCAACAGTTTTGAAAAATAACAAAAATACCTCATCAGCTGGTAAAGATAAAACAACAAATTAGGCGATGTTATCACAACTTTGGCCTACTCAATTTAAGTGTTCCAACAACTATACACATTACATAGGCTGTACAAAGTAATTAAAGTTCATCTTGTAAATAAATACAACCATAGATGAATATTACTTCATCTGGGATACAACGCAGCTATGGAAACAGTTTCAATTAGTTGTCATGCGTCACTCCACCATTAATGTAATTCTTTGTTTCTCGGAAATCAGAGCTGTCAAAAGTGATGTTAATTGACCATGTAATTGTCCGTTTCATTCTCCCCTGTTAATCAAAGTTTCTCATTATGAAATACAAAGTATCATCCTGTAAAAGCGTGCTATTTATAAAGTTATTTAAAAAATAATTAACATTGTATATGTGTAGTTACTGACGGTTTCTCAGATACTTGTCACTTTGAACATTTTCAGAGTGTATTCACCATTGATGCACAGTAACTTGGTAATCTGTGCCGCTACACAGCAGCTAAGACCTTAAACGAGCTGAGAAATTTACAGCCAAAGTTTTCCTCTGTCGACAAGGCTGCTTAATTTGTTGAAACTTCAAATCATTACCTGTTATATGGAACTCTCACTTCACAAACTTCAATACGATATTGTGATTTGCTATCAATCAAATAAAACATTTGAATGTAATTTTTTTAGTTTGTTATATGTTAGCCAAATTGTGCAAAGGGTTAAGCTAAAACGATTCTAAATCAAGAGAAAAAGCAAATTTATCTTTTGGAGAAGTTATCACATTTCACTATCAAGAAGTTCAGAAGTTCAAAGATTGAAAACCTGTGTTGCTGGTTATTTGTCGTTGTGTGTAGAGGTTGAAGCTTGATTCGAGATTGGCTGAGCTAGGTTATATTAGGATACAGTATTTTTAACTTCATAAAACTATTAAAAGGTTAATATTAAGGTAAGTGAGGGGAATCAGTTATAGGTTATAGTGCAAATAACACAGGCAATAATCTATTATAATGTAACTCCTGAGCCAACAGTTTCAAATTGTTAACAGTAAAGAGTGTGGTATTTCATCATTATATCATTTCCCACCGTCGTTCCTGTTCTCGTATCTATAAATCTATCTCTTGAGGCGAGACAGTCTCGATCATTAATCTAAGCATAATTTAGCGATCCGCTTATCCATTAGTCAGTCCTAGATGTGGTTTAGGTCGATTCCTCTTAAAATCAAGTGTAGGACACAATACCATCGATGTATTGTATACACACAAAGGCTTAACCAAATGTTACGCATTTGATCTAGGTACTTAAAATTTAAAGTTTTAATTTCTTAAGTAGACTCCTGAATGGGTCTTATTGATAGGCCTAACGACCGGTGTAGTTGGAAAATGTAATTTTTATATCATTAGAAACTAGATTCTTACCCGAAAACAATGGTGCAAAGATTTTTCTGCTGTCACAAAAACTGAATAAACTACGATCGTTTTAATTTTTTTTTTATGTTGTATTAAGAACGTTGATCTGCACATAAATATTTACACTGTAAAATCAAAGTTAATAGTCCAAGTCACATCTATTGATTGATTATATTCGATTTTAAAGTAAATGTTACCCTCACAACCCAAAACTAGACAGGTAAATATAATTTAAGTAGGATAAATAAAATATTTGATTAAATGTAATTAAGATTAATAAACACCTCTAGGTGGACATATTTAATTTGGATAGGATTGGATTATGAAGAATTAAGAGGGGATTCATTTCGTTTTTCTTTTTACTCCACCGAGTGGCTTAGCTTAGGTTTTGACCATGAAACCGTTATGTCCCATTATGATAATAGTATAGTGGCAGATTTAATAAAACGAATGAAACCGTTATGTCCCATTATGATAATAGTATAGTGGCAGATTTAATAAAACGAATTGACAAAGAATTGACTCTATATTAACGTAACATAAGTAGTGAATTTCACACTGTGATAAACTTTATAATTGTATAAAGTCAATTTTTCCTTGTGGAGTGATGTTTAAAATTCGTTCACAACTTTGCTCAAAAATGGTTATCTACTATCCTGTGATTGGCGAAAACATAATAATGCAAGTCATGTCAATGTCTTTGATATCAATAAAATGACTGTCAGCTTGAAACTATATACCAAGTTAATCATGTCTTTGAAATTTTTAAATGTGGTTTATAAAAAAAGATATTCTAAGAATGCAAGAATTCCTCCGGTTTTGACGTTTAAATGAGTTATTAAGTCAGTTTCAACAAAGCATTTTAAAGGAAACCCTTCATTAAACCGAGGGTATAATTACTCTTCCTTTAAGGATTCATTTAAACAGCCTGATAAAAGTTCACTTTTATATTTTTATTATGATTAAATTTATTTATTAATTACTTAATAACTACAAGATTTTTTAATTATATTTTTATGACAATTAGAAAATAATTCTTGATTATTATGTTTTTATATAATAACTCTTGTTACAAAGATATCAATCAAAATAAAATTTATTATACAATTTATTTCCAGATTATGTTTTTGATGTCCAAATCATTTAATATTCAACATCAATACAATGTAACTGATTGATTTTATAATTACTGTACTCAATGATTTTTTTTTACAAAATCTGACTTAAATATGTTATATAATATTTTTCTGGTATCAAATTTATCATAATATCTTTGTATGGGGATTCGCCACTGAAAAGGGTTATTTTTTTATTTAATGAGGAAAGTCGTGAATTTTTTTTTCTAGTAGGGTATAATTTAACAAAAAATAGAAAAATTTTGGTTTACTTCTAAATATAAATAGGTGGTAAAAAATAAAATAGAGGGTTTTCGGTCAATTTGTAAGGGTTTTTAAAAATCGATATTCTGAAGAGAGTTCTTCATGGATTTTGATAAATTTGGTGTTTTTTTAAAGACCGTTATCTAAACTTAATATTTAGGTAGATTCTTAATAATATCTCAGATACTTTTTTTGCTGTGACACATTAAATATAATTTTTCTTTAGAAAAAAGAATTAGTTTAAAAATAAACTATTTTTTTAGTACCTAAACTTAGATACCTAATTCTACCTAAATATTTTCCTAATATTGTCTAGAATAAGTATTAAAAATTTAAACATTGTAACTTTAGTGGCTCTCAAGATATATCAAATTTTGTCTTAAAAAACGTGAAATTTCAATGTTGCGGAAAACCCCGTTTGAATAAGAAGGTGTCCTATGATCTTGTAGCTATCGTAAAGAGCGAAACCCGTTGGTTATAACATATAATAACATTCAGACATGGATTATATCATACTTTTTGGATGTAGTAGGGTCCAATGGACAAAGAAATGAAAAAAATATCTTTTTTTAATTTTCATGATTTTTTACCTATTTTCAGTGGCAAATCCCCTTAACCTAAGTCGTTTAAAGTTTGTATCTGTATATATAATAGGCGAACGTGAATTTCGTGGCCATTTTTGAAGCTGCCACGCATCCAATTACCTTAAGGTGTCATTGGATAGGTTGTGGCCAGTAGATTTGCCATTAAACAACAAATCTATGAAATTCCAATAGGGCTCTGCCCCAGTGGTCTTCAAAGTTCCCATGCTATTCTTAAGGGTAAAATGTTTGTTTACATTTGAACAGATGAATTCTTTAAAATCTATATAAATACAGTAATAAGTGAAGCCATTTTTGTTAACACAACTCCTCCCTTTTTTCTGGACCAATTTCAACGTTTAAGTTTGTCAAAAGGTTCGTCCCAATATGAAGTTTTGTAATAAGGTTTTAGAATTTAAAAATTCCTACTCTTATGGGTGAGGGACCCCCTCAAAGGTCGGGGTTTCCCCATAAGAAATAGCAATAGAATAGAAATTAAAACAAAATCAAACTCATTAGCTTTTCGGGAGTAAATATTAATGTTTGAAATATTCAGTAGATTAAGACCAAGTTAAACAGTAATCAGTTTTGTTGGAAGAACAGAAAATTCCCCAAGTTCAAAGAATAAATATTGAAAACTATTCAAACCTTATAGCTACAAGATTTATTCAACATATTTTGACAAATGAATCTATACTTTAAAAACTTTGGGACAGGTAAGAGAATATCCACTGAAAAACATGAGAATGTTCTGCTGCGTGGCATATACTGTGACTGACAGACAACACGTTAAAATACGTTAGCCAACTTTCAATGGTGTTGCTGCTTTTAGCGTATTCAAAGCAGATTATGGCTATCCAGTTGGTAACCTAGAGCTTGTGGGTAAAAAATAGAGCACATTAAATGGTTTATATCACCCCCACTTTTCAGGATTCTACGGAGAAAATTCGTTGGTTTAGAGGGATTTCTCAAATCAAAGAAATAAAATGGCCCAACTTAAATTACTTAACACAGGTTATCATCAGTAAGGAAACATGTTAACATGTTAACTCGAATTGAAGCAGAGTCTTTAGCATTCATTAGAAGTTATCAGATAAAACTGAGAGCATAAATAATGTATGTGAACCTTGACGACGCTAATAGAGACATTTAAAATTAGTTTCTAACAAGTTTTCAAACAACTCTAAGATGTAACTAGAATTACTCGAATTAAAGCATAACCTTTTCCTCGCCATTATGTTTCATACCCTCATTGAGCCGCACAAGTTCTCTAGTTCAAAATCACAAAAAATCTGGTTTTTTGAATAGAACTGGTTTTGATTAAAATTAAGACGTAAAATTTACGTTTTAATAATTCTAAAAAATAGTGCAACCCCCATTGCTGTAACAATATTATGGTTTAACAGTTATTGCAAATTTTGACATTTTCCCTAAAAAATATCATATTTACTCCCACCACCAAACCATGATAAAAATACAAACGTAACCTAAATCCCACCAGTTCTACATCACTATTCCAAATGTGTAGTAATCCAGTAATATGATTGGTTTTAAATCCCCTGAGCCATCGAACTACGTGATTGCAGAATTTATGTTAAAGATATATTTTTATATAGTTTGATTTCCAAATCATTAATGTTTTACTAAATTCTAATAAAATATAACTTCAAATTAAGAAACATCTTCAGAAAAAATTTATGAACAGTATATTTTACAATGTAATATATTCCAGTTATTCAAGCTCTACCATTCAAATATTTTATATCTTTTACACAGATTCTTTTAAAACTTTCTTTTTTTAATAATGGCAGTTCAGGTTTTGTAGTTAAATTGGTGATTGGGTTGAAATTACCGTAGAATCAACCAATTTATTGTGGGTCTATTCTATTGCTACATACATTTCACCCAGATTGTTATAAGCCTATGTAGTTTTAGGAATAATTTAATACTCAAAACATGTTTTTCATAAATGAGCTATTACTAAAGTAAAATAATCGTATACATCACAGTGCTCTTAACGATTAAATTGAAAAGTTTAAACAATTTTAGCTATCCGCAAGAGGTCACAGTGTGCAACAAAGACATATTTGACCTAGTAAGTTTACATACATTGTTGCTGACATAAAATTTCTTATTGGTTATATCTCTGGTCTTACCTGTAAAACCGTTCAACAATCGTCCATGTACCATTAACAATCTTGGCAAAGATCCACGCAGTATTTAGTCTGGGGCTGGAGTGGTGCGAAGGTATTTTGGTCAGACTTGAGTTATTCCAGGAGAACAGTTAAATTGAACACAAACACAGTTGAAACTCCTTTGACAAACTATCCTAAACAGTTGATTAATTTACTTATATACTTTATGTAACAATTAACTTCACGCAATTATTTTTTCGTAAAACAATCTACGGAGACGATATTTTTTAATATGTGGTTAGGCTATTTAGTCCAGTCAAAAAAGGTTTAATCTCCAAAAAAAACCTGAAAGTTTTGAAACTTTGCACACTTATTTCTAGGTACCTTGGGAATATTATACTATAAGTCCCCATAAATATTAAGCGAGTTCTAGCGGCAATTAGCGAAAACAAGGCATCTTTTTTGTTTTTGGCAAAAATCTCGAAAAGCGTTGGTCGGAGTTAAAAGTTGCTATATAACAAATAAATATCATTACATAAAAAAAAATACTTTTACACTTTTATTTTATTCCTTGTGGTTACCGGGTTATAGGGCTTTAAAATATGGAGTTTTTTCTCAAACTGTCAGGGTGCGAACAATAGTGAAAACTAAAGTACAGACAGTTAAAAAAACAACATTATTTTAGCGCCCTATGACACTAGGTAAACATAAAGAATAAAATAAAAGTGTAAATATCATTTTTGTTGGAAATTTAATAATCTTTAATTTAGTATATTTCACTTTTAGCTCCGACTAACGGTTCTCGAGATTTTAGCCAAAAACAAAATAATAGGCAATGTTTTCACTAATTGCCACTAGAGCTCGCCTCATATGTATTGGAACTTTTGGTATAATCATCCCTAGGTACCTAGAAATATTTGTGAAAGTTTCAAAACTTTCGGAATTTTTCTGAGGTTGGGTCAATAATATTTATATTTTAACCAGCCTATATTCTCCATCCATGAAATAGTATTCTTATTTTGTCTTAGTGGCTTAGACAAACTTAAGCGTTGTCGTATGATCATGCAACGCTTATAACTGTTCAAAATTGGTTTCTATTTAAAATCATCATTAAAACTTATGCCTTAAACAGAGTGGGTGAGTTATTTATATTATTATATTGTTTATCATAGTAACAACCCATGACATTTGAACAACAGTCTGTTCTAAATGCACATGTCCCTTAAGACAAGTTGAGAAAGGTCACGGTCGAACAAGGCATCTTTCCCTCAGAGTCTTATTTTACCATCTTGATTCTTTTTAGTTTTAATAAAGTGACGATCGATATCACGTAGCATAAATGTGAAAGTGAATTGACGTTTGATATGTTTTATGAATTGTACAATATAAGTTAGTCGCCTTTCTAAAAAGTTCTGTATTTGATTACATCTTCGATGAAAAACTACATTGCGCCTTTTGAAGTACTCAGTTGAGATATGTTCATTTGCTAGCCAAATGCACCTATAATGTTAACCATAACCACACTTAAGTCCTCTAGCGAATTAAATATAATCAACAACAATTTCAAATAACTTTTTTCGTATTTTATAAATTTTTCAGTTTTACAACTTAAATGCGAGTTCAATGCTACCACCCTACACAACACATTTTTATCGACGGCATTTTCCCATTTTCCTAATCTATTTTAAGCTAAACCTAAATGTTTTATATAATGTTTTTTAACTTACAGTGCTAAGTTGATGGAATGTGTATTAGCACATTGTTAAACAAAAATCCAACATTTTACGAACCTCCTTTCTAGCCTAAGTTTAAATAAATCCCAATATTGAGCCCAATGCCTGTAAAACCCTTTACTTATATGGTTGAATACTTTGAAAAGTGGTTTATTTCCTTGGTGCAGTAATACGTATATTAGCTATGTTACAATGTTTTAATTAGCGACACTATATTTGTGAAGTAATACTAATACTGTTTCCTTTCTTCAAAATATACATTTAATTTATATCATTTTACCTCAGCATTCAAAGTAAAAACATCCTAGGTTGTAATATACTTTTACACGAATATTTTGAGAGTTGGTATTCTTTTATTAAAATAAGGTCGACAAATCATACTATGACAAGGCCTAAAGATATATACAGTGTTAAGAGCGACGGAATTTAAAAAATAAATGACTCTTATCAAAACACATTTATAGAAACATCCCCTATATTTATATATTTATTAAATTAAATTCACAATATCAGGTTTGAGTATTGTTAACTATGCTCCTCTAGGGGGCAGTTTCTATTTAATACTCTGCGTCAAAATTATGAATAAAAGAATTTATCGTTCCCTGCAGAGCTTTAATGGCGGGTATGAAACCTGCGATTATGCGTTTATTACGAAGCGGTTTTAAATGAAACAATAATCTTCATTCCGCGTTAATTAAAAATCTAACACTATCGTTGATATTATTTAACCGATGATTGGAAAAAATGTAAATGCTTTTTTTTTATGAAAGGTTAAGTAGGTTTTGAAACTTTATTGAGCATTTATGATAGGAGAATGACTCCAATTAAATAACTAATCACAAATAGGCTTACGATTACTTGCCTATTTAAAGGCATGAGTTTGAAAATGTATTTCTTAAAATATCCAATGTATAATGGAAAATTAATTAATCATTTATATGGACACATCTTGCTTTTTAGCCACGTATAGGAAACGTAAATTCTGATGAGACACATAAGGTTTTGGTAAATGTTGTTCTTCTTTCCTTTATAAAGCAATATTGGAAACACTCATATGTCGACCAAATAAACTTTGTCAGTTAGGTGCATCGACCAAATTAAATATATTAGGTTGACGATGCAATGCTGTTCAAAGTGTGTTAAATGTATTCAAAGGTTTCCTTGTTGTATATTTCAGTCATTAATTGCTAAAAGATCACATGACATTTAAAATCAAAGTAAAATTCTGTCATTGTAATGTGATGTTGGTAATTAAAGTTCAAATAACTTAGTATAAAACTGGCCATGCCAATATTATTTCAACTTCATAATTTGTTTCATATATTTATTGTATATATTTATTGTGTTCAAACACATGTTTAAATGCAACCTGTACCAGTGCATTTTGTTTAAAGAAAAGCATAAATATAGTCCTAATACGTACGAAGTAAATTACACAGTAAATTAGTTAAAACCAGGCTCTGCATTACTCTTTCGCTTGAAAATTGACCTGAAAAGTATTGATAAAAGATAATTAAAAATGTCAACGGATTTAGGAAAGCTATTAATACTTTTGAGAAACATTTAAAAGTTTTTCAAGATTGAATGTTTAGGTTTTTTTTTACAGTTCAAAATAAGATATGTGCTGTGTGGATCTCATTTCATTTTAATAAGTAACTAACGAATACTTTTATATTCGTACTACACATTTGTATAAACACTCGTGCTCAAAGTTTATACCACTGTGTATTTTCAAAGAACCTTTAAAGTTAAAACGCAAAAAATATATATTGCCTGTCAAAATAAAACTGAAGCACGAAATATAGTTTCGAAATACCTCTTTTGTGCCTGGAACAGCTGTTTACGACCTGTGGGATCGTAAAGTCCGTTTACAACACTTCCGTTCACCTTTATGTGATAAAGACACACAGCTGCTATCAGCTACAGAATTCTCATGTTTTCGTAACTATCTGAAAAAGCTATATGAAGTTCCAATAGTGTACCATATGTTATGTAGAGAATAGTTATAAGTTATCATGTTTGGCTGTTTTTACCTTTTACAGATCATAGAACTAAATATGAATTGGTCTTAGCAGTGAATTTAAAGAAAACAATATTTCTTTCTTCATTATTCCTCTAGATTTTAGATTAGAAATTCTTTCCAAATTACTTAAGGCTAGCTGTATTATAAGTCATAGCTCTATCACTTGGATAAAATCCACTGGTATTTGGCGGGGTTTGAACCCGGAACTATGGGTACTAGACCAGTTTGCTCCCAAAAACAAGGGTTCAAAAGTAATATTGTGAAGGTGAAGTGGGAATTTTATAAAACAAACAGTGATATCATCTAACAAGAGAAGTCTAATTCACCGCGAAGCAACACAATATTTCATGTAGAGATTTTGTCAGGATTTCACGTGTAAGTCTTCTCATATCTCATCATCTCCAATTCCTTCATCCTATTCTCAACACCTTCTATCGTTCAAAGTATTCCAATATATTTTAATACAAAAAAGTATATTTAGTATTATTTGCAATTAATTAAAAGTAATTCCAGCAAGCTTGCGCATGAACTGAATAAGACCATGAAATACATTTATTTCCAACTTGGCTGCTAGCCATATTAAGCGATGTAAATTATCAATGCTTTACGGGTTTTGTTTCCCTTCTCCAACAGGAAAAGTAGCTTTATAAGCAAATATATCGTCCACAAAAAAAGGAAAACATATATTCACGCATTGGTACAAAATCGTTTCGGGTTACTTTTTTAATAAGGTAAATGGTGAGAAATAAATTATATCTTCTTCATGTTTACCATCATTCTCTGCAATCATCTTAAACAATCGCACAGCGTTATATTAATAAAATGTAACATTCATTTTTTATCAACTTCCATATTTAAAAAAATAAGCTTATCTTATAACATAGGTTTCCAAGCAATCTTTTTTACTTAAAAAATCACTTGGTTTATGTTTAACCAAACAAAAAATAATGTAACAATATTTTACTGTTAAAGCAAATCATATCTAATTCAATACTATAGCAATACTATTAAATATTATTGAATAGTTGAATATTAAAGTATTGGACTACTATAAGATTACACTAAAGGTTATACCGTAGATTATGGGTACTCCCTTAGGGGAGTATGCTTAAACTATGGTTATACTCAACTATAACTAAGCTAAGGAAACATACAAAATAAAACAACTCAACCGTAATTTAAATTATAAAAACTCCTTTTAATGAACATCTAAATGGCGCACTGCTGTTATAAGTGGTTCATTGTAAATTAACAGGTGATAAACAGCTGATACTGGACACTGGTAATTATCGAGGCTAATGTCCACAGCTTCACACAACAGCTGGGCATCATGCCAACATTTCTCGACATTTATTTGCTGGTAAATGTTTAATAAAAACCCTCTAATGCGAAATTATTCAACACTTTCTCACTTTATAAAATAATTTCTTATCATTCAGTTTTTATTAATTTTATTAAGTTATGTGTATACGCATAATAAATGGTAGTTAATAAAAATGTGTTTTTTAATTAGTGATTCTTGGAAAAGCGTACGGTATAAGATTTAATTTTGAATCATAAATACATTGTATTTTATATGTAGGAAAGTTTTCAAAAAAAAAATGTTGTCATTACTAAGAAAATCTATTGCCCATAAAAAAGGATTGAGGTTTAAATGTCGAAAAAGGATTTAACAATATATCAACGACCCGAGACAAAACAATCGAATAGTTTCGAGTATCCGATATGACTGTGATCGATAGCCAGGCGTGGGATGTTTATAAATCACTGGTTGTTATCGCATTCTTCACCATTCGATCAGCCACTATTGTTTTACCCTTTGTATTTCCGACAAAGCTTGATTTGTTTGTTTTGAATTGTATTTCGGTTTTGCTTTTATTGTTCATGTAACTTATTAGAATTTAAGTTTTAGGTTTCAACTATTTCTTTGTACTAAAATGAGATTTTTTCATTATGTTGATGTATTTAGTAATACACGTTAGAGTACGCGTATTTATCAATTACATCAACATAAAGAGAAAAACTCATACATATTACAAATAAATGACTGAAACCCAATACAATTAAACTCATAGACCAAAATCCCGTATCGATTACTATATTTTTTAAATTGAATATGTCTTTTATTATTTTAGTTATGATTGTCGTTTACTTTATGATATTTATTCTAGCTTACTCTAGAAGAATATGTCTCAATAATTAAACTTATTAAGTCAAATAGATCAATGTATGGGAAATATCTTTAGTCCCCCGTAATTAGAATCGAATAGTAAGTACACTGTTGGCATACTGTTCACTTTTAGTTAAGTCTGAAATTTAGTAGTAACTAACATAGCCATGCGTTAACAACACCCAATGGCAACGGATTGTTGAACCAATTCTATTAGACTGTTTTTAATGATATAGCAGTATTAATATGGCTTACAGTATTCAGTTATAAACAGTGTTTACTGAGATGTTTTTCTCAAATATTTTTAAGACCTTTAATGTATAAAGCACCCCAATATGATTAGAAGTATAGTTGACCGTTTGTAGATGCTACTTTAAAGAAGTTCTCTACTTTTCGCTTATGATGATGTGAAAATCTTCTCTGATGACCTTGTACTGTGCATTGGTGTACCAGATTTTAGAGTTTGCCTCACCAGTGTCGAACCCTCACCCAAAATATCTAATTTAAGAGCTGGGGAGCATTTAAAGAAGATCCGCAGGAATAGTTGGTGTCAGAAAAGGAATTCCCTATCGGCAAGTCCCAATTAAAGGCTTGGACTTACCAATTTCCCATTGAATCTTTTGACGTATGGTACAAAAGTATGTGGATTACCTATGGGTTTGGATTCTGCTGAATTAAGAAATCACACAAATTACCTAATAATATTTCAAAAAATATCATCTCGGCCTAATCTTGTCCCTCGTTTTTTCTAAGTTAAATCGTCCACAAAATCTTTAAGTATTAGATTTAAAGGTGTATGCTTAAAACAGATCTACTTCAGAATCTATAATTCTCTGATGCAAAGATTTACAGAATAATTTCCAATAAAAAATCTATATTTTCTTAAATTACGCTTGGTCAAGAGCTCTGTGTTAGCATTTGGGTCAACATGACTTCACATTATCTTCTCACACATTACAGGCATCTTTTAAACCTGTTTAAATTCCCAATGAAGTCATTTTAGATAGATTCGACGACGTATAACGGTAATATAAATTCGTTCTGACAATTTAATCTTTCAAACTATCCGTCTACGATACTTAGACAAGTTAACCACACACGAAACTCCCCAGAGCCTCACACGGTCGTGAGTAGTTTCGGTCACGAACTGAGTAAGATAACCTTGCCGTAATCCTATCACATGGACCCTACTATAATAGCCGGGATCCGACCTAATTTGTGGATCAGGCTTCTACATTAATGTGGTTTAGCAATTAACTATGATAATGTTATTAGAGGTAATGTTTATGGTTTATTTGAATCATTAAACTGAATAGTATTCGCAAAGTGTAGAACGTGTTTTGTGGTAACTCTATTACTGGTTAGTTAGTCATACAATGGCCACTAAGGTATCGTATTCTAAAACATATCTCTTCAGTGAGATTCAGTTTATGCTTCTGTACAGATCCAGACCAAATAGATAAATCCATACTTAGAGATTAATGGTATCAATCCGTTGTACTACTATTAAATAAAAAACTTATCATTATTACTAAGATACGTTAAGATACCTTTTAAGATAGTAAAGTTATTTACCTTAAGCACTGAAAACATCACAACTTTATGTGAAAAGATAGGGTGCGAGCTGCTGGTGTATTATTAAATCACGTTGCTTCAATACCCGAGGTCACGGGTTCTAAACCTGCCGATCGCTATTTGATTTTATCCATGTGATGATGCCACGACCCTTAGGACTAACCTGTTGTAATGTGTAAAACAGGAAAATGTGTAAAACTAGAGCCTGGTACCCTAGGATATAAATTGTAAAGGTAGGCTATAATCTTTTAGTAAAATAAATAATCTACATTCAAAATAATAAAATATAAATAAATAACGGAACCTAAAATATAGGAAATTGAAACTTGTTCTTAGCCAACCCCACGTATCAAAGTGATTTCAAACTACACTAACTAGTTAGAATGAATCTTCTAACTGCTAAAGTTAGGCAGAACTTTATAGTATCAAACATTGAAACTGCTGTGGCATTGTTGTCTGAAATTGAAGTAGCTCGTTTAACTAATTTGGCATACTTGAATCGTACATACTGAAGTATTTGATTTTGTCTTGTTCAGAGATTTAATGTAAAAAGTTAAGTATCCTAGTTTAATTGTTTAGATAATTGCTATTTATAAAGTTATATGACTGATAAAATAATAATTAATTTCGTAAGCTATGATCTTACCATGTAATTAGAAAACGTATGATAAATTCTTGATTTTCAGTCTTACCCTATTGCAATAAGGATGCTTCTGGGGAATACAAAATTTGGCATCAATAACAAACTTGTGATTCATTTTATGCCAATAACCACTATGGATTCTTAATTTAATCGGGTTTTCAGGTTTTAAAAACAAATGTATCCAAATAAGTCATAACTGTAACTTCATAGGGAAAATTTAATAAGTCACCCTTCAGGTTATATACAAGTTGAGTGTTTCCGAATTCCAATTTCCAAATGAAAACTAAATCCAAATCCCAATTTTCAAAGCGAGGATTACAGTTTACTGTCACTTACATTACTGGCGCAGGGAGTTACATACCAATTACATTACTGGATTGAGCCATCCGTTGAATTGTAATTGAAGCCTGAGTTGACGGTAAGGTACATCTATTTTTTTATATCGGTAAATTTTATTAGTTTTACCTATTCTACCCGGGGTATAAACGTGAGATGGGCTACATAGTATGTAGCATAATTGGCATATAATTTCCCTTATTATATAATTTCATCATCCTTGGATTAGTACCTTTTATTTACAAAACCGCTCCTCAATGTTACTATTACTAGTGTCACTATTAAGTTATAGTTATGTGCAACTGTAGTTTTGTATTAATTTTAAATTGTGTATGACTACGATGCTGTTTCGTGAATGGTTTATGGTTTTCCAGCTTCGGCTTGGCTTGCATTCTATTCTTGTATGGTAAATATTATTCATTATGTAACTTTGTAACTGGTCACACTACTAGGAAAAGTGACCGGTTTAAATTTGTCGACAATTATTACGATTGTATACTGTTTTGTGATATGGGAAATAAATTAATTTATTCATTATTAATTTATTCATATATTTCCCTACCTAAAACTTGCAGGTTCCGAAACGTTATGAACATTTTATTTCCCTTATCGTGGTGGATATGTCCGTAATAATATCTTATCGATTTTAAAAATGTACAATTTTGTTTCTTGACTGCTAATTTATATCTTGTGAAACAACATCACAATAAAATTATTCAAAAGCAAACTGCTATCAAAAACCACTAAAATAAGAATGTATAAAACTATAGTGCAACCTGTATTGCTATACGGGTCAGAAACTTGGTCTTTTACCAAAAAATCCCAGAAGCGCCTTATTACTTTTGAAAACAAAATTTTGAGAAGAATTTTTGGACCAGTAAAAGAAGGAAATGCATGGAGGATAAGTAAAAATAGAGAGTTAAAAGAATTATATGGTGAACCAGATATTGTGGGAATAGTTAAGAGTAGGAGGTTGAGATGGATGGGCCATATTAACCGTAGAAGTGAGAGAGAGATGGTAAAGATGGTACTCAGAGGTATACCAGAAGGAAGGAGACAATTAGGTAGACCAAGAATGCGATGGGTTGATGAGGTGACGAAGGACTTGAGAGGAATGGGAGCAGACTTGGAGCTGGCAGAGGATAGAAGAGCTTGGAGGCACATGGTTGGCGAGGCCAAAAACCACCTAGGTTTCCAATGGCCACAGGAGTAAGAGTAAGTAAGTAAGAAACAACATCACACTAAATTTAAAATAGATGTGTATACGATAGCTATAACATTTTAGAATTTTTCGTTGCATTAAAGATATTTTAACGATATTAGAAATTAGAAAAAAAATTGAAATAATATCAATATATTTCATCTGTTTCCTAACTCGGTATATATACAGATAACTCAGAAATATTTCAAAATAATAAGAATTTTTAAGCGTATATACACAAATGTATTCATGAAAAACTCAGAGTGTCTGTACAATCTCTACGTTGACTCAATGGCTGCTACATTTTCACGGTAAAAGAAATCGACCATGAAGAACACTAAAATTTTACGAGGCTTCTTTTTTGGCCGTTTCAGTATTTATGGAAACCTTCCTAAAGTATTTACGAGCCGAAGATTTGTACCGTCCACCAAAACGTTTTATTTTTATATTGCGAATTCAAATCTAAACGATAATTAACTATGGAAGTCGACAATTTAATAGTAAAACCTAATTTAAATGTAGGTTTAAAATATTTGACGTGTCTAACAAAACATCGGTAAACTATTACATATTCAATAAAATAAACAATAAAATTAAATAATATTGCAAGAATTGATGAAAGCCTTCTTAAATTATAAACGAATAAATAAACAAGGAATCTAAAACTGTAACCCAATCTTAACAATATGCAGACAAAAGTTAAACAAATCAATTTAAAAATTATAATATTTTGATTTGATTTTTAAAGTTTCCGTTGTGGTTACTTATTGTTACTGCCATGTACTTAATTAAATATTGGGCGCAGATACAACAAAGAATATGTAAACAAAATTATTTAATGAAATCAATGGTGTTAAAGAGTTATAGTTTATAATACTGTATCATCATGGGTCCAAAGGACATGTATTTGTTTTTGACTAAAGGGATCAAATATAATTTCAATTGATGAAACAAGTTGTAAAAGCGAAGGCGAGTTGACATACTAAACTTGTTAGGGAAGTTAAATAGAATTTGTTTGAAGTCACAAGCATCGTTTGCTTTCAACGGTTCTCTTACATTGAAAATGTGTATAATTCGGCTAACAGTTTCAAAGTGATATAAAAACTGACTGGTCTAAATAAAAACAATCTAAGGAAACTTACTTTACATAACTTTATAGTTAGTCATCAAGTTGATTAGTAACACTCGCAATTTTACATTAATATAAAATTATTGTATATAATTACTCCCACACATAGTCAATTGCCAATTAAAAGAACAAGAAACACTAACTTATGTTTTTATTACTTTTTTATTCGTATATAATCGTTAATTTAGTGATTTTATACGAACATCGTGAAGAGGTTTAAGCTCGCACTGTTCTTAGAATGTAAATTTACCTTAGAATAACATTCATTTACGGCAACAGTCATTAAAAACTATGCATATTTCATTAAAAGTAGTAAAATTACCACAATAATTAGTTTTTTACGGTTTAATAAACCATAATCAACCTTAGTTGACAAATATAAGGCTTTTAACACCGCAAGTAGTGGATTTAAAGTAGATACCGACTATTAGCCTCTCCGTTGTGTACATTAGCCATTTGATAATACCACGGGAATGTAGGATTAATGGTGTAAGATAAGAACTCAATGATAAACGTGAAATGTTGACCAGTAACACGCAAGGAAGGTAATTAGTACAGCTCCTGAATAGTAACATTGTTACTACTTACTTTACATTACTAAACTGAAGTCTAACAAAAGTCTAAAGCAAATTGTAAAATATTTGCATAAAAAAAAAATATTATGGGATATATATTACATTATTTCATGTGTCAGCGCATAAGCTACGAACAAGTGTTCATCTGTTTTTAAGTTTATGCTTTTATTTGGTTAGTATCAAGGTTGTTGGTGTTTTGACAAATTATATTTTAAAATCATATAAAAACGTTTAGCTGGTGCGAATTCAAACAAATACAAGATGAACTATAGTATATAAATGCAAGGTTGCATACATTTCCATTCTATCTTTATGCCAGAACATTACATTTAATTGTTGGTTGTTATTTACAACACATATTATTTTCTGAATGAAGCATTTCCATTTATTAGTTCTAAATGACAGTGATGCAAAACATAGACAAACAGAAATTTGCAATTCTATTAGGGACAAGAGAATTTTTGTCAACAGACCAGGTAAAACTGTACAAAACTACCACCGAATTGTTTAATATTTTTTGTATTTTAATTTACATTTCCTCTGCTAACCTAAGTAGAATACTGAAATAAGAACAAATAAATCTCTCACAATATAAATATCATGACATTTTTAACTCTCTGCGTTTTATCAATACTACTTTGGACCTGAAGTGGTACTCGGATTATGCCTAAGATGAGAAAGTTCCTCTTAATACACTAATCACCACAATAGTGTTGAGGTAAAAACTTATACTGTCCAATTACATGTTTTTGGCGTGTTTTTCATATTATCATTACACAAATATCGTATAGATTATTCAGGCCGACGCCAATGATAAGAATACGTTTCTTTAGAAAGTAATCTTGAAATCCACCACTTGAAGCCCTAGCTAACTAATTCCAAAACTTAAATTGAACAAGAAATCTAAAAACTTTTAACTGAATCCCTTTCTTTATCATTGGGCATTTTAAGCAATTCTGATGCTCCTTTTTAATTTAATGTTCAGGAATTTTCTCAAACATTATTCCGTTTAAAATTAAGACATTTAAGTGCTTAAGGAAATAAATTATTTTCAAATACTGAAATCATGAATATGTACTATAAGAAAGCAATGACAATATATGTATTATTATTTAAAATAATCCTGGCCTGAAATTTTTTTTTCGTAGCATCTTAAAAAAGTCAATTGACTAAAAAAAATTGTAATTATTTTCAATACAACAACAAGTACTGTCTGTAGAGGAGAAATGCCATAGAACCCTTTTCTCTTCACTAAATATACAATAGATATAGCTGCAATCAATAGTGTACACTTTCTAATATTACAAAAAAATTATTAATTTGAATTTATTGAAATAACCACTGTATTACCGTTATTTCAGCTTCACACAATAAATTCCCAATGGCAACATATAATCCTACAAAACACATTTCTCAGCCCATTGTCTTTAGTTTCAATATTATAACTGGAAAGATGCATTGATAAGGCTTATTGAGTGCTGACAGCAAACATTATTAGAC
Source organism: Macrosteles quadrilineatus (assembly GCF_028750875.1). Taxonomy (NCBI): domain Eukaryota; kingdom Metazoa; phylum Arthropoda; class Insecta; order Hemiptera; family Cicadellidae; genus Macrosteles; species Macrosteles quadrilineatus. The sequence continues at coordinate 4,422,596 of NW_026542602.1, forward strand.
TCTTTTATCTAGTCACGCCAATAGGTGGGACCTCGCCAAACTGTTAAGTGTTAGAGTAAGTGAGAAAAGACACGCTAGCGTTATCTCTATGGGGATTTATTATTTTAACCCCACCCAAAATTTAAATTGTTTATTAATTAATATTGAGTTGGTGGTCAATACAAATAATGGATTTTGAAATATAAATAACCTGTCTATTTCATAGTTAGTCTAGTTCATAGTGTTTCATTTACTTACTTGTCTTGACATAAGACACCTGACACCATTTACTGTTAATAAAATAGTTACTTAATTTCACAATTTTTTTCTTTCAATAAATTCATAGCTATTGTACATCTTCATGAAAATAGACTTGAATAGAATTGAACTGTTTTGTAATCATTCATCGAAAGGAAAGTATTAATAAATATGCTATAATTCAATTCTTTAAGTATTGATTTAAAAATTAAATATTTATGATATCATATTTATATGTATTGTTTTTCATGAATTTATTATTGTTTATGCTTGTTTTCCATTATCTCTGTTAGTAAGTTTTTTTTTTATATTGGTTATTTTTTCTATCTGTACATACAATGTAAATTGTGTACCAGAAATGGAAAAGGCTGAAAGTGCCACAAAGTAAAATTTTCAGTATTCAATAAAAACTGTATTTAAGTTAAACTGTATGCTTTAAAAATCTGTAAAATTCATAAAAAATACCTCATACATTTTTATTTAATATACATACAAAAAAAAAATAATTAAACATATTTAACTTGATTTTAAACAGGAAAAGCTGAATTGTATGTTGTGAATTGTTAAAATGCTGTAAGTGTAGCACTCACTACCCAAAATAAGATGAATGTTCATAGTGGATTTCCATTTTATGCATAACAACTACTTTTTTAGGTTGTGCTTTTTTAACCATAGTAGGAAAACAATGTTAAAAAATGGGTTCAAAAATTTTAAAATTAAAAAACTTTTATTGATTTCAATATTTTTAAAAGGTATTACAAAGTTGTCAAGAGGTAATATAAAGTTATTAATAAATATGCTATAATTCAATTCTTTAAGTATTGATTTAAAAATTAAATATTTATGATATCATATTTATATGTATTGTTTTTCATGAATTTATTATTGTTTATGCTTGTTTTCCATTATCTCTGTTAGTAAGTTTTTTTTTTTATATTGGTTATTTTTTCTATCTGTACATACAATGTAAATTGTGTACCAGAAATGGAAAAGGCTGAAAGTGCTACAAAGTAAAATTTTCAGTATTCAATAAAAACTGTATTTAAGTTAAACTGTATGCTTTAAAAATCTGTAAAATTCATAAAAAATACCTCATACATTTTTATTTAATATACATACAAAAAAAAAATAATTAAACATATTTAACTTGATTTTAAACAGGAAAAGCTGAATTGTATGTTGTGAATTGTTAAAATGCTGTAAGTGTAGCACTCACTACCCAAAATAAGATGAATGTTCATAGTGGATTTCCATTTTATGCATAACAACTACTTTTTTAGGTTGTGCTTTTTTAACCATCGTAGGAAAACAATGTTAAAAAATGGGTTCAAAAATTTTAAAATTAAAAAACTTTTATTGATTTCAATATTTTTAAAAGGTATTACAAAGTTGTCAAGAGGTAATATAAAGTTGTCTATGTATTAAACTATTGTCTCTCTCTTACTTGTCCCCTATTCTTCACAGTTTTCTTAAAAAAAACTTTTTTTTTATAAATTTAAAAATGTTTTTTAAATAAAACAAATTATTTGTTACAAGACTTTTTAAGAGGTATTATTACGTATTGATTGAGGTAAGAGGTATTAACTATGCGCACTAATGCACAAAAACGCTGAAAATACACGACGCTTTGTTACTGACTCGCGACAAACCGTTTACTGCTGTGCAAAGGCACATACATCATGGCGGGCGGCACTTACAGCCTTTTCCACTGCCGGTCAGCGGGCACTTTCACGGTGCTGCTCCTTGCGGCTGCTCTAGGAACTACTAGGAATTTTTCTGGCACTTACAACATTCTCTAGGCTATTGGCGATGTCGCTTACTACACATTCCAAGCAAAAACTCAATTTTTAATTTTTTGGCACTTACAGCCTTTTCCATTCCTAGTACACAATTGGTGTTTGCTGTTGGTGACCAATAAATAAATAAGGAAATAAATCATCGCCTCCAAGAGAACTTAATTTTAGACGTGCGTTTATCAACAACCTATTAAATATCATAAAACGCTTATTTGATAAAATGTAAAACAATTTTTCAACAGAGTTGTCAAGGGGTGGGTCTTATCTTACTGCAATAAAACATTGTAACGACCCAAGCAGTTAAAGCTTGGACTGAATGTTTTTGTAAAGTAAAATTACTATTTATTAATAAATCTAAAACTGAAATATGAAATAATGAAATAATGAAATAATGAAATAATGGAATAATGAAATAATGAAATAATGAGTTTATTCCTTCAAAACAAATACATACAAAATAATAAATTCACTTGGAACTACGTTGCCACATTATCCAGTAATCGTGGCAAACGTAAAACAAAAAATTAAACAATTATATTTACAACTTAGTGAGTCCAGTCTCTTCACTTGAAAAATACAAGTTGCCGCTCTCTGTGGCGTCTTAAGTATAGCAATATAAAATTAGAGCTTAAAAAAATTAAATCCTAAAGTTTACAGAAACACTGTTCAACTACACGTTCAAACATCATGAATTAATAAAGACCTAGACTTGTTGTAATTCGAAATCAACCACCGTATACAGAGTGTCCATAAAAAAGTTTCAGGACTTTGGGAAATGAATCCCAATACTAAAAGGAAGAAAAAGTTTAGCGGAAGGTATGTACGAAAATGCATATTAACCCAGATATCCGCCATTTTGTTTTTTATACAAAAATATTTTTATCTGTGAAGTTTTTTATTAGATGATTATAAAATTTGGTAAATAGGTTAACATACACAAAACCTATTATAGAAAAAATAACAAAGTTGTTCCGATTGTAAATTTCAAAATGGTGACCGTTTGAATTTTTATAACTTAAATAACTCAAAAACGGCTAATTTAATGAAAAGATGTCAAGAATACTTTTTTTGCATTTTTAATTTCCTATCAAATGATACCAAGATCAAAATGATCGGACAAAAGGTAGCTAAAATATAACGTTTTTTGTGTAAAAATAAGGCAAAAATTAAGGGTTCCCCGACTAACTTTGCCTTATTTTTACACACAAAACGTAGTATTTCAGTTATCTTTTGTCCGATCTTTTTGATCTTGGTATCGTTTGACAGGAAATTAAAAAATCAAAAATATCCTTGACATCTTTTCATAGAATTAGCCGTTTTTGAGTATTATAAGTTAGACAAATTCAAACGGCCGCCATTTTGTAATTTACAATCGGGACAACTTCGTTATTTTTTCTATAATAGGTCTTGTGTATGTTGACCTATTTACCAAATTTCATAATCCTCGAATAAAAACTTCACAGATAAAATTTTTTTTGTATAACAAAACAAAATGGCGAATATCTGGGTAAATATGCATTTCGGACATACCTTCCCATAGATTTTTCTCTTCTTTATAGTATGGGGGTTTATTTCCCAAAGTCCTGAAACGTTTTTTATGGACACCCTGTATAAATAGCATACAATTATTACTGCCACAAAAATATTGTATAAACCCTAATTTAACGGGTTTTTTAAATTTCTAATCATCTGGGATACTAACTGAGATACTACTGATCACTAGTGTTTTGTAAAAGAATTATAAAATGCCAACCCTCTTACATGAATAAGTTTAATGTCTACTTCAGGGTACATCTATAACGTTCTTAAACCTATTGTATTTTTTCAGGTAAGAGGGTCTGAAGTGTAATCAATCATGTAAGTAATAATCAAGTAGTTAAGGGTACTTTGCTAGACTAAGTGATTACAAATATAATAATAATTTTATTTTGGAACATTTTAAACCAATAGGTAATAGAATATTCGGTTGTAACACTCCATCAAACTTTGAACAATGGTTATCATATATTGGCACTATATATTGTTATTAGTTAATACAGAAAAAAAACTTGAGGAAGCAAGATGTGTTATGTTGCGAGCAAATACCGTGTACACTAATTTAAACATATAACGTATTTAAAGGGAAATTAAATTTGAAATACGTAGTTGCAGATTAAAGGAACTCTCTTTAGTTTGGACCCAGTTTAAGTGATGATAACGCATTCCACAAAATATTCCACATGTGTGTTTTCGCCTTGGCATGTTTATTGACATTTGTTGCGACATTTTACTCTGACATTTGCCAAAGTACATTGTGTAATGAGCTATTTCTTACCAACCTTAGAGAGGTCATGCTATTGTTTGCTGGTAGTCTACTAATGTTTATTTTATATTGAAAACCACAATTCCCTCCTCACATAATTCACTCCATGACCTCTGATATAGCCTGGACAACATAGCATGTGATCTTGTAGATATCAGGAAGCCATTAAGGAGAGGTTAAACTACCATAGCGATGATATCAGGCCCAGCTTGGTGATGTACTGTGCAAACATGTGCATAAACCCTCTACACCCTACGTGTGATTCTACTACTGCTTATTGTATTTATGAGAGTTCCTAAAACCAACCATTCTTCTTGTATCACCTTCTCGTACGTTGATTCCCTACATTTAGGATATATCTTATTTTTGTATAGTCTGTACCACTTCACAGAAATAGAATTTTTCACAGTCCTACAATAGAAATTTATGCCACACATATAGGATTTATAACTGTATTGTAAAACTACTTCGGCAGTTAATAACATCTGTACAGGAATCGTAATAAAAAGACTATAATAGTTATTTAATACTAATGGCTTAAGGAGAAAAAAAAAAACAAATAAAACAGAGTCGTGTGCGACAAAAATATAATGGTATAACACACAACTTGTTTAAAACATAGTACTTCATAAATATCCTTATATATATAATACGTGAAGGCGATTTCTACAAAACACTACTCCTCCGTTAATAATAATCGACGGATTTTTACAAACGACGTGTCAAAATAAAGGATTTTTTTGTGTAGACGCCCCCTTTCTTAATTTCCTGCAATAAAAATCCTCGGGCTTTGCCCCACAGGCCATCAAAGTTTGAGTTTCTCCCATAAGATTAACATGGGGGAATCTAAATATTTAATTGGAAACTTTGTTCCCACTAATTTGAGAGAATGGCTGAGCGTAGAAACTTGGTAGAGGTGTCCAAAGAAAGGTCTTGGTCTGTAGATGAGTTATCAAAAGAAAAACTAAGCAAAATCCCTTAGGACTCTGCCCCAGAAGCTTTTAAAGATCCTTCCACAGAGTTGTTTACATTTTGGGTATGTGAATAATAGTTTGAAACAGCTGTTCATTTTTAAATTGTATCTCAAACAACACAAATTTATTGGGAGTTACTATTCTACCAAATAAGTATTTGCAATGTTATTTTCTGATTTTAAAATTGAATTTATTCTTTATCATGTCATGTTTTGCAATATAAAGCTCTATTACGAAATCAGTGGAAAGTCCTTCTACAGCATGAATTCTTAAATTATTTCTTATTGAACTATCTGTTGAACGGGTTGGTGTCTGCCTTTTTCACCACCTTTGCCTACTTTTTATCATATTATTCCACACATATCAAATATTTATGTAGAAATATCTTCTCTTATCGTGTCTAAGAAAATACAAACATAGAAACCTTGCCTAAAATGGTACGTATCTTGACAAATTATTTGCACCTGCCTATTTTACGTGCCTATATGGTGAACTGGGTTGGTAACATTGAAAATAACACGACATTTTGGCTGTAAAATATGGTACAAAAAGAAAATACTATTTAAGCAGCTACTGACATGACAGAAAGGTATATTCCTTTTAAACTAGATCACATAATCCTTTATAAGACGTTGATTAACAATATGTAAACGTCAATATATACGTAACAGCAAATTTATAGTATTTTTGCTTTTTGGAAATGTTCCATTGCTATGTCATTTGCAGTATTTGTTGCCAATGAAGCCGAAAGGCTGTATAACTAGGAGGCACCTAACAGTTTCAAGAATAAAATCCAATATCACTTCATTCCACTACACCTAACATTCCGTACAGAGATTATATTGACAACATTATGTTATTGATAAGGCTGAGACAACTAACTGTCATCCCCCATGTTCAAGCTTTAACAGTAACCCCACAATAAATTTCTCAAAACTATGCTAGAGGGTTCATTAATTGGCACAGAAGTACGATATGAACTGACGTGACGTGACGAAGGAAAAATCAAACTTACACTGTAACGGATATACCTCCCTTTGAAATTAGAATATGTCTCCCCAAAAAATATTTTCTTTTCAAATAAAATCATATTTCACTGATGAAACCACGGAAGTGTTTAACTACAAAAGATCCACCAATACGATTTGAATACTATTTAATGGTTCTTTTAAAGGAGGAGATACCAGATAACTAACATAATAATAATAACTCCGATGACGGTATTGGGAATATTTTATTCATTGAATGATCAACCAAATTTGGCAACTAACGCAGTTAATATCATTATTTTTTACACTTATTACTCTTTAAACAATGATAAATGCTCAAAATATATATATTTCATCCAATTTATCGCAGTTAGATGAATTAACGTAAGCCTTGAAAGTAACCGTCGATTTCGACGGGTTTCACCTAGTATATTTCTGATAGACGAACATTAGGTTACCGGTTCAACTTAATCTGAATAGCCGCTATATTTTAACGGCAACGCTTTAAAGAAGAAATCGACCATGAAGGACTCTTTTAAAATTTACGAGACTGTCCGGTTTTTAGTCCCTCGAGAATATATTGCAGCCTTTGATACAGTACAGGTACTAAAGCCTACGGATTAGTTAGTTTACAAAAAGTATAATGCACTTTCACTTCCAAATTATATTTGTTCATGTTAAAAGACGTCAAAATAATTGGCATGCCATATTTTAATACTTGGGCCAATCGTTCTTATTGTAGTTTATAAATAGAATTTGAATTTTAAAAATAATCTCAACATGGACTGTGAGAATGTAAATACATTTCAAATCGTAATATATATTTAATACATTAGTTATGACAATTAGTTATGAAAAATTATAAAATTTAAAAGAGTCATGATACCTCAATATTAACAACCCTGGAACGTTAAACGAAAGCTAGTGTCACAGCTCCCATAAATTAAATATAAAAATGTTTATCATAGATTTTATATATTATTTGTGTACTTAGCTGTAAATTCTTTCTCACATAAATATGCTCAATTCCAATCAGCTTAAAACCATTTTTCACATTGCTTTATTAATTTTATTTTAATCATAGTCTTTTTATTTTAAGGAACTTAATTTAATTTTTCATAAGGAATTCGTGATACTTTAAAATGAGGAAATAAGTCCTAAATGCAAACAGGACATACTAAACTCGTTAGAGAAGTCAAATAGAATTTGTTTGTTTGAAGTTACAAGCATCCTTCGCTCTAAATGGTTCTCTTTGAAGTTTAATAAGAATAATTATTCCTTACAAACAAATCAAGTTATATTCATAATTAAATTTTGGTGCTTAATATAATATAAAAATAAGTATGTATACATTGATAAAATAATTCTTGCTGTTAATTGTTCGATTCTGCATAACCATACTGTGTACGAATTGTTTAACTGTTTACGTTAAGGACAAACAGAACAGACAATATTTTATCAAAATATGTATTTCATTTTTACATGGTTGTTTTAAAACAAATTTTTGTTAAAACCCGGTACAATCCATGCAACATTTTAAAACCAATTCAACCTTTTATATTAAGACATAAAATGTATCATTTTGAGTAAAACAGGTTGATATCTTAATTAAATTCCATTTTTTAGCCCCTGAACTACTTAGTATCAACTAAATTAAAACATACCTCGTCTTGCAGTTCAAATAAATAGTGTCTTTTTCAATCCACTACATGTTTCGCCATGTTGGCATTTTCAAGTGGGTAAACAGAAACATTGAGACTTGAAACATTATAATATCCGAATTGGACTCGTCAAATTGTAGAAATTTACATTGAAACACAAAACTGTTCATACATTTGACACGTACGAACGAAACATTATCATGTAGGCCTACAACACTTATTGTAACCCGATCACGGCACTGACTGAGGCAGAAAATGGTCCACCGAAAAACAATCTGATGACAACAATCTGATGGTGGATGATGGTCCACTTGAAAATGCCAACATGGCGAAACATGTAGTGGATTGAAAAAGACACTATTTATTTGAACTGCAAGACGAGGTATGTTTTAATTTAGTTGATATCTTAATATTAGAAATTGGTTGTAAACAGTTTTTAATAATTTTAAAATGGGGCTTAGTTAATATAATAGCATTTAAAAAATTATGACAGAAAACTACGCTTAGGGAAGTGTTTATTATTATTATTTCTTATTGTAATATAATGAACGATATACGTTGGTCTATCTGAATTTAAAACGTGTTCATATAAATTACAAAGTAACAGTTATTTCTAGGTAAAAGAACTTAACGTTAACAAGAAGTAAATGTTCAAAGTCGACACAAATATCTTACTTTGACGAGAAACCTTTCCAGAATCCAATTTGTTACTGGTCGTCTTTACAAAAAATAATTTTCTTCAGAGACTATTACTGAGCATAATATCCCACTTGGAGCGGATTTCAACTAGCAAACAACTGTTAGCCTCTCCGCTGTGTACATTAGCCATATGATAACACCACGGGAATGTAGGATTAATGGTGTAAGATAAGAACTCAATGATAAACGTGAAATGTTGACCAGTAACACGCAAGGGAGGTAATTAGTACAGCTCTGGAATAGTAACATTGCTACTACTTATTTTACACTACTAAACTAAGAATCACAACATTTTACAACAATTATTTCGTAACCCTAGGGCATTATGTTGATCGTAACGCTTTGCATATTTCCAATTATTGTTTTTGTTGTTCTCATATTGATAGAGAATAATATGGACAAAGTTCTCTTTGTCTGTAATAAATGAAAAGAACGGATGGAATAGTTTTTCTTCGTCAATTTATATGACCATGAATACATATGTAATCACAGTAGAATAGCGTGCTCTCTAATCAAATTAGTGGTGCTACTCCAGTATTTACTTGGGTTTAACAGGACATGTTTTAATATAGAGATGAGAATACCCCTGGACAAAACAACATACTACGCCATTAAGATTTCATTTTTGTTTATACTTATTAATACGTATTTTAACTTAGATTTTTCTCTATACCATAGATATAATGACTGAGTTTTGTTGTCCTTCGACCTGTAAAAAAATAGAACTATAATTATATACAAAAATTAAAATTAAAATCACAAAAGTATGCAAACAACATACAATTTACCAAATTAGCTTTACCTTATTGAAAACAAATACTTCCGTTTAAATTACTTTCACGTAACAATCTAAAGTTCTGTCTATAACGATGAGATTTAAATCTACTGTTACAACGATGGGATTCGTCGTGTTTTATTTGATCAATTTAACTTTTTAAACGAATTCGTGATATTGAAACGAGTTTAACGTTTCCCTGAAGTTGAATGGGACAACACTGTTAGCCTCCGAATTGCCAAATAATAACAAAGTCCATGGATTGCTTGATAGTAGTTGCTCAAACCTTTTATTAAATAGAACATATTTCGTGCTTTAAACATTCAAAGCAAACAAAACCAATGTAGTATGTATACGTTGAGTTCCATGTGCATTCTTACCAATTTTGAACTAAAAAAATTAACTTCTTACTTATGTAAGTCTACTGATTTTAGTTTAAAATCTAATTATCTGCTTATAATAATGATAAAATGAGAAAAATAATGTTTGAATTATTTTCTTAATTTATATTTTCTTACTTTATAAATTTTGCTTTACTAAAGTATAATACTGCATTTTACAAAATATGAATATACCCCTTTAACAAGTTTTTACCTTTATCAAGCAATCGCAATGCACTTTGTGTGTTTGCATAAGATACATTTATGTCGAAAGGATTCTCGAAAAACCCAACTTAAGAGTAGTTTTCTACGATTTTATTAAGCAACATAACTTTTTAAAACTTGTTCATAAACATTTATGAACATTAAAGAGTGAAATGGCTTTTATTTAGTCAACTTAAAACAAAGTATTCGTAGTTGCTCTTTGTATATATGATGTAGCACATGAAATCTCATTGCTTGCATGGCTCATGGCTTGCAAGTACCTTGTAACGTAAAGCTATTCAATTTTACTCAATCTCTCTTGCGTTTTAGGTAGTTATTTGGTACAACAGCCATGTAATGGGAAGTTAATTTGAGATTAAACTTGGACAGCTAAAACACGCAAGTCGTGGTAAAACTTAGGTTATCGGATTATTATTATTATCAACATTGCAGAGCTTACGTAGTACAGCAAGAAACGTTTTGGATATTTTTAAATTAAATGGCCATTAATAATATTTGGGCCTCCGTAAGACTTATGTTATTGTTATTATAATACATTGGGACCTAGTTGTTAATTGTTTCTAAATTCATTAACCAGTGTTATTATTTTGAAATAAAGAATGAAAGTGAATAAAAAAAATATTGGAAATAGTTTCCTGGCATAGGATTCCACCACAGAACATTAAATAAATTAATATACAGTCAAGTTTTGACATTCTGGGTATATTCAGAGGATAGGTCTTTCCCGAGCTTATTCTAGTCTACTTGGAGGGATAACTAGTTTTAACTTTTTATAGTGTCTTAATTAACAAACACTTTTCAGTAAAGTTAATTCTTACTTTTGTTCTAAATTACAATACGAATATCTTTTTAAATTTGCCATATGAGTAAAATGAAAGACTAATTTAGACCAGGGAAAATGAGGAATAGTTTTAGATTCAACCTCATAAGATACTTGAGATAATATTGAGGGAAACATGCAACAAAGAATGTAATTAGAAAATAAGATTTCTTAAAAACACTATAATCCTAATACACAAAATTTTTCAATTTGAATACCTTTGTCTGAATGGCTTTAATGAAGGGTGGAAAACGGGAAAACCGTCTTAATACTTTTGGAAGACCAAGTATTTGGGTTGTAAGAAACATTTGAATATTTAAGACCTCTCTTTTACTTCTCCATAAAAAGTTGTATTCTTTTAATTAATGTTTCACGTACTTTTAATTGTTGAATAAGATATATTTAGAAAGTATAACTATTAATAAAATAATAATTTTTAGTGTACAGATTTAAAATGTATTTAAGCTACTCACAATTAGGTAACATGCTGACACTGTATTATACATTTTAATAAAATTTTATGCCTTTAGTAATCCTTCTAGTAAAAAAAGCATGCAATTAAGATACAGGTTAACACGTAAGTGTACGTAGGCGAGCTTGGCATCGTACATAGCCTCTAAAATTGTAAGAACTATTTGTTTAAAAATATTTAATTTTATACCTAGAAAAGACATAAATAAAACAATGTTATTTATTATTTACAATACGATAAATGAACATATTTGACTAGTATTTGTAACAGGGAAGTACATTCATTGTCACAAAATGTAGGTGAACATAAATTTGCAATTCTATGAGGGACGAGAATATTTTGCCAGGACATAAGATAATCCTATGCAACCAAAATGGATAATTCCTGCTACTCTATTATACAGGGTGTTTCCAAATTGTCTGGACATATTTTGTGGATTTGTCCCTTGGGCTAAGACAAACGTAAAATGCCACATAAGTTTGGTCTGAAATGCCAGATTTCTGTCTGTCGGTCTTTTTGTGATTATTTTACATTATTTTATATCTTAGTCAGTTTTCAAGATATAAATTTCAAAGTTCGTATAAATGTGTAGTTTAGAAGGTAAAAAGAGATTTAAAAATTTCGATTTAATATCTCAAGCCGTTAACAGTCATTTATATAATATATTTTATATTATAATTTATATATAATATAACAGCCGTTTAACGTCTATAATGCCAAATTTTATGAAAACCGTTTATATTAAGAAAATTGTTTTTATGACCATGTTTGTTGAAAGCAAATGACAAACAACCGAGTTATCAGTCATTTCTACATTCGGTAACACAATTTAATAGGACTAACCACGGAATACCATACTGCTCTTAAGTTAGTTTTATTATTAAATTGCGAAACCGAATGTAGAAAAACTTAACTCGGTCGTTTGCCTTACGATTTAACAAAATTATAAAATAAAAAAAATCACAAACAGACCGATTGATAGAAATTTAAGCATTTTAGACCCTGCTGTACTTATATGGAATTTTATGTTTGTCTTTGCCCAAGGAACAAGTCCACGAAATGTGTCAAGAGAACTTGGAAACACCCTTTATATATTTATAGATTTATTATTGGTAATATATTTTTTTAGATAACTCTTTTTTTAATAATATGTTATTTATGTTAAACAATTTTTTGTACTAACACTATCCTTTTACTATGAGATTTCCGATAAATAGGCTGCACTTTTTGTAAACACAGTATTTATTGATTATTTGAAATTATTTAAAAGTTATGTGTACGAATTAAATATCACTAAATATTAATCGAATTTAAGAAATTTAAATACAGCTGATAGGGTTACTTTAAAACATAGTTTTTTTTACATTAACAAACAGTAATATCAATGTAACTGATCATTTGTGTACTAGTTATTGGAAATCTTCTATACTATTTTTTTTTTTTCAAATTTAAGCGTAGTTCCAAGATGCGTAGTAGTTTTAATAGTTTTTTTAGTTGATCGTAAAACAAACTCTACACAATCGTCGAACTATGTTTTTCATATGGATAATTAGCATTTTTATTAAAGCTGTAATCCTGAAGACAATTACACTACTATTTCCATTGAGTCTTTGATTGCTTTCGTTTAATGCATTTAATTGCATGTATTTGTAAAGTTTGAAACAACCGTTGGACAATGTAACCAAAGTGAAATAGGAAAGAGGTGTGTAAATCGAGTTTAATTGTCCAAAACTAATGGTGTTCAGTCCGAACAAAGCTTTGTTAAACTGGAAAACGATTCTACAAACTCACCTGTGTTTAAACTGTTTCGGTATTTAATCGCCAAATAGTTATTCAACTTTAATCGTAGATTGTAGAGTTATCCAAAAGCTCATTTGTATGTATATAACATACTTTTTATAACTTAATTTTAAGTTTAAAATTGCTGTCTTTACGTAGGTTTTACGTATTTAAAATATACCTGATGTCCTGTTATATGATGTTAGAATTATAAGAAAATCTGTTAAACAAAGTGTAATTTTAACCTAAAATGAGACACGCAAATATTGTTTATTTTATATATAAAGTTATTGGCTTAAAACAATATTTGCTAAAAGTATAAATCGTACTTCTTTGATTGTGTTTGTGCATTATTTACTTTCAATAGTTGTGGTATAAAATTATCAGTTTAAGAATATATAAAACGAGTTGTTGAATTAGCAGTAAAAGATAACAGTTGACGGTTGTGTTGTTATTTACCTTTGGCATTTGATTAATCGTCGTACACTTTTTTACATGATAAAATTTAAAACACCTATAAACAGGACTTGCCAAGTTACGGTTTATCATCGTTGTTTATAAAACAGTGTAATAGTTAAAAAAACAAATCTAATCAAAGTAAACTTAATCCAAAAAATGTTTAAAATGGAAAACATAAACGCACACTTGAAAGTGAAACAAACAATATTACTCACAATTAATTTCATTAAAAATATACATATTCACGTAAAAATAATTTTCCAAACGAGAATATTTGACGAGAAACAAAACGCAAGGAGAAATAACAATAAAATGGATAGAACCATAAAAACTATTTTAAAAAACTAGTTAACGAGTCTTTAAAAACAAATATTTCATTTAAATTATAATAGAGTATTATACCGTACTGTAGTTTTTTAGATTAGAGTATAATAAATACTATCCTAACTGTAAAAATAAACATTGTGTGGTATTGCATTAGTCAGAAGATTTTTTTTAGTGTTAGAGTGATTTTCCTTTATATAGATTCAAACTTTGTACATAAAAATAGCATCTTTAAATAGACATATCTGATAATTAATACTTTACTTGTGCCAAAATGTGATAGGTTTTTGGAGTAGAATTGTTTAATTTCCTATGACCAAATCCGTTTAAGGGCAAGAACCAGAATTCCTGTGCAAGTACAAGGGGACAGGGTAGGTTGGTCCAGGCTATAATTTCACTTCATTTTTTTATTGGGAATATAATACTTTTTTAAATAAATAAATAAAATAACTACCCAGCATAACCCAATCGAAATTTCATTTGAAGGAGTTAGGCCTGTCGTAAGTTTTTACCTGTCCCAAATGGAGTTTAGGGGTTGTTAATTGATTGTGGCCTTAATTAATACGCAATTTTGTAATATATTTTTGTATACTCTGGACTTATTGTACAAGACAATTAAAACAATATTAAAAACTTAAATTTATGATCTTTTTAGATGAATGAAATAGGAAATGGTAACCGTAACTTGATTTATATTGTTTGTATTGATACTGTATGACGGTATATTCTGTTAAAAATGCGTAATTTTAGACCGCTAAATTTCTATCACAAAACAGAAAACATTGGACGATAAACCGCTGATAAAACCAAACCAAAACACAATTATTCGTGAACATAATTTGTAAACACCCAAATTACCGTGTTTAGGCGGCTGATAAAGTTTTATGTTGTGTTCGGGCTTAACGGGGAATTAAACAATGCACATTAAAAATTATTACGCGGTTGTGACCATGTTTTACCGTTGTTAAGCCTCAATTCGGCTAATTTGTCGTCATGACGAAAATATCCCGGAACCAATCGACTTGCAAATTTGTGTTTAACCATGTCATTCCGTCTACCTCGCTTTAAAATAAAAAGTGTAATATGTTTCCTGTGGTTTATTTTTACTTACAGTTTAGTGACTTTTACTGAGCAAAGTATATTTTCATAAGTTAAAGGTTATGGTGTGTGGAAATCACACCATCCCTAATAAAGATATATATTTATGGATTTTATATATATATACAATGTATTATTTACTGTATAGCATTTTGATTTTTTTTACTTAAGCTTCCAGTTGGTGAACCTTAGTATGTTGATTTAAAAAGGAATAAAAACATGAAACCTCAAACATTCCTATGTAATATGTATAAATACATTTCTTCATACATTTCTTTCATAGGCTCATCCCTAGACCACCAACCCATATTTAGAAAAAGAAAATCATAGCCTGACTGTTCATTAAATTGTGTTAAATATTTAAAAGTTGTAGTATTTCGTATAGTTTTTTATAGTATGTTTACGTCGCCTAAGATTTTCGTTGTCAACAAATAATTTGAACCGATTGAGACATTTTTCATTTCGATATCAGGATTTAAATTCTTATAAGGGGTTCGTTTGCATCTCCGAAGCTAATTTAAAATTCTGATTAGAATGCAAATATCCAAAACTTAATCTGCGGAATTAACTTTTAAAACGTTTTGAAAAATGTGAATTACAATTATATTTGTGTATTGTTACAAAGCAAACAATAATCCAAGTGGATTTAGATACATTTTTTGCATCATGTATATTATATGGTCAATTATACCATTAATAACTTTCACTAAAATACGTGATTTCAATTTGTGGATTTATAAATTAACCTCTTAGTCAACACAAAACGTTTAGAGTTATTATCACAACAAAGAAAACTATGGTACATAGTTTTTTCATAGATATTCCCGTAATCATTAATTATGATAGTAATAAAAATAATAAGAATAATTATTTTTTACAAATTTACGAACAATTTTCAATATCTTCATTATTGTATTATTACTCTGTTTTTACAAAAATTTAAGTATTCACCAGTATAATTATTTAGAAACTGAATAAAAGTTTCTTTATTTGTTTTTGTTTTTTTCTTATTTTAAAATTAACAAAATTAAAGCAAAAAACCTATAATTATTTTATTACATCAACTCAATAAATTACTGAAATCCCCCCCCCCTTAAGTAAAAAAATAAAACAACCATTTATTATAAGTTGAAACCACCCAGTAAACTTATCACAACCTCGAATGCCCTGACTTTGGCCAACTAGAGCAGTTGAGGCTAACAACATAGCTTGTCAGTTGGAGGGTAAAGTTAGGTTCCCGCCATCCCTCTAATCACATTACTCTGTGTCCACCCCGACATGCTCCTTGCTGCTTACTCTGTGATTGACTTTAACCATGGCTTGCTGGGCCAACACTATTACAGAACACCGACATAGTTTCATGTTGAATCTACCAAGTTTGTGGAACATTGGCATAGTTCCGTGTTGGATTTAATCATTAGTTTTGCTGACATAGTTCTATACAGTGTGTAAATTAAGTCTTGAAATGAATTTGTATTTTTAAAAACGGAAATAGATAGAAATATTCTGTTTGTAACATTGATTCTTAACAAATGTTCCGCTATTTTTTACACCAAAAGAATTTTCTAACCCCTCCAACAGGGTAGGGGGTGACTTATTTTTTATAGCAACCACTATTTAGTGACCTCTCAGTTTGAAGTGCTTGTCAAAAGAAACACAATGATGCGAATCCGAGGTGAATATCTCACCCCTAGCCAAAATGGCGGGTACTCCAAAATGGGTGCTTTTTCACATACATAGAATTTTAAAATACCCGTCATTTTGGCTAGGGATTAAATATCTACCTCGGGTTTGTGCCATTGCATTTCTTTTGTCAAACACTTAAAAATGAGGTGGTCACTCAATAGGGGTTGCTATTGGAAAAAAATAAGTCACCCCAACCCTGTTAGGGGGGTTAAAATTATTTTTGATGTAAAAAATTACGAAACTAACTTTTGTTAACAGTCAACGCCTAAAAACTGAATATTTCTATATATTTCGGTTAATTTATTTCGGTTATATGCTAAACTCTGACATAGTTCCACGTTAAAATCCTGTTGTTAAGTTCCTATTGCATGTAACACACTAGTGCAGTTACACATAGTATCTCTATTAATAGATGTTTATAGTAGACATACATAGATCCGCTTTTAATTCCTAATTTGCTGTTAATAGTTCTATATAGTTCTATTTCACTGGCATAGTTCTATATCTATTTAAATCATTAGTTGCTTTACTGATAGAGCACTGACGTAATTACACATTGAACGCTTATTATTGGTTGTTATAGTAGTACTGTACTGACATAGTTTTATATTTACGACATATAATTATTTTCTTACTGTGCTTAAGTTCATTTGAATTCATATAACTAGCTTTTCATAGAACACTGACGTGATTCCTATTTGATTATATTGAATTCTTAATATTCGTTCTGTTGTTTGTAGAAAGCTGGCATTGTTTCACATTGACTTTATATTTTAAGTTATTTGCGGTAGATTGGCGAATTCCACATAGAATTCCAGTAATTAGCTATGCCATACCAATCTTCTTACCCTGTAATAGACCAACAAGGTACTCAATACAATGAGGATTGGATATAGAACAGATAACCTATGTAGTATTACTACTCGTATTACTAAACAAAGATATGTATTCCTTATTTAACAAATATGTTGTGAGAGGACGTGTCGAATATTTTTTTTTGCTGCTCATTATTAGTCCTTTTCAATTGATTATTGATTAAATGTTTTAATTAATTTGTCATTATTTTATTAATAATACATTTTACAATTACAAGTTATCTTAGTTATTTTCAAGCGTTATCAGACCTTTTGTGTTTTCAGGGGGTTTGTTTTGTTTTATTTTCTGTATTAGTGTTTGGTTTAGTTGTTTATTGTTTAAATTTATTTGTAGGGTTTCGGCGAAGGTTCAGGAGACGACATCCCTCCTGATGAAATAGACGTTACACCTGAAGATCCAAATGTAAGTATTTCTATTTAAAACTTCGTAACACTTCTAACTAATGAACTGCAATTTAATGGATCGGATAGGAGTGTATTTTTTCAACTCCTGTTGGGTATTAAAATTGTGATAACAAGCTATTTTATTAAATTCTATACTCCTTACATTTCCGTATATTATCGACTACTCACTAATTTCAGAGACGTTTCATATCAAGGTTAAAACAACCACTGATAAGGTGTACATTTTTATCTTTACGTGTTCAGGTAAATATATTTGTAAAAGTAACATTGCTGTCTATCTTACCGTGAAACATACAATAGTTTGATATTCCAATTCAAATCGTATACATGAGGCTGCATTGCCAGCTAAAAAAATCGCCAAACGAAAAAGCCCTCTACCGTTTAGTAGTACTATCAATTACTTCATTCAACTTTATTTTAAAGATTAACTGACGGCATTCTTTTTGCGTCGTCAACCTATTATGCAGCTTATGGTGATACATGCTGTTATAAAATAGAATGACGATGATTAAAACCTACGAATATTATGTAAAAACTACTCTTAATTAAAATAAAAGTAGTATTTTATGTTTTTTTTTACAAAAAAACCTTTATAAACTGTGGCTATATGCTTCTTGGTATAATTCCATTGCTTGATTTCATTATAAGTATTGTTGAAAATGCTATTTGATTTCTTTTAGCTTTTACAATATTATTTAACAACTAAAATATCAGTTTCATTTAATTTACAAATTTTTTAAAGTTTTATAACAATTGACATACGATTTTAAGTTTATAAAAAAAACGTGTATGAGTTTTTCCCACTTTAAAATACGAACAAAAAAGAATTGCTCCAAAAACGGAGATTCCTTCTTATCTTGTAAAACCCAAGGTTCATTAAAGACTAAATGTCACAAAGCATAGTAATTGAACCGTGATTCAAAGATCAAGGAATTCTTTTCTTTGATTCAGAAACCGCCTCGCTTACTTTATGCCTATTATCTCTTGAGATATTTCCACAGGGAAGAAATAAAGGTGGATCTGAAATGTTGTATAATTTCTGATACCCATTTACAATGCAGTCATTACAATATTTAGGGATTAAAATGTTTTATGACAAGAAGGATTTTTTTAAATTTTTAAATAATTTTTTTATAAATAATGCTATAATATGCATAATTTTCCGAGGAAAGATCCATTTGGACTTTTGGTCTTTTATCTACTTATACCTTGTTAGTAAAAATATTGAATTTAAATACTTTAAAATCATTGTACTCATATTTTTTACAATACAATAATATAATATTATAAGTACTCCTGGTACATTTTTACTGGTTTCACCAGCTTATACATTGATTACTGGGTTTTAAAGTTAATAATTTAAAATTTCCCTAATAAGGTATACTGAGTAACTAGTTGTAGTGCTTGTCTTTAGATCTGAATGTTGCTGGGTTGATTACAAGTGAGCCCCAAATGCAGCTTTTCCTTTGGCTATCGATTAATATTCATGATATACAACAAAAGTAAATATTTACAATCAGGGTTCTGACCGTCTCCCCAAAAGAATAAAATGTTTTTCATTATGAAAACATGAATTACAAACACAAACCAACACACGTACAAAATAATATTTGGGATTTTTGTTTAAGTAAACAAAAATTAAAATAAGTGACCCACAGATAAACATTTACTGTTTTTCCAACAGGGTTTCCAACACTATAAAGGGGTGACGTTGGATGAGCATCGCACCCATTAGAGCATATGTACATAAATAAAGTGACCGCATATGGACCAGATAACTAGACTCATTAATATGCTACCCGCCGCCTATAATCTCTGCAAAGCATAATGTCATGCTAATTTATGTTATGACAAATTGCTATGTTCACCATATTTGCCTTACTTTGATAAATGGGTTATTTACTACAGGTGTAAGACTTGATGAGCAATGTTAAATTTTCTGTAAGTTTGGTTTGTTTGATCATTTTGAGATCATCAACGTATGCAATGCGTGAATGTAATATGTTTTTATTGAAATCCCTCATTTCATCTACAAAACTATACATAAAATGGAGAAATATATCGTACAGTGATTCGTTACTTGCACAAATTGCAAATAACTGTGCACAACAACAAAACATGGGTGTTAGACAATAAATTACGTAGTCTAGAAAATGTTTATTTCCATGAAATTACTACATAACTTGGCAAGTTTGATATAAAACGTTAAAAAATAGTTTTATATAAAATAGTGAAGAAGAAAATATTAACTTAAATGATTTCCTATTTAAACTTTGAGCACAAAACTGCTTTGACCTAATTTGTTAAACCTAAATGTCTTGAACCAGTTAAGAGTATATTTCTCTGTTCACAGAAAAAAGCTCCTTTAGTAAAACAATCCGCTGGATAGCCATAATAGTTAAATTGTTTGGATACGTTTGAAGTAGTTATATTTAAATTTTTAATTGCATTCTTTAAATTAAAATAATCCAAACATGGTAATAATGAATATCATTCGAGTGTGACACACTTTAAATGCCTTTATAAAAAAGCAACTACATGACACGTTTTTAATGGCAAGAATTGGTTATTACAATTTTAAATATAATTTTATAAATCTAAATGTTAGAGATTAATTATAATCTATCCTTCGTGTCATTGACCAGTTATCCTAGTCTGTACTAACGACAGCTTATGTTCATGATAGTTTTAGTCCTCACAATAATGAAAAAAGTGTTGAAATATAAAGTTGTGGTGAACAAAATATAGTAACCATAATGAGAATTGATTTTATGCCAGTTTTATAGTTTTTTTAGCAGACCAGGTTATTTGTTCGAGATAGATAGCCAGAGGTTATAACTAATATAATTGCTGAGACAAACTGACAGAACGACCAAGTAACTTAGTTTTCCTCGGTCAGCGATCAAGTTGTAGAAACTGACGGCGCGTTCGGGTGATATTTGACTGTTTCAGTTAACTAACTGTCAAGAGCCTGGATCGGTCTAATATTTGAAACAGTAGGCCAATAAACTGCAATTTTCACCATGGTTGATGTTAATCTATTACAAGTCCTTTTTTGATAATTTTTCAAACTACTATACGATGTTTAAACTCTCCCTCGCTTTAGAATAAGACATAACATAAAGAAAAATGTAACTGTACGAGTATAACGTATATTACTTAGATTATTGGATCCTATAATAACCTAAGTGATAAAACGTAGAATTTACAGTAAAGTCCATTGTCACAAGCATGCAAGTTTCGAATAGTTAACGTTTCGTGAATGAATCGATAACAACAGAAAATAATGAAAAATAAATTGATCATGCATTAAAGAATACTCTATGTATAGTTAGGAGTATTGCCCTGGTACTCATTTATAGTTTTATCGTAATAAACTAACTAAATTGAAAGATTTAAAGTTTGTACAGTAAATATTACGTAAATGTAAATATTACGACGTGCACTTTAAACAAATCTTATGATTTGTATCAAATACGCTGCTTTTAATAGACAACTATCAGGCAAAGCCATAAAAACTATTAATTATTTGTTTACAATAAAATTACTAATTAAAATGGCTTCGATAAATATTTTGTAACGTAACTTTTATCCATAAGAGTCTTGATATATGACCAATAAAATGTATTATCTTAGTTAAGTGCTTATGATTAAAAATGATACCTCTGCCTTAACGATATGAAAATAATTTTCTTTATTTTCGTAGGCCTACTTTATATATCTTATTTAATATAATAGTTCAGTTTAACTGTTAGAACCATCTTTTTTTTACAAAGTCCTTTCAAGTCGACTTTTAAAAATTAAATAATGTAAAATTTTGTAAAAGTGGCAGGACACCCTCGAGCCGGTCATTAAAATAGCGTAAATATTATATTCACTTCAAACTATTAAATATTATATTTTATACTAAGCCCGTCAAAAAACGATAGTTTAAAAGTCGTGAAATCCTTAAATGTGTCCCAGACTTGACCTTTTTTCTGATACCGAACAACTTTTCTTTACTATTACCAACTTAAGTTTCCAAACTACGATTTAGTTTGTCAAAGCACAAACTTGTCAGAGCATTAACATGCACTGTGGCTTTTAACGGAATATTCAGTATTTTGAGTTTGCAGCTGTGGAGAATCTTTTCGGGACAAATTAATGTTTTCAGCTTCAACTGGTGTTTTAATTGAAATTATTTCAATGTGTTCATTTAAAGTTTATTTTTTCATCAGTAACTAATAATGAACGTAAATGTAAATCTAGAAATGGAGCCAAAGGAATTTAATAGTAATTATATTTTTTTTTAGTTAACATTACTAACACGTACATCAATAATATATTTGATGCATATATTTGTATCCTTAGTTACGCTAGTGAAGTACTTAATTAATAATGCATGTATGATGATTTAAAATTAAAATTCTAAGTTTTGGAGATTTATAATTATTGTAATTCGTGCATGAATGCAAACTCAAGTTCATTTAATAAAACATAATGTTTCTTAGGCCTTTACAATAACAGATAATACTCCACTTTCTGAAACCCCAATGTTAAGTGGAGGATATTAAATTTTGTTCAATGGTGGAGCGCTTCAAAGACTAAAGTTTTCAGCACTTTGGTGCTTTTGATCAATGAATCGTCTAAAGGGCCAACTTGTGCAACATCTTTGGGGAACTATCGACGATTTCCCAATCGCAGGTAAGGATTTTAATTAAAACACTTTAATCTTCTGAAATATAATATGATTTGAAAATATCTTAAGCTACACGTTTAAAGAGTTTTTTTTTAAGCGAATTTCCCTATAGGGAAGTAGCTATTACCGTAGGTGGCATGGTAAGACCTAGACCCGGGACCAATATACTTTTTCATTTTGGTGTCCCTAAAGGCCAAAAACACTATTCGTTCAAATTTTTATATATATATATATATATATATATATATAGACTATATATATATACGTCCGTGAACGCGATAACTTGAGTAATTTTTGTCCGATTTTGATGAAATTTGGTTCAAAGGTGTAAAGCGGGATAAACTTGAATGAGTTCGCGAACCAGCACGATCGGACCATGGGAACGGGGCTTTACGGGGGGTTTTATGGGGTAAAAATTGATTTTTCTCACTTTTGACCCTCAAAACACAAAATTACCCGATTTCTCTTTAGACCTTTTTAAAGAGCTTAAAAAACAAATAATTTAGTATATAAAAGTATTTTTGTTCGATTATTAGTAACGGAGAAAATTTAAAAAATTGTAAATTTAAAATTCCCATGTTATTCTTATGGAGAATATTGTCAAATGTTGTAGTTTGCTTGTTTACGGATATATTTTGATCAAACTTGGCAAATTTATTTATTTTGTACTAAGCTATCAATATTTTACTCAAAAACACACTTTATTAGTTTCCTTGTAGCAGAAAACCTAGGTACTCGTTAAACCTAATGTTATTAAAATATATTTAACTGAAAATCAATTCAGACAAATGGAAATTCGCTTAGTCGGCAGGTTTGCTGCGGCGGGGGTATTTTTATTCTGTATACAGATTGATTCAGCTCTTATTTTCTTTAGTAGAAAATTATTCCACAAATTTTTAGATCTACGAAAATATAACTAGCAATAATAATTTTGATTTCTTTAGATACTAAGAGCTGAGAATGGGTTATTGTTAAACCCAAGCTTATTTAAAGTTTAAAAATCTACTTTCTTGTTCCAACTTAATATTTTGACCTATACTTGTCGTATATTTGTTTTAAGAGCGGGTGAAGTAATCATACTCTTGTTGAATTCTACAGTGATTTTCCAGTTTTTATTTAAACGTTTATCTATTTCAAAATTTTTAATTTTTAAGATTAAGAACTATTCATGATACGTTATTATAAATGTATACTTTGGGAAAATGTTGACTGTGTCAAGACGGATCGTACGATAGCATAGAGGAATCCATTACTGTAAAATAAAACTAATTTACGTTACCCTCTAAAATCAACAGGGATTATAATTCTTTTAGTAAGGTGCAGAGTGGATTGATACTGCAAAATATAACAAAATAATACATTTTACATTCAAATGAGTAATATTGATACTTACGATAGAATTTGCATATTTATAAATGCTTATCATGCCAATCAAATAGAATGTGAATTTTGTTCTGTTTGAAATTTGAACTAAAATACACGTATATTTTATTAACGAGATAATGTTCAATATGATCATAGTATTTTGTAATTCCATGTATAAATATAAATCAGGAAAACGACAGTTAAATATATTTTAAACAAAAAGTCATACGAAGTATTCTAAAACATTTAGTGGAGCCGTGGTGATCTGACTTGCAAAACGTTACATTGAATGTTCCTGAAGATAAAGAATAGAGGTTCGATCTAGAAGTGTACTTTGGATAAACCAACAACCCGAACAAGGAGGTGAGCGGAATACATATGACAGCATTACTGCAGTGTGTTGGATAGCGTTACTATCTGTCTAAAAATACCGATAAATGATTAACTAGCTAATTTCACCCCAACCAAAGTCAGAATTTGAAACCAGGTTTTATTTATTTCAATAGTTTCCGTCTGTGGTTTCATACGTGAACGCAGCAAAGTGGCAATAAAAGTACGTTGGCAACAACAAACAACATTCCCCTGAGTCGCGACCTGCATGCTAAACAGCTGTTTACTTATAAACCTAAACCCACCGTAGCGTTATACTTTATACGTTATGCACTGATGTCCATAAAAGACATGCACTGTACAGAAGTGTTATTAGGTAATTTATTATTCAAAACTTTTTTGGTTGATTTCAATGGATTTTAGCATGTTCATGATATAAAAATCATAGGACAAAACAAGTATGAACGGAGAGAATAAAATTAATTTATTAAAGTCAGACATACTACGAAAGCATCTCTTGTAAATTTAATCATTAAAATACAGTACCTATCATTAAAATTGAATGACTGGTTTTGTTATCCTATCTACGTTCGGAAAATAAACTATTCTAGATAATCATTGATGTTAACAAAACTTGTCTTGTCCTTTTTGGCCCCAACTTGGTTCACACTAATCGCAGAACTAAATCAAACACAAGTTGGTGGACTGGTTGATGGTTACTGTGCCACTAATGATAAACTAATTCCATTTGAGCCACACATAGAATAAGGTTTTATATAAGGGAAATTGAAGAATATATGCAATAGTGGTTAGTATTTTCTAATTTAATTATGCTTATAATAACTTGGCACTTCTTCCGTTATAAAATTTATGTTAGGTTATAAAATTACAACAAAATAAAACACTGATTAATTACTTCTAAAGGAAGTAAAATGAAACTTAATAAGGGTAACTTTAAAAAATATACTAACAATGTTTCACTTAGTTTGAGTATTTTTCACAGACATTAAACTCAATGGACTTGAAACTTTAGGACTACCTCCAGGTGTATTTTTTTCAATATATTTATATTATTATATGATTATTATTAAATCTAGGCTACCATAGGCTGAATTATTGATTCAACTGTTATTTATAAAAGTAATGCATTAAAATTAATTTGAAACAAATAAAATTCTTTCACTTTAAAAGACCAATCATCTAGTAGAAAATAAATGTTTTTAATGTCGATTTTATGTTTAGTAATGAATGTTTAGATCTTGCTATCAGACTACTCTACAGAATCAGTAAACTAATGTAAGGTCAGGGGATTCTCGATTTAATGGAAAATAGTTTGTACAATTACAAACCTCCCTCTGAACCCGGCCTCTGCGACCCTTACAGTACGTGGCATGACTGTGAGTTGCTCTACAGAGGTTAGGGTGCAAATTATACCATGGTCGGTACCTAAAGGGTAAAATCTAGACATGGAGAAAAATTATGTAAAAGCAGCTATGAGCAGATCGCTTTGAAAATTTATTTTGGTGTTAATAAACATAAATTGTTTGCTCCTTCAGTCGGGTCAGTTAAAATTATATCAGTAATGTCTACATATTTCAATGCTTAAGTTTCGAGAGGTTCAATTTTCCCTAGCAGATCTTTCAATCTCGTATGTCACCGTATTTAAATATTAAGATGGACTTTACTTCTTACAACCTAACAATAGTGAGTTATTTCTTTCAAAAGAATATTGTAACAGAAGAATATTAAAACTAATTACACCTCAATTTTAACATATGTATCCCTACCTGATGTGCCAAGCTTATTACCTGATTTGATAAAGTTTAAATATTTTATTAAGGAATCTGTGAAGAAAAGCCATTCAACAAAATATGTATTCACATTTTCATGAATTTTAACAAAACTTATCATAGACTAATAAATTTGCTTTTAGTTACAAATATAATCTGTGTAATTTGTTATACTTCAATAAATAGCAATTCTCTTTTCTTTTAGCATGCCTCGTCTTTCCTTTGCAATTTGATGGTTATAATTTGATACACAAGCTGCTGTACATTTTAATACATACTGATTTTTCTTTTAAAAATCCCTTTTTAAGTTTTAATTAAAACCTTTGCCTACATATTAAAATAACAAAATGAAAAAAAAAATTACTTGGTTGTACTAAAGGAATTCTTCGTAACTTAACTGTAAGCTGTATTTATATTACAGAAGTAAACATTATCTACTGGAACATTCTACCATTACAGTTTATTGACATATCTGTTAAGCGGTGAGGTGAATGTAACCAGTTTAATGTTGTACGTGAAAATTCTACGATATAGCCACATGTTCCTCTGCTTTTTCATGAGTGAATGAATCAATGTAGTTTTCAAAAAAAAAGATCAATCGGCATTTAAAACTGAATAACTGTAATTTAAAGCTTTATTTAACTTAATTGTGTAGCTGATATTTATACATACTGTAGCTCATATCAACATGAACATTTAGTTGTAATAGGAGATGTTTATAAATCAAATACAATTAGACTAAGTATTTTCCTAAATAATAAATAGGTTTTCAGTACTCTCAACAACTGTATCGCATGGTTAATGATTAAGAGTAACCGTCAAGAATTTTAATCGTAGGGTTTCAACGCTTTTGGTTTGATATATAAGGATATATAATCAGATAAAATATCAACCATTTTACTCCGTACACGTGAAATATTTATTTCTGTGTATATTATTAGGAAACCTACAGATATAAATACAGTAATATAAATACTGGCATAATTGCCCTTACAGAACTAGGAATATATATGTTTCCATCCATTCGTCCTAAAAGATCCCAATAAGTCTTTAAAAATCATAATGAAAAGTAATAATGTTACAGAATAAAAAAACTCATTAGTAAATTATTATTTGAACTTGTAATATATTTTGTAGGGTATGACGATGTAAAGTATGTTACTTATGTTGATTATCATATGCTTAGTATGTTTATGTTAACAAAATTATAGAAACTATTAATAATAAAAGTGTTTGCAAGTAAAAAAAAGTAATCATAATAACCTACTACGTTAACATTGGTATGAAACGCTTTTGGTCATACATAAAATAATGTATTTAAATATTAAATAATAATGTGTGTAATATAAATCTATATAATAATGTAAAATCAAGCATTTTTTTCAAAATAGCAGAAACACAATTTCAAGTTTCGAAATGTTAACGCTTTTAAATCACGACCTGGGATTCATTGTCATTAAGGAATGTTTTGTTTATAACATAATTTACAGGGAACGTTGGCCTAAACACCAAATGCAAAGTGTTTACGTTAGGGATCAAGCTCAATCCCTTCGGTGTTTCAGCCTACTGAACAAGCTTGTGTTTATTTACTAAAATAATATACTAAGATATTTATTTAAATTAGTTAAATTATCGACATACATTTACGGTAAAAGGTTTTTGTATAACCTAAATAACAAATACACTTTTTGCATTTTTCACTTTGACAAATGAGTATTGATTAAGAGAATTAGTTTTAAACCTCAACTTACTATTGATTATAATCCATACACGGTATGCCAAACTAAACAGCCAAACTCCAAAAAAAAAGGTTGTATGAGTTTAAATAAAGAGGAAATCAAGTATTTAAATTTTAAGACTCATTATATCAATTTCCGAGTTTAAATGTTTACTTGAGGAACACATTTTGGTTATGAATTGAAATATTTTTACATTAGGGAGTAAAAATATGTTAAATTGTGTTTTAGATAATAAAGCTTGTAGCGTATATAGAGTAGGTTAAATATTCAATAGTTACATAGTGCAACGGTTGTTATTTGTTAACGTAAATGAACAATTTTCATTCTATGAATGGCCAATGTACTCATATTATAAAAAGTGTTATACAACTTTAAGAATATAAGGAAAATAGTTCGTTTGATTAAAGTTGACATTGTCTTTCTCTTACAAAGAAAGAGGCCTGTAGGATAAAAATTCAGTCATTTACTACATTAATACTTTTTGAAAACAATTGCTTGTTTACGTGATATTATGGGGCTGTTTTTAAACCAAGAACTAAGCAATGGAATAATAAAAATAATCGAACTAATAAAAGTTTTCTTTTTATATGTGATTTTTTCCAAGTAAAAACTTGTTTTATGTTTTGTACCAAAATATAGAAAAATATAATGCCTATATTAGGATGCCTATATTAGGATGTTATATTAGAATGTTATAAATTTCCTTATTATTTACTTGGATATTTTTTCACATGACGTTTTTTTGGGCTTAGCCTAAATATGCCTTAAAAACAAACAAAATCGATTTAAATTAGTTTATTTAAATTAATACAAGATCAATAAGATTAACCTCAACGATTATTTGAAAAATGGTTGGCACTATTTAAATCTTAGTTGCTATACTATTTTATTCCTCTGAGCGTTAAGAACATATATTGGCTATCAAAAAATATAACAATAGGGATGTAATTTGTGTAACTATATCAAGTAACCATTCCAACACCTCCAAGATAACTAATTCTTAAACGTTTTTCTACGTACCAGTTATAAAGAAATGTAAGAGGTACCCTAAATTCGTATATTCCTTTCACCATTTCCACATACATTATCAGAAACAAAAAATATCTTAAGACATTTCTATTTTACCAATTGATGCTATTTATGACATGATGGTCCTTAATGTTAAGGATTTTCTCCAAAATAAAGTCAACGTAATACAAAAAAGTATTTGCACAACCGAATAATGTTGAATAGTACCAAACGAGGCGATGGTTCAAAGGTTTAAGCCCGTCAAAGGACCCAAGTTTGGTTTCAGTTCGGGTTTAAGGCTCTTTGGTCCCACAAGGCATTTACAAACCCACGTGGCTTGCTTGGTTAAAAGTACCAATCAAAGCACTTTGTCCTTTAAAAAAACAAACTCACTCGCATACAATTTAACATAAGGAAGATTACTTGACTTTTTTGCAAAAGGTTATAAATATTTCCTGAAAATAAACTTCTAATTGTATCCGTATTCCGAACTTTAATAACTATTTAATAACCGTAAAATAAGTGAAAAGTATAATTTGTTTATTCTAATCTAACTTACTAAAAACTTTCAAGATGTTTTGTGACAGTGAAAAATGTATTTACCAATTTGATCCAAGTATAATTGTAAAGAAGCGATACTACAGTTTTCTTATCCTCTATTAAAATAACATAATAATACTTTTTTAATAATACATAACTTTTTAATAATACATAATAATCTCAAGTGGACAGTTTTTTTGGTCACCGTAATCTTTGAACGTATAGTGATATTTTATTGGACAACAAAGTGTATATGTTTATAGAGATTGAGCTCTACAATTAATTATAAATTTCAGAAGCTTGCAGTTTTTGTAGGGGTGGTAACATTCTTCTTTTTCATACATTGAAATGTTCAGGCACTTGCCGACTTGAAATTTTTAGATCACTTGTGTAATAGAACTTTCGGTATGAATAATTTTTGACATTTGTAAACGTAAAGTTAACTTATAATATGCGGTAAAATACAATGAAATGTTTATTCCTCACTTATGACTAAAGCTCTGACGATTTTAAATACATGGTTTAAAAATGTTTTACATATACGAGTAGCTAAAACACCAACTAAACAATTAGCTAAATTAGACTTAAAATCTCCAAATTATGTTGTAACTGTGAATTGTGTCTTTGTTTTTGTAAATTATCATAAAAAAATTTTTGCACTCCCACCATTTTACAAAGTCATATAATTTTACTATTCTGCTATGTTAAAGTATAACTACTACACTCACAGAATCAAATGTTGTAAACACTATGTAAAAATTCAACATTCGCGAAATTTTTAAATTTATTTTGTAGTATATACCAATGTTTACAAGATCCCGTATGATACGTCATCAGTATTCAACCCACGAGGGAAGGGTTGGTTGTTTGAGTCTACCTTATTGCCCTCCAGCTGAGAGTGGCAGGGCGGAGTGTATATTGTCTTGAAGGCAGCCTTGTGTTTTGTTTATATTTTACCATTTAACCGTAACGTTCCACATAGTTTAAGACACTTTCAGTTTTCAACAATGGAAGGATGAAAAAAATCACATTCTATAATTATACATTACATTCCATACTATTCTCTTAAATAATATTGTATCGTGTCAAACTTTATGAGAAATAATTATTATTGTTTGCATATAAGAAAATTTAAAAACTAAAAATTATTTAACTGTCATTAGTAAACAAATTCTTCGATTTTTACAACCAATTATACAACCAAGGGGGTTAATGTATAATATATTTTTACCTTTAGAAATTTTTTTTAATACAAAAGTGGTGACGGTAGTGTTTTTTACGGGTAAATAAAAAAAGAGAAGTACAATAAATTACATTGAAATAATAAACCGAAAATATTGATCACACAAAACACACTCATGTACCTTTACATTAAAATCTCTTTAATGTATCTCTCAAAATATCAAAGTTGTTGTCAAGATTGTACATGTTATTGCTTGGTACTTAGCTCCAGTGTACTTAGTGCATAGTTAGTCTTAAACATCCTCAAGGGATTGCATGCTGTGAGCTGCAGGTAAAGTGGATTCTCCTTAAGCGTTGTAGTTGTGCCTCCTACATTCATGTATATACACATAGCCTACTTGTAAATAGATTCAGTACTTTACTGAAATTTTACTCCTTAAATTTAGGATTTATAATAGATTTGCAATACGTCATCTGGGTAATTTTATCAATATTTGAAAAGTTTATAGTATTTTTCATTCTTAGATTTTAATTGTTATATCATTCATTTATTTATTCTGTCCCAAAGACATGTTTTATACATTGTCAATTGTGTACCTGATTGTTCAACTCTTTATATTATAAAACATTTTAAAGACTTATATTCATAATATCAGTCAAATTAACAATCTATTACCAACATTTCTCGAATACTACAGAAACAGCTTGAATGATGACTGCATTACTCTAAGTCTAGTAGTGAAGTAATTTCCGGTAAATATTTTCAAAAACCTGAATGCATTTATATAATAATTTTCAATCTCAGTATACCTGATTTAATAAAGTAACCGTTGTTTTTTAGTTTGGTTGGCATCTTTTAGCCTTGCATTTGGACCACTACACTAATCAAATGCCTATAAACGAAACAAAGGAAGCAATGAAAGTTATGAATTATTGCTACAGTATAATAATGAACGGTTGAATTTAAGATCAGCAACCCTTATATTAAGATCACTATAGCCTCTCCACTACCCGATAGATTTAACAAATAAACTCAACAATACAAATAAACAACACAACAATACATCAACAACACAAACAATGTAACAACAACAATACAACAACAAACAATACAAATAAGATGAGGCTAATGATATTTTTTATTTTAATATAATTGTTTATGTAATAGTAAACAATGTGGTAGGTAAATGTTCATGTTTCACAGTGTTACTACTTATATATTGTACTGAGGGTTCGCAGTCCCTATTATCTAACCAAGTCACGTGCTGAAGATGTTCTTGTTGTCACGTATGACAAAGATCTTAACAAATGAGACTGTGTGCTGCTATGTACCTCAACAATATTGTTAACACCCTCACGTGTTCCATAACAGAAGTAAATATGTCCCTGTTGAAACTACAAGGATACTTTATTTACCTTGTATTTTTAGATTTTCTTTGGGCCTACTCATTTCAAAAATACTTTAGCTTAGGTTTTTGTTTAGCACAACCTTAACCTTATTTTTAATACACGAATAGAACAAACCCCCCAACCATACAAGTTTTTTTGTTATGTAAATCTAAAATGGTTGATAACTAACATAGGTCGTTCTAGTTTAAAACGTTTTCGTTTGATTTAGTCATCTATTAAAGGCATCAGGACTAGAATATTTGGTTAAGTATCAGGACTAAACTGAACTTGCGTGGAGTAAAGCAGTTTTTACCCAAACAACGAAACTATAAAGAATAAATGTAGCCTGGAAATGAATGGTCTTAAAATCAAAATTTAAAACTCGTTCGAGAATGTACTATCAGCTGATTTACGCTAACAAAAAATTAAAATTATATCTAAGTTGTTAAAGCTAGGATGGGATATCGAATTAGACTTTTTCTTAGCTAATCTAATATTTAATGGAATTTCTGAAATACCTAAGTGGTAAATATGTTGATATGTATTCAACATATCTCTCCTATAACGAATTCGAGATAAATAATGATAAAACCCTATGTGTATGAAAAAAACCAACCTAAGTATAAAACCAAGCGTTGGTTAAAAAACCATTTTTTTTAGTTTCCAAAAGAGAACGAGTTTCAAAAGAGGATAAAAGTCACGTCTTTGATGCATTTATAGAATACGTGAGAGTTCGTATCGCTTTTTACTCGTCCCTGTTTTGTCAGTTGTAGTTTTTCATTATGTGTATTTCATGTTTTACAAATATAATTTACATTATGACCATCTATCTGTTACGCATATAATTTCTGTACAGCTAAGTCTAGCAATTGAAGTATTGAACATATGACATATTCTATATATCAAGATTGTATATTATGTGATTGCAAGAAATGCAATATACATGAGGAAACATTGTTTCGTTTACATATTGTTACCGTAATTGACACTGTTTTAGAACTCTGCGTTGAATATCCATAGTGTATTTATATGAGAAATTCATGACAACGACTTAAATTACTCTGTTCAACTAGTGGTTTCACAATGGCATATGAGTATAAATTAACAATTGTGGTAATTGTATACAAATATTTATTTATACGAAATTTTGAACTTATTATAATACAAAAAACTATGCATTTGTTTGCTGGCTATGTCACTATGTAAAGCTGGTGGTTTTTTTCTATCAAGAGGTATAGATACAATTTAATCGACTTATATAAAATTTTGATTTTAACCATTCATGGAAATACATTTCAATATTTTAAATATTATTAAATGCTATTGCAAATTATCAAAAAGATTGTTTTTACAGTGATAAATAATTTTTTTGGAAATATACACATTCATTAATTTGCCTTTGAATAGCTTGCTGTAAAACTCATATGTAATATAACTTTAGCATTTCATAAATTATAATGCATCTTCCTCAACTGGTTACAATCAACAAGAATATTTTTTTTGTTTTAGTTGTTTTTACTTTTATCATAGCAAGTTGAAAAAACAAACTTAAAATAGATTTGATCTTATACATCTTGATTCGTCATGATTCCAAATGTTGTACACATACATACAACCTATTTTCAATTTTTTTCATCAAACATTTTCTTTTTTCATGCTCTTTAATTTGATATGTCACAAGGGGTACCTTGCTATTTAAAAAAAAATAAGTTGGTGGCAGGGGGGAAAGGGGTGGAATGTGAATGTAACGTTGAATTAAAAAAATGGGCCCCTACGTCAATAGATGATTCCTGCAAACTGCATATTTCTATCTATTGCGGTTTTTACATAAATAAAGATGCAAGTTAAAAAAGAAACACCCTGTATAATTTGTTTCTATTTAGCTTAGCGTTTTTTATAACTACTGCGATTTCAAGATAAAAAATAATTCTTTGGTGAATACTAAATAGTCAAACCTCAACCAGATAACTTGGGGCAATATTTACTGCATTTTTAACATGGCAGTTTTCGTGTTACCTTTAATTGACACTTTGACTTTCGTAAAATATAGAAGGGTTAATTTTTTATTTAGATTTGCATTATTATTAATGTTTGTTACGTCTGTTACTAGCAGTTAAAGCTTTGATATTATTCGAAAATTCATTCATCAAATAAAAATAAATTCAACATCTGTGATTATTAATTATCTTTTCATATTGTAGCCCTCTTAAGTTTGTAATAGTCAATTTATAAGGACACAAAACTAGTTTGAACTCGTAAAGCATTTTTTCCCAGTAATCAGCTGTTTTGAGGAAACTGAAGTTGGTTTCCCCATTTCCGCAACGGACGTTGACGTCAGACGGATACCGGAAACACTTCGAGCACTGCTGAACATTTATTCCATATCCGTGTGTAGACAATTCATATATTTGATTATTGCTTTTTTAAGATTTCTATATTAAGATTGCCCTTGTTATTTCAAGATTACTTGTACTTATTATTAGACCCTATTATCAAAATTTGCCACTAAATAATCTACTGAATCCCAGCTGCCAATTTTTTTCACAAAGTTGATAAGTAATTTTAGCAAACTTCACTTATAGTTGATATACCCCTGAATTTTGGACCCATAGGTATATTGAAGATGTTGATATCTGCATACACAAACTGTATGTTAAGACATGAATTTTTTCTGTAGTACATAGTTTAATTTCATTAAAATAATTGTAAAAAGGCTATAACAGATAATTTCTTTGATTTACAAAATACTCTGGATATTGGATTATAATATACTATCGAACTATTATTTTTGGTGGTGTGTACGTTTACTACATTAATAAACCACAATAATTTCTCGTTGGGTAATGAAATAAAGAGTTTAGTAATATATTGTGCTCGGTAACAAAATACACTTTTGAAGCTAAACTGGGAAATGGAAATGTTTTAGAAAAGACATAAGAAGATACATGAGGAAAGTAAACGAGTGATGGGATAACGAAGCCGTACATTTTTAATGCAATAAATTCCCAGCAGTCTTAATCAACTTTCTTTCCCTAAGCTATTTACCTTTTACGAAGTTTTATAATTATTTAAAAGGTATAAAATCTCTAGCAAAATTTTTGAAAAATTTTTGTTAAATTTTATGTTTAATTCATTACTCAATTGTTTGTATTTATTTATTTGACATTATTTTGCAGCGATCTAACTTTTAATTCGTTTTCCTGCCATAACATTTAACTTTATTTATGGCCTTAAAAAGTGTTTCAATTTATTTTAAACTAAAGCTTCTTCGACGGTTACTTTAGTATACATTAAAGAAACATCTGTTCAGCTATTTCATTTTTACTGGTTTACATCTTACGCCAAAATATATCATAATGTAGTTTTTATAGCAGAGACTTAATCTGACAAATTAATTCCGGTAATCGTTACATTTAAAAACTTAAATATGAAGTTTTGTACGACAAAGACATTGCAATCATAGGTTCTCTACATTATCATGTTAATCTGCAAATGTGTTTAGTGTGGGAACGGCACACATGTTGTTTATATTCAGTAATCCTACTTTCAATACAAGCATATTTAGTTTGCAAAGCTGTTTGTTTGTTTTTATTTTATATTTATTTGTTTGTTTATGGCTACCCCTTTGTTTAAAATAATATTGTTGCCACGCTTAACAGTTTTATTAACTCTATCCATCGTTATTTTAATCTATTTTTGTTTGGTAAATTTTATAAAATATATTTCAACAAACAAAGGGGTAATAGGTATGGGTAGTTGTTAATATAAAAAAATAGGTTCCCTCAATACATTAGGTAATTATAAAAAATTCCTTTAATCAATTACAAAGGGGTAAGATTATTAAACCATACGTGTTAAACCAAGTAAGTTCTCAGTAAGTTTTAAAAACACATTGTTTCACAAAATAGTGGAAACTGGCATTGTAGAACTATTGCAAAGGAAGTAGAACAAACTTATTATTTCATCAAAACAGTTTATATATAAAGCCATAACAGATTTTATGGAAGATTTTTAACTGTGATGAATACATGTTGGCTAGTGTTTTTGTATATTTAAACTTAAGAAGTAACTTTAAAACATTCGAAAAATGTATCACAGTAATTAGTTTTATATCAACACCTATTATATCTAATACCACTAATTTTAATATGTTTGTACTAATTTCAGGAATGTTTTCAAACTTATATCCAAATGACGTCATAAAATATTGTGAAGATGTTACAGTATTATTACTAATTTAAAATCTCCATATGTGTTTCTTTGGAAAATATATATATTTTTTTCTAAATCTTTCTTACAACAAATTGAAAAGATCGACTGTTGAATCCAAATTTAAAATAAATTTATATACGTAGTTTTAAAATAATGTTCTAAACGTATCAATGGGCTCAAATGTTCGCTTCATCTCTAATAATTTCCTTCGGATGTCAAAGGCAAAGCTTTGAAACTCTACCTTCCTCAAAACCTTTCTGAACACTTTTGGTCTTTAGGGATGTGACATCGTTATTCAGAAATTGTAGGAAATATAGGCCTATTTGAAGGATGCATAGATGACAGTTGAATTCATATTTGTAAGTGTTTCTGTTGACATGTGGATATTAGCTGAGGTATTTGTTGAGGAAAATTATTATCTCATCCCCTTGGGGACAGTTATTTTATAAATATGTGAACAAACTAGGCTATTCACTCATAATAAACAGTCTATATACTTGAAAGCAAACTATTGCAGTCATTTTAGGTTGAGAAAGCTTGTTATTATGGCTGGCTTCAGAAAATGTATGTTTGTTCGTACTTCTTTCATTAAATTCATCTAACTGTTCTAAGCCACTCTCTGTTTCTATTCTCTTGTTTATTTTTCTGAAATATTTATCTACATAATGTTTAAAGTTAAATTAGTCGAACGTAATTATTTATCAGCAACCGCTAACCAGTCCACCAACTAGTGTTTGGTATAGGTCTCCAGAAAGAATGACTTAAAAAGTTGTTTTAACATTGATTACCAAAGATTCTTGTCGTTTATTTGATATGGCGTTTTCTAACTACTGAGCAAATATATTATTTAATTTCAAAAACGTAAATATGCTTGTCAAACAGAAAAATATTCTGTATAAAAATAGCCCAATATTCGTAAAATTAAATAAGATATAAATTACTTTGCTATATCATTTATTACGAATCATATATTTACTATGGTTCACAATGTAAAAGTTTCAAAAGACTACATCGATAACAGTAGCATTTTAAGGCAATAATACTATTCGAAGTTATAAAACTTCATTCACAAGTTTGGGATAGCAGAAAATTATAACTTGGTGGTTATTTGTATTTTTATGGAGTATCGTAAAGTAATTTAAGAACGTTTATTTTGAGAGAACAATTTTAAACACATCACTCATCCTTTTTCGGAGGTTTTTTCCTTATCCTGTACAGATTTAAATTTTGTAAACAATAATTAATAGATAATTATGTTTTGAATATGTATTCCATATGAATTTATTACTTTCTCTAAATACACACACAATTTAATTGCAAAATGGAACAAAATTTGACTATTCGTAATCTGTCTGTTGAAATTCAGGACATAACGCAAGGCACATGTTGTTTGTTGTCACCCACGTCCTTTTATTGCCACTTTGCTGCATGCACGTATAAAGCTTAGACTGATATAAACTATATGTTTTAGCTTTTAAAACAATTACATCACAGCTGGCCAATTTACACCTTTCAAAACATATTGGTTATTTTACCCACACACCAAAACTACAGCAGCATTTGTAAAAAATATAAAACTGTTAATTTTTTGTAGAGTATTGTTTTTATATTGCAAACTACTTATTCTCATTTATATTTCACATGCGAAAGTTTGATATTATCCAATCACAACTAAATTTTTTTTTTTATATGCAAAAGTAATCCGTTATAATTTGTATTTATATAATTTTATCAACTTGTAGCAAAAGCTTTTCGATTGTGTGCTTTAACGGTTTATAAAATATAAACGACATTAATGTGTGTTTTTAGTATAAAAAATACACAACGTTCAATGAATCCATCAAAATATTGAATTAGGAATCTTAACTTCTACCAATATATTCAGTATGAGATACGATAACAGTTCATGTATTCTAGCCTAGTTAATGTTAATCATACACTTTTATAAACCTACCAAAATTGAAACCAGATAATTATCAAAACTGTAAAGTTGTATAAAAATTACAAATGGGGGTTGAATACAAATATTTCCTTAAAATTTGTTAATATATATTTCATACATAAAACGTTAAGAACTATATTTGTGATATAAGTTTATTTAAGGTTTATCAATTCAATTTTTGGATCAGATTTAAATCAAATTGTTTTTAAATATATTTAAATATTTATTTGCAAATAGTCATTTTCAAAGTCTACAATATATTTCAACGAATACTAATAATTAATTGTTATCTTTGTGGTTAGTTCACATGGTCCAAGAGTCAATGGTAAAGTCAAAGTTTAGACCACTTTAGGGCTTTAGATCCATCTTGAGTTTCGTAACAAGCAAACTTGCGGTCTTTGAGGAGTTTCCGCCTTGGTTTCTAAAATAGTTGCCTAATTTGTGAACTCATATACATACAGCCATTTCTGTATGACGAAAACGTTATTTAGCTTCAATCTTCAAATCCCAATCAGTTGGTTGATAATTGTTATGCTGATTAGATTTTGCAATAGAAAATCTACAATGTCGGCAACTAGCATATTCGTTTTTGGACAAATGATTTTTTTCTAAATATGTTTTTATCATTGCCGTTCTGAACTTGTCGCCTCTATTAAACTCGTTCCTTAAACACACTAGCGCCCAGTGTCACCACATGAATTATAAATCAAAAAGTTAAGATTTTACTATGTAATGTGAAGTATACTTGTGTTGGTGAGTCTATGGTAAAAGCCACTTATAAATGCGTTGTATAAATGTATTCCATACTAAATATTGTGTCTTCATTTGAATCATCTCCACAGTTTACATTTGTGTTTGTGTTTCGCTGTAGACCCTTTTGCATCAGAATGGTAATAAAATTAGTAATACAAATAGTAGCAGTTGATTTTAGCAATAAAATTTAAAAGTGTGGGTCGCGTAAAAAAGTTTAACATGAAAGTGGGTTGTGCGACCAAAAAGTTAGGGAACTGCTGAACTAAAGCATCTATTGAGTGTTAAGATTTTAACTATAAACCCCGCTAATACAATGAATCAAGTTTTTTTATTATGTAAGGCGTACTTTATTTTATTTTACTGTTCATACATACGACATACGATGTAAGAGCCAACTATAGTCATGAAAACGGATATCCGCTCCGGAAGTTGGTGGTACAGTATGAGACAGGTTTATTTCCGGTTACCTTATTATGTTTTAAACACAGCACACTAATCGTCAACAGTTAAATGTTTAGTTCAACGAAAAAATAAGTTTCATCTCTTATTAAACGATTCTTTATTTTGTACCCACTTAATAAAAAGATATGTTTAATGTCAGCTTTTCTTATGGTTATAACTCTTATTATTTTAATAAATTATATAATTTATTACTTACAATGCATATAAGGGACAAAACAAGTTTTCTTCGACAGCATAATTGCTGTAAAGAAAGAAAATAGAATGTAAAATACTTGGATTTACTTTCAGTTTCAGAATCCCAGGTTTTGCCGAATCGTTCGGATTCAATAATGACGTAATATACATTCCATACAGAAGCCAGAAGCTTCATGGGCTCTTGATGGAGTTCGTGATTGGAGATTTTAAATGTATCCAGTTTCTAATATATTTTACTCTGTATGAATTTACGCCTTTTTTAAACTTAAATGCTTAGGTTGTACATTTCCTCTACGGGTATCATGATACAGTATATTAAACGTTTACAATTTTCTGCTTGCTTTTAAAAATAATAATCACATTTAAATATCAGTACGCGTGTTAATAAGTTTCAAAGAATAAAAATTAATTGAATAAACATGCTTGAAATTGATCAGAATAATTTGACATAGTAAAACGTAATATATTGAGTAGCTAGAAAAACACAGTGATGCTAATTTGCCCCAAAGTTTAAGTGAAATTAGCTTTTGTTAAAAAAATTCGCGTTATTAAGGTTACTTTTCAAAGCCAGTAAATCAAAATATTTTTAATAGAGGGGTTACTAATTAAAAAAATAGTATTATTTCAATAACTTGTCTCAAATATCCGGTATAGTCGAGTCAATATAGGCACATGAGATAGAACAAATTCCAACAAATGGTTTTTCGACGGTTTTTGGTAGTAATAGGTGTAGAAAGTACCAGGAAAAAAGTCTACCAAAATCGGACAACCGGAAGTCGGGTTTTTCCAAGATGGCCGCCGTGAGGTCCTCAAATCGACAAGATGACTGCAAATTCGTCGATTCATAGTTCCAGGATTAGTCGATTTCCACGAAAATTGGCAAACACATGTAGAACTATATTTCCAACCTTAAATATGAAAACTAGGCAGACAAAGTAACCCAAAGATGAATTTTCAGGGTATTATGTGCTAAAAAATAATATTTTTTACCTCAAATATATGTTTTTCTAATATTTTGTACAAAGTTTGTTATAATTTCAAATTTATTTTTTCACCATTAGATTCAACACAAAAAAAATAACAATTTAGTATATTGAATCTTTGTTCTGCTTCAATTTGTTACAGAGATATTGAAAGTAATAACTTGGTATGTTTTCTTGCCGAGATAACTCGATGTTAATCTTATGGAGAATAAGCATAAATATTAATATTATTTTTCATGAAACCTATATAAATAAGACTTTTTGTTCTGCTTCATATTATCTGTTTTAATATTTGTTTTACTAAAAATTCCTCTTTTGGCAGTTACCATTGCAGCAAACCTACGTATTCGGTTCCTTAGTCTTAATCATAAAGAGAATAAGCAAAAATCAATTTTTTTATTAGTCCGAGAAATATAGAATATTACCTTAAAAAAATGCAAGAAAACGTTTTATGGTTTTATGTTGTAGTGGGGTATGCAGAGTAACATAGTAAAAATTGGCAAAAATCGGTCTACTGGAAAACCCCTAGAATCAAGATTTAATATGACGGATTTTCTCAACACTGGAAAAATTAAAAAAAATCCACATGCATTTTCATTGATATTGACTTCAGACCACCACCGATATTTATTGGGTGGTCATTTCTTCATTTCGATAGGGAACGTGTTTTCGGCCGTCATTTTGGATCCCCCTATTGGGTATAAATATTTTTTTTAAATGTAATGACAGTGTCATTTCAATAGGGAACGTGTTTTTGGCCGTCATCTTGGATCGGCCATATTGGATATAAATAATTTTTTTAATGTAATGGCAATGTTGTGACACATTATTTTAAACTAGATTTTCACGCCCATTCCATTGCCAAAATGGGTTTTTAAATATCTTTTTTTCGTTTTAAAGATATATTCAAACAAAAATTCTCTTGCATACATTTCTTAAGGACATTTCGTATTTTGAAAATTTTTTAAGATTATTTTTTCTTATATCTCCAGTACATATTAACGCTTGCAGTTCGTTCTAGCCTTAAACATTTAGTGATGTAAGGGCTTTCATTTGAGCTATTGATCATTAAAATCTTACGAGTTAGAGACTAGTTACCAACCCCAACAAAATATTAAATTTAACTTTTTAGAAATACATTTTTACTAAAATATTTATATCTCGGGTTCTTAATACGCCACCAAGTTCTTTCTGGTTTCATATTACTCAGTAAATGTTTGGGTTAATTTTTTTAATCACTTAATAAAATGTGACAATTTTAATATGGGTCTGTCTTATTAAAAAATTTTTTTTCGAGATTTGTCTTTAGTTTAAGACATATACCCCCAAATCGAAAAATAACTCCCAATGCTCTTTATAATCTTAAAGATTCATCAAAGTATTGACTTTTACTGTAATTATGGATTATTTATTGGGAGTTATTAGAATTGGAGATATGTACTTAACTAAAGATAAATTTCAAATGCAAATAATTTAATATTAAATTAAGGTTCATGACTCATTTTTTATTAATTAGTCAGATATTATTTAGTGACTAATAAAATAAAAAAAACCTAATTCTCTACTGAGTAATTTGCGACCAGAAAGAACTTGGTGACGTATTAAGAACCCGAGATATAAATCATTTAATAAAAACTGATTTATAAAAAGTTAAATTTAATATTTTGTTGGGATTGGTAGCTTGTCTCTAACTCGTCCAATTTTAATGACCAATAGCTCAAATGAAAGCCCTTATATCATTAATTATTTAAGAATGAACTACTAACTGAAGATAAGGAAAATAATCTTAAAACATTTTCAAAGTACAAAACGTTCAAAACAAAAAAATGTATTTAAAAACGGATTTCGGCAATGGAATATGCGTGAAAATCTAGTATATATAGTAGTAATATGTCACAACACTGTCGTTACAACAACAACAAATTATATCAAATAAGGTGGATCTAAAATAGCGGCCAAAATACGTTTCCAATCGAAATTAAGTACTGACCACCCAATAAATATCGATGTTGGTCCCAAGTCAATATTTAGAAAATTGTGCATAGAAAATGCTTATGGTATCTTTTTTTCAAAATTTGTCCAATGTTGGGAAATTCCGACTCTGCACACCCAAAACTACAACATAAAACCATAAAACGTTTTCTTGTATTGTTTTTAAGGTTATATTCTATACTTCTCGGACTAATAAGAAATTGATTTTTGCTTATTCTCTTTATGATTAAAACTGAGGAACCGAATACGTAG
Organism: Macrosteles quadrilineatus; assembly: GCF_028750875.1. NCBI lineage: Eukaryota > Metazoa > Arthropoda > Insecta > Hemiptera > Cicadellidae > Macrosteles > Macrosteles quadrilineatus. Next base: position 4,465,364 of record NW_026542602.1, read on the forward strand.
GTTTGCTGCAATGGTAACTGCCAAAAAAGGAATTTTTAGTAAAAAAATATTGAAACAGATAATATGAAGCAGAACAAAAAGTCTTATCTATATAGGTTTCATGAAAAATAATATTAATATTTATGCTTATTCTCCATAAGATTAACATTGAGTTATCTCGGCAAGAAAACATACTAAAGTTATTACTTTCAATATCTCTGTAACAAATTGAAGCAGAACAAAGATTCAATATACTAAATTGTTAGGTTTTTTGTGTTGAATCTAATGGTGAAAAAATAAATTTGAAATTATAACAAACTTTGTAGGCTACAAAATATTAGAAAAACATATATTTGAGGTAAAAAATATTATTTTTTAGCACATAATACCCTGAAAATTCATCTTTGGGTTACTTTGTCTGCCTAGTTTTCATATTTAAGGTTGGAAATATAGTTCTACATGTGTTTGCCAATTTTCGTGGAAATCGGCTAATCCTGGAACTATGAATCGACGAATTTGCAGTCATCTTGTCGATTTGAGGGCCTCACGGCGGCCATCTTGGAAAAACCCGACTTCCGGTTGTCTGATTTTGGTAGACTTTTTTCCTAGTACTTTCTACACCTATTACTACCAAAAACCGTCGAAAAACCATTTGTTGGAATTTGTTCTATCTTAGAGGTTTTTTTGGGCTAAATTGACTCGTCTAGTAATTATATATTGTCCGTACAGAAGGAACGGAGCGCCATACACAAAGACCTATACTCTGGATTTATTTATTTTGTGGGGTTTTGAAATCCATTCGTTGTTGTTTGTGGTTCATATAAACGACACGACACCCGCTAACCACCACAGCATGTAACTTAGGATTACCACAGCTTTACAAATGTGGTAAAATACAACCGAGCTTTGCATCTGCTAATCCTATAACTCTCCGATACTGTCCGGGGACCGAGCTTTGCGTCTGCTAATCCTATAACTCTCCACTACTTTCCGGGAACAATAAACAACTATGTAGTTTCAATCGTATTTTTTGCTCATATGTAGTAAGACAATAAAATGTAGAAAAGGCTAGTGTTTTCCTGAGTCAAATACTAAACGTTATCAGGATTGTTTTAAAACATGCTCATAAATACAATATGTGAATAAATTTATACTAATATAAAACTCAATTATTATATTTGACGAGCGTTTTCGACAAAGTTGTTTGCTGCGCGTAATACCTTACCACTGAACAGAACAATTTTACCACATTATGGATTCACTATGTTTTTTTTTCTACGATGGCAAATATATGCGATGGAATATATGCTTGTTCTATATAGAAACTTATGCAGGGGCACAAATAAAAATACCTTGATGTGTTGAAATGTAAAATGTTTAAACTCTATTGACGTTTTGGGTGTATAAGGTTAGCTCCAACTTCAAAGAAAAAGATGTACTGTGAGAAAATTTTAAATCTTTAACACTCACACATTTTTGAGTACTCAAAATATTCTCGAACTCAAATAAAATTCTCACTTTGCTATTTGAATTTGTTAAGATTTTTACGAAAATGGACTAAGCAAACATTATTAAATACTCTATATTTGTGTTTGAGCGTGGTGTGTGCACCTAATAAATATTTCATGGAAATGTATTTTTTTCTTTCTTACAATGCATATTGTCTAGTTTATTAATTTTCTTCTCAGTTAACGTTTCCCTCTCAAAAATAATATGTCCAGCCTAACATTTGTGTCAGCAAACTTAAAAGTTTTGACCTCTGTGTATTTAAAGTATGTCATTGTTTATTTCACGGCTTTAAATGTATATTAAATATCTTATGTACCCACATATACAAGAGGCAAACTAATTCTGCCATCAAGTAATTTATTAATCAAATAATTGTTTTCCATTTACCTAACAATATTCCAATGTAGTACAATTTCTTTCACGTATATCAGTAATACCTCAAAGACAATTAGAGGTGATTTTTTTTATTTACACGGTTTTCATTCATGTACCCTAATTATTATATTAAAACTACAACATATAACACCCATGTTACGCTTCCCTAAATCGATTTCTCTAGGTCTAAGATTCTCTAATTTTCATTTTGAGTTTTGAGAGAAATATTTTATCTCATGACTAGGCCTAACGAAAGATAAATTACAGTGTATAATGTAGCATTCATTCAACGGAAGAGTCTGGAAAACATTTTTCAGAATATTTTCCTTTAAAATATAATTTTGCTGAAAACATCTCCATGTCCATTGTCCATTACTTTCGGATTAGTAATGGTATCCCGCCGCTAGTCAGTAATGCTGCCGTATATATTCCGTCCAGGTCCCTGTTCAGGCTGTTGGTTTATCCAAAGTGAACTTCCATCGAATTTTCAGTGCAGATAGTCTCTACAACAATATTCAATGCACCAAGCCAAAAAATATTTTACTTGTTAATTTTTGATTTTCAAATATCTGCAAAAATATTATGGTAAGCCTATATTTTGACATTTAATTACTTTTCATTTGGTCTGGCACATATTTTGGGTTTTTAGATAATGTCCTCTATTCATGTTGAAGAAATATAAAACCCATATTGTAATCAATTAGTTTCTTCTCAATTATATTTAGTGAATTTTTCTCTCAAAGTATTCATCAAATCTTTCCCTTTCTTATCTCTCTAACTGTTCTTAATAACTCTTAGTTTCAAACCTCAAGACACCACAATATTTATAAAAAAAAAAATATTTAAAGGTAAAATCGCAACCTAAACAACCATTTGGTCCTACCCGAGCCTGATGCTAAACTCTATTGTCACGTTTCTTATTCTCTCCTCTCTAATAATTTCACTAATTGGTGGTACTACTACGCGTAACCTTTTATTACTCTTGTTGTGTTTAAGGTAACCAAGCTTTAGTTCAGGTGAATGACATGTGTTCAGGACAGTAGAATATTTCTTACCTTTTATCAAACATTTGAATAATAACACCAGGGCATGACACCAATTTAAATCCAAATTGTACAAAGAATTTGGCGTTTATTCGTGTTGAATAAATCCATTATAAAGTCTAGCAACTATGTATACTCTAAGGTTTTACCAGGCCTACAGATATTTCAATATTTTACACTAAATAAGTTATGATTGCTTTCCTATGACCCATTGACACTGTTATAAATAAACGCGTTATTTTAGAAACAGTGAATGATTTATAAACTTTCTAGATGAAAATATGGTAAGTGATCTTTTCCAATGATACTTTCTTTATTACAATGATTGAACGGCAATACAATATAATTCAAATTAAAATTTTAACTAATTATTTAGATATTGCATAGTTGTAGAGTCATGCTAATACTCTCTAGACCTTTGTAAACATAGCTTAATTTCAACTGGAGTATAATTTCCAATTTTTTTACTTAAAAATATGAATTACAAACAACATGACACAACTGAACCTAAAACCTCTTATTTAACTCTTTACAAAATACATACGTTTAGTAAAAAAAATTGCTTTTTGTTCAAAACGTTCGGTTAGTCCAATAGTTCAATAGACTTTTACTAATTGAAAATATTAAATCCTATCGTAACTTTTTATTGATTAATAAAGCTGTAAGCTGTAGATGACCGTGAGTGAAGATTTTAATTAAAGTGTTTATATCCGAACGTATAACTATTTTAATAAAACGCTATATGTTATTGGAGAATCGTCGATCATTTATTGGAGGTGTTTAACAAGTTCACCCTTTAAAGGGTTATTTATCTATTTTGAAGGGTTCAAAGCTTTGCTCCGTTCGTATAACCTCCTTCGTATTGAAATACTAGGTATATGTAAGCGTGTTACTTTACTTTTATTTCGTGTTGTATCAAACGAATAAATACAGTAATTCATGTCTACATTATAAAACTATTAGTTAATCATAAAAGGTACTAGATTATGAAAGCAGATTATTTTAACTGTACAAAAACATATTAAAAACAAGGATTTTAAAACATGTTTAAAAAGGAACTCTTCTTTAGATATTGAAAAGGCTTAGTCAGAAAAAATCTTTTTTAACATGTTCTGGAAACGATTTGGTAAAGAATCTACATTGTATTAAAGTATGGTAATTAGATTGCTTTCATAAAGCAAGAATATTGCATACAAATCCAGTTAATAAAAGAATATTTTAATCAAACTTTGGTGAAGCTTGTATTTCCATTAGTTAAGACCTTTCCATACCTTAGCTTATCTTAGTTTTTTTACATATTTTTATATTCATGCAATTATTTCCATTATTGCCATTCCAAACCAAAATATTTTATTTATTTTTGCTTAACATTGACGGTTTATCAATACTAAAACATTTTAAATGGGCTAATTTTGGATTAACACGCCACCAAAATAATTTGTTGTTTATGATACATGTGCCTAAACTTCTTAATCAATTTGCGCTTCAACAATATTCAACAATTGTAATTTGCCTCAAAGTACACCGAGTAACTGCAGAATAACCTCCGCCAGTGATGACGGCACATGCCTTACCACAGCTGGCGGATCGGTTAAATAGGAGTCAAGATTTAGTGCTTAGATTGTGCCCTAGAAAAAAACATTGAATAAATAACTGATACGTATGTATTAAGAACAAGCTACAACAATATTATTTTTAAGATGTTTCTTATTTAAAGAAATTTATTTCATAAAGCATTCATAATCAAGGGATTGTGCTCTGACAAAAATACCCCCACCACGTAGCAGCAAACCTTCAAACTAAGTGACCTACAATTTGTGTGATTGGATTTTTACTAGAATATTTCCGTAAATAAGACATATTTATTCCTTATTTATATAACATAAGGTTTAACAACTAAGGTTTGCTGCTACGGGGAAGTTAAACAGTGTTTTTGACCAAATTTTAATAGTATAGGATAATTAAGAATAAAATAAATTTTCCAAATCAGGTCAAAATTGAACGATAAGCAAGGAAACTACAGCAGTTTTCTTTTTCTCCTTAGGAATAACATGGCAATTTTATATGTAACGTTTTTGAACTTTTTTCATTACCTTTATTGTATAACAATGCTTCAATATACAAAATTATTATTTTTAAGCTCTACACGATGTCCGTAATAAACATTTGCCATATCCATATTTTATGGGTGAAACTTTTAATAAAGAATATTTTTGAAAATGTTTAAACCACAACCCCCTCCTCATGATTGAATACTCTTAATTAATAATGAAAAGATTCTTCATACTAATCTCATTAACAAGGTTTTCCCCAGATAATATTGAAACAGATAAGTGAACAACTGTTAACTCAGCACTTAGCAAAACAAATCCGAACACTTAACCTGTTTTAAAGGTCCAATGAGACTACGAATACATTAAAACGTAGTTTCCATCAAATAAAGGTTTTGTAATACGTTGACGCTATTATTACCATGATTAAGCTATAATTTTAGTTTATTATTTAATATCGGTTATGTTTTTTAATAATGTATAATTTTGTATATTAAAAAATGCTACAGACGAAAACAAGAGAAAAATATAAAGTTTTGTGTAGAAAGAGAATCGTTGATTATCGTCCTTTTTACTATATAATTTATATTTTGTAAGGAAGTCTATAGTCTGGTAAACTAAGTTTAAAGTCTAATGAGTTTAAACTAATGAGATTAAGGTAATAAATGGTGGACCAAAGCCAGGACACTTTGTCACATCTAATCACATTACGTTGCATTAAAGGAACTTGATACCCAGCATCTTAGTTTTCAGTCTTGCTGAAATAGTCTGCGTGGTTTTATATCAACGTTACAATAACGATTCGGTTTATTAAATTCAAACAACGCAGTTTATATCAAGGGAATAAACTCTCTAGAGATTTAAGAGAAAATATGGTAAAATAAATTAATATAAAGCCAGAAGATGTTTCTAGGAATGATTCAGAGAAATTTTTAGTCATTCTGTATTATTTTTACATAATAGATCTTAGTATTTCATAATACGTGATTTTTTACTTGTTTTTAAAGACATTCTTTTGTTTTAAAGTGGTTTTGGGAGCATGGTGATCTACAGGTAGAGTACAGGCTTCGATCCCCGAGATCCAAGGTTTAAATCCCGCCAAGCACCAAATGGATTTTATTTTGTAATAATGCCACGATCTTTGAGACATACCCTTAAGTATTGTGTAGAGCTAGCATCCTAGGATGTAGGACTAAATAAATCTCCCCAAGCTTACATTAACTTAAGTTTGAGAATTACATTTCCTTTCATGTTTACAGGGAGACCAAGGGTTGCCATGGGAAGGGAGTGGGACGCCTCCTCTTCTACCCCCGCCACCACCAGGTAAAAGTTAAGATAATTATTTTTTTAATTCTTTTATTTTTCGAAAACTCTTATTTTCGAATTTATATTTCTTAGTAGCTCCCTCTCAACTAACAGCTTTTAACCAATGCTAACATCACGGTCTATTATCATTCTTCTTTTCTTTAATATCTGTTTTTTATTATTTAATTACCCAATTTAATAAGATTTATATCTCCAGTGCAGTAAAATATCTCATATTAGTACCTTTTAAAAAGGTCAAACAGTCATAATTTTGTTATTGAACTTGCTAAGTAAAGTGCAAAAGGTTTCCAAACGGGAAAGCACTAAAGCCCAAAGACCTTCTCTAAATCCCTGCGTCCAAATAAAAGTCTTTATCTTACCAACGTTGCGGCGCACTAACACTAGGGACTCGTCTATACGTTTCATCTAACAACTGCGTTATATCAACATACGTTACAACAATGTTGGTTCAATTTAAATGCATCACTTACGAGAATTCAAATGATCTGAGGAAAATAAATGTTGATAATAATAGATGCTAAGTAAAATGTTGTATTGAGCCGTTATGGAAATTGTGTTGATTTCATATACAAATTGATTTTTCGTTAATAATTTTTTATAGGTTGATAATTTTCCCTTCAGGATTGATACAATGATTTTAAAATGTATATATATTATTCATCGACTTACTAGGCATTATTAGATTACTAATATCATATTAAAATTGCTCATTATGTTATACTACTTAATAATGGTCGCAGAATCTCTAAAAAGACACATGTTACATTAAGGGCAGTTCGAATTAATTTCACCTCGGTAATATAATAAATGATGATTCAAAAACTAGAACTGATTAGAGACCAAGCTGCTTGCTCGTGTGTTCGTTTTTTTTTTATTTCTTAACGTGTTTTCTTTATATATTTACTTATTCCTTAGCCATCCTCGCACTGTCTCCCTTACATCAGAAGAAACTGGAAATCTTTACAACTAACTGATGGTTTTAAAAGGTTGATAACAGATTTGAAATTAAAATATTTGCATTTTTTCTGGGACAGCCCTGACGTATATTTTTGACTTGGTGCTAAAAATAAATCAAGAAAACTAAATACAAACTCTGAGTAAAGCCGGAAGTTAATTAATAAACAATTGTCTCACTAATTCAGCCATTTTTTTTAGAATAACACCTTTACTGGTTTAGTTTATCGTTTATAAATAACGTGCTTAAGTTTAAAAAAAATATCTTTTACTTATTGTGAGCTCGTAATGCTGTCGGTCGTGTTTAAGTATTGCCATTTTGGTTTCTCGGTTCAAATATCGGTTATGTTAGATGGTAAATATTTTAAACTTAAAAGAATCTGACGAAAGCTTTTTTTACAACAAGATCACCTACCCAACGGTATACACTTATTTATTTCTCTTGGGTGTGATTTCCTGAAAACGCTTTCAAAGGAAATTTCGTCAGTGTACTCATCTCAATTTTCCACCTCCATTGTGCAACAGAGTAAAATATGAAATAAACATAATTTCTTTCACACTAGCTATACAATAATAAAAGAATAACAACCCCTAATAAGCTAATTGTTTAGAATATTATTGTTTTTTTTATTTATCAAATCTCAATCAATATAGAAATGTATAAATATTTCAGACTAGTTTAGTTCACAAAAAAATGTTCTTCCTTGTACCTTTAAAAGTATTTTCCAAAATTTACAGCTGTTACTTTGCTCGAATACATTTTTAGGAATTCAAGTTACCCACCCAGGAGTTGAACCATCTACTAACCCAGCAAAAACTAAATGGAAACATATTTTACATAAGTTACACCTGGTTAAATCACTTGTTTTTCCCCACTTCACTTACTGCAGCTCTGTGATCAATGACATGACTGTAAACCTCGCTGATGCTCTCCAACGCGCTCAGAACTACTGCCTAAGATTCATTTATGATCTAAGACGCAGTGAGCGCATCACACCTTTCTACATTCATTCTAAGTTATTAAAGCTGTGTGACCTGAGATCAATCAAAATTCTTTCGCTAACCTATTCAATATTAAAAAACAATTTTCCAAAATATTTTGTAGATGATTTTAGGTTTGTAGCTGAAGAAAGTGTCAGATACTCACGCCATGCATCATTAACTTTGCGTATGCCTCACCATAGGACCGCAGTTTACGACAGAGCGTTTATTGTAACTGCTTGCCGTCTTTGGAACGATCTTCCTTTAGCTATTAAATCCCTCGATAGTCGTTCCCGGTTTGTGGCAGCGCTAAAAAATCTCTATTTTGAACGTATGGCCATGGTAGGTTTGTCGTAGGGGCCTGTGCGCATGGCGGTCGCTGACTTGTATGTATGTGTGAGTGAGTGTGTGTGTGTGTGTAAGTATTTTTAAAATTTACTGATTTTTGATAAAAGTTTCTGTATCTGAGTTTCTGTAGATTTCTGTTTTGTTTTATTGTATAAGCTGATTATGTTAAAATATTTATATTATGTTTTAAAGTACAGGTTAAGTGTAAGAAAGGGCCATGTGGACCTAACTTTGCCTGTATAAATAAATGATTTTTCATTTCATTTCATTTCATTTTCATTTTATTAGACCCTTGTAGAGTTGTAAACATTGCCTAACAGCTTTTAATGTTACCAAAAGACATTTCTACGCACAACACCTTATTGTTAGAAATTCAAATGAATCTCTCTAACTTCAGTTTTTAGTAAAACAGCACTAAAAAAGCGGATATTAGGCTATGTTATTAGGCAATGCCGTAAGCATTGTAAATAAATAAATGAAAAAATATTCAAATTAGTTATTAGTAGTTAGTAGTTAGTAGTGTTAGTTATTAGTTATTAGTTAGTTAGTTTATTGTATTAGTTTTTTTTTTCTTTCATAAATTAGCCTATCCATCAAAAACTAACAGCAACAGTGTCAAACTGACGAAAAAAAGTAATAACTCAAAAAAGAAATGTTGATACAAAGATTTTTCACTGTTTGTTTCTAAAAATATTAGGAAGCCAAAGGTATTACAGAACATTTAAAACCCTAATTTTTGAGTGAAGTTTCAAAACTGTTGGTGCATAAATGGGCAAAAAATATAAAATTTCTTCGTGGGACACCCTGTGCATCAATATAAACACCCAAAACATATAATATGAGCTATAATATATATACATATAATATATCTATGCGAGAGTGACAGTGAAAGGAACAAATGGACCTATTCCGAACCAAGACTTGTATGAAAACCACCCTCCGGAGAAATAGGTTTGCTTACCCTCAAGAGGTTGGCAAACCTTTGCAAAATTTACCTTCACAAAGCCTTACAAAATACGATCTCGATTTCCTTACTGAAATTTCTAGAACGACGCACCTAAAATTAGCTTTTATATTGTAAAGCATTCGGTATATATGGTCGTTGATGGATTAAATAAACGTTTTTTTTTTAGCGAATTTCCCATATAGGGAATAAGCTATTACCGTAATACTCATGGTAAGACCTGGACCCGGGACCGATTTATTGGTTCGTTTTGAGGTCCCTAGAGGCCAAAAACACCATCCGTTCAAATTCATATATATATATTTATATATATGTGTCCGTTAGCACGATAACTCGAGCAAAAATTATCCGATTTTGATGAAATTTGGTACAAACGTGTTAACCTACATTTATTCGAAGGAGTTCGCGAACCAGCATGATCGGATTATGGGGACGGGGGTTTATGGGGGGTTTTATGGGGTAAAAATAGGTTTTTCCCATTTTTGACCCTAAAAACACAAATATTTACAATTTCTTTTCACACCATATTGTAGAGCATAAAAAAAACAAATAATTTAGTATATTGAAGCGTTATTGTGCGCCTAATGGTTACGGAGAAAATTCCAAAAAACTGTAAATTTAAAATCCCCATGTTATTCTTACGGAGAAAAAGTCAACTGTTGTAGTTTGCTTGTTTATAAACATATTTTGACCGAATTTGGAAAATACATTAATTTCTTACTAACCTATTAACATAAAAAACCACCTTTTTACCCTCCCTGTTGCAGCAAACCTAAGTAGGCCTACTCGTTTAACTAATTCTATTTAAATAGGGAATAAATCTGATATTTTTAAGGAGACATTTTAGTGTAAATCCTATCAGGCTAATGGACATTCGCTTAGTCTGCAGGTTTGCTGTGGCGGGAGTATTTTGCTGTTGTAATTTTATTCAATGCGTCTACATTTTGTTGTACTAAACATAAACAGGTATTTTGTATTTTTGTTCACACATAATTCATTTTATTCTATAGGTCAGCTTTTGCTTAGTTTCAAAAAGTTAATGTAAAATAAAGTTTATTTTATCTATGTTATTCATTTACTAAACACATATTTCATTTATGCTTTCCTTTTTCTCCCGTAATTTTCTTTTAGCGAATTTCCCTATAGGGAAGTAGCTATTACCGTAGGTCTCATGGTAAGACTTAAGCCCGGGACCGATTTACTTTTTCATTTTGATGTCCCCAGAGGCCAAAAACACCATTCGTTCAAATTTTTATATATGTATATATATATATATATATATATATATATATAGATATATATAGATTTATATATATATATATGTGTCCGTGAACACGATAACTTGAGTAATTTTTATCCGATTTTGATGAAATTTGGTTTGAAGGTGTAAAGCGGGATAAACTTGAATGAGTTCGCGATCCAGCATGATCGGACCATGGGAACAGGGTTTTATGGGGTAAAAATTGGTTTTTCTCACTTTTGACCCTCAAAACACAAAATTTCCCAATTTTTCTCTAAACCTTCTTAAAGAGCTTAAAAAAACAAACAATTCAGTATATCAAAGTGTTTTTGTACGGTTATTGGTTACGGAGAAAACTAAAAAAAATTGTAAATTTAAAATTTCCATGTTATTCTTATGGAGAATATTGTAAAATGTTGTAGTTTGCTTGTTTATGGATATCTTTTGATCAAACTTGGCAAATATATTCATTTCATACTAAGCAATAATTATTTTACTTAAAACACACACTTTATTAGTTTCCTTGTAGCAGCAAACCTAGGTACTCGTTAAACCTAATGTTATTTAAATAGATCGATTGAAAATCAATTCAGCCAAATGGAAATTCGCTTAGACGGCAGGTTTGCTGCGGCGGGGGTATTTAATGATGTAAATGTAACTAAATCTTTGTCCTCGGAACGTACATCTTAACATTATCCTGGATTCATTACTTTTGTAAAGTAGATATATTGGTATGTGGAGGAGGTTCATTGTTATTTTAATAAGGAAAAAAGCTCACGTTTACTGTACGTAGAATTTTATTGGTGCTTTTTATTTTTGAAACAGCAGTTAGTTTCACAGCTTGAGGTGGTCTTGATGAATAAATAAATGTGTTATAGTTACTGAGGTTTTTTTAAGGGTTGAAACAATAGCTTTTCAATCATTGTGTATTTAGGAAAATACTTTGTAGTTGAGCACTTAAAACTGATAAATCTCTACTGTGAGAAAATATCTGTCAATAATCTGCGAAGTTTTAGAGTGTTTTTGTATCTTTTCGCGTCAGCTGCAGGATTTTTTGTAAGCTTTTAACATCAAAGTTATATTTATAAGTGTGGATTTTAAAATACTTTTAATTTTTTTTTTTTGCCCTTTATGAACGCTAGATAATTTATTCATTTAGCCTAACTACATACAAGTCCAATATTGTCATTTAGTGATGGCAAATATTTGTAATTATATCAAATTTTTCTTTAATTTTTGGAAATTTGTATCATTAACGATCAATAAACTAAAATTCTTTTTAAATTCTCCAAATATTTACCTAACATAATGTATGGTGAAAACCTAAACAGCAATTTTTTATCGTCTTGTTTGACTACTTAGTGAATAAAATAAAAATAACAAACAATTTTGTACATATTATTTTTCTCCTCTATAAGAGTACAATGCAAGTGCAGATGTGAAATGAACATTCCACCAAAACCACTCCGAGATACTATTGAAACAACCCTCAAGAGAAATAGCAATGTTTACTCCTCTGGGGCTGATACTCATCTCCTCGATGTTTCTGTATATGTATACTTCAGCATGATTTTTTTCTCTTCTTAAAAGATGTTTTAAATGTTATCTGTAAATAATTACTTTCATTTTAGAACGGTGAATTTAAATCAATAAACTTAGCAAGTTTGGTTTACAAACATGGTTTATAAACTTGTATAGTATACTCTTGACCGTAATAACATAAAATCCTTTTGAAATATAATTTTTATATTCATATAAAAAAATCTAACTCTTAGCTTGTTATTATTGAGATACAGTATTAAATTTTAAACAATATCCGTCACTGTAATTTAGTTTGCGAGTCGGTGGATATTTAGGTAGAGCGACTGACAGATCGAAGTAACCGAGGTTGGTAGTATTGTACTGTAACAGGTCGCTTCTCGATTTGCTATATTCATTTTACTCGCAATTCCTAGGGATGTGGACGGGCAATGGATGGCGTGGTTAACCTCTTGGAACAAGAAATGATTAAGATACGATGTTGAAACAGCGTTTCCAGTTTAATAAAGCAAACTATATTATACTATTTTGTCCTAGAAAGCTAGACTCGAGCCCGGAATCATTTTTCACATTACTTCAGGGGTTACGGCATTATTACTTCTATAAAATCTATTGGTTATTTGGCGGGATTTGAACCCGGGACCTCAGGAACCAGAGTCCCGCGCTGTAACCACTACAGCTCGCTCCCCAAGGAATTGCGACATTATTACATAGATAGAATCCATCGTTGATTTAGGGGGGATTGTAATCCGGGACCTTAGGGACTGAAGTCCCGAGCATATTAGAATACTTATTAGAATCAGTCACTAAACATTTGCTAATAATTATTTTTTGCTTGTATAAATTTTAGAAACGAATAAAAAGTATTTCTAAAGAACATTCTGGTGCCTAAGTGGCCTCGTACTTCGTGGCTTTTAAAGGAAAAGCATTGTGTCAAAGAAATAGTTGTTGAATGCTTTTACTTGTGTACTTTCATGGTTTTCAAAACTATTTCCATTGAAATAGCAAATGTCTGAGTAAATGTTTTTTTTTCATTTAACTTAAAAATAAATATGAAAAAAATACCAAATTTGTTGCATATAAAGTCATTAATTTTAATCATTACTAATGAATACAGTTCAGAGACACGTACTGTTTTAGCTTTGAGGTGTCAAAGTTGTTTGAATGTAAGGAAATCGTAAAGGTGAACGATGTTCGTCTTTTAGAGTTAAAGCTAAAAGCTCAAGTCTTCATAAATCTTAACATCTGACAAAAGTTAGTGCAAATACAAGTCGTAAACAAATTTTTTTTTTTTTCTTCAAAAGATAAGGATCGGAGTACTTATAATATTATATTCATTCATTTTTCAGCTTCAGTCAACCTCTAAACTGTTGGGAAATTTGTTTACTGTTTACTACAGTGATTAATTTTTTTTTGTTGGTCCTTTTACAGCAATCAGGGCTTTGAAGCTTTGTTTCTTTGTCAAATCTAGTATAGTACTCGTATATCACTTGAGTAATATTTGTTTCGTTATAGTGCAGCAAAAACAGCCGTTTATAACATATGTGTTGTGAGTCTATTTCCAGTTTAGGTATATGTAATACAGGCATCCTGTAACTTAAACGGAAAATAAAGCACATTTACCCTCATTATTGGAAATATCACCTTATACCTAGAGATGACATCAATAATGTAAGTCAAATGTGTGTAAAGGTATTGACTCTATAATTATTAATAAGAGTAAGCCTAATTCTCTGAAAAATCTTATTCCCAAACATTACACCTTACTGGTATTTGACGTTAAAGAATATTAGGTTTGCTTCGAAATAAAAAAGTAAATTTATTAATTTATGAATTAAGTTAAATTATCTTGTAGTGGTTACAATTTGTTTTATATTTTGAAAATTAATGCTCTTTTGAATATTCATGGATTCCCAAAGCTCAGCTTAAGCGATTTTGATTGTATAATTATTTCATAAAAATTTTATATTATTTTCTGTACATTAATTCTATACAGGGTGTTGAAAATGTCTGGAACCAACATTATATTAGGTGAGTGGTTAAAGAAAAACAACTGATATTTTGTATATGGATATACTATGGTTTTACCTATCTTTTGATGCCTTATGAAATTTTTTACCACTTATAGGGAACGTCCCGTAGAGGATGCAGTAAAAGGTTTTAATGGAAGCCTATGGTAAATGATACATCATTTTAAAGGCCAATTTTTTCTGAGTAAGGAGCCACAAGTTTCATCTCAAAAGGACCTTCCTAGCAAAAATGGCGACTGTTTGAAATTTAAAATTCAATTATTTTCAAAAACTTTAAACAGTCACCATTTTCGCTAGCGTGGTCCTTTTGAGATGAAACTTGTGGCTCCTTACTCAGAAAAAAACGGCCTTTTAAATGATGTATCATTTACCATAGGCTTCCATTAAAACTTTTTACTGCATCCTCCACAGGACGTTCCCTATAAGTGGTAAAAAATGTCATAAGGCACCAAAAGATAGGTAAAACCATAGTATATCCGTACACAAAATATCAGTTGTATTTCTTTAACCACTCACCAGATATAATGCTGGTTCCAGACATTTTCTACACCCTGTATGTGTTTTAGTAAGGTTGGTCAAGTATGGGCCTGTGACAAATTTGAGTTTTCAAACGACAAAATAGTTATATCAGTCTATAAAATTTAATCATTAACTGGAGCAAGTGGAATAATATTTAGCTAAGAAAAAACGAATCTTGATATGTTTTAACATTAAAGCAAAGTTAAAATGTTTGTTGAACATTATAAAACGAATATAGAGCGAGTTTTAGTCATGGCTTTCGCATCTCCCTTGTGTAAAGGATGTTTTTCCAGTCTAACGCCGGGGAAATGTGTTTGTGCGGATTCATGAGCGCAAACAAGATAACGCTGAAAACTTTGTTTGGAATTAAAATTAAATTTCCACACCAAAGACTCTATAAAGACAAGTCTTTCACTGTGTTTCCTTGTAGCACATTTGAATAAGTTAAGAGTTTCGTTTAAGCCTTTTATTATTTGTTACAAAAAAAATTGTAATGTTTTATTATTTTAATATTTGTATTATAGTGCCACAAAAATGTCTTTTTTCACCAATTCCTTTTAACCGGTTGTTGTATACACTTACTTCTCGCAACATGTTCCAAAACAATCTAATGACGATGCATAACTATTCTTTGACGTTAGAATGGGGTTCGGTTAGATTTGTAGCTTTATCATACGACCAATCTCTTGAAAATAACTTAAACGTAATATAGGCTACGCAATGTTTAAACTACCTTTTTACAAAGCTATTTAAATTTTCATTTTGACAGGGTTTCAATACAGTTTGGTCACAGTGTCAGGTCTACCATTGTAATCTTTATCTTATACATTTTTGCATTTAAACATTTCATTGGTAAAAATACAAAGAACTTGTTCCTATATGGCCTATCGCTTTCATTTGTTATTTGTAAATTAAATACATTTCCAATGAGTTTCAAGCCACGTGTATAATTTACGCTACAGAGAGTGGATTTCTGGGGAAGCTTGTGTGGTTCCCATGGATTACAATGTATAATCCCCGAATGTGAACCAAGGCTCAAGACTATGTCCATCCGCACTCTACCATATACGATAACAATCCTGTAGTCGATACTCTTAATTTATGTATTGTATATTTAATAATACATTTACGTAGTTTTTTTAATTTGGAAAATGTTGTTGGTGATTTGGTTTGACGGACATGCGCAGACCTAAGCACAACTAACTAAAAGAAGATATACTAATATCTTAAAAATAAAATATATTTTGGTGTAAAAAGTAATTAAATCAAAGCTATATTTTTTTACGTAATCCCAAGACGAAATAATGTGTAGCTTTTAAGTTTTTGCCGTCAATCTACATTTTTTCCTATTTTCGTACATCAGTTTTACCAATGTTTTAGTTTATTATTGTAGTCAATTATTTCAGCATGGTTTGGCTTTCAATTTCCAAGCCGTGTTGTATTTGTTTCGTTTACTGTAAAACTTTATTTGTTCACTATCCTTGTTTACATTCTTTCTTATACAGGGTATCCCGGAACTCTCTACCAATATCTTAGGGCATTGCTCCTGGGTAAGAAACATACCTAAATATCATATTTAAATTGTCCGAAAGTCCTTAGTTACTCACACAGCCGCCATTTTGTTTTTTCGATTATTATTATTTTTTCTAAAGAATGGTTAAACATACGAAATGGAAACTTTGCACAAACATTTATGACAACTAGACAAAGCTACAACACAATTATGACGATTTATCAAATTCATAAAACAAAATGGCGGCCGTTTAAATGTTTGTAAAATCAGCGGTTTTCGAGCTATTTCAGAAACAAAATTTTAAACGGCCGCCATTTTGTTTTATGGATTTGATAAATCGTCATAATTTTTTTGTAGCTTTGACTAGTTGTCATAAATGTTTGTGCACAGTTTCCATTTCGTATGTTTAACCATTCTTTAGAAAAAATATAATAATTGAAAAAAAAACAAGATGGCGGCTGTGTGAGTAACTAAGGACTTCCGGACAATTTAAATATGAAATTTAGGTATGTTTCTTACCTAGGAGAAATGCCCTAAAATATTGGTAGAGAGTTCCGGGACATTCTGTATTTTTAATCGTGACTGTTTTTATTTCTTCTTTACCTAAATTTCATTTATTTTTGTTTATTGTTGTAGGATTCACCGGAATGAAGGGGCAAAAAGGAGAAAGAGGAGAGCCTGTAAGTACATAAACATTTTTTCATATTCTATGCCATTTTGTTCTTACCTATCTTTATAATTTTAACGAACTGTCCAATCATACATTGCCATCACTAAAGTACTGTACTGTAAACATGTTTATTTAGTTGGCTGATAGATAAACACACTTTATAGTTTATTTTAACTGAATATTTATTAAGGAGTCTTTTGTCAAATAATAATCAATTGATATTTACTTTTACCTGAGTCCAATCTTGTAATTTATTGGAACAATCTTTGATCGGATAAACAACAAATACGTAACAACAAATTTGATTCGAGCAACTTATACCTATAAATACTGAAAATTACTTATCGATCACTAAGCAGGTATTTCTATCGCATGATCCCAATTAAACCAGAATCGGTCACATTTCCGGATGGCTTATTATTTAACAATGTTCTTTCAAATAGGAATCTCTCATGTCTGGTAGGAAATTAAACCAAATGCACAATTTAACCGTTTTAGAGAGTTAATTGCTATGTATTATGATCAATTGGAAGGAAATTATGACCCTTAATTAACTTCCCAAATGGTAATTTTATAACGCCAATCGGGGTCTAATATGAGTTGTTATTGTTTATTTATCACGTAGTTCTAGTTTACTGTTTCTTTGAAATAATTGCAGTTAATTTTGTTTATCTCTTTTTTAAGTGTACTAATAAAATTTTATAAAAACCTACAGCAACATAAATGTTAAAAGGTATGAATATTTATATAGCACTAAAACAGTCGTAGATTTCCCAGACTCATAACTGTAAAAAATGTAAACATTTTTCAAATAGAAATTTCTTACTACATTGAGGTCAAAGTATGCATTATAAATTATGTAGTAATAGTTTCTTCATAGTATGGCCAAGTGGCTAAATCATTATAAAAGTTAAACCATTCACACACTTTTAACAAAAAATTTCTTTATTTCGGCATTAGCCTTCTTCAGTATGTAGTAATTAAATTATGTAGAAAGACTATGAATGGTAGATGTATTTTCAAATCCATAATACCACTTTGAAGATTTGTGTTCTTGATTTACCTTCTATGCATCATACCTATGTATTAAAATATCTTAATATTCTACTGAATTCCACGAATATCAAAATTTTTTTGCTTAAAAACTACGACCATATTACTTTTCCTGTCACAATTATTACTCTTCCTGTCCCAAAACTTGCTGTCAAAGAATATTGAGATTTACGTTTGCTAAACAGGAATAGGTTATTGTGTTTCTTTTTAAAAATATACTTCAAACAAAATGTTGTTTGTTGTTTGCTTCATTAAAACAAAAGTCTTCAAAATATGATACTATAGACTTTGACGTAGTTTTTGCTCGAATTGTTCATTATTAGTGTAACAGTTAGTATCTTATCCTTAGGGACCTCCTGGCGAATCAATAGAGGGTCCTCCAGGTCCACCGGGACCTCCCTACAATCCTAGAGGAACATCAGGACTTCCTGAGTTTGGTTCAGGTGATGACGGGGTGAGTTGAACACATTAGGACATTATTTAAGTAAATGTATTGTTATGAGCAACATACTACATAATGGTGGTTGGATACCAAGCTATACCGAAGTAAGATTTAGTTGTTTTAGTATCGGAGTGAGTTTGCCGAATCATATTATTTTACCAACATACAAAGCCGTACTGTTAATTCACGTTTTCAATTTTTATAACATAATTTGGCATTTTTGGTTGGAAAAATAAACAATTTAAGAGCTGTTGAAAGTTTTAACCCGAAAAAATGAGGTGGGAATTTTTTTTTAATCTTGACCAACTAAATTTTGATATTTTAGTGAATTTACCACATAGGGAATAAGCTATTACTGTATGTTTCATAATAAGACATAATAACACAATTTACTTTTTAGTTTTGAGGTCCCCAGAAGCCAAAATCACCCAAAAATGCATCCGATTTTGATTAAATTTTGTAGAGTTTGGTCATTATGTTTAAAAATCAAACTTATAGGGATGTATTAAGTAAGTATAGGATGTATTAGAGGCGTATTAAAATACTATCTTACAAGTCCATCTTTTTTAGGGAGGAGGCAATTGGAGAGTTCTAAAAATATGTTCTTGCAACTTATTTATTTTATATATACCTTTCCTTAACGCTTAAAATAATGTTTTAAAGCATATTTTCACTTTATCTCAAACGTTACTTGAAAATCTTCGACAAGTATATTTTATCTTACCATGCTTTGGCAAAACATAAAACATGACACACTAGTCCGATAAATAAAATAAATTTAATGTAATGTTTAATTAAATATTTAACTAAATGCAGACTTCTTTGACCTCCGTTTTATCAGTAAACAATTTCAAACCCATTCCCCCACATGAATAATAACAATAAACTGTTTTTCCAATTGAAAACACTATCATCACGATAAATATTTGTGTAAACACAATAGTTACAAAACTCTTTGTGGAGAGATGAACACAAATATTCACAAAGCAATAGAGCTGGATCAAACGTAAATCATCAGTGATATGATGTACCATTTGTCATAGTGTCAAAGGAAATTATGATTTGGGTTCGTTTCTATCAGACCTCCGACCTCTGTGGATTCGATATTCTTCTTTTGATTTGTTGATGCGCAAAATCCTATAGATTCTCTAACGAATTGTCAAAATATATTGTGACGGTGAATAGTTAGAATTACAATCATGTTTAAACGTAAAGTACAAAGGGGCAGAGCCTTGTTGGGTGGTGTTTCAACTTCCTCCAGGTGGGGTTTCATAGTTAAAACTATCAAAACAGTTACATGTTCTTAAGAAAGATTTGTCATCATAAACAATACAGATTAAATCTATTGTTAATGGTAATAATAATTCCGCAATGTAAAACTATACATTACAACGAAGTTGAGAGAAATATATTTGTACTTTATATACACTCAACGAACGGAGCCGACGAAAAATATAAAATAAACATAATATTGAATATGAAGATATAGAAGTAAATATTTTACATGAAACCTCATTTTATGCCGATTGGAGGCATTGTTAATTATAAGCTCTTGATAGATTAAATAAAAATACCCCCGCCGCAGCAAACCTGCAGACTAAGCGAATTTCCATTTGTCTGAATTGATTTTCAGTTAAATATATTTTAATAACATTAGGTTTAACGAGTACCTAGGTTTGCTGCTACAAGGAAACTAATAAAGTGTGTTTTTGAGTAAAATATTGATAGCTTACTATTTTATTGAAAACGTTGTTAGGCTATCCAATAGTCTTAAATATTCTTATAATCTATATAAGTCTATTAAAGTCTTATAAGTCTATATAAATAGATTTAAGATCATATGACAACAGTCATTGTGTCAAACATTTATAAAATTACCAAAAAAATTAATGTAAACAAAAATTGTTTACATCCTTAATATAATTTTAAAACCATTTAAAAGTCCTTGTATCATGATACATTCTGCAATTTACCATTCGCATGTGCAATCAAAGCATGAAATACACTCATATAAGTCGGGCAATATCCTGATCAAAGGAATATTTTTAACTTCAGGGCTCAATGTCTTTATTTACATTTAATCAACCCGAGGTGCTGCTCATGTCAAGTGTTCCAAAGCTCTATTGTGTGACTTTGATATCCACATATGAGCCATATATTGTCGGGAAAATCTACTTAAAATAGGCTCTCGAGGCTTTGCTGCTGAGCTCTAGTTTCATCTCTTGCACTGTTTTGTTTACCATTTTTTCTTAAAATTAAATATATCAAATAAACAGTATCTCGAAGCTCTAAATAAGATTAATTAATATATGAGTTAGATTTCTGTGAGTGAATAGAAGATATAAGTTAAGTAATATTAGATATATACGTTATAAATAAAAGGTTAAATACCTGTAGTACTGTTTGTGATCCGAACTTAGGTCAGTGACCCAGGTTTCGAACCTAAAGGTTCATCTTCAAGCTGTGACGGGTTAAAACATAGCCCCCGCTATTTAAATATTTAGGGACTTCAGGAAACAAATGAGGGCAATAACAAGAGTTAGTTTAACTTTTGTTGTAAAATAAAGCACACCAACTAACATCTATGTATAATTACCTTTGAAACACTTTGATAAGAGAATCTATATTCGTGTTTCATTTCAAAACATATTTATTTTTTTTAAGTTCGACAAAAAACGTTCTTCTCCCATTAGTTAACGTATTTATGTACTGTAATTGCAATTGTTACATATAAATGTTTGTTTACAAAGTATTGCGATGCCTTGTTAATTAGTTTTTTCAAGACTATTTTAACCGTTTGTAACCACAGAAATCAAATAGAATTTTAAGAAGACATATAACAATGTTTTTGCTATATAGTTCACAAAACAATAAAACTTAAATGTATTGTATTCAATCAGATATTTGACCATAGATGATAGGAGAGTTAGGCCTAAATAAAGTTATGATTTTAAAATGTTTATTTTTCTTTGACTTTATCATTAGGTCTAATCTATTTCAACAACCCATATGTAGAATATTGTTGCGATGTAGGCAATTTCAAAAGATCTTTCAAAGTGAAAGTAAATTCTCTTGTTTCTTTGAGCTTTGAGGGAAGAAAGACGAAAAAGAATCTTTTAGAAAACACGTCTCAGGGTAAATAAAAGTGGGTTCAGTCTCGACGATTCACACATTAGTTCAGTAGAAGAGTTCCATATAGAGTTTCTACATAAATGGTATTCGGTTTCGTTTAGTTATTTTTTTTTAGTTGTTTGATATTACTGAAATAAAATAAATAAACTACTAAAAATAAAATTTCCTTTTCTGTAATACTATTTCATCCATAACATAAATTTTGGCCACATACAAAACTTTATCAGTTGATTTCAAATAAAAAGCAATTAGTGAATTAAATTAAAATATTGGTGTTCTATTTTAAGTTGTCTTTTTCCATTTTCATTTATTGTGTCATCCATTCTATTCTAAATAGGCTAATGTAGTACTAGTTGCCTAGAGCATCAACAATTTTATGTTCATATAGCATATAGTTACCATCAATGTTTTCTTATACAACCATCCCAGTAGCAGGAACTATACAAATATTTTTATATCATACCTTGTTTTGTAGTAACTTTTCTTACAGATTTTCTTTTTCCAATATTTAGCTTACCCGTCGGGCGTTGTTGTGATTTCAAGAAAGTTAACCAGTCTATATAATTTAAGATATGTAAACAATATATATTTTTTACAGTGTCCACAAAACTCTATTGATAGGATAACTAATATAAGCTTAGATTTTAAAATATGGGGTCAATCATAGGTTGATACATCTATGTATTAAATATATTGGCTTTTCTTTTCCGAGTCGGTTTGGATCTTCAACTAAACCGATCTATAAAGTTTCGGTCTTCAATTAAAGGTATAGACGCACAGATATGCCATTAAGCATCGGACAGTAAGGTAGTAAATATTTAAACTCAATATGTGTTCAGTTTTTTCTTTAGTCTTATTAAACTCATGACAATTATTAATACCCTTTTTCCAATTCCGCAGCTGATAAAGCAAAAATGCTGTCTTAGAGCCCTGAAAAAAAAAATTTATGGTGGTGGTCTGAGGGCTAACTCAAGAATCTAGAACAAATCTAGAAAAAAATAGGATATGTCACTGAAGCGATTAGAACATTTTCTGGTTTCAAGCTTCCACTAAAATCTATACTATGCTAAAGTTAACTTACTGTTGGCTGTTTGTAAGTCACCCCGCAGTAATGTTGACCCTGACTATGTAAAGAAACAAGAGTTCAATAGTTCTAATTTCTACCCAAATTTATAAAAGGTAAATTTCTTATGTTGTATATTTTGACTGAAGATAAATTTAAGCTTTTCATAAATCTCTTTCTTGGTCGACTTAAATGATAGTATTCGAATTTAAAAACAGCTGGTATGATCCAGCACGTGATCTTGATATTTATCATTGAGCTACCAGTTAATGATGCTTCCAAGTCAAGTGTCATAGCTTGATTTTAAAGAACCTCCTGAAAGAAAATGACATTGGCATTGAATATCTTAAAAAAGACTATTTCTTGCCCTTATTCTTGTCCTTTACTTGCAGTTCCTGCCCGCTGGAGGAGTAGTTGGTCCTCCAGGACCTCCTGGGGAGTGTTCCTGTAACATTACGGAAGTCCTGAAGAACTTCAACCTTCCAGAGCCTGTACAAGGACCTCCAGGGACTGACGGGAAGACGGGCGCACCTGGAATGCCGGTATTTACAACTTTTTTTGCAACACTTTAATTCCTCATTATTATGACTTGAGCATACAAATATTGATATTCCATCAAAATTCTATTTATTTATTAGGAATGCAAGCCATTTGTTGTAATTATTTAGGAAAGCAAAAGTTTTCTTTGTTTGCCAAAATTGGCCTGATTGAAAATATTTTAAATAGTAAATTCTTTTAAATTATGCTCTCGGTTTTTATGACTCAGTCGCTCTTAAAAACTTGTTATAAAGGTCGTGTTCTGTGAATTCTTGTTGGATTTTTTTTTTTAGAGTAGCTTTTGAATCCTCGGAAAATATAATTTGACTTACGTTTGACATAAAAAAGCTTAGCTAAGCTGCTCAGCAACTAGATTTATTAGGTTCGCTCAAAAGCCTTGTTTTCCTTTTTTCATGAACACTTCATAGCTTTGTTTAAATTCAGGGAAACATTTTTGACCCTAAATTTCTTATGTTTTGTTGATATAAATATCTTAGGTACAACATTACTCTCTATCATAACTAGCAGTGTTGGGTTAAATTAAATTACAAAGTTTGCATTGTTAATTAAATATTACTTTTTATAACGTGTTTCCTGCTATTTAGGAAGTATTTGGAAAGTTATATACTGGCAGTGTTTTACTTTCAACATGCTATGTCAGGGATTGTCGGGTCCGGTGGGCGAGAGAGGATTGCCAGGACCTAAAGGAGAGAAGGGAGACCGAGGAGATGAAGGTCCTAGAGGTCCTGAGGGAATCCAAGGACCAAAAGGTAAAAACTTAATTCATTAACTCGTGAAAAATCTAACAAGATCCATCGGTGAGGTGGACATATTTGTTATGGATATAGTTAATTAAGTTTTACAAAACATAAGTCATTGTAAGGCCGACATAACCTATATAAATGTTTAGTCGATTTACAGTTTAATTGGGTTAAATAATTAGATTATCTGGTACAGTATACAGCACACAGTGTACGTGTATAGTAAGAGTACATACGTATATAACACACACACCAACATTCCCAAGGAAAATTAATCATATCTACAAAATGTATTAAAAACAGTACAGTAATATCAGAAGTTTCGTATTCACATTAAACTCCACATTAAATAATAATTTTGTTGAAACCACAGCTAATAGTAATAACTTTATGATAATTAACTTGCCAGTAGAGCTTAAAACACAAGACGAAGAGTGGAAGTTATAGCGAGAGTTATACGCTTTCTGACTCCAAAAGTTAGTCAGTTAAAAACTAATTTCCTTGAGGTAAGGAATATTTAAACATCTTTCTTATAGGTTTTTGGTCTTGATTGATATTCTAATTTGAGGAATGCAATTTAGACTAAGTGTTAGTCTATTTATTTTATATTTCATTCCCATGCAATAGTTTAATTATTTCAAAACATTTCCCTTATTATTTTTAAGCTGAGTAATTTTGTGAATGTTTTACCCTTTTAACGATTTCTAACATATGAACTAAAAACATTATTTTATTGTTTATTTTAAATCCATAAAACAGTGTTTTTTAAACAAAAATCCTGTTTCGTAGAAGCTTTTTAACTGTCGTAAAGAGGGTAAAATGCATTTTCAAATAATTTTTCTCAACCTAAAAGAAATAATAAGTATGCATTAGTATTGAAGAAATTCTTTATTGTGAGCTCGATCAATTTATGAAGCTATGATAATTTTATTCAAAACCACCCTGATTATTTCATTAGACTATAAAGGCTTAAATATTCTTACACTGCTACAAATTGAAAGTAAATTTAAATGTAAGACCTACTACTATGGTTTTACTATAGCGAAAAACACTTAAGGTTATCAACATCTACATTGGATCCTATACTGAAAACCATCCACGCCTAAAACATGTTTTTTATGTTGTCAATAAATGTAGCATTTGAGATTTCTTAATTTACTAACATAAGACACTACCCTGACAAAATTTCACTATAAGTTGTTTTTTTTATTACACAGAACTTTAAGGAAAGGGCCCTAAACCCTTTGTGACTGTAATAAACCTAAAGTACACTAAGTAGGTCTTAGACCTAAGCTCTGACGGAATCAGGACTTAACAGCCCTTAGCCTAAGTAGAGTAATACTACAACTAAGCCAGTGGCTTTATGTGAAAATGTGTTCCATTATCGTGTGTGGTGATTAATTATATTTCACCAAGCAGTAAGTAAAAGTGTTTTTAAAGCACTACAAGTACCTTTACCTTTGAAAGGTTTTGAATTGATATAATGATGTGTTACGGTATTTAAAATGTGTTTATCAAGGAATATGCTCGAGCTGTTTGTGTTTAACAACTACTTACTTATTCAATACAAATATTACAAATTAAATACAAATACAACTTGAATTTTCATCAAATAAAATTTTAAATGAAAATTACTAAAAGATATTTACTAAAGCCAAATATTTCATTATTCATTCGTAATCACTAATCTGTTAGAATATATAATATAACACCTTCTGAATAATCACATATTTCACATAGTACGTAAAAGGGTCATTAAAATAATGGATAAATATAAAGGTAATTTAGCCCAGTAAGTAAACCTGTAACCAGCGAGGCTATAAATTCTCGGCAAACATTAACACTGGAGAAGAAGAAGAAATATGGCCAACCAAAGTCCTAAAGTTGCTAACTTAGTCTGACAGAGGATAATTTCCTTCAGGCAAAGAAGAATGTTAAACAATCTTTCCTGTTGAGTTTCAGTTTTAATGAACCCTCAGCTGTGCAAGAGACGGATTCAATAGTCTAACTTTCCTTGAATGTATCTAATGGTGATTTTCTCTAACATATTTAATAAACGAAGATTATTTTAATTTAATGTGTTTGGTTAGATTTTTTATTGAAATTTTTTAAAACAAAGTATGCATAGCTACTTTGATCATTGCAAAATTGTGTAACCACAATATAGGTAAAATATAAAATCCACCCCTAACAAGATTACTAGCTTTTTAATAATTTACCTTTTTTTACGTTGTGTAAAATTGATAAGTCTAAGAGAAACATTGAAATGTGAACACTCATTACATAGATTTAAATACCAAACATAAAGCGGCCAATAAATTATATTGGCTATTGCCACAACAATATGACATTTTAATTAGTTTATACAACCATAAAAAAGATAATGCATAACTTTTAATTCAAGCATTTACATTTGAAAAACTAATATTTTTGAATGACAATTCCTGTGATTGAAATGCAAAATGTTTCTGTTATGACTTTAACCAACCAGAAAGCACATTTTACAACATGTTCTGGAAAATAAAATGTATTTTTGAACTACTTGAAAGTTGAACATACCTTTTTATAAGTAGAAGATTAGTCCTGAAGAGTCAACGTATATTTGAGTATTTTTATGATTACTTATAGCTTGTTTAAATCTACGTCTCCGTGATAGCCTATGTGATAAAAAATGTAATTAGTTTAGATTTTGATCAAACGTGTTAATTGAATATTACATTAAAAAATGCAATGCCGGCAAATGTAATTGTATCCATGCAGTTATTGGTTTAGTTATCTATCAATTGATATTTTAATCTCATTAGCTTCATTAGGCTCCGGCCTCCGTGAAATTGGAATGTGATTAATTATCACTGATGTTGGAAAACAACTGCAGATCTTTTATCAACAATAATGGTCAGCGGCAAGCAAATGCATTTTTTATCATGATATAAAATCAGTTTAAAATATGCTCTTCTTTGTAAAATTTTAAATGATATTAACGTGTGTATCGGCAGTTTATAAAAGCTTAACAACAAATATCTTAAGTAGGTCCGAGATTTTCAAGTCCAGCACAATGAAGTGCAAGGTGTTGTGAAGGTGAATACAACTACTGTAAATGGAATTACACAATGGTTTCAGTACAAAATAAATATTACTTTTAAGTTTTATTTTATGGAAAAAAGTGACCATAAGGAAATGGATTATTGCCGAACCTTATTAATGATCCTATTTCAAATTCCTATTTCAATATTCTTCAATATACACAATTTTGTGACACTGTATATATAATAATGTTTGTATAAAAGTAATAATTTGAAAAATAAGTAATTGTTCTAATGTATAAAAATGAAATTGTCTATTTTAATGGTGTACACCAGTATACTCTATAAAAAAAAAAAAAAAAACTGTGTTTTGTCTCGTATTTTCGGTTTGTAATTCAAAGACCATCCTTGATTTAAACTCTAAAGTGTAATAAAAACACTGTTATAGCTTGTACATCCTATATTTACTGACCGTTTGAAATTTTCAGATGGGTTTTCTTAAGGAAATTACATTACTGTAATTCTATAAATTGCTTTTAAAAATTTCCTTTTGTCGCCCCTTGTATTTACAGAGTTGAGCCTAAACACCTTGAAATTAATTAGTAATAAATTACAATCCTAAGAAATATAATTGTCTATGCTTTACATGAGTGTAATAATAATCCTAGCGAAAGACAAATTTCCGTCAACTGTCTAGCAAACGGAACTTCGTCCATCCTAGTTAAACTATATAGTTAGTTTTGTAGTGAACGATTTAGCCCTTAACTTTTATTTCTCAGAGCTCAATAAAAAAAAGAAATCAAAGACGTTGAATCCAAATCATTTAGAATTAAAATTCATGCAATTAAGCCCAATTGTAATTGCCAGCAAATCAATTAAAACTTTCATTTGAGATAACGAATTTGTGATGGTTCAGTGGGTCAGTAGTTTTAATTAACTGTGAGTTTGTACGTGCTGAAGGATTTTTATATCTTTTCATAGGAAGTAACTACAAGAAAATGGTCTTAACATAGTGAATATGTGCTTTAACCTTACGGAAATCATTACCAAATCCATATGATGCTCATAAACTTAAACATTTAGCATGAAATCTTGAATGTTGTTTGATGGACTCATGTAAAACAAACCTCTGATAGTAACCAATAGGAGCTCACATAGTAACTATAATGTATAATTATCTAGTAAATAACTTATTCAGGCCTAAAAATACATTCTAATTTTTATATAATACATATCACAAAACAATAAAAGATTTAAAGGAGTAGGCAAAAGATTGCATGTAACCCCCAATTAACTTTTAAATGGATTACCCTACGAAAACTAAACTATGCTCACCTTTAAATAGCGTAAAAGTGCAAATCTTGGTTGGATTGACATTTCCCCTGGAACCTCGAAATAGGATATTTTGAGGAAGCCTAAAAAATTAAAATCTAAAGCCCCATCAAGGGGCACCTCAAAGGTTTTCATAATAGAAGAAAAAACATTAAAACCCGAGTTCTCAATTTCAACCTTACTGTACTCACAACGCCCATACCAGTTCCATATAATCAACATTTCTTGTAAATATTTTATCATTTCAAAGGCTGCTCTTTTATTTATCTAGTGTTTTCTACAAATATTTCATATCAGAATTAGATTGTCCATAATTATATTCGTCATTGACAATGTAGCATTCATGGTGCCACCATTGTTGCCAGCACAGTAGTACAAAATGACGGCCATTTTAATAAATTGTACCAACCTCGGAGAACTCTAAATGTTTTTAAATAACCATGAACATTATATTACACACCAATTTAGTCAAGAGACGCATCTTGGATATATTTTTAATGAAATTAAGCATTGACAGTTTTTTTTAGTTTTGCTTCATAAGCAAGACATTTAAATTAGTTCAAGAACCCACCTAAAACAATCAAGGAAAGAGATTTTTTGTGTTAATTTTCCCAAATTTAAAGTTTTCCTTTAATTCTTTTATGTATTGTGTACGTATTGACTGTGTGGTACACATTACAGGAGACCAAGGCCTACAAGGACTTCCAGGAACTTCTGGCAGCCCAGGTCCTCCAGGACCTCCTGGCAGAGCAGAGGGAGCCTACAATATGGACGTGAGTGTATATGAAACACAATAATCAATGATAGCCCTTTGCTGGTGGAATCAAATGAAAGCAAAGCTGGTTCTCTCAGTTTTCATTGAGTATGACGAAGCGAAGCTCTTTGGGGTCAATTTAAATGCACAATGCCAACTTTCTTTTATCATCATGCAATTACAGCTGAGCAGATCCAGCCAAACTTACCAAGGTTGTTTTGACAACTAACGAGAAAGTTTGTAAAGAAACAGATTTCAATTTGATAATATATATACAGTTAAAAATTAGCTTAACATTTAAACATGTTTACATTAGGCTCTTTGTTTGCCATGTTGGTCACAAAATAAAAAATAAAAATATAAACAAAGAATTATAGCATATGTTAATAACTAAGCCAATATACAACATAAATACAGTACAAGGGAATAAGGACCATTGATCAAAATTTGGGCCATAGAATCAAAACACTTTACAAATAGTAAAGTATTTTACAGATTTTCTTTATGTAATTTATAAATTGGGAACAAAACAAAGTCTTAATATATTTTAAGTCTATCTTATAGTTATTATAGTAACGTTACCTTAATTATACATTAATTTTATAACGGATACTCTGAAAATTGTTTTACAAATAAATTAAATATATAATGGATAAAGTTACTAGATTTTTTGTTATTTTCAGTAAAGTTTTATAGGTACCAAGATAGAAAAATATGAGCAGTAAATATCCTCCTGAGAGAATTAATTTTGTCTCATTAATATTTAAACAGACAACTTCTTTAAAAGCAATATTTATGAGGAATTATTGGATGAAGTCACTTATTGATAAAAGCAACAATCCCTGCAGGATATTTTAAGAGCTCTTAAAAGCTTTTGTTTGGATAAGGAAAGATATTGAATAAACTAAAGCTTATATGGACTACAATATTCTTCGAAATAATGGATTAAGGGAGTGTTTTGATTCAAATTATCAGCATATTGATTGAACAGGCCTTTGTCCAGATGTTGACAGAGGATTAAAATAATCCATAAATTATCAAATATTTTAATCAGAAAGAAAACGAAATTCTTATAGCATGAAACACTATTGAAATTACTCAGGTTTGTAGGTTCCATTTTTTCCCCTCTACATTATATCTTTGACAATAAAGACATCCCATTCCTCTTCAAATATTTAACAAAGTTCTCGATAAAATTAAAGTAGGTGAATTCAGGTACTCAAAGAGTGTGCTGCTCTCTATTAGGGATTTTAATTGTATATACCGCATGTTTAACAATACAAAATCAATTAATATTTAGAATATGGCTGTATAACATGTGCATACAAAACACTTTTTTTTATACACCTGTTTCAAACTATGCCCACTTGTTTACTTTCAAATTTAAATAGAAATAAAATTACCACAACCATTTGAATTGCAACTCTCACATTACTATCAAAAGGGAATTTGTATGAGCGTAGGGGCACATAATTCTCTATTATCTTGACTAACATTACTGTAAGTTGGACAATAAACAACATTAAAACATAAACTTTCCCTCATGCAGCCGAGTTGGAAGCCACGCTCCTTGTTTAAGGTGAGTTTTAAGAGTAAACATAACAAACTCCAATTTATCAAAGTTTCTCGAGGCAAATAATTCACTTTTACTTGTGTTATAGTTCGTAAACAGCCAGGTTTTGTGTGTTCAAAGTGTCATATTGCCTGTTTGTGTTTTAGTCAGGTTTCAGTGTAATGGTAAACATTTATGTTTGGTTTTGGGGTAAAACCTAATTTACTTTGGACAAATTACACATCTGATCTTGTCATGAAGTGATTGTAAAGTGTTTACTTGGATCATTTTTTTCACTTAACTAATCAGTTAACCAAAAAGTGTTGTGATAGTTTTATTTTTTTTTTACAAATTGTTTTGACTTGTTATTATTGATCCCGTTGCAAGAATATAGGCCTACTGATTGATAGAAGATATACAATTGTGTTTAATTATACTGCACTTTAAATACTTATTTTTAACTTTTGACAAGTAGTGTTACAAGTACTGTATTGGATAAATAATAAACTGTATTGAACAGAATATGTATCCAATCAAAATTCAAACTAGAAAATGTTGACAAAAACAATAATTTCTCCATATTATGTAAAGATAGGGGTAGAAAGTAAAAACATCTATATGGTCAACATCATTGCTTATTAACATATTAACGGTGCAAATATTAATCACAACTGATGGATAATTTTACTTGCATTATCCAATGTAATATTTTAAAATTAACATGTCCCACTATATATTTCGCTTTTCCTGTTTATTGTATTTTTTTTTTTTTCAGACTTAAAAGTGCCTCGATGTTCAATCGAGACATAGGCATGGTTTTTACTAATTCAAAACCATTTTGCAAGATTTTTCTTCTTTCTTTATTCTAATTCAATCAACTACAATTATTATAAATTAAAATATACATAAAAATATATTAGTTAATCACTTTTTCAATGTGCTTTGTCGGTAAGTATTTTTAAAAACCTTTCTGATTTATAAACAGGAGGTGATCACAGGAGCCGGCCTAGACTCAGGCAGACCAGGCAGTCCTGGACCTAAGGGAGAACCAGGGATAGATGGAGTCCCAGGTGTCCCTGGGGAGAGGGGACTCCCAGGAAGCAAAGGGGACCGGGGACCTGCAGGAGCCAAGGGCAACAAAGGTGACAAGGTAAGAATAATAATCATTCCTTACTAAGTAGGCATACATGCTAAGCCTTTCATGCTTCTTTCTGAGTATTGAAATTAATTTGGACAAACTAAATAATTTATTCAGTTCTGTCTACAGGAAATAAAACCTATTAAATATAGCCATATTCATACGTCTATATTTTAAGTTCAAAATAAACAAACTTTTTTATAAAGCTGCAGTTGTTAAAAATTAGATTTTCTAGGAAGATGTTTTTACGTCTTTAAAATCACTATATTTGTTTTTTAAGTATAAGACAATATTCATACTTTTAGTGGTAAGCTCCCTAACGTCGAAGTACTGTATGTATCGTTGAATACTTATTTTAGAAATTTTCTTTGGCAGCATATACAAAAAATCACTTTACAAAATACAAGCTGATAAAGATGTTGACGAAACACCATTGAATTCTAGTCTATACAGGGTGTCCCGGAACTCTCTGCCAATATTTTAGGGCACTGCTCCTGGATAAGAACCATACCTAAATATTATATTTAAATTGTCCACCATTTAGTTTTTTTCAGTTTTTAATTGTTTTCTAAAGAATGGTTAAACTTACGAAATGGAAACTTTGCACAAACATTAATGACAACTAGACAAAACTATTAACAATTATGAAGATTTTTCAAATTCATAAAACGAAATGGCGGCCATTTAATATTTTGTTTCTTAAATAACTCGAAAACCGTTGATTTTACAAAAGTTGGACATAATAATAATAATAATAATAATCTCTTTATTGCTTTTTGACAATTGTACATTGTATAGCAAACGTCAGTCAATAAAAAAAATGCAACAAATAAGATAAAATATAACATGTAGCTGTGTAAACTTCTTTATCATGGAAAACTTCTTTAAGGCAATTTTAATACAAATCGATTGACACCTTATGTTTTAAGATTGAACTAGTATTAACTGAGATATGGCAATTTTAGTGATACGAGACCGCTGGAGGTTAGTTGCAGCACATGCTGAAAGCAGTCATGTATCACTAAAATTGCCATTTCTCAGTTAATACTCGTCCAATCTTAAAAAAATATGGTTTTAAATCAATTGTATTAAAATTGCTTTAAAGAAGTTATTCTTGTAAAATGTTTGTAAAATCAATGGTTTTCGAGTTATTTAACAAACAAAATGTTTAATGACCGCCATTTTGTTTTATGAATTAAAAAAATCGTCATATTTTTTTATAGCTTTGTCTAGTTGTCATAAATGTTTGTGAAAAGTTTCCATTTTGTTTGTTTAACCATTATTTAGAAAAAAAATTTAAAACTAAAAAAAACAAAATAACGGCTGTGTGTGTAACTAAGGACTTCCGGACAATTTACATATGTTATTTAGGTATGTTTCTTACCCAGGAGCAATGCCCTAAAATATTGGTAGATAGTTCCGGGACACCCTGTATTTATATTTTTAAACCTATATTGAGATAAGTGACTTCAGACTTGGGTA
Source organism: Macrosteles quadrilineatus (assembly GCF_028750875.1). Classification (NCBI taxonomy): domain Eukaryota; kingdom Metazoa; phylum Arthropoda; class Insecta; order Hemiptera; family Cicadellidae; genus Macrosteles; species Macrosteles quadrilineatus. Next base: position 4,498,674 of record NW_026542602.1, read on the forward strand.
CTGATGTTGTAACTGTTGTTTTGATCAGCTGAAATGGGCCAACAATTTATCGCAATTTAACTATAAGGCCCCCATGGTATATTATCATGATTGAAAAATGTACAGTTCGAGGGGAAATTTGGGAAATTCCCATATATTTTCATATCTATTCTCTTAAACATTGTTAAGTGGTATATTCTCACAGATTAAGTGATAATCAAACATAAGGAAAACACTGCAACTGGATCTGTTGTGTTTGATAACAAACCCTCCAGCCTAAACTCACCTTATCAAGAGGCATTAGGCTGAATTGAGATGTTCCATTGTTTTGATAGTATGGCTTTGTTAATGGAATAATTTCATGTATACCATCATGTTATTATATATACTTGGAAAATAGCTTGGAGTTTAAAATTGAAGCTTTGGATTTTATTTAACCATACATAGACCTTTTTTATATTCTTTTTAACAATAAATAATCATCAACACTTGTTTCAGGGACATGCAGGGTCCCAAGGCACTAGAGGGCAGAAGGGAGAACCTGGGAAAAATGGGAAAGATGGACTTCCAGGAGTGTCAGGGGAAAACGGGAGACCTGGAGGGAAAGGAGAGAAAGGTAAGTCACTGAAAAATAAAAACAAATTATTAATTTTTACTCAAAGAAGATAGGGAGATTGATGTGCAATGGGTTTTGCAGCCTAGTATCGTCATTACTAAGACCAGCTGTTTCTATAGTTTAGTTATACCTTTGTTATACTAAAGAAAATTGTTATGTATATCATTGAACAAATACATTACATCATTGTTGTATTACCTGAGTAAAACTATTTGCAACTGACTACCGATTGACAAATTTGCACATTAGACCCGCTTCCAAAAAAAAAAGTTATTCACTCATTTTTAAAATAGGCAAATTAAATTTGGTTATATTTGATATTTGAAACTAGGTAGGTAGCCTATTTGTCGTAAGTAACCATGGTAATGAAAACAAAATAACCATAACTAAATAACATGTGAAAGAGGTTAGGGGAAGGCGATGATTTAGACATTGAACTACCACCATTTGACTTCAATATAACAACATTATTTGAAATTTTGAATATTACCGAAATTTGATTTAATTTAAATTATAATAATACTGTATCTACCACGCAGGTCAAATATAAATTAATTATTTAGCGTCTACATTATGTTTTCATAAAATGCAGTGCTCTTTTAACTTCAAATTTACATCTGTTATCTATAATAATATTATCCAAATATGCATCACAATTGTGATGCAAATCTTATTATGTAATTATGATCTACCATACAGGTCAAATATAAATTAATTATTTAGCGACTGCATTATTTTTTATAAAATGCAGTGCTCTTTTACCTTCAAATTTACATCTGTTATCTATAATAATATTATCCAAATATGCATCACAATAAATTGTGATGCAAATATTATGATGTAAATATGACTTTCTGTAGACTACAAACAGTGTATCTATAATTTTGCATGGGTTGAGCAACGCTTGCTCTTAGAGTATACAGTACTTACAATTTTCCCTTAAAAAGGATTAATCACAGGCATTGTTGTTTTTACATACTGTACAAGTCAAATTGCTATTTTTTCTGTGTGTAATTGTATGTTTATGTATATAGAAGCTCTATATGTTGTGTCTACCCCCTACTAGGGAGGTTCATCCCTCTAGACACAGCTGTTCTTGCGATTGGACTTGTCTCCCAAACTATTAATTCACTTGTCGGTTCCTCCATTTACAATGCAGATGGACTAACTAATACTCTACTTCTTGTAGGATACTGCAATCTAAATGGAAATTCTTTTGGTTTATGGATATACTCGTATACAGAAACATTTTAATTGTAAAAAATATTTTAGTCATTACTGACTTATTAAACAATCAACAGTCACAGCATATATTTAAGAATCAATAAATCATTGTGTATTTTTTATTTCTAACCAAAGTCAACAAAGAAATATATTAAATAGAATATTAAACTGAACATAATCTGTATCATAACTGTATCAGCAATCTGACACATTCTTTCTACCATAACTTGTCAACAACCTTTGGATGGTGGGATAACATTGATATTTTATGGGGAAGATTACTATACTAAAGTTACAATAACTTTTAAACAGTAATTTGTACATCAATTGGTGCTGTACCATTTCATTTAAAATCATATGTACCTTAAGATACTAATTTTTAATTTAAATCGGTCTGAGGGTTTTTTTTATCTGATTCATTTGTTATTTTATGTGTGTTTTTGATGGGAAAATCACATAAATTACAATAACTTTTTACCAGTAATTCCTACAGCAATAAGGGTTGTACTGTTATGTTGGGAATTAAAAGAGCTATAAACATGCCATATCTTTATTAAAATCGTTGTAACAGTTTTTGTGAAATTTTTACTATTTTTTATGGTTATGTAACGACAAATTTTAATCATAATTAAAAATACATTTCAATAAGTTGAAAAAGAAACCACTAGTGATACCATGAATAAACGTATCCACATACTTTTACATTTGCTTTGTATTGGGGGAGAAAGTAAAAATTGTAAGAAACCTGAAAAATATATAAATTAATGGAAATGTTGCAGGTGACTTAGGTCCTGCTGGACCCCCAGGCCCTCCTGGTATAATACAGCCTGGAGATGGAAAAGTGGCGACAACTGCTATGGGTATGGTTGTTTATTTATTGAAAATTATGTCTTTCCACACTTTGTCCAATAATTAATAGAAATAAAACTGATATAAAAGATCCTCGTGTATGTCACCTAAACTAGCCACGGTAAGATTAGATAAGTGGAAAAGTAAATAATTAAAAAAAAAATTAAAAAGTATCAAACATTTTATACAAAATAAAAATTGTTGATCCTTTTGAATTTTTTTAACAATTGAAAATAATTATTACACTTTTTAAATTTAATAGAAATAAAACTGATATAGTATATCCTTGTTTGTACACGAGAGGCGACAGACAAGAGGCAAGTTTGCAGATATTATGGAGAGAGCACAACCTGAGCAAGGTACAAAAGCCTGCGTCTAAAACCTGTCTCGTATCTTGTTAGTAGTATAGCCATATCGAAAGTAATCCTTAATCAACTATTCTAGACTCTAATATATCAAGATGGTGGGCGAGGTTTTACGTTAGACAGAAGGTATATCTTTGGAACAAGCCATATACTCTGGATACTGAGGCATTCAACAAATGGGTACTTGGTTTTAGGTGTATTCCATTCACTTGTTGAGATGATACATTATCCCTGCATGGTCTCTTCTGACAGGTGCTGGTCAGAAGGGAGACTCAGGAACTAAGGGGGACAAGGGAGAAAAGGGAGCCAAAGGTGACAAGGGAGCCAAAGGTGACAAGGGAGACCAAGGACCCGTGGGACCCTCAGGCATTCCTGGAACACCAGGTTCTCAGGTTGGTTAAACTAAATAAACACTTTAAATATATCCCCAACTGAAATATTTAAAATACTTAACTTATTAATATATAATTTTATGATAAATATGGGCTAATTTAAATGTTATAACATTCATGCAGTTCTTTTTTATGGTTATTGTTTGTTTATAGTTTAACTTTCATAATTGTGTGTTTATTTGTTTATCACAGTCCCAGTATGGATTTGCTTTATAACAGAATACTGGCGTTTCTTGAATTACTTTTCTTTGTTGTCAATGAGATACAATGATTGGTATTATTTTTATTATAGTACCAGAATATTAGTATACTGGTTCCAACTACAGTAGTGTCTAGATATGAGATAGGCTATAATCAATGCCTGAACGATTCTAGTCGCGATTTTAATTCTTTGTCTCACCATGAGTCGGGTGTCGTCTGCTACCGCAGCTTGTTGTAAAAAAAAAACTATCATGTAGAATGTAGATGATTGTAGAATAAACAAACAACACACATTAACTAACATTGATATTTAATTAGGCAGGCTAAATTAATTGTGTTGCGATGTGAATTAGTAAGAATGGAATACAGTAGTGGAAAAAGCAATTTTTCTGTTTTACTTTAAGTTCCATTCATTGTTATTTTAGAAATTTGACTATTGTCAGACAGAATGAGGGAACATTTCTAGCTTTAAACTGACACATTGCTCTAACAAACCAACTGAAAAGTGTGTTGATTCTTTCATCGTCACAAACAATGGGTATGTATAATAAGAAATAGAATATTTGACTTAAAGGGTTGAAATCAGGCCTACAGTGTAAAATTAATCCATGCCTAGGCCTATATTATTATTCGGTTGAAATTTACTTGATAGAAACTAACTTACGTTTTATTAACTAGTGTCGTATTTGCTGAATGTTCTATAAAGCCAATAAAGGACTGTAGGCTAAGATACAATTGTGATTATAAAAATAAAAAAGTGTATATAAACTTAACTTAGCCTAGCCTAGGAGTAAGAGAGAGTCAAACTAGGCCTATCGACATATTGAACTAACTTATAAGGAAATAAATATTAAGAACCTTTATATACAGGGCGTATTTAAAATATGAAATAAAACCAATAAATTTGACGAATAGTTTGAAACTTGTCAAAAATAAATAAACTCATCAACTTACATCTCTACTGTGCATTAAGTTATTTGGCTTCTTACTGTTGTAATATTCAACTTCAACTGTTTTCCACTTTGACTTTGGATGTTAGAAAAACATTTAAATTAATGGGATGATTTAAGTAATTTATGTTAACATGCATGAAAACAATAAGAAGGTTCTATTTACTGACCTCGGAAACCCATTGTTGTCAGCTGCCGACATGCCACGTTATCTCTGCCCATGTTGAACTACTTAAACTATCAAGGCTCTATAAACATCATGTTTAAGCAATACTCTCTTTACTGACTAAGTTTCTCAACTGCTTGTTCCAGGGAGTAGCAGGGGAGAAGGGAGATATGGGAGAGGAAGGAAGTCCCGGACCCTCAGGACCTCCTGGTCTGAAAGGGGAACCCGGAGAGAGAGGCCCTCCAGGTCTGTTGGCACAAGGAACATTTGCTCCCATCAAGGGAGACAAGGGGGACCCGGGCAAACGAGGAAGAAGAGGCCGGCCTGGACCCCCAGGACTGGCGGGAGCCCCTGGAAAACCGGGACCTAAGGGCGAGATGGGACTTCCTGGATTTATGGTAAGAACATTAGTATGTTAAACTAAATCTTCTGAGAAGAGACTAAAATCACCATTCAATTGGGATGAGCATCGATAGGAAAACCGACTGGAACAGTGGCGTTGTCCTGTTAAACTCGAAGGTCACAAATTGTGGATATTTATAGGCATGCACTGTGAATGCGATGATCCCTGGTGTTGAATTAACGTCCGCACTAGTGAGTATTTTACTACGACTATCGGCAGTACTATCCTGATAATTAGACCAATTCGTTAATTACAAGGAAAAATGTGGTTCGGATTCCACTATACATTGTAGCTCCCTTAGTTGCCATAAACTGTATGAGCCTGCTGTATGGGGACTGTCGGGCGCATTGATTTTCAAACACCAGAGGTTGCTCACGGAAGTTACCTCCGGGAGTATACAAGAATTATATAATGATGAGTAAAAAACATTTTGATATAAACAAAACTGTAAGAAAAACATTTTTATGAGTTATTACACTAGGCCTATTACTTAAGTTTTATATATAAAATAGAAAATGTTATAATAAATAATAAAAGTACGTTAAATAAGTTTTATGGATAAAAAAGACTTAATTTTTGTACATATACAGTAGGCCTACTATCGTGTAAGTTAGAAAAAAATTGCAATGGTGTATGACATAAAAACACCTATGGTCTTATGAAAAAAATCATTTGTTAGAAGTAGAAGGACTACTCATTTTGTCAAAGCTCTTTTTCCCGAGAAAAAAGTCCCCGAACAACCCGTTACATCACAGGTCGCTCATGGAAGCTACATCCAGTAGTGAAGCAAACACTCCCCAACGTCAACTGAGAACTGGGAAAGGGGTAAGAGTAGCCGAAACCGATTCCCCAAAAGAGGTGCGTGAGGTACGTCAGGCGATAGACCTGCCGAACGCAAACTATGGTTTTTATAACGAAAAATATGGTGACCCGGAGGTAACTTCTGTTATGCGCCCGATGGAAGGTTAATTAACAGCTGTTTCTAAGGAACCTGTTGACCTTGGTCACTAACAAGATTATAAGATTGCACCAATCATTCTACACTCATATTTGGGTTAAAATACGCACATAGTGGTGTCCCCATCTTAAATAATTGATAATTGAATTGAATTTATCGATAGTAACATCGGTAGGCCTATTACCCAGCAATGTACCAATAACATCGTCGGGAAACACATTGATAATCGATGGTTTTTTCATTTACAGTTTTTCCTCTGCTCTTTGCCTCAGCTAGAATAATTAACCTAGGTATTAAGGAGACAAAGGATAGAATAAGCAGGCTTACCTTTAGAAATGTAGGCATCCCACTTCTCCTCAGTAACACAGAAGAAAACACAAAAGAAACATTGAATATTTCGAGGCCACTGGCCCCTTTCTCAACATTGAGTCACATGAATGTGACTTCTCAGGCAATAAGCCCTTTCTATTCAAACCTAACCTAGGTATTAGATAGACATTTAGATTGGTAGTTTCTCTTTCACATTTGCAAAACGAATTACTGGTATTGCCTATGCTAAACTGCTGCTGAAATTTATTACATAAATGATTTCTGACGACATTAAGAACAAGACCCTTTAAAATGTAAATGTAGATATTTTATCTCACTCTTCTATTGACTAAGTCTAGTCCTGTTCGCAATATTTTTAGATTCAATATTTCATCACCATTTCAATAGACTGAAGAAAAATTTACTTTCTAAGACCAAAATTCAAATTTTCATTAAATAACAAATTTGTTATCCTACAGAAATGTTGATATTTTCCATAGTTAGCCTAAAACATCAATGTCCTGCCATCGAACATTGGTAGAAAAAAACATCAACTATCGATGCTCATCCCTATTACCAGTGCTATGCTCTAGCCGCAGTTATCTTTCGTAATCACAGAGAAGAAAGATACTGAAGATACAAGATTATGGGACAATCGTAGGCTTTTAGCTCTGGTAGGCCTATGTTGGGGTGGAAGTGTACTTGTAACAAACAATGAAGAGCCTGAACAGGGATGGCCACATAGCATTGTTGAATATAATTTGCTCTAGACACCAGTAACTCATGCTAGACACCACTATGGTGGACAATTGAACGCATCGTCTGTATCTTACTTCTCTGTGTCATTGTTAAGCTACTTTTCTTAGCCTTTCTATAGGGTACCCTTATTGACTTGAATTTTTTTTCTGCATCCTTTTTAGGATTGTGAGGTAAGTAAAACATTTTTCTGTAAACCTATTACTTGCTAATCAATTACTTAACAGAATTTGAGCTAGAATTATAATAACTATTTGTGTATTAAAAGCGCCAAGTCAATCGATAACTGTAGATAGTCATAGGCCTACATTTCGAGAGCAGCAATGACTGTTTGTTCTTGTAATATACACAACATTTTTTAACCACCATAATTAACTTATCATAACACACAGATAAATCTTTTAGTTGTACCTATATAAAGTTTACCTTTTTACATAGGCTTTTGCAGTTGGTTTCATGAGAGGTCTTGATGGTACTTTTTGGCATCAACCGTGTTGTTTCTACATTGTTGCCACTGAGCCTATTAGTGATGACACGGTTTTACGATGAAATACACCACCATAAACTTTCATTCAGGCTGTGTTTTTTTTCAACCAATCATTCGCCAAATGCATTAAGTTACCGGATGTTAGTACTTTTTGCAAACACAAGTGGAACTGAATTGACCGAATGACACTTAGTAAATGAGCAATTTTTGGTTAAGTTTACAGCTAAATGTAATCATTTCCATGAAGTGGTAACAAAAATTCATTCTTACTGTTTTAATAATCATTTTGTTGGATTTGTTCAATCAGAGATGGTGCGGACCCAACTTTATGAAACGAGGGTTGACCGTTAGTTTAGATTTCCATAAAACTCTCGTCGCAGCCAAGCGTGCGAAATCAAATCTGAGACAAAGGTCAAGTTACCTATTTACTTCATCTTGGCCGGTTTTCACTTCTTCGAAACATTTAGTCTTCGAGGGCTGGTATTGGGTACTTCGCTCCACCCTCAAAGCAGCCTGCACTGCTACTTAACGCGCACCCTCGAGAGACTCCAGTTGGGCCTTTGCGTCTCACCCCGCTTGTGGGCACCACCTGAGCGTTATGAGCCCGGTGCCGCTGGTTGTCAAGTTGAGCCCCAGTACCCTGCAATAGAGCTGTGTTGAGCCGTGTGCTACTGGTTGGCAAGTTGAGCCCCAGCACTATGCAATAGAGCCGTGTTGAGCCGTTTGCCACTGGCGGGTGTCATGAACCTCAATGCCCTGCAATAGAGGTGTGTTGAACAAAGCCTATTGCTAATCATCTGTTAACCATTGTTTGTCTGTTTTTCCAGTTTCTAACTTATCAATAGGCCTAACTGAAATTAGTTATTGAACTATTGTTTACTGTATTTTATTGAATCTATCACAGGGACTTCCCGGAAGACCTGGAGTGCCTGGAGAGATTCATCCCGGATGTAAGGGAGAGAAGGGAGAACCTGGACAACTGCTTGATGTCTATGGAAACTCGGTGACTGTAAGTAGTAGTTTAATTTATGACTGATAAAATTTACCCTTATCATAAACTTAAATAGTATCCAGTAGTGTTGTGTCAGAACCGAATCTGAAATCTCAAAACCATCAACACTTTGGAAAAGTTTCGGTTTCGAGATTCTATCACCGAGTTTCGAGTTACAAAAGTTTGGGAATTGAAGATTTTGGCAGTTTTTTTTTTTGAAACTGGTGACATTTTTTGTCATTATTATTGTTAGTAACGCTGTTTCCACACAAGCTCGTAGCAATACTGCAGACATATCACCATCAACAGTAATACAGTAGAGTCCTGCAAACTCGACACTCGTTAACCCGGCAGTCTGGATGACTCGGCCATCACCTGGCTCAGAAAATTAGTGATTTTTTTTTCGGAGTTAAACATGGACTCCAGCCAGCTCAAGTTAAATAATTTGCAACTCATACCAAGGAGTTGTTTTACTATATCTGATGACTTAATACTGACTTTTAATATTTAAATAAAAAAGGCAGTTAAAAAGCTTAAAAATTGTATTGTTCTTATTTTTAACCCTAGTTCTCGATAACCCGACATTTCACAAATTCGGAACTCTTTCAGTCCAGATTACGCTGAGTTTGCGGGACTCTACTGTAAAACAAGTAAACTGTATTCTGAACCTCAAAAGGCATCTTAAATACTATATTTCAAACGACATAGGTACAATTCAGTTTCATATCAATATTCCATAACACAAAGAAATATTGACTACTCAATTTTCTAATTAATCTAATATTCATGTTTATGTTGGTGTTAGGGGTTTAATTTATTTTAAAGTTAGTTGTTTATAAAAAAAATCTGCCCCTATTCAAGTTTAAGACTATCAAAAAAATATTTATGTTATGTCAGTGTCAGGCAGATCTAGTCCGGTTAAACCAATGTGCTGATAAAAATTGTCCGGTTAAAGAAATGTCATTTCCGTTGAGTGTAGTCCGGTTAAAAGGTGTCCGGATAAGAGGGAGTCTACTGTACACCATAAAAAGGCAGTGACTAAACTCACAATTGAACAATAGTTAAGTTTGTAAATGGCACTTTGACGAGTATACTCGTCGCACGCAGTAAATGTGTTAACAGCGTTAATTTATGTGTCATATTTTTTACATGGATAAAATTGTACAACGACTTATCATCCAATACATAGACTTATATCACTGCCAAAAAATACAAGCTTACTTATCATTAAGTAGTTTTCAAATGATAAGATATCTTTATAATTTAGATTAGTAATGATGGATTTCCTAACTAAATATTTATAAATTTAACAGTTATGATAAGAATCCGCTTAATTACAGTACCGTACCACATTAGTTTTTTTTTTTTGTTTTTACTTTGATTGACATTTAAATGTGTTTAATTTATTCCTCAAGGTGACCAATTTATTTTCATACAATTCCTTGTGTTTGTACCCCTTTGAGTTTACTCTACATATGTCAATACCAAACATAAATAAAACAACAAGTTGTAAAAAATATTTTTGTTTAAAACACCAAGCTTATAATGATTCCAGAAGAGGAGTTGGCCTATGAAATTTTTGAAGAGGATCGTTGTTACAATTGCAACAAAGCAGGTCATTCTTATAGACAATGTAGAACTGAGAAAACAGAAGAAAGCAGAGTTTGCTATAAATGTGGGGGTAGTGGTCACTTTTCAAAAAACTGTTCGGGGCGTACTAAATCATACAACAAAAAGAAAAGAAGCAAAACAGTACCTAAAACTGATCCATTTTCCTCTGAATTGAGTGTAGATTCAGAATCAGAGAATATTCCTGATGATATAGATGATTATTGCAGAGAAAAGTATTTTAAGTATAGGAGTTATCTTGGCAGTGAAAGCGAAGAAAAAGAAACACCAAAGAAAACTTTACTTTTTTAGAACAATAGAATTAAAAAGTAAGTTAACTTTTCATTAGAATTTGGTTTTTTTTGTTCTGTTGTATTTAAGTAAAATTATTTACATTTTTACAATTGTAACAATTTGAATGGTGTAGTGTACTGAATCAGCTGATACAATTTAAATGTGTTTTCAATACTTTGTTTACATTGTTGTTTGTTTACGTTTGACATAACAACATAGTTACTTGGTGTTTCAAATATAACTTTTCTTACGAAAATGTCTTATTACTTTACATAATTAACTCACAGTACTACAAATGGCGCAGTCTACTAAACGGACCGACGATTTACGTATAGATGCTTTTGATGGTCATTCTGAAGAATGGACTTACTGGCTCGAACGTTTCAAGATTGCATTACGAAACAGAGGAATCAAGAATGAGGATACAAAACGAGACTTGTTGCTAGGGAACCTTGGACCTCAACCCTTCAAGCTAGTATTTGACCACGCACGACCTGATCCCGTCAGTAATCTTCACTTTACAGGAGTTATTGATATACTTAAGAAATACTACACACAAAAATCCGCACCACTATCACAGCGGGTTATCTTTAGTCGCCGTTTCAGACAAGAAGGTGAATCTGTTAGTCATTTCGAATTTGCTTTGCGCGAAATTGCAGGTCTCTGTGACTTTAGTGACAACTTAGACGAACGGCTGAGAGATCAGTTTGTTCTGGACATCAACAATGATCGCTGGCAACTTGAACTTTTGCGCTTACATGCTACGACAGATACTACATTTGAACAAGTCACAAACACCGCTACTTTATTGGAAAATGTTGACAATCAACAATCACAATTCCGTAATACACGTTCAGTCAACAGAATAAGCAACAGGAACAAGAAGAATGCTTTCGAAACGATACCGTTGAAACAAGAAACAAAAGGAAACACTTCGAAACAAAACATCTTACATCTTAACAAGAGAACTGACTGCATTCGGTGTGGTTACAAGAAACATACACAAGGAACGAGCTGTCCCGCTGTCGATGCCACTTGCAACGCCTGTGGAGGACTGAATCATTTTGCACGCACTTGTCTTAAAGTGGGTAATGCAGTCATTATCAAAGGTAAGCGACTTAACATGTTAGAGGCAAAAAACTCGTCTTGTAACTCTAGTGTTAAATCTTTTTCTGATACAGATCAAATCCAAGCGATTAATAAAGGGTCGAAAGTAATGCTTTCAGTCAAGTTAAACAATCATACAATTTCAATGTTGTATGACCCAGGTGCAGCGTTCAGTATCATTAGCAGAAACATATGGCGAGATCTAGGAGCTCCTAAACTATTTCCCACAGAAAATCTTAATGCATACACAGGAGTTCTAATTGAAACTATGGGTAAAACGTATGTTTCAGTTGAAGCTTTTGGTTCCAAACGTAAGTTACCGGTAATTGTTGTTAAGAAAAACGATATACCTTTGTTCGGCCTAGACTGGGTTCTTGATTTTAACTTACCACTGCCACCTGGGGCTCAAATATGTACATTGTCCAAACAGCAAACAGAACAAGTAAGTGAACAGATTGTTAATGACATTGTTAACGGTTTTCCAGAAGTTTTCAGTCCCTCTTTAGGTACGATTAAAAATCACAAGGTATCTTTTCACATGGCTTCAAATGCAGCTCCTGTAGTTTCAAAACCACGGCCAGTTCCTTTTGCTTTACGGGAACCTGTGGAAAATGAAATTCAACGATTAGTAGACAGTGGAGTTTTAGAACCAGTCGATGCCAGGAATGAACCTATCATTTGGGCTTCGCCCATAGTAATAGTGGTAAAACCGTCTGGAGCTATCCGCATATGCGCGGATTTCAAAAATACTATAAACAAACATATGCTCCCCGATAAATATCCTATGCCTACATTCGAAGAGATCACCTCAAAACTTACAGGTGGCCAGGAATTCTCCGTCATAGATCTCAAAGATGCATATCTGCAGATGGAGGTCGAACCATCGGCACAACAGTACCTGATTATTTCTACTCACAAAGGATTTTTCAAGTACAAACGCTTACCCTTCGGAATCAAAATTGCCACCGGGGTTTTTCAGTGCAAGATGGATCAAGTACTGGCAGGCTTACATGGAGTCGCTTGTCTCCTTGACGACGTCATAGTCACAGCCCCAACGAGAGAGGAACATATCGAACGTGTCAAAGAAGTGTTAAGACGTTTTCAAGAATCTGGAATTCGTGTCCAGACATCAAAATGTAAATGGTTTCAAGATTCCGTTAACTATTTGGGTCACAGAATTGATAGAGCTGGTATACATCCAACGACAGAACATCTGGAAGCAGTGAAAAACATGCAATCACCGAAAAATGTGAAAGAGTTAAGATCATTTCTTGGGTCGATCAATTACTACAGTAAATTTATTCCCCATTTACAGTCCTTGTGTGTTCCATTACACAAACTGCTAAAGAAAGGCGTAAAATGGCATTGGAACGAAAACCATGAACAGGTAGCAGCAAAATTGAGGCATCTTCTTACTACAACAGACACGTTGGCTCACTATGACGAATCCCTACCTCTCATCCTCGCAACTGATGCGAGTGATATTGGTGTTGGAGCTGCTCTTTTCCAAAAGTATCCTGATGGGACTGAAAAACCTTTAGCTTTTGCGTCAAGGCGCCTTGATCATGCTGAGTGCCGATACAGCGTGATAGAAAAGGAGGCGTTAGGTTTGGTTTTTGGAGTAACTCGTTTTGAACAGTACCTTTATGGTAGACATTTCGAAGTTCGAACGGACCATAAAGCATTGGTTAAAGTCTTCGGTGAACATGATTCAATTCCGAAGGTAGTTTCAAATCGAATCGCTAGATGGGCATTAACACTGAGTGCCTATGACTACTCGATCAACTATCAACAGGGCAAAGATAACAAAACAGCCGATCTATTATCAAGATTTCCCTTGCAAAATACGATAAAATCTACAGAGGAAGACCAGGGTGGCAGTAACAAAGCACACCTTTTCCATTTGCGTTCACAGGATCTACCAATATCGACAAAGTGTTTGCAAGAAGCGACAAAAACTGATCCAATACTTTCAAAAGTAGTAAACTATTTAAAAAGGGGTTGTTGGCCTTTGGAAAATAATGAAGACACTAACCTACAACCGTACTACAGCAAACGTGAAGAACTTTCCTTTGAGAATGGAATTCTACTTTGGTTTGGGAGATTGGTCATACCTGCGAAACTTAGATCAAGAGTGATGGAAATACTACATGAGGGACATCCAGGTATTGTAGCTATGAAAGGGAAGGCACGTTTTCAAGTCTGGTGGCCTAAACTGGACAAGGACTTGGAAGAACACACTAGACATTGCAATGGATGTCAAGAAAACAGAAGCAAAGATCCTGAAATGCCGTTATTCTCATGGCCTGTTCCTGGAGAAGTTTGGTCACGGATCCACATCGATTTTGCCGGACCCTTCATGGGGAAAATGTGGTTGATTGTAGTAGATGCTCGGTCAAAATGGCTTGAAGTATTCCCGATGTCGTCAACTTCAACAAAGTCAACGATCAAAGCTTTAGAAGAGTTATTTTCAAGATTTGGCTATCCAAGGGTAATTGTAAGCGATAATGGACCACAGCTAACATCCTACGAGTTTCAAACCTTTTGTAAGAGCCTAAACATTAAACATGCTCGAATCACCCCCTATCACCCAAAAAGCAATGGGTTAGCGGAACGATGTGTTCGTACATTCAAAGAACGCATGAATGCTTCAAAAGGAAATGCTGGGACTTTCCAAGAAAAACTCAACAGCTTTTTATTTGCTTACAGAACGTCACTGAGAAGATCTACTGGAAAAACTCCAGCATTTATGATGTTTGGTCGCGAATTACGCTCCAAATTAGACATGTTGTTTCCTGACGTTGAGCAGAAAAACGACGAAGAGTTGGTTTAACAGCGGCTACAAAAACCTGGATCAAAAGAAAAAGTTTTTAAAGAGGGCGACAATGTATGGGTACTAGACAAATCTGGAGCTGGTTTCAAGAAAGGAACGATTGTGAAAGTGAATGGTCCTTACTCATATGTAGTAAATACAAATGGACTAAATAGACGATGCCACGCAGATCAACTTCGTCTGGCTTAACTCTTAGAAGAAGGGGGGACGATGTAGTGTACTGAATCAGCTGATACAATTTAAATGTGTTTTCAATACTTTGTTTACATTGTTGTTTGTTTACGTTTGACATAACAACATAGTTACTTGGTGTTTCAAATATAACTTTTCTTACGAAAATGTCTTATTACTTTACATAATTAACTCACAGTACTACAAATGGTAACCTTATATAAAACTGTTGTAACAAGGGTTTTTCTCAAGACCTACTTGTTATGTATAACATTCAATTATTATTTCAATTTATTACCTTACTAAAATCAGGTATGATTATTTGTTTGCATTACGGTACTATATTCTGTTTTGTTTATTTCAGCTTAACTTAACCAATCAATAGTTTTAATAATAATTATGAAGTGATGTCAAACGGGGTGAAGCCTGTGGGTAACAGCTAGTGTCATTTAAACAGGAAATAAATAGGCTATGTCTTGTTAATGGAAAAATTTAAGTAAAAATCCAATAAGACAAATCAAAATTTGCTTAGTCTGCAGGTTTGCTGCAGCGGAGGGTGGAAGTATTTTTTTTGTGCAGCAATGTTAATATTGTGTGGTAAAGTTTAAAATGTTTAAGTCTAGGGTTAGTAGGCCCTAAAAACACACAGTACAACACTAGTGTTTAATTTTTCCATTGACAACATTGATTTCAAAACTGTTGGTGGTGCCTTCATGAAGTCACTTTCACTTTTATAGCTGAAGGGAGACAAAGGAGAGCCTGGGAGAGACGGAGCAGCTGGTCCCCCGGGTCCTCCGGGTCCAGCACTGGGTCCCGGGTCACACTACGTACCCATACCCGGACCACCCGGCCCTCCAGGCCCTCCTGTGAGTATTTAACCGTATTTTCATTTTTTGTTTTGTTTTTGTTGCCTGTCACAATAGATTAGTATCATTATATGTGTCCATTGATGTTCCATCTCCATGTTAAAGCTGTAGAGATTTCATCAGTTTTAGGATAAAAGTAGGGATGGACGAGATTCGATTTTTAGTTCGAGACGAGACGAGACGAGATTTTTTATTTCTCATAAAATTTCGAGACGAGATCGAGACGGGATTTCCCTTCTCATACACAACGGGAAATGCACGTTCGGAATTTTTACCTGATTTTGTAACATTGTTAGATGACTGTTTAAATACAAAAATAATGATAATAGGAAAAAATATTTACAATCTTTTATTAAAAAACATCAGCATAACATTTTTTTATTAATCACGCCTAACTTATTAAAAATGCCTACGATTAGGAAACATAGTGATATCAGTTAGGATAGAGTTCAACTTATCCTAAAATAAAATAAATCATAAAATAAAATATTAATTTTTATAAAATAGTTACTTGTTTTGACTTTTTTTATAGTAATAAATCATTCCTCACACTGCTAACACTTAACAAAACTTCTCAAATGTTATTAAAATAATTAAAGTAATATTTACATTTGAAGAATTAATTCAATAAGAACGCCTTCGCAAAGGAAACGCAACTACAACACGCTCCTGTATTGCGGGTATTGCATTGACTTTCTGCAGGCGTTTTTAATTTTTTTTTTTTTTTTTTTGTCTTGATAAAAATCTCGGCCAAAAAGAAATCTTGTCTCGTGTAACAAGATTTAAAATTTCCCGAAAATTTCCCGAAATTTCGAGACTTGACCATCCCTAGATAAAAGTATGTAGGTGAATTGAGCCACTAAAAGAGTCACTAATGTAAATTACCGATTTATGTTGAATACAACATATTTTTATCCGGAAGTCAAACTAATAGCGTAAGCTTTAGAATTTTTCTATCATAACCTACTCATTAACAAAAAATAAAATAGAAAATCAACAAACTATCACACTCTATGACTGGATCATTCATCCAGCATAAATTTTCTTTTTGATAGGTTGGCAGTACGTTGATTACGCGCTTGTAGGTACTCAACTGGATATCGCATGTAGCTGTATCCAATCAAATTTTTAATTTAAAACTCACCCAGGTGAAATCCTTTTATAGATTAGTATGCAAAAAATTAGAGGTTGTTGTTTTTGTTTTGTTATTTTGAAGGAGAGACGAGATAGTATTAACAGCCTGTTTGTGGGACTCTTACGGGATCAACACCCAAAGACTGCCCACTAAAAACCTCCTCGCTCTTTGAACAACAAGCGGCGGGGTTTGGTTATCCTTGGCTTAACCAGGAAGATGGCCCACCTTAAAAAGTGCACAACTTTGGTAGAAGTTGACAGAGTTAGTGAGTTGAATGAATATTGCCCAAATCATCTGTTTTGCTTCTTTCTACACTATTATGGACAACTCCAATTGTTGCTTTTATTTTGGTTTAATTAAATGTGGGGTTAAATATCTTGTTGTAATGCATGCCATAACGGGCAGGAAACCAAATATCCATTAAAAACATATTGATAAATAAACCAATAAACTATTTCCATGTCAATGAGTTAAAGTGTATGAACATGAACTGAACTTAGGAAGTTCAGGTAATTCTTTTGAGGTATTGGCTGTGTTTGTTGTACATTTCTGACACTAACTAAGACTTTTTCAGGGGATGCCGGGAGTCTCAGTTCAAGGAGAAAAAGGAGAACCAGGAGAATCAGGAAGAAGTTTTGGGGATTCCACCGGTGAGAAACGTAAAAGTAAAAATTATAAATAGCTCTCATTATTACATAACATATAACATATTTAACATTTACAATTGTTTTTAGGGTTCATCCTGATAGTGCACTCCCGTTTCTTTGGGTTGTGGGTCTGAAAACTAGCAAGAATTACAAAATTCCAAATAATCAATAAAAAACAAAGTGTAAATAATAAGAAAATTAAAAAAAAATTAATTTTGGTTGGGTTTCATTACTATAGTTGGTCTGTCCTCGACAACAGTAATGGAGCAGAAGATGACAGTTTAGAAGACATAATCTAGATCTTTCACCCTTGTATGCAGATTGTCAAATCTAGATCTTAGAGTGATGCCCGTTTCATTGAAATGTGAGTGAGATTAGAGGCCAGAGTTGTGGATGCGTAGCAGCTATGCATCTTAAGTTGAATAGTAGTTTGCCTCGAAGATGGATAGCCGCTACGCATCCACAACGTCGGCCATTAGACGTCGGCCCACTCTTTCAATGTGGCTGTCATCACCAGAGGACCTAGATTTGACATTCAGAAGGCATAAATGACCATTTTATGAAATAGATTTTTATTTAAGATTTATAGAATTGAAGATCAAAGTTATCTAAATAACGTAAACAAAATGACCACTGCCAATCTTTTTTAATGCAAATAGCCTTAAAATGCCAACTATTGATTAACCAATAATATAGGATATCCAAAACCACCTTGATGCTTTCAAGTCAATTAATTGATGTTTTACTGTATTATCTTGTTCTGTTTCCTCATACCGGAAGCAGAATTAAAACAGTCAGCTAACCATATAAAGATTGCATAGGGCCTAGTTGTATAATTGATCTCTTCTTTCGTATAGGAACACAAGGTCCGACTTCCTATCCGTCTCCAACATTGGGCACAATCACTGGATCGGTGACCTTCAAAAACCTTGAGGAAATGGCACGTGTAAGTATTTATAGGGAAAATGAAAAATGAAACAATAAAAAGCAGCTATTATTTCTGTATATTCAATTTATAACTTGATAATCTATCTTACGATATAGCTTCCCAAATATGGTAATCTAGCACTATACTGTAATTAATTAGGTAGTACTAAATAATGGAAATTGTTGTACCAGTGGATGTCAATTAGGAAAATGAAATAAAGGTAAAAATTAAGTGTTTAGTGATGACGGTAAAACCATGAACATCTCTTGGTCTCGCTCGGAAACATTGTCTCCCACGATCGTATCCCAATTATTGACGGCAAAATTGTAATCATCTTCCATTGCAGTTAAATCATTGATTTTGGTTTGTCCAATATATACTCACTCTTTCCCCAATGACAATAGTATTCCGAGTATTAAAATTATTTGGCTTACTTTTTTGACTTGTCGCTTGATAACTCAACCCTTTTAGCTGGTCAAAAGGTCAAATTACCTTTTGTCACCTGGTGGCCAAGTTTGTCCTACTTGGAGATCCAGTTGGATAAACTTGGACTAAAAGGTTCAGGTAATTTAATATTTTCATTTTCATGTGTCAAATAATTGGTCTGGAAACACTACAACAATCAAGAAGTTTTAGGCTAGGCTATGTTCGGGTTGAAAATCAAGCTGCTTGTTGACATAACCTTTCACAAACACCACTTGACAAAGTGACATAGTGGCATCTAACTCTCTTACCCTTTCTAACCCTTTCTTGGTTGTAGTAGAAGAAATCGTTATCCCAGACGGTCAGCTTATGGACGGCCTGTACAACCGCATGGCCATGATTTGGATTATCTATCAAAATCCAACTAACTACATAATATTATTCTATTTATTAATTCTTTTGGACCTTTTCTGTTAATTCACTATACTAGGTTTTAGAGCAATGGATTATTAGCAATATAAGTAGTAGCGAATTAAACTTTGGTTAGGTTAAGTTAGGTTACTATAGAGTTAGAAAAACCTAACCTAACCTAACCACATTCCACTAGTGGAAAATGGAAAAATCCATTCCTTTTACTACTGCTCGTTATGAAAGCCATAGATATAGTTGGTTTTAGCGAACATTCTGTTTCAGAAAGCAAACGTTAGTCCAGTTGGGACCCTCGCTTATATATTAGAAGAAGAAGCTCTACTGATAAGAGTCAACAGAGGTTGGCAGTATGTGTTGGTGAGTGCACTCATAACGTATTGATAGTGGAACTCTTTAGCAATGACTCTCTAAAAATCCTCAGTCTTACAATCTCCCACTGTGAGAAATGAATACTTAAGTGACCTTAAACACTCAGTTTCTGAAATCTCATTGACTGCCAATTTCTACTTATTAGCATCAATTCCTGAGAGTGCCAATCTGGTGAAAATCTCTTAAATTGTTCAGGCAGAAGTTCCTGACAACAACAACAACAACAAACCCACCAAAACATTGCAACGTTGGTCAACCCACATCATCTACAACACGGGATATTGGCAACACGGGGGATTAGAAGCTGTGACTTCTTCATCAGTGACACCTTTTACACACATATACATTTCATAACTCTCACTTTGGGCACTGAGTTGATTGTGGAGGACATGTTTACCTGATCTTGTTCAAACATATTTAGTGATAGTCACTAGTCAGCAGTAGAGCCTAGCCAAGTTTACAAAACTTGTTGGCGCGGCCCTAATGATCATTAGAAAATGATACACACACAACAATGTATCGTAATCTAAACACAAATTTGTACATTTTCTAATTCTAAGGCCATTTGTGGCAGCACTTATTCGAAGACAGGTGATGCTAGGCAGCAACATTTCTGTCATATTTTTACTGTAGGCCTACGTACTAAGAAAAACATAACATTGGTTCAAATAACCATTTTGTTGACAGATGGGCCAGGTGATTCCAGTCAATGCTGATTTCCCAACCCCCGTCACAACTACAACCACTGAGAAATCTCATCCTCCGTTTGAGGCCTCCAACTTGTTAAACAATGTTCCAACTCAGTTGGACGGACCCGTGGTAAGTAAACAAAAGATACAAACCATGAATGGATTAAATTACCTTGTGTTTCGCCAAGTGATTCCATTGCAATAGTTGAACTATACCGTGTTTTCCGAGTTTTTGATGGCTTGGCTTCATTGGCCAGTGTTATGACTACTCAGGTAAAAAATCCACCATTTTTAACTTAGCTGACCAAAATTATAAAAGTAGCAGCCGACAAACTTTTTCATGACACATTTCAAAACGCAAACAATTAATTTTACTTTATTTGGATATTTTTTGTAAATATAAAATATTTGTTTTTAAGCTTTTAAATATAACTCATAGTGTCCAAGACTCATTGACTTCACTCATATAATGTTTCAACCATATACCTTTACTCTAAGTAGGCTAAATGCCAAATGGCGAGTTATTTAGAAGTGAAACATTGAGTTTTTGCGCTGTTTTCATCAACACCAAGCTCTTCTATCTCTGTCTATAATGGCCGACTGTGCTTTAGTTCCTAGAATGTCAGTTGGATAGGCGTGCTCTATTGTGACTGTTAAAACTGTTATTATCGTTTTAGGAGATGTAAGTTGATTCTCTTAATATTTAGTCTAACAATATGTACACTGTGCCTCCCTTATAAGTGTGTAAACTTAAAGATAGCACGATGAAACTACTCATGCCTAGCATATATTTGGCTCAGTATACCTTTGTTTTTGGCTTATAATGTTTTGGTTAAATGAACATAGGGGATCATTCCAGCAACACCCAACTATGACAATGTGATAGTTAGATACCTAACTAATTTAACATTTTACTGTTCATGCTAAGGGACAATCACACATGGTAAGTGCAGTATTTTGTTAAATGTTAAATTTACATTAAATATCTTGGTTCTCTCAACAATTGAATGCTAAGGTAATTGCTTAAAAGAACAAATAAAAATTTGTTTTGGTTAATTCCTGATATAATTTAAAAGTAAACTATTAATGCTTTGAATATAACAGTAGTTATCACCTAGTGGTAAGCATTGCCTAGTCAATATGCATATATTGACTAGGCAACTGAAAGGTTATGGTTGCAGAATAATTTTAGAGGTAGGATGGAAGTGGAATAGCCTTAACCAATCTGGGCTATCAATTAATCTGGGCTATCAATTAATCTGGGCTATCTAACGAAATGTTCACATTAGAACAAAAGCAGCGCTTGCGAAAAGTGATGGAAAATGCTAATGTGCTAAGAAAAAAAAACAAAAAAAACATATACAATATACTAAACACTACGAAGGAATATACTAATAAAGTCTCTAAAAAATGCAATATGTGTATGCTTGATTTAAGGTTAAGTCTTTATTGTTGGACGATTAGTTATGACAACACTTTGGGGTTTCATAGCTGCCAAATTGGCTTACGCTTACAGCTACATCTTTTTAACCAACCCAACATACAAGGGCTACAGACATTTTCCTACCCGTGGAATTTGGCAGGGACTGCATACAAGAGACTGTTCTTGGAGCAGTCATTCAGCAGTGTCAAACTCAAATCAAACACTATATTTTTTTTTTGTCAATGGACATTTTCTTAGTTAATAGAACTGTTTTGGAGATTTGTTGAATGCAGTTGGCTTAGATCCAGATTAGTACGACTAAAAGGGACAATTTGTGGACACTCAACAGATTTTGCATAAACCCACTCTGCAATTAAATATTATCATTCTAGAAAATCGCTCCTGCCAAAAAAGCAGTCACTACAAGACTCGCATGACATTCAAAATTCAGCATCTGTATTTGACAGCCGACTTTGGCACTTAGGATTTTAACCCACCTTTACTGTTGATAACTAAAAACCGTGAATGTGCATGCTCTTTGCTGGGAGAGTGACTGTACTGGGTAGCGAGACAATACCGTCCTTTTATCCTTGGTTTTACTTTACTCAAAAGATATGCCTAAGGTGCCTGCTGACAGCCAGAAACCAAATTCAACTAACCCAACCCCTAGATTTATCTACCCATGTTTCAGTTCATTGATAATTGTTAGTTATTTACTGTTTCAGTTTGATGTTTTTAGGAAATTTCCCTATCGAATTTCTAATGGAAGGAATAAGCTATTATTAATATATATCTGGCATTAGGATGCAAAAGTAGATACCCTATCTATGTGGACATGCTGTAGCCAGTTGTTGTTCTAAGTGAACACACTGGAATGATGCACTCAAAAATGCGCTACAGAAGGAAATTAATTTTTTTTTATTAGATGGTTGATGTCACAAAAAGTGCTATACTTTACATTACAACTGGTTGTTCTTTCAGTGGGGCTTTGATAAAAAAATTCAACATAAATATGAAATTTACATCAGCACTAATTGTAGTTCAAGTCAACTTCCATTTTTATTATAAGACGGACTACAGTATTTCTACTTGTATATTAATATTAATACTATTAATAGTTAGTTAAATATTTTATTAAATCATTTGACAATAATTACAGCTGCGCATGGCTGCACTCAACGAGCCCTACACCGGAGGCATGAACGGACAGCGGGGAGCCGACTATTCCTGCTACAGACAGGCGAGACGTGCAGGTCTGCGTGGAACGTTCCGGGCATTCCTGTCATCCAGGATACAGAACTTGGACTCTATCGTCCGGTATACAGATTGGGACCTGCCTGTTGTCAATATTAAGGTAATGATAGAACTAAATAGAAGTTTAGGAATTAATGATTCGTGGTGATGAATAAAATTTAAAACAGTCTTCAGACATAAATTAATTAGATCCAAACGATGAGTAAAGGATGAGTGTTGAATGGGTAGCAGTAGCCTACCTATCGCCTGACAAAATAGAACTATGCAGAAAGAGTCGGCCTATAGGTTAATGATGTTTTACAAACGTTAATAACAAATGATCGTAGGTAAAGCAGTGTAAGCAACTAGTGTAATTAGCCTTTAAGAGACTCGTACAAGTTTTTAAGGCACTCACCAAAGCTCTTGCCTCTGCTTATAGCTCTTGCTTCTGTTGATGGTCTTTATAAGACACAAGTAGAAAATTTATCTTTACTTGGCAGTTGCGTTAACTGCTTTTACTTAACTAAATAACAATTCATTACGGTTACCAAATTTGGCTTAATCTTAATACAGAACTGTACCCAAATAATAGGTCCTTTACTCTTTTGTATATAAAAATAGAGGAGAAACTATTATTGGTTCCATTGAGGTGTATTTAAAATTATTAAATTGTCTTCCTAGTTTGTAGTAATTTACATTTCTTTGGTTGTGGTTTAAAATATTATAAATCCTTTTACCCATCAAATGTAGGTTTTGTTGGAACAAACCCATTAAAATTTTTTTTGCTAGAATTTTATCTTTGTTGTAATGTGATCAAACATTTTCATATTTTACTATTTTAGTGATTGTTTGGACATACCGCAAGTTAAAGAAACTAAATATGCTGGTTTTACAGTGGATAAAATCTTAGCTGGAAGCCCCACATTTGATTTACACTGTTAAGTTAAGTATGGTTTACTTAAAACCCATGAACTCTTGTTTTAGGGAGATGTGTTGTTCAACTCCTGGAAGAGTATCTTCACTGGTGACGGAGGCTTCTTTGCACAGCCTCCAAGGATATACTCCTTCAGTGGGAAAAACATTTTAGCAGACCCTTCATGGTGAGTAGCTTCCAATACTTATTAGACATAAAAACGCAGGTAAATGACCCCTTTATGCTCCTGCAGTTGCCGCTGGGATTCTATAAGTACATTGACTCAAATGGGAGCTTTTATGCACTGTTGCGCGGGCCGCGACCACCAGTGCTACCAATGAGATAAAACCTGCTGCGCCGCAAGTTCCAAACCGCATGCGAATTTTGCAGTTGCATGTTTTTGCAGCGCAATAAAAACCGCAGCTGCAGTGCATTAAAGGGGACTTAGACTAACTCTGATCTTCTTTACCCTGTTAAGCTCGGGCTACACTAGACAGTATAGGACATGGCAATAAAACAGATAGGGAAGTTACTAGTGAATGTTTTTTGTGTTATCAAATGAAAGCTGCTAAACCAGGCAGGACTTGATTGGGGGCAAAATGACATGTCCAAAATCTGGCGAATCCTCAAATTCTTGGTTACCTCCCTCTATCTCCGCGTCCCGCCATCTCCGTGTACCGCTACCTCCAAATTTCAGAGTGACCCCTATAATCCTCGGTTACTTCCTGCGTTAAGACTTTCCGTCCAAACCTAACCTAACCTAACTTAACTTAACTTAACCTAACCTAACCTAACCTAACCCAACCTAACCTAATCTAACCTAACCTGACCTTACCTAACCCGCGGGTTAAATTTTCATTAAATCTTCCATCCACGGGGCTTCGCAGCCGAGGATGCAATGACAGCTAACAACGCAGGCAGTGACGGGATTAGGGTCACTCAAGAATTCGGAGATGGCGGGACAGATTTGGGTTCGGAGATGGCGGAACGCGGAGATAGTGGGAGCACACGAAATTCTTGACGTGGTGTTTGATTTTGCCGTTTCTTTTGTCCTTTTCCGCGTAGTTTGTAGCTAGAGGCCCTTTGGCAACACCAGGCAGGAAATGAAACAGAAAGGACATGAATATGAAATTGTTGGTTAGATGCACACTCAGCCGCCTGCAACTCTTACTCCTAAAAGCAATTGTTCCTGGCAGTTTCGTCTTCTGTCAATTACTAGCACCGTCATTTGTAATCTATTTTATTTTTAATTTATACTTCTTTGTCTACTATTCAGTATTCATATTATAAATGAAGACTAGTTATATTGTACTCAAATTAAGTTTAAACTTTTCTTCTTAAATTAAGTCTCTAGAACTGAATGTTCTTGTATTAGGGTAAACTCTGTCCCAGCCAAATCTTTGTTTTGTGTTGTCAGAGCGGAATAAACAATTCTAAACATCTTATATGATTTATAGGTCTATTATACAGTAAACTAAAACTAGCTGTTGGTCCATCCTACGTACGGGAATCAAGTACAGTAGTTGATTAAAACAGAATATAATTCAGAACAGCTAGTTTACACGCATAAAGAAACATTCTGACTTTTGATAGGGAAAATCATCTTTTTAAAAAATGTCACGTGACCACCATTTCTTTCTTCTAATTATAGGCCTACATGATATGCATTTTTAATATGATTATTTTACCGTAAAACATTGATTGTGTTGATTTGAAAAGCTTTGAAGTGAGATTGGCGGTCGATTCACACACACTGGTTTTAAGTACAGTAGCCACATATCACCTTACATTGCATACTATCACTTAGAGTACCTTATTTTACCTCAGTGGCCACTGAAACCTTAAGAGAATTTTGGCCTCCCATTCTCTTCTATCCCTATCCTCTTCTAATGTTGATCCCAGTCTGGAGAAGTCTTTCAATGATTGGTCCCCCAACTGGTCGTCTTACTTGTTGTTTTCCCTGGAATACATTTTAAAAGTTGATGTATCGTCTCTCCTCCAAGCATAGCCTGTCCATCAGAGCCTTTTACTTCTGGAAAGCACCCATATATCTGGATGTTTAAACATAACTCTTAGCTATCTGTTCTTTCTTATCTCAACAGCTGTTATCTTGAAATGGCCCCAATATTTTCTCTGCAATCTTGGCCATGATCTATGTTCTCCACTATGTCTTTGTAAATATTTATGTATATTCAATGTTTGTATTTGTAAAATTTCTATCCAACCAACAATATCTCAAGTAAGAGATGAAAAACAAAAAGTTAAGCTTAGCCTAGGACTGGCAATAATGCTCCGGCGTAGAAACCTAGGTCTCCACAATAAATCAATTGGATCGTGAGGTAAGCCAAAGATTATAACAATATAAAATTATGGCTTTGACATTCTCTAGTTCTCCAAATTATCTTTATTTCAACAAAAAAAAATCATGAAAATCCGTCAAGTGGTTGATTCAGAATCGAGAAATAAAAAAACCTTGTCACGTTTTAATATATATGATGATAAAAACATTTATTTATATGTATGATGGGAGACTAACAGTTGGTCAACAAATTGCATTGTTCTTAAACCATATGACAGCAATTTTAAATCAAATAAAATTGAGAACCCACTTTGCCGACAAGTATTTTACCGTCTGTCAGTTGTGTTGGTCTTCTCGTAAAATTAAATGAATAAACTGTAAATATGGTCTGTCGTCAGGCGACTTGATCGACATGGGGTACTCGAGGTGAGGAACAAGTATGTGTGATTCAGGGGAATCATTCAATTATAGAGTGGAATGACCCTATATGTTTCAACTACCTTGCTGGTATTGCCTACTAGAGACACGCTGTGTTTATTTCCTAGGTGTCTCATAGTGTCTAATTGTGCAGGTCTAAGAAGTACGTGTGGCACGGCTCCCTAGTGTCAGGAGAGAGAGCCATGGAGCTGTACTGTGATGCCTGGGACTCGGGCAGCTCTGAGAGGTTAGGTTTGGCTACTGATGCTGTCGAGGGCTAGATACACGCAGTGTTTATTTCCTAGGTGTCTCATAGTGTCTAAATGTGCAGGTCTAAGAAGTACGTGTGGCACGGCTCCCTAGTGTCAGGAGAGAGAGCCATGGAGCTGTACTGTGATGCCTGGGACTCGGGCAGCTCTGAGAGGTTAGGTTTGGCTACTGGTGCTGTCGAGGGCTAGATACACGCTGTGT
This sequence comes from Macrosteles quadrilineatus, assembly GCF_028750875.1. Classification (NCBI taxonomy): domain Eukaryota; kingdom Metazoa; phylum Arthropoda; class Insecta; order Hemiptera; family Cicadellidae; genus Macrosteles; species Macrosteles quadrilineatus. Next base: position 4,525,575 of record NW_026542602.1, read on the forward strand.
TTATTTCCTAGGTGTCTCATAGTGTCTAATTGTGCAGGTCTAAGAAGTACGTGTGGCACGGCTCCCTAGTGTCAGGAGAGAGAGCCATGGAGCTGTACTGTGATGCGTGGGACTCGGGCAGCTCTGAGAGGTTAGGTTTGGCTACTGGTGCTGTCGAGGGCTAGATACACGCTGTGTTTATTTCCTAGGTGTCTCATAGTGTCTAATTGTGCAGGTCTAAGAAGTACGTGTGGCACGGCTCCCTAGTGTCAGGAGAGAGAGCCATGGAGCTGTACTGTGATGCGTGGGACTCGGGCAGCTCTGAGAGGTTAGGTTTGGCTACTGGTGCTGTCGAGGGCTAGATACACGCTGTGTTTATTTCCTAGGTGTCTCATAGTGTCTAATTGTGCAGGTCTAAGAAGTACGTGTGGCACGGCTCCCTAGTGTCAGGAGAGAGAGCCATGGAGCTGTACTGTGATGCCTGGGACTCGGGCAGCTCTGAGAGGTTAGGTTTGGCTACTGGTGCTGTCGAGGGCTAGATACACGCTGTGTTTATTTCCTAGGTGTCTCATAGTGTCTAATTGTGCAGGTCTAAGAAGTACGTGTGGCACGGCTCCCTAGTGTCAGGAGAGAGAGCCATGGAGCTGTACTGTGATGCCTGGGACTCGGGCAGCTCTGAGAGGTTAGGTTTGGCCTCTCCATTGCTGCCTTCGTCTCAACTCCTGGGCCAGGTAAATGCAACATAATACAGTGGTTGTAAGCTTCCACAGTCACTAACAAAATACAAGTATATCAAGCCTTAGTTGGGAGTAGTTGAGCAGAGCAGCGCAACTCATAGACACTGGGCCTCATGACAAATTTGTAATCACATCACGCAGTAATGGCTGAATTGCGTGAATCTCAGCCAAACTTATCAAGGTTATTTCAACAAACACAGAGAATCGTTTTAAATAAACAAATCCTAATTTGTAATGTCTATTCAATTTAAAATAAATAATTATAGTTAAGAATTTTTAACATTACGCTAATGCTTATGGGTTTCCTTGAAGGTTACTAACTAACTATGACAATTTGAACAAGCTATCATCATTGGCCACTATTTTACCATTCGTTAATAAACCAGCTGATGATAGTGTTCATTTTCAAACACAGACTTATAGTCTATTCTTAACTTGTCAGATGTATATTTACATAAAATATAATATCTTCATTTTAAGTAATTATAATCTAAATTTAGTGAATGACTGATTATGAAATACCAGTTAAACCCCTTACTAGAACATGCTGTAGTATTTATGGTGCTTGAGTTGCAGTTGTGGGGTGAAATATCAAATTAATTTTGTTTTGAACTTGTTGTGTGCCACTGAAACTCTTCTCATTGGTTAGTTAGTTACTTATCACTACTTCTCCCTTAATTTGTTCCTAAACTACGAGTAGATACTTTACCCTACAAAGAACTAAATTTGAAAGTTTTTTCTGAATTTTGTTGATTTATTTGTAAGCTTATTTAACTTACTGGTACAATTAATTAAAAGTGAAAACTTCCATACATTTTCAGGAACGATTTACCTGCGACCACTCGTTTGCTGTGCTCTGCATAGAAGTCACAAGTCATTCAGGTCGAAGAAGAAGAAGTTTAGACGATGCAGAACTGAGTGAAAGGGAGTACCTAAGGCTTCTTAGTGAACTGACTCTAGCGAACAATTTATAGTGATGAATCAGACTCGCTTAGTACAAGTGATGTGTAAATTTGCATATATGAACAACGAATGGACCCAGTTTTCAGGGTTTTCACCAAAGTAGGTAAGGAGTTAGATGAATTGTTAACGTTTTATTATGCCAGTGGTTGGTTTAAAAAAGATGGATCTTTTTGTCACGATAGACTTGTTAAAGTTTGCAAATAGTTATTGAATGTTCAGCGTATGTTTGTGATTGTAGAGTTTTTATCCATCCGACAGGTAAATTGTATATTTAGAGTGGTATTTTTATTCATTAAAATACTACTATTTCGTTTAATACTAAATACAAAACGTTACTGTTAACACGTTCGCTGCGGGCCACTCGCCGATGAGTGCTCTAGTTCCAGCACCGGTGAACGCTCACCGTTGAGTGCCAGCATCGCCTTTATTCCATTCAATTTCTGTGCAGCAGCACACTGGAAAGAACGGGTATTTTTATGTCTTTGCTCGGAATGGGTGCTTTATTGTGGTGTAGGTTGGTTGTAAATTTCCCCGTAAAATCCCCTCCTGCCAAGCTTAGAAATCAACTTGTTGTTCCGTACTTCTCCCTTCAATTAGCAATACAATGAGACCGGCTAGTTCCAGGCAGTGCTGCTATCTGTGAGTGTTTTAGCAAACCGTGTCAACTCTCGTTGTAGCACAGCACATCACCCCATGTCATTTACTATTCGTCAGACCGAAATATTTGAAAGCCAACTATTTTGGCGGGCCGCAGCAAACGTGTTAAAAGTAGAAATATGAGTTTTTTTTTTTATTTTTGGTATTTTAGTTATTTTTTACTTGAATATTTTTTTAATCATCCGGATTTGTTTGTAGACCAAATAAAAACTTGCCGTGATCATTTCACAGGCAAGTTAGTAAACTTTTTCAAATCAACCACTCAATGTGCTACGGAAGATATACCTTTCTATTTGAATGTAAAATTTAAAACAATATGTTTGTATATAACTATACATCCCTGTTGATATACCTTTCTTTATTTATCAAACAGAGAATCAAAAACAAAATTCAGATTAAAACATCCTTTGTATTTGGTAAGGAAACCATATCAATTGCCATATCGATGATCAAATCAAGATACGTTATTATCAAATAAAGTTTGTTATATTATTCATTTTCTTGGAGACGTCAAACTGTACTATTTTAATTACCACTTTAGACATACCTTACGTAATGATATTTTTACTAATATTTTTATTTTTATATATTGTAGATAGCTTTTATATTATAACCAAACTTAAATAATTAGCATAAGTTACTTTTAAAATAATTAAACACAAGTTTTGTTTAGTTTGCATTAAGAAACATCAAACAAACTTAATTTATTAAAATATTTTTAGTGATACCAAGACAATTTTTGAATTTTAGCTTACAACCGTTTTATTTAGGTGTTATAACTACCAGTGTGCAAGGGAACGTCAATCTTTACAATGTACTGTTTTAATAAACCTCTTAAAAATGTAACATCAAACACACTTGTGGTTTTATTGCTAGAAAAAGTATTTGGTCTTTGATTAACAATATTTTGTGCACTCAATATTACAATGAAATGTATTGCAACTACACCTACATTGGCACATTATTAAATAAAAATGCTTTACTAAAAATAGTAAAAATTAAGGATATTTTGTCAGTCATTCTAAAAATAAAATATTCTTTTATTCATTTTTTAAACAACACAAGTTTGATTGAATATAACTTTTATCCCTCGAATTATGTTTAATTGTCCAATTTTATCAACCAACATTTTACTTAACAATAACAATACAAAATGTGTTTGGAAAGTAAGAACAAAGGATTGTAATATTGTGTAAGCCATACACAGCCCCCTACTATTTTTCAATATCTTTCAAAACTTCAGTAAATATTACTCTGAATTTTCCCTCATTTTGGAACCTTATGTGATTTTTAAAGAAATTTCTTTCATGTTAAAACGTTAATCCAAAATATTTCATTTGCTCAATTGGGGATCTTGAAACATGACGATATATGTTTTGCTAATTGTTCATTTGTATTTTTACCTCTATCTCAGTTTAACTATCATGTATGCCAATTTTTCTAGCCATGTTGATTTACTAATCTACTATAATCCCACCTCCTTATTAGTTACCGTAACATTAGTATGTTTGATTGCGAGTCTCCAGTGTACAGCTTTATTTGTAGACTGTTATTATATGATGCTTTAGCATTAGACCCATTGACACGGGAATTATTTATGGTTTATCTACTGATGTACTATGTTACTACGTTATGTCATATGCATTTCAACTTAGTATGTCAACATCTAACCAAAACAAAACCTAAAAAATAAAAATTTGTGTCCTCTGCCTCCAAAAAGAAGCCACCATTGAATTAACCAATGCTGTCGGCTTATTTAAGGTGGGCCTTCCTGCCAGCTAAGCCACATATTATTAGGCTTAAGAAGTATTTTACAAGTATGGGGATCGAACCTCTGCTTGTAGGAAGACTTGAAAGCTACATTTGCCACCAGTTTAACAAGTATGTTTAGTAGAGAGGGCCAAATCTGTGATACGAGATGAGTTTATCATTGCACCAGCAACCATGTCAAATTTAATTTACTGATTTTGTTATACACTTATCATGTTGCTTGTCAATTAAATGTAGATTAAGCAATAAATTAATAAAAAAATCTAATTCAACCTCCTTTTGTCTTCTTAAACTTTTAGAAATAAAAATAGTTTATTGGAAAACACAATGGGAAAACCTCTAAGGTTATTAAAATTTTGTTTAAATCATTCGATTTTATGTTAAGTATAAAACTACATTTAGTCATAATTTATTAAATTAAACGTAAGTACTTTAAACTAGATGTAAATATGTAATTTTATTCAAAGCTAAGATGGGTTCAATCAGTTGGTTGGCGGGGAGACTTAATACATTTTTAGGCACAAAAGTTTCACAAAGTAATATTTTGAGAAACAACTTTTAAAAGAATGCAATATTAAATTTTAATACAAGAAATTTCTCATAAATCAAATCTTAATGGGATTCTTTAATGAAAGTCATATTATTTTGGACCATTTTCAACCAACAGTACTTATAGTATAAAATGTACTTGAATGCAAAAATCATAGTATTTTAATTTATAAGTTACCGGGCCATAAAATGTCAGTGTTGGGTAAAATAGTGTATGTGATTTCAACAGGAATGATAATAACAAGCAAAGTTCCCTATCCAATGTATTGTACAGAAATCATATTTTGCTTGTTATTATTGTTTATCATTCTCATTGTTGGTGTTAATGTTAACTTTAAATAAGGTCTTGTATATAGTAGAGTTCATTTATGGCGATGTAACATTTGTAAATGTTTTACTAATCAATTTAGTTGAAGCTTTTGTACATAAATTTATGAAGATGTTAATAGTTGGATTTATTTACATTCGTAATCACCCTACTGTCTTGTTCCTACTTTAGACTCTTAAAACATAGTTACATTCTATTTTGTTCTAGTTAAAAAAATGTGGAACCAGTACATAAAATAGTGCACTATACCTCAGAGGGTAATATACAGAAGAAACACGCTCGTGGGACAACCTTGCAAGTTCAGCTCTTTATGTTGTCTGGCAAATATACTTGTGCGGAAGCAAGGAAAAAGACGAGCATTGTGGGGAAATACCTATCTCACATGGCGCAGGGTCTTCCTCCACCGTAAGCGCTGTAGTATATGATGGGGTGGTTGGGGGGTGAGGGGGGGTTATTGCGCTTTGTCGTAGACACCAGCACTAGTGCTAGACACCACTTAGTGTAGCCTATGGAGTGTAATTTTCTCTGTTCCTTACTTCTCGCCAACTATACCGAGTAATACTGATGTATATCAGAATGTTTACTTTAACCCTTGCAACATTGACTTAAGGCTGTGGTTTCCTAGACGCGTAATAGATGCGCTGCGTGTGCGCATCTAAGAAGCAGCACACTTGTCTTATGGAGTTCCGTGTAAGCGGTTTCCAAGGCTGCGTATCTAATGCGCGCGCATCTAATACGCGCGCACCAATAGCTGCGTTTTTGACCGACTGCTTTCAGAGCAGTCGAATCTGAGTTACGCTGCGTTTTAGACATATCTTGTGCAATGGATTTGGAAGTAAATGTTGTACAAAAGGCAAAATTCTCCAACAACAACGAAAAATTGATTGATTTAGTATTACATTTCATATCATTCGTTATGTAGTATTAATTTTCCCATAATGTGTAATAATTTTAAAATTGAATTCCTTTATTGAATGTTCCTGACAATTAATTTGACCTCACAATTTTTTTATTGTTGTAATTTGTAAATAAACCTAATGTTGACAAATATTCTTTTCAAGTCAGCTCAACACCAACTTCCAAAAATAAGAGCCCCCATAATTATTTTAAGAACTCCTGAACATCTTAGTTAATAACCCTATATTAATTACTAAAAGAGTGTCCGTCCTTCACGGGGTTGTCGTATAAGTATGAACTGCTTATTGCAGTTATACCCGTAAAATGTATTTTCGTCTACTTGGTAAATCAAGAATAGGTAAATATAATAAATGTAAAAGCAAAGATGGAGAGGGTAAAATAAGATTTATTGTTTACATTTTAAATTTACAAAACATCCGTGAGGGCCACATACAGTTCCTACTCATGTACTTTTCACTGCTTACGCTTCTTCGAAGCTTTTAATGTCAAAATATCCATTTCATTATCTAAATCATCGTACCTATAACATCATAGTAGCCACTAGTAATCTCTCCCGTAAACTTATGTTACGCACCAACCGTGTGTATTGTACGCAGTCTAGGAAACCACTCACGACGTCTGCGTTTTTGGACCTAGATAAAAGCCGCAGCGCATCTAAACCGCTGCGCATCTATTACGCGTCTAGGAAACCACAGCCTAAAAAAGAATCATAAGATGATAAAATTAGGTCCGATTTCAATTAAATTTGGCTGAAAGGTGTAGGGCAAGATGAACTTGAATGAGGTCGCAAACCAACATGATCGGACCATGGGAACGGGTACATAAAATACCCACTAAAAATAGTTAAGTTTAAGTGTTTTTAATTGCATTAAATATAAACAAATTGGTCCATATTCAGATTGTATTTATCCTTACATGTAACAGAAGATGTGTAGAAAATGTAAATAACTAATTATGAAGATTATAAAAGTATGTAGCCTTATCGGAGAGTATATTTCTTTTTAGCGAATTTCCCTATAGGGAAGTAGCTATTACCGTAGGTGGCATGGTAAGACCTAAGCCCGGGAGCGATTTACTTTTTCATTTTGATGTCCCCAGAGGCCAAAAAAACCATTCCTTCAAATTTTTATATATGTATATATATATATATATATATATATATATATATGTCCGTGAACGCGATAACTTGAGTAATTTTTGTCCGATTTTGATGAAATTTGGTTTAAAGGTGTAAAGCGGGATAAACTTGAATGAGTTCGCGAACCAGCATGATCGGACCATGGGAACAGGGCTTTACGGGGGGTTTTATGGGGTAAAAATTGGTTTTTCTCACTTTTGACCTTCAAAACACAAAGTTTCCCAATTTCTCTTTATACCTTTTTAAAGAGCTTAAAAAACAAATAATTTAGTATATAAAAGTATTTTTGTACGGTTATTGGTAACGGAGAAAATTTAAAAAATTGTAAATTTAAAATTCCCATGTTATTCTTATGGAGAATATTGTAAAATGTTGTAGTTTGGTTGTTTATGGATATATTTTGATCAAACTTGGCAAACTTATTTTAAGCTAATAATATTACTAGGGTTAATAAAAAACACACTTTATTAGTTTCCTTGTAGCAGCAAACCTAGGTACTCGACCTATAATGTTATTTAAATATATTTAATTGAAAATCAATTCAGACAAATGGAAATTCGCTTAGTTGTCAGGTTTGCCGCGACGGGGGTATTTGTCATACTGCAGCAAAAACAGCCGTCTTTAATGCACGCGTTGCGGGCATACTCCCTAGTAAAAACTCCCTAGTAAAAACTCCCTAGTAAAAATCTGCTGTTGTAAACAGCTTCGATTGTTGCGATATTATCGATATAAATTATTTATTGATTGATTTATTTGGTAAGGTGCTATCTATTGTTGTCGATCGCTCGACATATCGATGGTATTAAATACTGTAACACAATCGTAATAGACGAAATGATTGAATCACTTACTAAACAGCTAGATTAACAGAATTGAAAACAAGCTGGAAGTCGTTTTAAGAAGCTATTTTACATTTAAAATATTTCTTTTAAAAATAATAAAATATAACTCTCACAACTGTACATTTTTTAAAGCCAATTAACATTAATCAAGGTCACCGGTTGACGGGTTGAACGTATAACATTTCGTCTGACGATGATTGACTTGTTTGCGACATGTCAAACTAAGATAAATTGAACAGTAATAAGTCCAACTATAACGATGATGTCAACGATACATGTTGATGCACAAACTAAATATATCCATAACTTACAAAAAGCCATAAAACATTACTTAGTATACAAGCTACAAGTATGGTTACAAATTAACTTGTTTTTTGTTATTCACGTAACTACAAAAGCATGAAATGACAAATATTTACGTCAAAAACTGAATTTTAACGCATGTAAACTAAATTGTAAACCTAGATATCGTTTCCATTCGTAAAAAAACTAAGCTAGCAACTTTAAAAAACAATCGGGTGGAAATTTAAAACGGATTTTCAAAACCAGACCAAGGGCAGGTTTTAGATCACAATAAAGCTATGTATAATATAATAAGTTATAGTATAGTATATTTCATCACTAGGGCATAAAGTGACTCTTTTTGACCAAAACCCAAGTTTTACAATCGAGACGAGGCCGAGGTCGGAAAATGAGCGAGGGTTGAAAATACACTTTTTGCCCATGTGATAAATTATATTTTTTGTCATATTGCACATTATTTGAACAAACTGTGTGACAAACTAAAATAATTTTCATTTAAAGAAAACCTCTCAAAATACTTCTAACTTGTTTTCATTTTAACCTTTGAATGGAAACAATCAGCTGTTTGGTAAGTAATACGATAATTTTGTCTATACAACTTACAACTTATTTTGTATATGTTAGTGTACATTGTACTATCGATATGTCTATTTACTATTTACTATTTACTACTATTTTACTATTTACATTAAGACAACAATTGATTAAACAATCAATACATACTTTTGATACATGCAATTTTGTTTACAATCGAAATTTATAACTGAGATTACAACAGCTGATTTCCACTCCATAGGGGGCTAAAAATGCTTTTTCCTACAGTTACCTAACAATGTACATGTTCTCTCACTGATTTGAGAAAGCAAAGTGGCCAATTCGCTCATCAGTGAGACAATGTTAACATTGTCTCACTCCAGATTTGCAAAGTGAAGGCACGAAATCGTGAGCGCATAACATGCAGACAAGGTCGTGTGTGCGAAATACGTTGGTAGCACTTGCTGTAAATCAGCTGGTCAGCTGTTGTACTGTTGTATCATTAAATGCCATATTAAAAGTTCACTTCTGTGTAAAAATATGTTACGTTTCTTTACCAATTTATTTGTGTCATGGTAACTGTAGGAAAAATATAATGTGACGGCTCGTGAGTAAGGATTTCTCTCGAGTTAGGCAATTGCTTACTTTGCTCACTAGCTGCACAAATAGGCCTAACTGTTTCCTTCAAGAGTAAAAATGCTACTTTACACTCGCAAAGCATCCATTAAAACGGTTCTTATTTCTGGAGTACTGTATGATGAAAATAAACTTTCGATTGTAATGAAATGTATAACTAAATTTAAAAGTTCAAAAAGGTCAATGTATAATAAATTGTTTTAATAACATTCTACTTTAATCTCAACATAAATATGTGGAATCAACAAAAAAACTAAGTAATTTTATCTCATCCAAAACTCAAACAGAATCAACATTGCGTTTGTATTGTCGCTCGCTATGATACATTACATTAAGACTTGTTATGTAAAACCCTTTATACTCATTTCACTCTAATTGACATTTGGGAAACGTTGGCTTACACTGTTAACTCTTAGAGGTATTTTTTGAGTGATTTACAAATTGGATTCCTTATAAAGGCAAATTGTTTCGTCAACTGTGATTAAACGACTAAACTATTATTTGTGACCAAAACTAAAGATTATTCCCTTACGAACAACCTTAGATCATTCTAAACAAAAACAAAATGCTAGGGGAGACTGGGGTAAAGGCTGTCATGGGGTAGTGAAGGTCATCACTTCAATGCAGTTGATGTGGATTAGGTTTGTGAAGTGCCTCTGTCTGTCTGGTGGCTTTTTGAGTATATACTACCTGGTTTTATTTCAAAATCCCATTACAGATTTGCGTGCTACTGATGAATGAGTGATTCTAGGCTATCTCTTATAACATTTGATCTGCTCCATATTCAGTTACATGAAATATACTTTGATTGGTTGAGAACGAGAGTTTGGGGAACAAAGATATGATCCATCATATAATTCTGTAGTTTTACGCTTCAGGTTATGCTAGATCAAGTATTTGAGTTAATTTTAATCCAAACCATGCATTTGTAGTAATGATAGTCAACATATTTTGGGTAATGGGGGTCACTGAATTACATGACAACCATCACCCGAAACTATGATTTCCTTCATTTAACATTTCAGATGCCTAGCATATACAACGCCAGTCTAAGCATGTCTTTTTGCAAGATGAAAGTAAAACACAATTTGCCTCAACAACAAAAATAAAAACTCTTATATTACTGTGTATATCCCCCTGGCCTGGGTGCATCAATTGGTGATTAAGATTAATTACAGCCATTATTGATATTGACAAAATGTTAATAAAACAAAAAATACGTTTGTAAAATATGTTTGTATTTTTACCAATTTCCATGTTTCCTATTAATTTAGGTCCAAACCAATCATAACGAATACTGAATCTCACTACACCAAGAGTGAAGGAATGGCGGTCAAAGAAATATGTTAAGTTTTTGTTTGAATCATAAATTAAGTAGTTATTATTAAAATTATTAGGTTTACATGGTGTGAATTGTAGTTTTCGCTACTAGTCCCTAAAGTAGGCTTTTTTGGGACGATATCTTGTTTAAAAATTCGATTAAGTCACAAAAAAGCATTTTAGGACGAGTTAGGAAGAATATTTTTTATTACATTGTCATATATTATAGCAGAAAATACAAACAGTAACACTGAATGAATTGGGTTATGTAAGAAACAAACAAAGTTTGTTTATATATTGTTGAAGCATTTTAAAGGATCATAACAGCTGATTTGTTTTTGTGATAAGCTTTCACATAACCATATGACTAGGTGAAACCCGTCGAAATCGACGGTTACTTTCAAGGTGTTAATTCATCTAACTGCAATAAATTGGGTGAAATATACATATTTTAAGCATTTAGCATTCTTTAAAGAGTAATAAGTGTAAAAACAATAATAATATTAATTGCGTTAGTTGCAAAATTTGGTTGATCATTCAATGAATAAAATATTCCCCATACCGTACGTCATCGGAGTTATTATTAGTATGTTATATGGTATCTCTTCCTTTGGAAGAACCTTTAAATAGTATTAAAATCGTATTAATGGATCTTTTGAAGTTAAACACTACCGTGATTTCATCAGTGTAACATGATTTTATTTCAAAAGAAAATATTATTTTCGAAGACATATTCTAACTTCAAAGGGAGGTATATCTGTTACAGTGTAAGTTTGATTATTCCTTTGTCACGTCGCGTCAGTTCATATCGTACTTCTGTGCAAATGAATGAACCCTCTAGCATAGTTTTGAGAAATTGATTGTGGGGTTACTGTGAAAGATGGAATTCCTTGACACGGGGGATGTCAGTTATTAGTTGTCTCAGCCTTATCAATAACATATAGTTGTCAATATAATCTCTCTACGGAATGTCATGCGTAGTGGAATACTTAAAGTGAAGTTGGCTATTATTCTTGAACTGTTAGGGCCTCCTAGTTAATATGGTCTTGCGGCTTCATTGGCAACAAATAATGCAAATGACGTAGCAATGGGACATTTCCAAAGAGCAAAAACACTGTAAATTGGCTGTTACGTATATATTGACGTTTACATATTGGTAATCAACGTATCTTATAAAGTATTATGTGATCTAGTTTAAAAGGAATATGACCTTTCTGTCATGACAGTAGCTGCTTAAATAGTATTTTCTCTTTGTACCATATTTTACAGCCAAAATGTCGTGTTATTTTCAATAATTTTACCAACCCAGTGTACCAAAGTTTGTAATGTAGGCAGGTGCAAATAATTTGTCAAGATGGGTACCATTTTAGACACGATAATCTTACTAATATTATAAATGTGAAAGTTTGTGTGTTTGTTTGTTTGTGTGTTTGAAGTTCAATAACACATAAACCACTGGACGGATTGGGCTGAAATTTGGCATGATGATAGCTCACATTCCCGATTAACATATAGGCATATTCTTATCTCAAAAATCCTTTCGGGCTCCGCCCCAGTGGCTCTGTAATTCCCCATGTTAACCTTATGAGTATTCATATTTTTAAAGGGAATTAAAGAATTTAGTCAGCTGTTTCAACTAAAAAAGTTGGTTCTAAGATATGGAAAAGCATTAAAAAGTTATAAGATTTACAAACAGGGTGCAGCACTATATTTTTTTGCATTTATGAATACAGCTTTTTTGAACTAAGCAGCAACGAAAAACTGTGATTCGCAATGAGAACTGTCAAAGTAGGATTGTTTACAGTTATGTTTATGTTTTTAATTTCATGAATAATTTGTGATATTTTGCAAATTGTTGATAATTTATTTTTCTCTATTGTTTAGGTGAAGTGGTAGAACATTATGGCTATGGTAGATGTGTAATACTATAGAATACTGTAAATTTAAAAAAGCAAATTTGATCAAACCGTGTCCTCCCTTATTGCAAACGCAAAGCTTGAGTATAACTGCAATAAGCATTTTATACTTATATTCCAACCCCGTACGAAGGACGGGTACTCTGCTAGTAGCAGATATTTCTACATAAATGTTTGATATTATATATATAATATAAGGATGTGTAGAAGAATATGATAAAATGTAGGCAAAAGTGATGAAAAGGGCAGACACCAACCCGTACAATAGATGTAAGATAGTTCAATAACAAATAATTTAAAAATTGCTTTGATAAAAGGATTCTCCACTGATTTTGTAATGGAACGTTATATTGCAAAACATGACATGATAAAGGAGAAAATCAATTTTAAAATCAGAAAATAAAATTGCAAATAATTATTTGGTAGAATTCAGTAACTCCCAATAAATGTGTGTTGTTTTTAATACAATTTAAAAATGAACAGCTGTTTCATTAAAAAGTATTATTCACATGGCCAAAATGTAAACAACTCTTTGGAGGGATCTTTAAAGGCTTCTGGGGCAGAGTCCTAAGGGATTTTGCTTAGTTTTTCTTTTGATAACTCATCTACAGACCAAGACCTTTCTTTGGACACCTCTACCAAGTTTCTACGCCCAGCCGTTCTCTCAAATTAGAAGGGACAATGTTTCCAATTAAATATTAAGATTCCCCCATGTTAATCTTATGGGAGAAACTCCAACTTTAATGGCCTGTGGGGCAAAGCCCGAGGACTTTTATTACATGAATTGGTGAAAGGGGGGGTCTACACGAAAAATTCTTTATTTTGACACGTAGTTTGTACAAATCCGTTCATTATTATCGGAGGAGTAGCGTTTTGTAGAAATCGCCTTCACGTATTATATATAGGCCTAAGGATTCCAGTCCGTAACATTTTGAATAGTCCGCAAAAAGCTATCTTTAGGGACTCAAAACAACCCTTAAGACAGCTGTTTTTGAGACATTGTAATGAGAACAATATTTGGAACATATAACTATGAGAATGAGAGTTAAATTTAAATCCTTGTCTTTATGGTGATTCTCCCTTACGTGACTGCCATCACCCCAGTCTCCCCTAACACAAATTGCTATGTACCCTGCTTAGGTGCAGATTCAGCCAGGACATTTAGTTTACATAGATTTTAAAATGTGTATCAATTGGAGGTACTGAAAAATACCTCCAAAAATACCTTTGGTGTACTGTAAAATATTGCAGGTTAACTTTATATCGTTTGCCATCCATTCACATCCCTAGCGTTATTGCTATGTTTCTCGAGCTCATCTTTGATGCTAATAAATAAGCAGGGGTTTTCCGTCCTACCTTTTTTAAATAACTTCAAGCTATGATTGCAGGGCGGGGCATCATGGCATTGATAATATCTACTTGTCATTGGTGGGATTTGAACCATGGACCTCAATGACTGAGAATAGTGTCCTGCACCTAACCAATGAACCTCATATCTCACCAAACAGATTATAAACATTGTCGAAATCCACCGATGTCTTCAAAAGTGGAATGTCTTGAATAGTGACTCTGCCTTATAACCTGACTTCATGTAGCATTTAATATGATTCCCATTCCAAATCTTTTATGTAAACATATAATTTATTGATTTGATTCTTATTTAATTTTCTAAAGGCATTCACTTAATATTGCGCTAAATAATATTCTTTTAGTTGCTTTTATGAATTCAGGAATTCAACTGGTTAAACTTTCTACAGTTAAAACTTATGTTTAACTGTAAAAAAATTTACAGGCATTTTTTAGTTCTAATTATTACAGTCTAGATTGAAAAGATTAAAGCTTAATTTATTTTTGGGAAATTCTTTTAAGTGCCTTTGGTTCACTGAACAATCTCAAGCGTTCCAGTGCATAAGGTTTTAATATTGATGAAATAATTTAACTGTTCTTCTTTCTAGTATCAAACTTATACTTTTTAACACTGTTCTTTAAATTTTAATAACTCACGAAATGAATACGTATTTTTGTATATATTTTAAAATATTTAAAATTATTTTATAATACAAAAATAAATTTCAGTTTCAAGTTTTTACTTAGCTAAACACAACGGCGAAAACCCGACTCTAATAGCATGTTTCGTTCCGAAGTTACGATTTTTAAAAGTGTAAATCACAATCAATGACATTCCATAGTAGAGATAAATTTAAATACCCAAGGACGATGTCGCGAATGAATGGCGTTCGGCGATAAGGGACCTTTAAACCGATAAGATAACGTAGCACCTCATTCATTCGTTATCTCTTTAAATGTTTAAAACCCGACCTCACTTATTGTTGCTATTTTATCAATATTCGCAATGCTGCCATTTTTGACTCGGTTGTCCGTTTGAGGTCGGGTTTGCGGCTTTGTATTTTTTCTAAAAAAGACCTTTAATTTTATGTGCATATCAAACTATGCTTACCTCGCAGATTTTCTTCTGATACCTGAGGAGGTACCAAAACAAATAGGTAATGTTTAAACAAATCACCACTGAATAATGTTTTAAAATAAAATTTTATAAACAGTGAATTTCTCGATCATGTTGCTACGCAGTGTTTAAATAGATGTCATATACGAGAAATAATCAAATTTATGATTTTTGATTGAGAGTGTCCAATCGAAATCGATCACCACTTACCAACTTTTTTGTATATTTACCGTCTTAAATAAATAAATAAAAATGTCTTTATCAAGCGTTTCTCTGGTACACCAGCTTTTCAGAACAACTTTCGTCACTACGCTATCTTATTCAACAATCAATTAATTATACATAGCAATTTGAAAAATAATTTTTACATAACAACTCAACCTAACAATTTGGCCGTTATTCACCTAGACAATAATTAAAATTTTTTTTTAAGATATCTTAAAGATTTTCTTTAAATGTTTTGCTTTTGTCTTGTGTGTAACAGTAAGCGTAAATATATGTTTTAAGTGTTATAAGACGTTTCTTTATTTACTTTCCGTAAATTTAATAACACGTACGATGCTGATCAAGAAGTTATTTAAAATAATACGTTTTAAATTACGAAAACAATAATTCTGATAATCCATTAATTTTACCAAACCGTAACATTCATTCTACACAGTAAAATCTGGCAACAATATTATTTGGAACGAAACAAAACTAGAGTTCTTTCTACTGACAATAACAACAGCTTATGATTATGAGAAAAGCCTTGGATGTGGGAAAGTTAAACAAGAAAAGTTTTACATCCACTATGCCACATTCTCAATCAAGCTTTAGCTTGTAATCATTTAGATTGCAGTAAATGTAAAATAACAATGTGCATTAGTATTAATTTGAAACTATATTCAGAAGATGTGTAATAAATTTCCCAATTCCCTTATGAGTTCATCTAAGAGTCCTTAGTTCATCTAAGAGGTTTATTACCATAAATGGCCGTAATGGTCACTTATGGTTTGTTGCTAGAATTTTTATTATTTAATAAGAAATCAGTTGTCATTCTATAACCTTTACAATGTGTTTCATGCAAAATAAAATCAGAATAACTAAACGCACCTTAATTTCAAGCATCCTATGGCGCAAATCATATGTTATAGTCGTCATTTACGTAGCGGTGTTTTTGCAAAATTAATTATTCTATGCATCACTGTTAATAACACCGTGATAAATTAACAGTACGTCAATATCGTATACATCAATTACACAATACCAAATGACTTGAACAAAAAGGACCCAACGTTTCTTGTTATTATTACAGTACGACTGGAATTTGTCTTTCGATTAGTAATTTCGCTTTATACTGATTCCTAACAGAATTTTTTCCGTGACTTTACTGACCAGTCACAGCAGGTTTTTGTGCCGGTCTTCGAAAAGATATTGTTAACATGAGAAATAAATATTGACTTTCTGATCGCCAGAATATTACTAACAGCACTCTTATTCCCAGTGATTACCAATCTTATTCCCAGTTATTTTCATTTTCCATACAACTAGAAAAAAACAATATTTATTTGTGTAACTAGTGTGCAAAGTGGCACTTTGCTGCACATGAGAGAAATGCTTACACAGTACACACGAACCGCAGGCGAGTGTTGAAAGTTTCTCGAGTGCAGCATAGGCACTTTGCACTCGTGTTACACATTATATTTTTCCTACAGTTACTATAAATCATATTAATAATCAGTTTTTAAAAAACAATACAACACGTTTTTAGAAATAGAGTCAGTGTATACTTTACCTCAGCCCGGTCACGATCGATTGCCAATGTCCCTTCGTGTTTTTAGTGTTTTTTGTTATGTGTGTCCGTTCCGTGTATCGTGTTTTGTATATGTTTTATTTATTGAACTCTGTTAACGACCTTCGAATGAAGTGATCACTTGACACCTTGATTCCAGAAGATGGTTCAAAACAAGAACCGAAACTAGTTGCCTAAATCAGCAACAAAGGATTACTATATGCATGTATTTTAAACCATTTTAAACACGTGTTTAGGTATAGGTTAAATCCAAGCGTTGAACGAAATGGGAAACACTGCAACAGCTGATCGTAGTCGTAGTATCTTTAAGTGTTGCCAACCTATTTCCAAGCGTACACGAATTACGTGCCTAATAAAGGGACGCTGTTTTGAGTTGTTTGGTTAAAGTTCTAGAGTAGGGCAAAAAAGAGTGGGGCCAAAGTAAGTAAATGCAGCAATTAGCAACTTTCTGAACTGATCGTAGTTTGAATAATTCTTGAGATGTAAATTGTTTTTTTAAGAACTACAAAATGGCGGCTAGCAACTAATATGTACTTTTTCGTCTAAATTGATTAGTACTATCAGCCCCTGAAGTTTGTGACATCCCTTTATGAACAACCTGTATATTTATTAGCTTCGTTTTATAATTACTGCACTAAACATGTGTAACCTCTTTGAACCATTTTAGCCAAAGACCGCAAAGGCTCCTGCTACAATGGTGCTATTGCCTGGATAGTTTCTATTCATTTTGGCGCGATAAACATAAACCAAATACGTTTGGTTTAGTTGCAGTTTGGAACCAATGATCATAAATTTGACACTTTTGGTTAACGATTACGTTTCTTAGCTACAAAACTACTTGATGTGTTTAGTTTGTCAATCGATATATATTAATTATTATTAACTAAGAAGAAAATATAACAAAATGCGTTTGTGTCTGGTGATTGTGCATTATATTCCACAGACTAGAAAACCATACTTATCACCATACACAATTTATACGCCTCGAAATCGTACAGAATAACGTGGACGCAAACAAACGCGGCTTTCATTTTAATCTTGGGTAACTTGTAAGTCATTTTTTTTTTATTTTCTAGCTCCTATCTAAGATTGTGAATCTAAATTCGTGGTAATGGTGTTACAGCAATAATCAATGGTAAAAAACTACGCAATTCGGGTGGTATTTAAAATCCGCCCATTTAGTACATGACAATTAGCATGTTTAAAAAAACCTTTTACTTTGCGAAAGCATAATCTATACGTCTTTTAAATAATACATTTTCAACTAAGTGATTACACCAGTACAGAGCTAAAGATAGCACCTACACAGCTGGGTGTTACGTCATTGTACAGGTGTATTACAAGCCAATGGTTTGGCCTACTACACATTGCAAGTCTTTAAAATTTACACTAACTCGAATTCTTTGGTGCTTGTGCTGGTTTTTATTTAACCAAAGTTTCACTGATTTTAAAAGTTAACTGATTTTTAAGTCATCAATTTATTAAACACCAAGCTACAAAATAAATAAATTGTTGGTCTTAAAAATGTGTGGAAAATAATTTCTTTCAAGCTGTTTCAATTTCTAATTTGGATGGGGACGTCACCTAGTTGCGTATTTAAGCCCAATGGTGAGGTGTAGAATGAAGTCAGATGCATTGTGTGGATTTGAATCTGACTAATACCAGCTGTTTTCAGCCAGGACCATTTAGGCCCAGAAAGGCCAAATGAATGAAGACAGCTGGGTCATGATTTTAACCATCAAAATCTTCAATTTTTGATATGGGAAAATTGAGGTGTATATAGTATTTTACCGTCATTTTCCAATCTGTTTTGGGTTAATTTCAGAACATTTTCATGATTTTATAATCATTTTCAAATACTTTTAGCAATAAATGCGTTTTGATATTATAATATTTTTCCTGAAATAAGAGTGGCATTTTTCAACAGGGAAAACTTTATTACTTACAACGAAGGTAAAGAAATGCAAATTTGTAAAAAGGGACACTTTCAAACAACACATTTCTGGTTACTTCTGCTTTATATATTTTCAAACCACTGTCACGCTTTTTGCTCTTACTTCACGAAAAGGTATGACAAATGACCATACAGAAACCAGTGAAGAGAACCCATTTACAACCAGTAAGTGGACCACTTAGACGACCACTCACAGGAAACGTATCACACATATCCTGTGTGGAATAAGTGTGGAATAGTTGGCATTCTGGTAGAAAATGTTTAGATTTAGAAGATATAATATTGCAGCAAAACAACAGATAATAAACAAATACAGGGTGATTTGTACTCAGTGTGACAAATTTTTTTTTGGTGTAAGTACAAAGTAAATGAAGTGTGATGATGCATATCAAATGTTTCAAGTCTAAAAATTAGCTTCCCAAAAAATTATTTTATGATTTTGAAAAATAACCATGTTTTTAAACTTAATACAGCGATTTCTCAATTACCTGTATATGGATTTGAGTAGATAATGTCATTTTCGTGTTCTACATTAAATTTTGAACAAGAATAATATAAAATGACGGAGGATCAGTTGTAAAAACTCCATTGTAAATAGATTCAAAGATAAAAATTAAGATGTTTGATAAACATTTTAAAAACAATTGTCTACTACATGTATAGAACACGGAAATGACATTATCTACTCCAATCCATATACAGGTAATTGAGAAATCGCTGTATTAAGTTTAAAAGCATGGTAATTTTTAAAAAACATAAAATAATTTTTTGGGACGCTAATTTTGAGACTTGGAACATTTGATATGCATCATCACACTTCATTTACTTTGTACTTACATCAAAAAGATTTTGTCACACTGAGTACAAATCACCCTGTATATTGTCTTATCCCGTAGACATCCCGTACATTACCGATTAAAACTATGAGTTTTTTGTACTTGATCACTCATGTATATACTTGTAGATTACTAATTTATTTTATATAATCAGTGTATAGTTGTCAAATATATTGTATTTGATTGAAATGAGGTCGTTTATAAATACAATAATATTATGATAAAATACAGCAATTTAACTCTAATTAAATTAATCACTTTGTTTTATAAACCATTATACAGCACAATTTGTATCTTATTGATTTGTGTTTATAGTTGTACTAACTATACTTTTGAATTTTTCTTTTAAAATGCTAAGTTCATATTTATATATAAACATATAACAACTTTGTCATTATTTTTCAATCTGTTATTAAATAAAAATCATAATTTTAAAAATCTGGTGCAATATAGGTCCAGCATATTTAAGAATTTCTTTAATAGCTGGCTGTGAAGTGAAATGCTATACGGTTTCGAAGGTTATGTTTTAATTTAAAACCTTGATAAACTAATGACGGAATGAGGGTTTAAGAAAGATTATCCATTAGAAATAATATTTATGGGGCGAATAGCTGAATATAAAATAAAAACGTCTATAATGACGTCACATATAAAAGGATACAAGTACTACTGCCCTTGTATCCTTTTATATGTGACGTTAGTATAGATAAAAAATTAATAAATAAAAAAATCGCGATTTTTTAATTTTCTGATTGGATTTTCACTAAGAGATCAGAAATCAGAATCTGAAAATCTTTATTGTTTCATATTGATTTACAAGCTTATACACAGAGTAACTTAAGAATAACTTAGATTAACTAACTCACACACTTATTTAACTATGAAACAATTCATCCCTAGGTCAAAGACCTGTTTGGGATGTTCTATTACGTATACAGGGTGGTAAAAAAGTCCCAGGACAGTTAAATATTTTAAAATATAATGCAGATAGTGCTACAATACTTGGTACCAAGCTACAGGGCATAAAACTCTATTTTAACACATATTCAGTGATCCAATAACTCTTCAGGGGGACGACCCACAAGGAGTCGGAAGAAAATCTTAAATGGAAGCATAGGTCAATATGCACATCAAATTAAAGGTCTTTTTGTAGAATACAATGCCGCAAACCGCACTTCGAAAGGTTGATTCTGCGCAAAATTACAGTTGTTCAAAGATTCATTTAATTTACATTGCTATTATACGCTTACTCCTCAGGGGGCACAGCCCTAGGAATCGGAAGAAAATTGTTAACGTAAGCATAGGTCGATATGCACATCAAATTAAAGGTCTTCACTAGTAGATTACGATGCCGTAAATTCAAGCTCAAGAGAATGCCTTAGTAAAAAATGACAGTCGTTCAAAGATTCAAAATGGCGGATTCAAGAAATCTTTGAACATCTGCCATTTTGCGCAGGATCAACCTTTTGAAGTACGGTTTGCGGCATTGTATTCTACTAAAAAAGACCTTTAATATGATGTGCATATTGACCTATGCTTCTATTTAAGATTTTCTTCCGACTCCTTGTGGGCCGTCCCCCTGAAGAGTTATTGGATCACTGAATATGTGTTAAAATAGAGTTTTATGCCCTGTAACTTTGTACCAAGTATTGTAGCTCTATCTACATTATTTTTTAAAATATTTAACTGTCCTGGGACTTTTTTACCACCCTGTATACACATATAAAAACAGCTCAAAATACTGATATACTATATATATGATATACTGAGTTTAACGAGTACTTGGGTTTATGGTTACAGGGAAGGTAGTAAAGTGGTGTTTTGTGAAACAAACCTTAATAAATCATACATGATGAAAAAATAAACATGAAAAATTGGATCGAAATATATCAATAAACATGCAAACTACAAAAGTTGACTAATACCCCATGAACAAATTACCGGTACTGAAACTTTCATTTAACCTTTTTTCGGAGTTTTCTCCGTAACCTAGGTGCACAATTAAGCTTCAGTATACTAAATTATTTGCTCTTTCGAATTCTACGACAAGTGTGGTCAATATGGGTAATTTGATGTTTTGTGGGTAAAAATGTTAATAGAATATATTTCATAACTCAATTGGGGATCTCGAAAGGTGTTGTTGCCTGCTGATGCCACGATTTTTTTTTTTTTTAATTAAGGATAAAATATCCAGAAAGTGATTCACTCATTGTACTTCTTAAAAGAAGCTGGCAACCATTTTCAATCTTGAATCAATAATTTTCTTAGTCCAGTGAATAGAACATAATGCTTTGTAAAGGATATTTTGATGTGTGTTATGTTTAATCCAGTTTAAAAATAATATATCTGTTCTTGTATTGATGCATTTATTAGTATAGCATACGAACCTTACACGCAGTCTGGATAGCAAAATGTTGACTAGTGCATCCCCGCGTTTGTTGTGGTAAAACGAAAAAAAAACATCTAGCTTACTATTTGTTCTTTTCCAACAAATTAAAATGTCAATTATATAATATTGTTAGAAGATAACCACAAGAAAAGACCATGACGTCCTAATTTCAAGAGTTTTAACTTTATATTACAGTAATTAGGTCATAAGGAGGGCCTATTCAGTGACTTGGACATAGTTTTACGTTCGTGTAAATCTTGTCTATACAGGGTGGCTGAAAAGTAACTTGCACCCCCCCCCCCCCCGCTTAACTTTTCTACCATTTGAGATATTTGAAATCGGTTTGCGGCGACCTGCTTAGATATGAGGAGCTACAATAATTGTGGTAAATTTTGAAAACTTTGCCCTTATGGGTAGCGGGGGTAGGGGGTAGCTAAAAAATTAAAAACGACAAGTATAATCGAGTTTGTTATCATTTTACAGGTCTTGGCGAAAAAAAACAATTGACATAAAGAAAACGAAAATCGGCCAACTAATAACAAAATGGCGCCCTAAAACGTATCAAATCCAAATAACCATGAGGGTGGCTGAAAATTAACTTGCACCCCCCTTTACCTTCTTAACTATTTGAGATATTTGAAATCGGTTTGCAACAACCTGTTTCGATATGAAAGACTACAATAATGCTGGTAAATTTTAAAAATTTTGCCCTTAGGGGTAGTGGGGGTTGGGGGTAGCTTAAAATTTTCAAAAAGGAAGTATGGTCGAGTTTGGTATCATTTTATAGGTATTGATATAACTAAACAATAAACATAAAGAAAATAGAAATCGGACCTAACAAAATGGCAGCTAAAAATGATTAAGACAATGGTTATTAAAATTAGTTTATGACTGCCATTTTGTTTTTAGTGGTCCGATTTCAATTTTCTTTATGTTAATTGTTTAGTTATGTCAAGACCTGTAAAATGATACCAAACTCGCCCATACTTAC
The DNA here is from genome assembly GCF_028750875.1 of Macrosteles quadrilineatus. Taxonomy (NCBI): domain Eukaryota; kingdom Metazoa; phylum Arthropoda; class Insecta; order Hemiptera; family Cicadellidae; genus Macrosteles; species Macrosteles quadrilineatus. Next base: position 4,548,594 of record NW_026542602.1, read on the forward strand.
TGTTTGCAAATTGTAAGCTACCCCCAACCCCACTACCCCTAAGGGCAAAATATTTTAAATTAACCATCATTATTGTAGCCATTCATTTCTAAACAGGTTGCCACAAACCGATTTCAAATATCTCAAATAGTTAAAAAGATAAAGGGGGGTGCAAGTTAATTTTCATTCACTATCATGGTCATTTGGATTTGATACGTTTTAGGGCGCCATTTTGTTACTAGTGGGCCGATTTTCGTTTTCTTTATGTCAATTGTTTTGTTTAGTCAAGACCTGTAAAATGATACCAAACTCGACTATAGTTGTTATTTGATAATTTTGAGGTACCCCCTACCACCGCTACCCAAGGGCAAAGTTTTCAAAATTTACCATAATTATTATCAGTCCTTTATATCTAAGAAGGTTGCCACAAACCGATTTCGAATATCTCAAATTGTTGAAAAGTTAGGGGGGATGCAAGTTACTTTTCAGCCACCCTGTATACCTTCTCTGCTCTAAAAGTGCCCGACTATTTAATGTACTTGGAAAATATGAATGGTATTACTATTATCCTAAAACTTGAAACCAACCATGTTGAAAGTCTTTACCATACCGAAATAGAAGTGTTGTCATGATTTCGCAATATATCAATAATTACGTAGGACGCAAGTGTTAACCATATTGAAGCGGTAACTTGTAGTATAAAAACCCCTGCACCGGTGTTCACACCTCACTGAGCAGTGACCTAGACAACAGGTAAGTTATTGACAATATAGTCTTATCGCAGCATTTTTTTTAGAACCTTACTATGTAAAAGTGTTTTTTCAAAGTGTTATCCTTCTCTCTGTGGGTGTACCTTGACAAAATGAATAATATTCTTCGAATTTTTAAAAATATTTTAGTAACTGATTTATACTTCTTAAAATAAATTACTACTGTATACTTAAAACACAATCAGACACCGAAATCTTTTTTTCCTGCATTGAAATAGAAGGAGAAAACGGAAAAGAACATATTTTTACATCCTTTAACAAAAGCATTGAAGAATATTATAAAAAATAAATTACTTTTGTACTATACTACTATACTATACTTTGTATTATGTGTGAGATAAAACATGTTTACATTTAGGAAACCCGAGTAGGCTATAACTAGGTTGTAAACGTATTTTTTTATTTTAATTTTATTGATTTAATAGATACATATTATGTGCAAATATACTAATTAGATTGGATAAAAAAACAAGAAAAACATTATAAAACCTGGAACCAATGTTGAATGAAATTTCAGCTCAAGTAATCAGAATGGTTGCGGACAAAACTTACATTTTGTACACAGTTGGGATGAAAATGAAAAATAAGCTTCATCACAAAGAAAATACCAAAAACATATATTTTCTTACCAAACTTTATTTAGATTAAAAGACTGCAGCTCAATTAATTATTGGTCAACAACAACAATGGTTACATGGGTATTTTCGATATTTCAAGCTGTTATTAAAGGCCAGCTGTAGTTTTTTGTGAATTTGTAGCGGTGCCAAATAATATGTTACAAGAAAACTGTACAACCTTTTATTTAAGTGACTAGGTAAAAACTGAAATATAAACAACAAACAATAATCATAACATGTGTTATAAAATTATTAAACCATCTGTCACTACATAATTTATTGGACATTTCTTAAAATAATACAAAATTAGCCTTACCCTTTAATAAATGAATCTTGACCCATTATTAAGTTAAATATTGTTATCAACCACAGAATAATGCACTTTCATTTAAGCGGTGCGTAGCAACCATAAAACAGAATTGAGACAACTATGGTTTATTATTTTTTATTTACAGGAATGTAGTTTTAATTTTATAACTTTTTGTTATAAGTTTTGAATTTAAAACTTATTTAAAAGCTGATAAATTAAGTTTATTTTGTTTTTATTACGATTAAAGTAACCATGGGAACCTATATTTTGAAATTATTTTCAAAAAGTTAGAATATTTGGGAGTAAGGGGCTTAGCCCTGGCATGGTTTAAAATAAGTTAATTCAAAGGCATTCAAAGTGCATACATACAAACATTAAAAACTCAACTGAGCACACAATTACGTGAATAATATAGTTTTTTATTTAGTAATGTGTCGAAGGCAAGCTGAGTTTTGTATGTGGATTCATGGCGGTTTAAGTGTTTTGAAAGTTATGTTAGATTAGGAAGGTACAGTGTAGGTCATAGTGAACCAAGTTGATAATTTATATTACACGTAGGCTGTTTTTGTGCTATTAAAATAGTTGCTTAAACACAAAGAATTACAATTTTCAAAACTGAATGCTATTTAGAAACATTTCAATACTAACAGAATTTTTTTGGCCACGTCTTTTATTTAAAGTTGATATTGACTTTTTTACTGTACAGTTTTGGTTGTTGAAAATTAAAACATTTGACGAAACAATAACACATGTTTGTTTGTTGATGGAAAAAAGATAGTAAACCTTACTTTTGCATGGCAAACATTCCTTTTGCGATGTAAACAATGCAATAATACATTTTCGCAGGTGATAAACACAATATCACGAATACAGAAGATTTCACAGTAGCTACTCTGTCCATTGTATCTGTTGCTTTACCGCTGACGTCATACTATGCCTGTTGGATCATTATTGCATAATAATAGGGACGATACAGAAACCATTTTGGGATATAACTTAATAGTGAATATATAAAAAAAGATTATATAAAATAAATCGATTTAAGGATTTTTTATATCTATTTGTTAACACGTAATTTAATTATTTCCAGACGCCACATCATGAAAGGATTTTTGGCATTAGCTACATTGCTCTGCTGTCTGGCATTGGTGGTGTGCACTGTAACCCCTCCCCCTAGTTTGGAGAACTGGGATCCAAGTAAGCCCATTGACGCAAAAACCCTAAGTGAAATGATCCCAGGGTCAAGGTATACGGACGATCCAAGTGTTCGTCCTGAAGATTTGTTACCCCCTTGCCCTGGCAAGACTAAACGACATTCTGTAAAGATATTTCCGGCGAATCAGGTATTTCCCATCCATACTCTGAATAGGTTACAATTAACTGAACGTAAAAATAAAACCAAGGTCGATATTGTTAACATACAGTGACTACCGTACTATAATCGGCTGTTGTTCTGCGGTCTATCTTGTAATTATTGATAATTGTCTAGTTTGACGGTTCAATGATATCTAGAGGTATTAAAGGTGTTATCAAACCAACCCTAATAATCGCACGCCCTCTAGGTGAGGCACTGACACTTGGCACTATCAATTTAATAGCTCGTGTCTACCACAACCTCGGGCTGACATCCTATATTGTATCCCAACTAGGCTTGACTTTACTGTTCCTTGGGTGACTAACTAAATCTGACTACAAGTGACACTACATCACCCGTATCCATCAGTGCCAATATCGTTAATAAATTTTAATCATAACATAGGGCGTAGGATCTTTACTAGTCCCGTTTTTACCAAGGGTGCTAAAATGTCTAACTTTAAATCAGCCAGTTTTTCTAATCGTTCAGATGTCTCTAGTCTGCATCCCTACCTTGCACCGCGAAGCTCGCTTATCGTTTTCTTTTCAATTACAATTATGGTGATCTTACTCCAGGTTTCTTGACGATAGAAACGTTTTATTGCAATACTATTCAACTATTTGATATTTTCGGCTTCCAACAAAGTCTTTAGGTGTGGCCAGTCTCATCATAATTCCAGCAAATCAACGACCTTATCTTAGCTGGTGTTTCATTTGTAGTTCCCTGACCTTTGGTCTTATTTACTTACCAGTGCATACGAAGGTGCACGAAATAGTACTCTTACTTGGAGGCTATTATCCATGCCTCGCAGTATTGTGGGCATATTTACCATTCATAGGAATTTTTCCATCGTGAGCTCTGGATCTAAAGCCTGTGTCAGAGATTGAGGGGGTTTAATATTCAGTGTATCTCACAAAAAGGCATATACTAAGGCAAACTTTATTATACTTGCTATACCAACGAATTCCCGACGCCTTGCGTATAGTTTAAAGTTAGGGCGCGTGTTCAGAAAAACTCTGTCCACCTAACTATGCTCCATGAAACCACTTCTTCTTCTTCTTATAAGGGACAGAAGGGCTACCACAACACACCTCATGTATTACATCTCATGTATCTGTTGAAAGGCCCACATTTAACTAGATTTATATTCCTTATCATCAAATTAAAGATCATCAAGGGGTCCGAAACCCCCTCAAGAAGTTTGTAAATCCTACCCAGAATCCTTACCCGTTATTCATATACCAAAGTAAAGCACTTTCTAGTTCATGCAGAACTTGGAACACTTCGTCTATAGCAATATACTAACCAATTACATTTTTGTAGTTTTTATAATATTAAATTAAGTTTCAATTTTTGGTTTTATAATGTACTTGACCATTTTACTGCATATGTTTTAAATAGTTGTTTTTCAGTAAGCAGTTTTTGTGAATTGCCACCTTTTGAGGGCCAATTTAGATTTAGAATTATTATTCTTCACTTGATGACGGGTGGAGTTTATCCACCTCCAGAAACGTTGATCAGTTTTAAACTCAAGACACATTGGAAAAGTCCAATTAAAAATTGTAACATGTTTTCAATTGTTTCCAAACTTGTCTTTTAGTTATTTAAGCTGTTTAAAATGCTTTTTGTTTAGGCGTTAAAATCGATAGGTGTTTTTAAAACTAGGCCTTGGCAAGAGCTTATAAATTTAAGAGAACTATGTAATATTTGCTTTGCTATACAATGTATCATAATAATTCTCTATTATTACAAATCCTGGGGCCTTTTGCCAGGAGCTTCTTATCTTTTCTTGTATGATTGACTTGCATAATGATTCGCTTAATGTGGACTGGTCAGCAATTAAATACTTATCATCATATGAAATGTGAAACTTCAATTATATGGCTTATGACATGTGTGAATAATGCGGGGTCACCTTTGAGTGTTCTGAGTTCTGATTATTAAAATGTTTAGTCTAACTTGTGTTTAACATGGTTTCTAGATTTTGATAAATGTACTAATCGTGTTTACCTAGACAGTAGCTGTAAGGTAAACTTTAATTGTGTGATGAAATGTTGCGTCACAATATTAGCTTTGCTGGGATAGTCAAGCGAGATGGGTACACAATACTTTCTATAGTTCCAAAATGTAATGTGCATCCAAAATAGTGTGCCAAATGTTGATTTCTAAAAAATATTTGGGCTAATTGATGTAAATGATTACCGTAACCTTTAAATAATATTGGAGTCTATGAGAGGAAAATACCACTCAGAATCTGGAAGATGGAAGTAACCACTCATTTATTCCACCAATCACAAGCAACATTCCAGTCCCCTTATGTCCATGTTTGTGAGAAAAATTTAAATGACGGTTATCTGGTAAGAAAAGAGTTTTTGGGAGTATGTTTTTCTTGATTTTCTCTTTATTTTGAACCAAGAACCTCTTTACCTGACTTTAACACTGCATTTACTGGACAGTATCATACTGTTCTTACTAGACAACCCGTCCAATAAAAATATCAATTATCAATTATTTAAGATGGGGACGCCACTATGTGCGTATTTTAACCCAAATATGAGTGAAGGATGAGTGTAGGATGAGTGGCGCGATCTTGTAGTCTTGTTAGTGACTAAGGCCGACATGTTCCTTAGACACAGCTGTTAATTAATAGCCCATACAGCTAATGGCAACTAAGGGACCTACAGTTTATAGTGGAATCCGAACCACATTTTTCCTTGTAATTTACGAATTATTAGAAGGCTATTTCGTATTTTTTACAGTTAACGTAAACAAATATAATTCATTTCATCTTCACATTCTTTCAGGATCCTAGTTCACAGGATAACAAAGGACCATTGTTCACCAAGCCTGTTGGCTAAGTTATGTGAGCCCTTCGCCAGGACCACTGAGTTGAAACCAACCGAAAAAAATCAATACTTGTTTTTAATACAAATTTGTGTTTGGTGTACAACACAACATCGGCTTTAACGAGATAAATATGATAGAAAATATGTGGAAAAAATGGATTGTGTACTACTTTCACACTTTAAAAAAATTATGCAAGTATTTTAAAATGGTAGATATAAATTGACTAAATGTATTGCACAAAAACTAACTAGAGTATTAATAAATAAGTATAAAAACATACGATTTTTATTCCCTTTCTTGTGATACAAATCCTATAGCATAGACTAGCAGTGACATAATTATCACGAGATAAGGTACCTATGAAAGGCGAGTCATTTCATTTATTTTTGGAGTTTTATCTTTCGATAAGTTTAGCCGTTATAACTTCTCATCTTAGTTAACTTTTAATATGGATCAATTAAGTAGGCGTATTCTTAGTGTGCAAAAACGCAGTTAGTATAACATTTTATACAACGAAAAGGTTTTTACAAACGAAAATCCTTTGTGATAAGGCTTTGTGCGATTTTACTTTGTAGTAATGAGAAAACTATTTAATTTAGTGAATACATACTAATTTGTTGTCAAAATCACAATAGTACATCATATAGAGCCTAATCACTTATGATTGTTCCTCATGAATGAATAACTGAAAAATACTACGTGTTGAAAAAGCGATTGCGTTAAGTGTGCCCTAAGTAACACTTAAGAAGTTTCATTTTCTTGTTCATTAAAAGTAGCTGTTTCAAGTTTTTTTATCATCCAAATACCCATCGTCAAGTTAATTGAACTCTGATGGCACGTCATCAACTTAACTGCGCTTGACTTTGGATTTGCATAATGTTTTCATCAGAGTCCCAAAAAATATAATTTCGTTAAAACAGCGTAATGACGTTTAAAATTGCAGTGGGATAGGATATTTAATGAGTTAGGTTACATGAAGAAAATAACACTATATTAGGAGGAATAGAAAGTGACAATTCAATGATCATAAATGGCGGTGATCATAAATGCCACATGATCATAAATCATGTGGCAACTTGTTTGGATATGAAGGGCTACAATAATTATGGTCAGTTTTGAAAATTTTGCCCTTAGGGGTAGCGGGGGTAGGGGGTAACTTAAAATTATCAAAAGTCAATGATAGTCGAGTTTGGTATCATTTTACAGGTCTTGACGAAACAAAACAATTAATATCATGAAAATAGAAATCGGACTATTAACAACAAAATGGCAGTTCAAAATTACTTTTAATAACCATGGTCTTAATAATTTTTAGCTGTCATTTTGTTATTATTGGTCCGATTTCTATTTTATTCATGTTGATTGTTTTGTTTCGTCAATACCTGTAAAATGATACCAAGCTCGACTATACTTGCTGTTTAACAATTTTGAGCTACCCCCTACCCCCACTACCCCTTAGGGCAAAATTTTCGAAACTGTCCATAATTATTGTAGCCCTTCATATCCAAACAAGTTACCGCAAACCGATTTCAAATATATCAAATAGTTAAAAAGTTAAAGGGGAAGCAATTAATTTTCAGCCACCCTCATGGTAAGTACATGGTAAAGTTTTGTTTTACTTACCATTTATGAACATTTATGATCATAAATGGTAAGTAAAACAAAACTTTGTGAAGTCCGCTAGCCTAGTCAACACAAATTCCTACTTAGGAACAGATTCAACTTGTACTGGTTAAAAAAATCAATTCGAAAACGATTTAAGCCAATAGCCTTTATAAATAATCGTTAACTAAGTATTTTTACCTTACATAAACCAAAGCCTAACTGCAGGATTCAACAACAAAGAGATTACATAATTGTATCTTCCCTAGATGAGATCTTACCTTCAGTCAGGACTTGAGGTTTATGTTTAGGGTATAAGCTCCGTATTCACACTAAACTTTCAACTACCACATAATCCTATCCTAATAATAATTATAAATCAACATTAAAACATAATATATTACAGTAACGTAGTATGACTTCATACAACATAATACAATAAAATACATAATTAATATAACATATATAATAATAATAATAGAGTCTTTATTTATTTATTTTTTATTTATTTTACGGTAACAACCATTTACAATAATATGCTAATATGCTATAAATTCTAAGAGTATTAATAATAGAGTATAACAATAATACTCTATCAAAAAATCAGCGATTGTATAGTTTGTCATGTTAAATTACAAAATGTTCATCTATATAGTGTAGAGTAGCAAGTACTACACCTAGTCTGGATTTGACAGTTTATTTCATCGTAATTGGCCTGAACATTCAAAATGGCGTACCTCTGAAACAGGTGGTTAATAATTTACAACTCATGTTTTCTGTTATCTGCCTCAATCTTACAGTTGAAGTTTCATTTGACTTATTTTGATACTTTATAAAATAATTTTTAATAACTTGTTATAAATTGACATATTTTCAATGTATCCATTAAGATTTTTTCAAACGTAATTTTCGGGATTATTGAAAAAAAAAAACGCCTTTGTGTTTATAGTAACACTGTTCAACACTTAGGCTTAACCATATAGCATAAACAACAAAAGTCACGCATAACAATGCCATGAGTAAACAATAAATGTCTCCATTCTCACAGACCACGGGGGATACACTCGACAACTTGGCTTTTACACACCTTACAGTGACTTAAGTTAGTTAATTAGTACTTGTACTTTAATATTAAGTATCGCTTGGTGTTTACTAGTTTACGGACGTGTTAAAATGTTTACCTAAGACCGTTTTGTAAAGTAACCGTTTCAGTTCAGTTCGTCGAATAAATAAGTTTCACATAACAGCATTGTTTACTTACATAACAGCATGGTTTAACTGAACAACATGGGTAACGAACCAATGAGGTTCAAGGGTTGAGAGAAAAGAAGTAAAAATGTAAAGCTTCAAATCAGCCAATTTAATAAGTGGTGCAATTAGTGTTTGGTACAATGATTCGTTTGCACGACTGTCAGTGGCCATGAGAGGTTTTGAACGATAGCAAAACCTCTCTTAGAAGTTTTGACTAGTGATTTTTAGTAATTAAAACACTGTTGTAGGTAAAGTAGTGTACGCAACTCGCGTAAATAGTTTTATTGACACTCGTAGAAGTTTTTCTCGTGTCGTTAACGCGATCATTGCGTAAACTATTATTACATACAACTAAGTGATTATAACCCTGGTAGGGTCACCGGTTCGACCCCCTTAATAACTTTTATAGATTCAAAACCAGGCATAGCTGTCCCTTATTATTTTTGTGTGCCCTACCTTAGGCGTTAGGTTATGGCCTAACACCGTTATACACATTACAGCACCTTAAGTATGGAGGGCTGCGAAATGATCACTTCCGTCTATTGGTGATTGGTGGGATTTGAACTCGGGACCTCAAGAGCCACTAGACTAACTTGATCCCCAGTCTTTGATCATTGGGTCACCATTTTTTTCATATAAATGGGTATGATTTGGAAAATCAGACTTATATCAGTTAGTCCCTTTAATCCATGGCATCTCCAGAATTTTTTAATTTTCTTTAGAAATTTAGATTATTACTGGCAATTTTTCCGTAAAAAAAAGGAAAAATCTAATTTTTACAAAAGGAGCTCAAATGGTTACGATTAAAATCCAAACAAAATGGGACAACCCCCATTGCTGTGTAAATTAAGCTTCAAATGTTATTGGAACCTTTGTGGGGTTCCCCATCATAGTAGCTTCCACCGCTCACCAGTGATATACGTTGTTAGCAAGCTTATAGTGAAAGGTATGGGGATTGCTGATACCATTTTGCACGAGACTATTTTTTCACAATTTACACAAATGTGATTGTTTCAGCAGCAGAGTATCAATTTCATGGCAGGTTCGATGCGTCTGGTATTTGGATCCAAAATTAGAAACAACTCTGTATATTTATTAGTTGATATTTTAAAGTTTTTATTGTATTTGATCCAAGTGCATAAATAAATATTCTTTATAGATACGTAAATAGATATCTATCGCCATTTACCATCTATTATGTGTATTTACAATCTTGTGAGTCAACAGTATAAGTGTTTGTATGTTTCAAATGTTATTTGATGTATTTTTTATTTCCTTTATTTAAATTGAACAACACGTGCAATGCCAATCAAGAAGCCAACAAGTAATAACTAACCTACTATAGCGCATTTAAGGAATTACATATAAGAAAATAGTGCCTTCATATAGGAATAGACAACACCAGACCTAAAACACAATAATTACAGCATTCAATAATTTTCCTAGATAGTCTCTTCCTTTAACATCATCAGTTACCTTTATATCTATACACACTAGAAACCGATTTGGGTTTGAAAAAAGTATAGGAATCATAACAATCAATGTTTATTGAATTCTACTCCACTCGCATTACAGACACTCAGGCATTCATGAAGTAAGAATTAAACTTTATGATAATTTTCATGAAATGGAAAAGTGCTTGAGTAGAATATAATGCAAATGTCATGATAATCAATTTTCATGTTGAACCCTCAACAGGACCAGTTTCTCACGTATGTTTTCCCAATATTCCATAAACAAGTCGTCAAAATTGTCAAGAACATTGTGTTTCATCAAATAGTCTCCTACTGTTCCTTTCAAGTGAAGTTTCAACGGCCCGCGCACCTTGATGAGCGATGTATCTGCCTTTTTCAACTGCTTCACAGTGACCATATCATTTTCCATACTTTCTGTGCATAGTTCCATCAGTCTACTGGTCAATTCATTACCCTGACCTAAGTCTTGTACATTGACTTTTGCAACTGCGTCAAGAATGGATTGAGCGAGTTTCTTTGCTGGTCCAACGATTTCCTGTAAAGAGTAAGTTAACTCATCCAACAATGTACATTTATTAACTGCTAAAGCTACAACAACATATAGTTTAAATTTTCCAATGTATGGGGTCCTAATAGAAACCCCAGTTTATTTAATTTAACAAAGAGGATTTTAGCTATCGGTTTATACTCTTTTGAATTGCATTAGGTGCAAAGGATGCATTATGTAATCTAGCTTGAGCCCCTGCTCATATACTTGAGTTCTGAAGCCTGCTGTTTACATCTAAATCTTTATTTATTTATGAGCTTGTTATATATGCGTTAAATACCTCTAACGTTGATTTTTAACTATATATTGAAGCACACGTATGTGAATATATATGGAAGATTTAAATTGGGTGAGGAAATTTTTATATTTTAAACCCCAGAGACCGTAAAGTATCTTTTAAATGTGCTTAACTCACTTTTGACTACCTTTGTTGTATAATCATTATTGCTATTTAAAAATGCATTTAATATTCTTATCAGTAGTCCATTCTCTTAAATTCGTGTTTTTATACACTTTTAGGTTAAGATGTTTACAACTATGAAATTCCAAGGTCACCTTTTACGTCTTGTAAGAGTGAGTATATATCCTATTTTTAGCTAGACACTAACATGTTTGAAAGCCATTAAGAAATTGTAAAAAATATATTGTTTTTAAGTACATTTATAAATAGGGTCCGTTTAAACTACATTAGTGTACACATTTTACGATTAAATATATACATAACCAAGCAACTTAGAAACATGGGAATAGTTAAATAAAAAATTGAAAATATAACCATTTTTTAGAAATTTTACTCGGATAGTTATGGCCATACTCTGAGCAAAGCCTTCTGCGAACAGTTATTATAAATCTGCTTTTATGAAACCCATGAGGTCAGATTGGTGTTTAAAATGTTAAATGTTACGTAGTATACAGCTGGTGTAGAAAAGTCCAATGTCGGTCTGCTGACTATGCAGTATGCAGGCCTACTGCAGCCACAACACATGCCATTGAGAAGAAACATAACTTATTATGTGATTTTTACAGAATTTGTATAATCACTTTTCATTATTACTGACATTTTCATAATTATTTTTCGCAGTTACTGTATTAAACTGCTTTGAATTTGATTTTTAACTTAACAATTCCCATGTTGTTTAATAAGTCCAAAGTTGTTTGTTTGATAACCAAACAACAAAACAAACAGTTATGTTTAAATCATACCGGTGGAAAAGTTGTAGGCGTCTGTTCTCCCTGGTTCGACCCGCCAAGGCTTCCTAGACTGAATGAACCAGTTGATCCGGTCTGCTCCTGTATGTGTGAACCAAATTATTATATTTAAATATGCTTATAGGCTATGGAAACCAAAATTAAATACTCGATTAAAATATATTATATATGAAAATTACCATTCCGAATGGGTAGGAGACAGTGTCGGCTCCTTTCATTGGCTTACTTAAAAAAAAAATATTGCGGCTGTTTAAGGTTCTCTAGCCAAAATATTTTATAAGCTAAGGATCATCCAAAAAAATAAAACTATAAGTTATTTTATAAAAGTATATGTTATTTTACGAGTATTTATTTACAGTACGGTATCTATTTTCGGTAGACCGTGTAGTAACAGCTATTTACCTTACAAGTGTAGGAAGAGCGTTTTTACATCACGCGGGTGAATGTTGTGCAACGAGCGGAAGCGAGTTTCATAATTCACTTAAGTGATGTAAACACGGTCTTGCGTAACGAACAAGATTTTACCTGACCGGAAAATATACAGGGGGTTACGTACAATATTTTTCACTATCCATTTCACTCATCTTCTAACAGTAACGTTCTTTTACAAACAAAAGCTAGGTTAGGAAAATTCTTTAAAGCAAAGCAATAAAATTCAAGCGCACAGCTGATTTCTAGCGTTGAACGTAGTTGGTATATATATTTTTAGTTGAGTACTCAATGTAATTTAAATGGATTTCATTACTTCACTAGTGAGTTTTTTTAACTTCACTTCACTCGTGAAGTAAAGAAGTTTTTTTCACCACGCTTGGGATAGGGAAGTTTAACATAGCGGGTTGGGTAAATATTTTAATTCAGTTCCCATTGTTGTGCTAGTGCAATAGGGAATTTGAGCGAATCACGTTACCATAACATTAGAACTCCTCAGTTATTTATAATTTAATTCTTGCTAAATTAGTCATATAATATTACATTTCACATTATTTTTATTTTTATGTGTTGAAATACAATAACAGCCATAATACAAAATAACATAAAAATCTACTTACAGTAATAAAAAGAAATACTGGGAAAAGGTATGCATTCTATAAAAAAACTTAATTAAATCCTAATTTTTCATTGTAGGGTTTTGGTAATATTTTAATACATGTTCAAAATTAATTAAATTTGAGTATAGTATGAAAATAAAAATAAAAATCACATTATACCATACTTAACCCCTAACTAAACAGACTCTACGTTAAGATGTTTACAACTGTGAAATGCCTTATAAGGACACCTCTTACTTGCAAAAGTGAGTCTGTATTCTATTTTAGCCAGACACTAATATTTTATGAAGCCATCAATAAACCGTTAAAAAAATAAATCGAAGAAAAATATTATTCCTTTTTCCTTAATAAAATCAGGCCGTCGTCTTAATTTTCTGCCTGCTCACGTGAGCGCCAAAGACCAGTTAGTGGAATGTATTTATAAGGAAGAGTGCAATAGTGGACTATAATGCATTATGGTGAGACTGGGAAACTAGATTTACATTGTATTGTGTAACAGGTTGAGCAAAAAAAATTTCAAGTATGGGTTGAATTGTCTTCTTCATTAATTGTAATATAGGGTTGGCAAGGTGAATTGGTATGCAAGTCAGGAGGCGTATTGGGATGTTAATGTAACTACTCTTGCTTATCACTCAGTAACAGTTTAGTTATAATAAGCCACTAAATGTGAGAAGGGGGGGGGGGAGAAAGGGGTCAATGTACCTGGACCTGGGTGAAAATTCCGATGAAGGGAATATGAATTGGTTCTGGTAATTATGAAACCAGTGTAGGGAAGTAAATTAATTCTGAAGAAATGTGACTAGGTCTGAGCTGCCTCCAGGACGCTTCCATCAACCTTCCAGGAGTTTTAGTAAGTTTTGTAATGCTACCATGTGTTTAAGCCTGAGCATAGTTGAGATGGGTTTTTGTATGTCACAGAATGATTATAACAAGAATAATCTATGTCTAAATCATACCGATGGATAATTTGTAGGCGTCTGTTCTCCCTGGTTTGGTCCGAAAAGGCTTCCAAGACTAAATGCACCAGCTGTTTGTGACTGCTCCTGTATGTGTGAATCAAATTATTATATTTAAATATGCTTATAGGCTATGGAAACTAAAATTAAATACTCCATTAAAATATACTAAATATGAAAAGACCATTCCCAATGGGTAGGAGTGTCGGCTCCTTTCATTGGCTAATTTGTGCCATTTTGAATGGTTTTCTAGCCAAAATATTTTATAAGCTAAGGATCATAAAAAAATGTATGTTATTTTATAAAAGTATATGTTGTTTTACGACTAAGCAAAAATATTGTGCTCCAGGACGCTTCCATTGATTAAGTTTTGTTATACTTGTTTCATTAAAGAAAAAATCATTTATACAAAGCCAGATTATTAGATTAGTTTTTTTTGTTTATGTTACTATGTGCTTATGCAAGTTAAGCCTGAGCATTGTTGAAATGTGTTTTCTATATGTCACACAATGTCTATAAGAAGAAAACCCGTTCGCAACTCGAAACTACACGTTTTCATGTCTAAATCATACCGATGGAGAAGGCGTCTGTTCTTCGTTTTTCGTTCCAATAAGGCCTCCAAGACCAAAAGCACCAGCTGATCCGGTCTGGCCCTGTATGTGTGAACCAGATTATTTTAATTAAGTTTACTTATAAGTTATACAAACTAAAACTAAATGCTCGTAAAAAGACCACTGAGAATGGGTAGGAAACATAAGTGTTGGCTCCTTTCATCGGCTTATTTGTACTACAGTTGAATGGCGCAAATAAAGTTGTTCTAACTAGGGATCATCCAAGAAAATAAAAGTATATGTTTAGGACCTACAATTTAAGACAGAACAAAATAATTGTGCTGTCAAAATAAGTTCACACACAACTACGATGTATTATTTTTTGTTGGACTCTGTATTAAGTGGCTTTTGTATTTTAATTTTGTTCCCTTTGTTGCGCTTGCGCAATAGGAACTATGAGAGAATCAAGGCACCACAACAATAAATTGAAATTGGAATACATTAAGTTATTTTTATAGCTCAGCCAGTGTTACATTAGTTACATTACTACCAAGAATATTGCTGTTCATCTGTTTTAATAACATCCGCAGATAGCCTACGATATTATATTGCAACTTGTTTAGTTCAAAATATATATTATATAATTTTTTTTATTGTAATCACCAATTTCAAACATGGTTTGTTTACGTTTTTATTAATATTAAATAAATATAACTATATAAAAAAACTAAATTTTTGGTATATGAAATTTTACAATAAAAACTATAACCAAAACGTTACAAAACAATGCAATTTTCAATAGTGTTTATGGGGTAAAAATGGGGTTTTCCCATTTGTGACCCTAAAAACAAAAAAGAAATTGCCATTTATTTCTAAACCGGTTTGTAGGGCATAAAAAAATAAATAATTTAGTATATTGAAGCGCTGTTGTATGCCTAACGGTCACGGAGAAAATTAAAAAATAGTGTAACTTAAAATTCCCATGTTATTCTTATGGAGAAAATGAAAATTATTGTAGTTAACTTGTTTATGAATATATATTGATAAAATTTGGTAAATTCATTTATTTCATCCAATACTATTGACGTGTAGTCAAAAAAACGCTTTTTACCTTCCCCATAGCAGTAAACCTAAGCATTTGTTAAATCTAATGTTATTTAGGCCTAAATAGGGAATAAATATGTCTTATTTATGAAAATATTTTAGTAAAAATGTAATCAGAAAAGTTGAAATTCGCTTAGTCTGAAGGTTTTCTGCGGCGGGGGTATTTAATATTTAAGTTGAAACAATGGATAAAATGAATAAAAAGATTCGTCCATGTTATTGTTTTTTTTTTTATTTATATCATCTGTTACAATTAATTAATGGTACGATTAAAATCATTACGATATTATTATTGAACAATTATCGATGTATATCGTTATTCATCCATAATATACTCTGTGAAAGTGTACCCCTTGCTTGTTCTTAAACACTTATGATACATATTTGTATACGTTCGAAATTTGTAACTGCCACAAACTACGAATCTGATCATTCATGTGCTACACATTTTTAGTAAACTTACCAAGTTTGAAGTCAAAGAAATAAAGTCCTATATTTTATAGTTGCTACAAATATTTTCATCTTTCCCATATCACAATATTTTTAGTATACACTCAATTCCTGTCAAATACGCTCCACTTTCGCGTATTGCTTTTCCGTGGAAAAAGTAAAAAGTTTACAAACCATCATCTTAAAATGATGGTGTGAGATAAATACCTTACACGTGTGTGAAAATATGCACAAACGTATATGATCTTTATACGTTTATATTAAAGTTTACAATTTGGTTTAAATCATAGGTCAACCTATCCTATTTATTATTTATTTATTTATTTTTGGAGTAAATGTTAGCATCAAACATTTTGACGTACCTGCCGATAATTCTTTTCTCACGTCAAGAAGTAGCCCTAATCCACTCCAAAAGATTACATTTTAAATTCGTAAACACGACCTTATAAGTCAAACTATACCTTGGTTAAAGAGTCAGAATTTGGTTGTTGAGCGCTTCCGAAAAAATCAACTGTTTCACCCACTTTTGGTCCATAGTTTTTACTTTCTTCGTGTTCCTTTTTGAACCTGGCTAATATGGCTTGATTCATGATGGCTGGCTGTTGAAAAATAAAGTAAATAAATTAAAATTTGGATTATTGGAGGTTCAACAAGATGAATTTTAATCAAGGATAATTTTGGTAGCTAAATAGGCTCTGTTTGACTGTTTTAATTCATTTCTGCATTCCCAAGTTATCTTCGTCAAATATATAATCGCACGTGAGTTTACAGAAAATTTGTTACTGTGTTTGAATTTCTGGTTTTGGAAATCTGAAGGAAGGTGTTAATCCTTCCCAAAACCCCCTGTATTGTAATATTTGTAATAGCTTTTTTTGCTTATTATGTGGCTGTATACAAGCTTGAATAAAAATGTAAATAACAGCTTTACCAATATATGTTTTTTTAGTTACACATAACCTATACTTTTAGAAGTAGAAGACTTTAACTATATAGTTTGTTTATTTATGATTCGAAAAATTCTGTTTTATATCACATTTTTTGGTTCAAATTTTAATTAACTATTTGGCTAAGGTCACTGATATTAACAGTCTTCAAAAGTATAATTTATCGAACAAAGCAAATGTCAAAATGACGTATTATTAAAGTGATCAAACTCAAAGTAGTTTGTCATTAAAACTAGCCAATAAATAAAAATTATACTCGTCATAAAATTTATAGGTATAAAAAATCCAAATATATATTAAATTGTAAAAAAATTAAATGACAAATAAACAAGATTTGGTAATTTTTAATTGTTCACTTAAAGCAATATTTTAAAGTAATATCTTAACAAACTAGTTACTAGATACAATTTCACAACTGCAAAAGGGTTAACCTAATACCATTCACTTGACGTAAAAGAGAAAATAATAAAAGTTAATAATTTTCACTATAATTTGAAAACTCTTAACCCTAGATATTCTTTCAGCATGATGATTTCTTTTGACTTTTTAATATGTTGCCATATTGAAAACACACAATTATTTTTTAAGCCCTCCAAATGTTGTTTTATAGTTTATTTAATAATTTAAGGTGTTTTTGAAATACAAATGGGTTTTAAAATGAATATAGTAAGTTAACAGTTGGTATGGAATACAACTTAATATATTTTCACTTTATCCACTTATACATAGAGTAGGCCTATTAAAGAAAAATTATTGTTTTCGTCAACATTTTAAAATTCAAGCTATGGGTGTTTTTAACAAGATAATGAGGGAAATTATGTGTTAGCTTGTCCATTTACTTATAGGCGGATCATTATAAATTGCGAAAACTTGTTTCTTTATAAACCGATGTTTCCGAACAAGGAGCTACTGACAGTATTTATACATACATTTAAATATTTACATTTAATTTAGTTTTAAATCTGATACTGCGTGTAATTTAGATTTTGTCCTTAGTTTTCATAAAATTTTACTTTAAAATGTTAAAAGACTGCCATTTTAAATTTTGTGTCACAAGAAATTTCTATAATTTTTTTGTTTCCTAACATATCTATAAAAATAAAGTGTCATTATGTTTGAAATAAAAAGGGATCCAAAGTTAATACCATCGATTATTTTTATATGTCTTGATTTAATGAAATTTGACGTATAAAGTCTAACTTATGATTTATATGGACAACTTACGTCATCGCTATTATAGGAGTTCGCCGGTTTTGTAGGGCTTCTAGTGAAAGTAGTAGCTCGTGGTAGTTGGTAGTGGTTACTGGTTACCGATGTACTTGAAGGCCCAGAGAATGTTCCCTGAAAGATTGTCAAACACACTTGTAATAGTATTTACACTTAAGTTATACTGTTTACTCACAATAAGGTAAATACATATAAAAGGATAAAAAGGGACTATGTGGCCCTAACTTTGCCTGAACAAATATAGAATTTTTCATTTATTTTATATTTTATTTTACTTTATATACGGCGAAAATTTACTATAAACCTGAGGTTATAATTTTTTGTTTATACTGAACTATTTTGGCTGCACCGAATTTAATACAAAATTAATTAAGCATAGCACAACTAAAATACCTATTTTCTTAAGCTGTAGGTCTAGGGCATAGAACCAAAAACAAATAAATTTATTTATTGGTACTATTTTATTGAATTAATCTGACTTTTTATCGTAACTAGCTTGTTTATTGAATTATATTCAACCATGGTTCATACAGCCAAGCCATTAAGCTTTGCCTATAAAACCTGTTTTATTTAGTTATCACAGTAAACTAAATTCACAATAATTCCTTTGTCTGAAACTATATACAAATCCAATATGTTTATCAATTTACAAGCCTGTCCTAACGACATTGTAAAACGCATTTTAAATATACTTTTATAAAATGTTAAAGTTATTCCTAGTTATAAACAAATAATTTAAAACAAAATGAAGCAGGGTTTATTTTCGGGATCTGTTAATCCTCACTTAATCGTAATCAGTTAAGTGATTACCTTGTTTTGCCAATTGTCATTTGAATGCATTTCTGTACTTTTCGGCAACATTTTCCACACATCATCACCTTTGTTCATAGAAAGTTTTGCCCCTTCAGTTTTTAACATAAGAGTCAAATGGTCAACAGTGTCTTCTTGTTGTCCAGAATTAGTCCGATCTGTGTTTCCAGGTCCATAGTTAGAGGCAGTGACCACTCCCATCCAGCTAAGCAGAGTCACGACTGCCAAACACCCTTCCATTATTTGTTTTCTGGAAACAGTAAAATTAAAATTAAAAACATTTTTTGCATGCAAATTATAGCAATAGACTCTGGCTGTTGTATAACATTGCACTTTATCACTGGGCTTACTTATGAAAACTATACAGTGTGATTGAAATGTCCCGGAATGGTGTAATATATTTCTTAAATTTATAGATAAAGTAATAAAACTTGGTATATCAATAATAACCATAACGTCGACTCTATTAAGCTATTATTACATTTTTACCTCTTAAGGGGGGCGGCCTACGAGGAGTAATACGAAATAGCAGCATAGGTCAAGTTTGGTTTATAATTAATGGTTTATAATTAAAGGTCTTATTTAGTAAAACACAATGCCGCAAACCCGAACTCAAACGGACATTCAAGTCAAAAATGGCAGCTGTTCAAATACTTCTTTAATCTGCCATTTTGAGTCTTTGAACGGCTGTAGTTTTTTAACTAACTGATATTTTCAGCTCAATTTTTCGGCATTGTATTCTACTAATAAAGGCCTTTACTGTAATGTGAATATCGACCCATGCTTACGTTTATGATTTTCTTCCGACTTCTAGCGGGTGCCTCGCAGTAGTCTATTCAAATTAAAGAAATCTTTGAACAACTGTAATGTTTGACTCCGTTGTCCGTTTGAGTTCAAGTTTGTGGCATTGTATTTTACTAACAGGGACCTTTAAGATACCAAGCTCGACCTGTGCTGCTATTCAAGAATTGTGTCTGACTCCTCGTGGGCCGTCACCCTTAAGGGATAAAAAAGTAATAATAGACAGTTTTGGTTGTTGAAAATTGATACAGTCGATATTGTAACAACAACAAATATTAGTTTTTGTTTATGTCGGCAAAATCCAAAAAAGCATAGTAGGCCCTAAACACTCATTTTGCATAGTATTTTTTTTTGCGTTGTAAACAATGTAATGATGAATCTACGCATATAATAAACCTGTAACGAAAACAGGTGACTTCACAGTACTGCAGCAAAAACAGCCGTTTTAAATATATGCCTTGGGGGGCTGAAATAAAGTTCTATTGGGAGTAAAAAGCCTTTTAAGTTTCTAGGAAGTAAAAAAGAGATGTTGTAAACTCAGTTGTAAACTTTGGTTGTAAGCAATCGTATGTATCGAAATTATTTATCGATTAATCGGATGGCTTATTTTTGCATTCTTCTCAATACACTCACACAATCGTAATAGATCAAACGATTGAATCTTTTACTTACTTAAACAGCTGCTTCTTTGCAATAACAAAATTGAAAAAATATGAAAGTCGTTTTAGGAGATAATTACGAAAAGTGGTTTTGTTTTCTCGCTAGGTTTGTCAAATAGTTTTTAAATTTGACTAAAAACAAAGTTCATCACCCAGGGGAAAAGTTTCTTTTCAGCCCTCCCTAATTTTATTGAACGTGAAACTTGAGCTTGGGACGAAAAGAATCACTTAACGTCCAAAAAACCATTTCGTTGTTCTTTGGGTAAAAAAAACCCCGCCGCAGCAAACCTGCCGATTAAGCAAATTTCCATTTGTCGGAATTGATTTTCAATTAAATCTATTTAAATAACATTAGGTTTAACGAGTCCCTACAAAACCACTAGGGACTCCTAGGTTTGCTGCTACAAGAAAACTGTTGAAGTCAGGTTTTTAGTAAAATAATAATAGTTTAGTACAAAATAAATACATTTGCCAAGTTTTATCAAAATATATCCATAAACAAGCAAACTACGACATTTTACAATATTCTCCATAAGAATAACATGGGAATTTTAAATTTACAATTTTTTGAATTTTCTCCGTTACCGAAAACCGTACAAAAACACTTTGATATACTAAATTATTTGTTTTTAAGCTCTTTAAAAAGGTCTAGAGATAATTTGGGATATTTTGTGTTTTGAAGGTCAAAAATGAGAAAAACCATTTTTACCCCATAAAACCCCCCGTAAAACCCCATTCCCATGGTCCGATCATGCTGGTTCGCGAACTCATTCAAGTTTATCCCACCTTACACCTTTCAACCAAATTTCATCAAAATCGGACAAAAATCACTCAAGTTATCGCGTTCGCGGACGTATATATAAAGACATAGATAAAAATTTGAACGAATGGTGTTTTTGGCTTCTGGGGATATCAAAATGAAAAAGTAAATCGGCCCCGGGCCTAGTTCTTACCGTGCCACCTACGGTAATAGCTACTTCCCAATAGGGAAATTCGCTAAAACAATCACTGATATAGGATTAAATAAAATAATACTTTAAATTGAAGAAGATCAAAGTTCACTCTGCCAAGGAAATAAGTATAACTTGTTGTATTATTAAAATGATATTCCTATGTGACACGTATTTTATAACATTATGCCCAAACGAGAGCAAAGTCACGAAAAATTGATTTTCAACCAAAAAATAAATGTATGTTCCTGGAATTATAAAAAATAAAATAAATTAATATAAGTCGTATTAGTATATATTCAAATTAAAATTGACATTTAAAATATATTTGTTGAAAACCTACTTTTTATCCTGCTAACTGCACAGCTTTGAAACTGTTCTAGGCTGCTAAAATGTTGACGCTTACACGTTAGCTAACACTTGATGTCAAATACGTTAAACTGTCTCGGTGTTTAACATATTTCATACACATGTGTTGCGGGATTGCAAACTTTTTGAAATATGTTGCCTTGACAGTCTTTCTACAAGATTCGATATTCGTGTCACTTAAATTTTCGGTGTATTTATTTATTCCCAACGGAAAATTGCCAATACATACACAAGATTGCAAAAAGTAACATGCAATCTTACTATGATGTTAAACATACAGTAACCATAACCAGATAGCAATTGATAAAACAATAACAAAAAAGCTAGTTAACAAGCAGGAGTTAACAAAAACTTAGTAACAAAAACATTTCAACAACAATAAATTAACAACAGCAAATTGCAAGAAGAAATACCCCGCCACAGCAAACCTGCAGACTAAGTGAATTTTGATTTGCCGAATTTGATTTTCAATTAATTCAGTTTAAATAACATTAGGTTTAACAAGTAGGCCTACCTAGATTTGCTGCTACAGGGATCCTAATAAAGTGTGATTTCAAATATAATATTATAATTTTATTTAACTTAGTATAAAATAAATAAATTTACCAAGTTTGATCAAAATATATCCATTAAAACAAACTACAACAGTCTACAATATTCTCTCTAAGAATAACATGGGAATTTATTATTATTTTTTTAATTTTCATTGTAATTAATAAGCGTACAAAATGACTTTAATTATTTGTTTTTTAAGTTATTTAAAGTGTTCTAGAGTAAAATTGGGGAATATTTTGTTTTGAGGGTAAAAATGAGAAAACCCAATGTTTACCCCCTACCCCGATCCCATGTTCCTGTTATATCAACGGGCATGTTCGATCATGCTGGTTTGCGAATTCATTCGGCATTCGAGTTTATCCCATCCTACACCTTAAGGCCGAATTTAATCAAAACCAGACAAAAATTACTCGAGTTATTGTGTTCATTGACACGTCATATACCTTAAACACACTTGTTATAAGTGCGATGTTTATAAAGCAATTTAAATATGGCCGAGAATGTAATCACATACACACACTCGTGTTTTTAACGTACATTTTCGCTACACTTCAAAGAATAATATATTTTTAATTTAAAATATACATTGCTATACTCTTATTTTCATAACGATTAGAGATATTTCAAAACTAATCTCATTTTAAGGTTAGACATGGCATTTAAATTTTGATATTCGTGCAATTTACATTTTGATGTATTGCATATTTCCAAAGTTACGACACACGATGGTCTTCATAATCAACGAACCCTAAAATGTAATTATTTATTAATGAATGTTTTCCCACAAACCTATTCTTATTAGGCTTTTTATGTTCGGCAATACAAAGTCTTGTTGATTTGAAATGACCAAATCTGCTACTGAGTAATTAAAGCAATGGTAGAAAATAAATTTACCACTGAAAAATACTTTCATGTTTATTTAATGTCTTTAAATTGTAGTGACAATCTATGCAATTATTGGTGGCACTGTTTTTATTCGCTTTATACTTCCTTTTTGTGTATGGTTTTATCGTTTAAACGTTCGTATATTCATGTACTGCATGTGAATCGACCACCTTACGAAGTGATCACTTCATCCGTTGACTTGAAGATGACTTCTTGAAAGTTGAAACTAGTTGCGACATTAGCAAACAATTTGGATTACATGGAAGCAGATATTATGAACCGATTTATATATTCAACGGAATCCGTAGGCTAACCTTGAAACGTATTTTGTTAGGTGATAAAACAGTTTAGATCTTAGAACTGTATTGGTGATTTAAAATGCTTACATTATAAAAAACAAGCGTAAAAGTTAAACTAATTGTTGGCAACCAAGGAATATTTAGGATAGTTCATTTGCAAATCTAACGACCCGTAATACCCACGAGTCTGTAATCAGGAAAATTGAAATTGTACTCATTACAAAAAGGTAAACTGAACAAGAAGATTGATTTATTTCAAAAGTAAAAAAGTTACAAGTAAATTCTTATTTCCTCAATTCATACAAAACATATATGTAAGGGTGGTTGTTTTCGAAAACGTAAGAACCTATGTAATCAATGCGTAATATGTTTTACACACTGTAATACATATGAATTGTAACAAGTTTTTTAAGGATTGCGTTAGGTCATATCAAAGTTATTTTTGTGGACTTAAGATTTTGCAAATTATTTATTATATTAAAAACTGATTTTCCAAGAGTCATTAAGTGCTCAGAAAAGCTTAATACCTAAGTGTTTAAAGGGTCAATTTTTGTATATCAGTAACATTAACACAGCAATTAACATTGATCTCATGTAAACCGTGACTAAAGCTGAGTTGTTATTATTTTTTTGCCTAACGCAGTTTGTCTTAACGGTGAGCCAACTGACGTCATGAGGCATAGCCGCAACGCTTGGCTGAGGTTGCGTTTACATTGGAGGCACGCTTGGTCAAGCTTGCCCTTTGAAACAAAATTGTAGCAGATTACTGGAAACCGCTGGCGACCAGTCATGGTTACAGTGCTTGTCAATAATTAAATGCTTATAATGCTTGTCCTCTTAAATCACGAAACAAATAAATTTGTTTTTGAAGCAAGCGTGACTCAGTTTGTTGTGGTTCACTGACAAAGTAGCATAGGTTGTGTATCTGAAAACTGTTATTTTTTATATTTAAGTGTTGTAATAAGTTGTTTAATTGTTCAAAATGGATACCGAGGCGTTGATTGATACATTTATTCTTTTATAACGTTTTTATAGTTATCGCATTATTATTGTTGTACTCTATTTGCAAATATAGGTACTTTAACTTGTCAATCAAACTATATGGAAATTTATTTTCCTATGAAAATATACCTGTAACAATGGTATGATAAAAATTAAGCTCCTCTAGGCTTATTAAAATTACACTGTTTTGGTTAGTATAATTATGTGTTTTTATAAAATAATTAATTATACAAACATTACATCGACTCCTACAGTTTCCCGTCCCCCCCCCCCCAACTCGTTTGAAGTCTAATAATACAAATGTAACTCAATTTTCAAGCACACTGTCCGAGTGTCCGCATCATCTGACATCTAAATTTTGACTCTTTTGTGATGTAGGCCTACTGTGACTAGTGTGGGCGACCACTGTTCTTGGTTGCTCTGCTCTAATGTCGATTGTCTGTGCTATCGGCAACGGCACGCTTGCGCAAGCGTTCACCACCATTTTACTTGCCCAAGCGGGCCTCCAATGTAAACGCAGCTTGACACCTCTCCAACTACGAACGGGGAGAACTCAGCCGAAGTTAGTCCATTCGTTTCTGTCGGTCACCTGAATTCCGCGTCTCCCACTTTCCCTTTTTATAAAAATGAAATCCATCATTCAGAATAATGTCTAACTTAACGTATTGTTGTGTATTGTTACGAGTTCTACTCTAAGATTGCTATTTTTCTTTTTAGCTAAAACTGATGGGTAATAAATTTTAGTTAATTGGATTAAATCGTTCGTTATGATTACAGTAAGTTGGAAGTCAAGTTTATTGTAAATTATTTGTTCAAAGTTTGTAGTTTCATTTGGCAACCTGTCACAAAAGAAATAGAAAATATACTGTTGATTGACTAGGATGGGGAACATTTTTCGCAAAGAAAAATAAATAACACAACTACTTTTGCTGAATGATCTTACAGTTTCGTTTTTGTTTGTAGTTGACGCGTTCTGCCTTGTTATTAAAACACTTGTTGTTAAACACATTTAGACTCTAAAATCAAACCAAAATGGCAATGTCGCTTACATATATTTTTACTTTTCAAAACTGTGTTTTCGAAAATTCTGGTTGTAACGTTGAAGTGTTCACGGAGCAGTATTAGCTGTTTTTTATTCGCTGAAATATATGATAGATACCACTTGTTGTGCGTCATAAACCTAATTCACCTGTCACTTTGACAAATTGAAACATCAGGTAACATGAATTCAAGTTGGTAAGATAGTCAGCCATATGTGGTTTGAACCCGAATCGTTTCAAAAAACTTTTCACAGCAAACATTTAACAATGTTTTTTTTGTTTTATAAAATGATATAGTTTAAAGTTACAGTAACAAATAAATTTCTTTTAGCAAAATTGTCTGCTATGTTATATCTTTTCAACAACACATTTAAACGTAGCGATAGAAGTACTACAATTCACGATCTAATGGCTTTGCCGCTCTGAAAATTTTCATACTTCTTTAAATTATGTGGACATTATAGAATCCGGTTGATAACTAACAACCGGATTCTATTTTGATGAATCACATATTTCACTACTAGTCACGAAAGTGACACCCGAAATGGGACTTAATTGACGAGTATTGAACTATACTTTTTATCACGATGAAAATAAACGGTATCAGCAATCTGACACATAATTTCTCTCATAAGCTTGTCAACAACCTTTATCATGGGTAAGCGGTGAGAGTGATAATTTTGTAGAAAAAAATCACGAAAGTTGCAATAACTTTTAAACCGTGATTTTTACGGAAAATGGGATTGATACAATTTTGTTCAGAATCTAAAGGAATATAACATACTAAATTTTTATCAAAATCGTTCGGGTCATTTTAGAGAAAATCTGATTTTCCGTTATTTTATGGGTTTTTATGGGAAAATCCCCATTAAAATCAAAATAAAAAAAAATGCCTGGAGATACCATATATTAGTACCTACATACAAAATTTCATCAAAATCGGACTACAGGTGTGGTCTGTAGCTCTGTACACATCCACACATACAGACACACACACACAGACATCACTTCGGAAACAACTTTTTTGGGTGCAGGGGGGCCCAAAATTGATATATCCACTCAAAACTCAAACTCAAAAGTTTTGACGAAAATAATACTTTCTCCATATACTATGTATAAGGGGAGAAAGTAAAAACTTCTTCATTAAACTTTAAAAAAATATCTGATATTTCGTAATCTATTCATTTTTCTAATCTAAACACAATACGGCTTTACAATAAATTTTAGAGCAATTGCTTAGTATCAAGGGCGTTATTTTAAAACGAATAACAGTCATAATTTCTGATGACTTTAAAAGATTCGACTCAAAGATTAATACTCAAAAAGGAAATACTCAAGATGTACACAGCAGATCGATATAATCAACATTTGTTGTAAATATCTTATAATTTTTTAAAAGCTGATCTTGTTTTTTAGTGCATTCTTACAAACAGCCTAACTCATTGCCGCATTAGGTTGTCCATAATAACTACGATTATAAATTCTAAAAAAACATTATTTCTATTTCTTCTCCTTGGTGGTGTTCTATGACTTTCCTATGTTTCCATAGTTTGCAAATGGGCTCTTTCAATGATTACTAAGAAATGCAGCACAGTGTTAATTCAGTTTTCAATATATCAATTTATCCAGGCTCTCGCTTTTTCCATTGTAATATTTACGCCAACCCTAATTCAAACAGTAAATATCTCATTTCAACCAAGTCTGTAAATGTTTGTAGTAAACTGTTAAATTAGCAAACTTATTGACTGTTTACAATTAACATATCTTCTCACTTTTAATTTCTTAAAACAGCTGGAGTTTCATAGCAATATTTGTTTCCCAATAATTATTTCCCTAAAAAGAAAGTTTCCTGCACAACTTCACGCTACGCTCTTCCCAATGACACCAAAAACATGTCAATCGGTTCTGTAGTTTCGGAGGAGTAATTGTCACAAAAAAACCTTCTTGCGTATTAAATAAGTATAGATGTTTCCTTTAGGTGTAAATAATCTATTTTAGACGGCTGCTGAGCTCAACAAAAATGCTTATTTCGCAATCTTGAATTAAAGTACATCAAGGTAAAACGATCACCTTACTACCCATTGTTTTTCTTAATTCTTTTAATTTGCCCACTCAATCTTACACAGTTGTTTTTTTCAGTCGTCCATCGTTTATAAAACCACATTCAATTTGACAGTGAAACATTACGATAGCATTCAGGAACACAAACATGGTCAATGGAATAATCTGAAACAGTCATAGTCTAGATGTCATGCTATCCCTAGGTGTTGAATGAAAGATTACTTTTCTCGGTGTCCTGAGAGAAAGTCAATGTTTGTTATCAAATTGATCATAAATTTCAAGTTCAAGTGGTTTGAGTGTCTTGTATATAGTTGCATCCTGACAGTAAACGATGATATAAATATACATATAGATATAAATGGTTATACATATCTAAAACTCTAGTAAAATGTTATAACGAACCATTTTTTTAACATGTTTTCCAATCCTCAACACATGTTTTCGTAATACGTCATACATTTGTCATAGTGACATCGTAAACGTAGATCACCCCTTGACAGCAAGTGTTAACTATCTTCAAACTCGTTTTATCAGAATCAAACCGTTACTTCAGCGTTCAAACCTCGCTGAGCAGTGACCTGGACAACAGATTAGCTATTGAAAATAACTGTTTTAACCTAGAATTTGATTACATTTGTACTACAGTATGACAATTGCATGAAGAAATGTTAATTATTTTGTGTAACTGCAATTTACTCGTTGCTTCACTCATTTTATATAGGTGTTAAAAATAATATTTAACAGAAATTGAATTATTCCTACAGGGTGGTACTCTACTTCGCAACAATCGGAGAGCTGATTAAAAAAAATCAGGTGATATCTATGATATATAAGTTAACAAGTCAGGCAATATCTAAGATATCACCTGATCTTTGTTAATCAGCTGTCCGATTGTTGTGAAATAGAGTCCTACTACTGCGGCCTGTGTTAACAAGTCAACATGCATATGGGGAAGCATGTTATTTGGTGAAAACTCAAAAAGTAAAAGAGGTATGGTTTAAATCTGGAAGTTGCTTGAAATAGTAAGATATATAAAATGATGGGCTGTTTGACATATGATGCTATGTGAATTCTTTGAGTTTTGGCCAAAAAATATTTTCAAAAGCAAATTTGTATGAAAATAATTTTTTAAAGATAATATTGGATCCCTGAATAAAGATAAGCTTATAAGGAATGCGATTTTTGAATCAGGTTAACGCTATCTGAAATTTCAAGAAATAGGCCTATACAGGTTATTCCGTAAAAATCAAACTTTTTCAAAAAAAGTGGCCGCCATAATAATGTAATAATAACTAAATAATAATAAATAATGTAATAATAATAATAACTTAATTTAGTTCTATTTTTATGAAAATATTTATTTTTAATATGCCTTTAAAAAGTTGTATAATATAATTTATGTTTGTATTTATTTGTATATGTTTGCACGTGAACCACCCTGTAGTATTACTCATTACAAGGTAAAAAACCTCTATTACTATTTCAAATAAAATGTTTTGATTTATTTTTATTATTATAATTTTAAACACACAGAAATCATCAAATCTAACCTGCATTGCTACGTAGTGAGATAACGGGAAAGGTAATATTTAAAAAATCCTATATCGCATATTGTAAATATATCAACATAAAATAATTTTAAACCATTGCCTTGATTTTAAGTGTGACAATGTAAATAGTTTTTACATTTAAAATCTTTACATATTGTTAACATATTTTTTTTATTTTATTACGTGTGATAGTGTCATGTAAATTAATTTTACATTTACGATTTGGGCCTAAAATTAATAAAACAATTTGCTTTGATTTTACTGTGTGGGATATTGTCCAATATATTGATTTTACATTATGATCTCGACTTAATATTAATCAAATCATTTGCTTTGATTTAATTATGAGTCATAGTGTAATTGATTTTACATTTACGATGTTGACTTAATATAAATCAAATCATTTGCTTTGATTTCATTATGTGTGATATTGTAATTGATTTTACATTTACGATGTTAACTTAATATTAATCAAATGATTTGCTTTGATTTCATTATGTGTGATAGTGTAATTGATTTTACATTATGATGTTGACTTAATATTAATCAAATGATTTGCTTTGATTTCATTATGTGTGATAGTGTAATTGATTTTACATTTACGATGTTGACTTAATATATATCAAATTATTTGCTTTGATTTCATTATGTGTGATATTGTAATTGATTTTACATTTACGATGTTGACTTAATATTAATCAAATCATTTGCTTTGATTTAATTATGAGTCATAGTGTAATTGATTTTACATTTACGATGTTGACCTAATAGTAATCAAATAGTTTACTTTCATTATATTATGTGTGATAGTTCAATTTAATATTTTACAAAAACCAATGCTTATCACTATAGCATATAACAAAATATTTGTTAACATCTCAATGTATGATTTGCAGACAAACTACTATGGAATGTACTTTGACAGTTGCAGCACTGCTCTGCGGGATAGGTTTGGTCACTGCACCTGTATATATAATATAATATAATACCCCATCGAGTCCTTCTTCTGAAGGAATACCATCCAAACCAGAAACTACACAAACTCCATGAAGCACAATTAATTGTAAGTTAATATTTAATAAACCTATTCTCCTTATCTAGATGAAACACCATTTATAACTATAATCAAGCCATAATTACATTTTCTGTCAGATTAAAGCGATTAATTGAATACATCTAGAGCACACATTAGGACGTACATGTCGTAGGTAGTGACGGCTACCCTCTCTGTCGCTTCCCCAAGCTTAGGCCTACTTTTGTTTTTGATTATTTTACAATTTATTTATTTGCGTCTATATTTGTACAACAATCTAAACTTATATAAACAACTAATCTTAAAACAAGGATTTAGGTTTATTTGATTATTTATTTAGATTTTTCCTCACATCACCTAGTTTTTTTTTTTGCAGCCAATCACGCCATAAGTTGGTCGAAACAAACTCGCCGGAGGCTTGTAGGGATGCGAACGCACGGAACCAACAACTAGTATTCAGTATTTCAGTTTGATCTTATACAGTACTCTAATAGATTGGCGACTCTAGGAAAATGACAGCACGAAGTCCAGATAAGCCTTGGCCGGGGTCAGATTAGCTATCCTAACGGATCGGGAATTAGACTTAGACTCTGAAAAAGTTTCAATCTACACCCAATAGGTTTAAAAGTTTAGTTGGAGGGGGGAAAGGTGGCAGGTGAATGGGTTCTCACTCCGTTGCGCAACCAATTGGTTCAAATTTATTTCATTTATATTCATAAAAAATCTGTCTAATATGAAATAGTTATTAAACTTCATCGACGAAATATCGTTGTTTCATCAAATTATGTTCAATTTATTGGGGCATATCTGGTCCCTTAAACCCCTTTAAGGGCATTGCAGTTTAAAAAACAAGCAAGGCACTAATCGTTTCATGTGTTATAATTTTTAGGTTCTGCTTACTCAAGCGGAGACACTTGCCGAAGCCATACTTGGTGGAGTAAAAAAAATTATTCGAATGAATTAAACAGATTAAGTAGTTCACCACAAGAACTATCACAAAAGCTGATGGATTTTTGCACAACAAAGCTGGGTGAGCAGATGACTATGGAAACACTGAAGGCTCTGAAAAAAGAGGATGCGTCCCTCATCAAAGTCTACTACCCAGCGGGACACCAAATTGAGGAAAAAGTATTGCGATATTT
Source organism: Macrosteles quadrilineatus (assembly GCF_028750875.1). NCBI lineage: Eukaryota > Metazoa > Arthropoda > Insecta > Hemiptera > Cicadellidae > Macrosteles > Macrosteles quadrilineatus. The sequence goes on from NW_026542602.1 coordinate 4,579,992, forward strand.
GGTAAATGAATGTTTAATAAGCCAATTAATTGTCCATGACTTGTTTATCGGTTATTGGGAGAAGATGCGCACCAAACTCGTCTTGTTAAGGAAGACTAAACGTAGTAAGCTTTACTTCTACACTCCTTATTGAATTCCATTAAAGTTTGCACATAATGTAATGTATTAATAGTAAAAAACGATTCAATAAACTGTTATCAAATGTTCATTTTGTTATTATCCAACTGGACTGATAAGAAGTCCGAAAAACATATTAACTTATTCATACCCCCGCCGCAGCAAACCTGCAGATTAAGCGAATTTCCATTTACCTGGCTGGATTTATTCTTAAATATTCCCTAAAAATTGCCAGATTTATTTTTTATTTAAATAACATTAATTTTAGTGAGTACTCAGGTTTGCTGCTACAAAGAAGATATTGAGGTGTGTTTTTTATCGCAATGTTGATTGCTTAGTACTAAATAAATAAAACTTTCAAATATGTTTAAAATATATCCATAAACAATCAAACTAAGGGTAAGCTATGAGAATAACTTGGGAATTTTAAATTTACAATTTTTTGAATTATCTCCGTAACCGTTGGGCATACAACAACGCTTCAATATACAAAATTATTTCTTTTTTTAAGCTCTACAAAATGGTTTGTAGAGAAATTATGAAATTCTTTTTTTTTTGGATCAAATATGGGGAAAATCTATTTCTTGCCCCATAAAACCCCGTTAATAAGACTACTAATAAGACCATTTCATTTAGTGTTAAACACTAAAACCAAGCATTTGATATATGAAATTTGGTTTTTTGTTATTTACACAAAAACTAAAAGACATACGAAGTAAGTGTAAATTACAAAGTTGTTGGTAACTGAAAATCCCATAAAATGATGCGCCTTTTGGCATATGTTGCTATTTAAAAATTTTGAACAATCGACATTTGCAAATTTCCAAAAGTTTTTTTATGGGAATTTGTATTACAAAAAAAATCTGTTACTTGCAGCACATCACAGTAAAGCTAATTTCATAACGAGTAAGAAAACTCAACCTTAAAAGGGCTAAGTACATCGGTTTAGAAAACACAGAGTATTAAAAACGTATTGAATTTTCCCAAAAAAACTGCTACCAATTCGAAACGGAAAATATAATTGATTTCTGTTTTCGCTTAAATATTCGTCTATTAAATACATTTATAATGATGTATAACATGACATGTTTACATTTGAAAATTCCAAGATTCGTACTAGTGACCCTCAGTTTTTGGCACACCCTGTATCGGAAAATATTTTTACGTTAATCCTTGGGGATGATTTAGTGGGAAATGATTTTATTTCATCCTTGTATGTTAAGCCGTTTTCCATTAATCAATTTGAGACACCTCACGTTGGTCACTCTGTATACAGGGAATTAACAGCGATGTCGATTACTACATCTACAAGTTGTTCGTTAAAAATGCTGAGTTCTTTCTTTGCTTCAAGCATTAAATTTCCACGTCCTTGGCGAGTCAAAGATCAATTCACTTTCATTGCTCCTTCGAACCTATGTCTGGCTGTATGCAGTACAGTTGGGTGCTGCAGGACTAGCCTATCTGCACTTGCAGGTGCTGCAGGACTAGCCTATGTGCACTGTCAGGCGCTGCAGGACTAGCCTATCTGCACTTGCAGGTGCTGCAGGACTAGCCTATCTGCACTGTCAGGTGCTCCAGCGATTGCTGAGAGATGTCGTGGGCGTGTACTTTTGGTTAAAAGGTCCCACTCATTTTTGAGAATAAAAGAAAGCTAAAAAATTAAAATTCTTAAATAGCAAGGTATAAGAAATTTCATACCACGTGAAAGGTCCTTTTTTAACAAACATTTTACGTATTTAAGTTTTCTTTCTATCTCTTACCGTTTAAAAATTGCAGTAGAAAAACATAAATTTCTATTGTAAAATTGAAACTAGTTTTCTAATAAAACAGCCAAAATTCGTCTCTAGTCACATTAAATAGTGCAATAACTGAAGGAAACAATTCATAATTATTTTTAGGCAGATAGGCAAACAAGTCATTACGTTTTACTTTGTGAAAAACAAGTTTTATAGGTGATGAGAAAAACCCAAACGTGGGCCGCTTTCTGTAGTACCATTGACTAGTCAATGGTAGTACTAATTTCAAAAGTACCATTTCCTGTAGTACCTAATCAAATATGGTGTAAACTTAAAAAATAGACTTTATTTTTACTTATTGGTCATAACAAAAGTGTTCCAGGAAAACTGCAAAGTGTTTAAAAATAGATATCCAGGACTTTAAGCAAGTAGGACCTTAAGTAGACCTTGAGTCATATGGCTGTAAATGATTTAGTTAGGAAGTTTTCTGAAACTGGCTAAGTTACCAATGAGAAAAGAACAGGATGAAGGATCCAAGATGAATTCTGACACACGTAAAAGTCGTCGATCAATTTGTTATGAATCCTACTACATCGTTGAACAAAGTGCAATGTGTTTTATTAGAAAACTAGTTATAATTTTACCATAGAAAATTATGTTTTTCCACTGCAATTTTTAAACGGTAAGAGGTAGAAAGAAAACTTAAATACGTAAAATGTTTGTTAAAAAATTACCTTTCTTGTGGTATGGAATTTGTTATACATTGCTATTTAAGAATTTTGAGTTTTCAGCTTTCTTTTATTCTTAAAATTTGAGATTTTTTTAAAATTAGAAAATAACTTGGAAAATGCCCTTACTACAAGTTATCTTAAAGAGTAGCTCAAGAATAAGCTTGGAAAGAAATTTGGCGCTGTTCCGTTCAGTAGTTAGGGTAATACGGTACTTAACTTCAAAGTCCTTTTTTAAAACGTTTTGACCCACCCTGTAAATACGGTTAAAGATAATTAAACTTTTTTTGCACCAAAATGATCGGGGTGATTAGACCTTTAAATTGATGTATCACACAACCCATGTTTACATTTGAAAATCTTTCAAAAAGCAACCCTGCCCCCCAAATTGGGCCCTTTTGGGGCATTTTTCAAAATTGAAAATAATTTTATTGGATTTGGCATGTCCAAATTAGGGGGAAATGAGAACAAACAAGTGTTAAAAGCCTTACCTTTGCACACAACAGATATGGAAAGTTTTCAAATGAACACCCTGTATATATGGCTGAGAATATAATGATCCACATACACTCATGTTTTGAACGTATATTTTCGCTACATTACAAAGAATAATATGTTATAAAATAAAACTAGCATTGGTAAATTTTTGTTCTTTGATTAGAAATATTTCAAAACTGATAGTATTTTTATGTTATTATATTAAAGCTTCGATATTCGTGTCATTTACATTTTAGATGTATTGAATATTGCTAAAGTTACGACACACGATGATCTTCATATAATAAACGAACCCTAAAATGTAATAATTTATTAATGAATGTTTTTCTACAAATCTAAATAAATAAATATAAAAAGGCCTTTATATGTACGGCAATTAAGTCTTGTTGATTTTAAATGACCAAATATGCCACTAAATAATTTAAAAAAATCGTAGACAAAATATTTCCCCCTGAAAATTTATTTCATGTTTAGTTAATGTCTTCTATGACATGTATGTTGTATGTTATGTTGGCTGTTGGTAGTGACTATGTATGTCATTTACTGGTATAGAACTTTTAAGCATACTCAGGATAAATATAATAAAGCTTAAATATAATACTATGTCAGATTGACGATTTGCTAAGTAGTGTCAATATCGATAACAGTTAACAAGCGTCAGCAACTTATTGAATCATGAAGGATTTTTTCCTTTAATAAAATATATTAAAGTATTACGTGTTAATAATTTTAAGTGTATTTATTTCGAAATGAGTACATTATGCATTATGCAAGTATAAAACTTGTATATAATTATGGTTTGCAGAGAAGGCTTATGTTGATTACAAAAATAAACTAAAATGCCTCTCACCTATTCATTTTTTAAACCAATCCTCAAGATGAAAATTAATTAGTTTGAATATTAGCTTTATAAAATTGAGCTCTAAAAAAGCAAAAGTGGCTGGAAAGGGTTATTGTGCACATGAGTATTCTACATGCTACTCGAAATGATTCGATCCAGACATTTGATTATTCAATTCTTTTTTGATATTATTAGCAAGAATTTATAACTCAATGTAAGATTAGAAATCTACATCCAATTTAGGATTTGTTGTTATTCTTGAGGCTGTCGGAGTATCTTGAATTGGAAACAATAACTTCCACAAACAAACTAGTCACCCACCAAAGCAGTTAAGGACTTCCCAGCTGCATTTTTCTTAAACTATCATTTACTTAAAAGAAAAACATCAAAATGGCAATTTCACAAACTAATAACGGACAAAACCAATAGCAGACTACAAGTTTCATGCATTACAATTAAGATATCCAATACATTGTATGGGCAGCCAAGTGTTCTAGATATGGAGGTCACGGATAATGCCAACCAAGATTGTTACAGACCCGTATACCATTTCGTTATTGGGAAATTTAACTAATTATACTATAAAAATGTGTACAATAGATACAGTAGCACCACAACCATGGTTTATACAGTTTTTATTAAAAAACTTAAAATTTCCAAAGGCGTTGACATATATAAAATATTATATAAAACCGGGTATTATTGGAAATGATTATATTCTAAGTAAGTTAATGATACTAATACCAGTATTCACTAACCAGTATTCATAAATACTCTTAAGAGTCTACTTTCAGATCTCATTTAACGTATGTAATTTTTAACGAACTACAATGAGATGGGATACAATAAATATATAGAAACATATGCAATGAGAGTCTAAAATAGACAATAAGAAATATTTCACAGCTGTAAGTCAATCTGTGTGTATAGTGGATTTCACAAGCCATTCCATAGTACGAAGCCTATATTATATTCCTGAAACAGAACTGAGCGTCACATTTTATTTGGCTTAGAATATATTTGTCAATATATTGTCAATAGGCTCTGTTATCCTCAATGTATTCAGTGAATTTTTGAGTTTAAATGACTATTGTTCTTGAATTAATAATTTAGTGTATACCATTATTTCCTGTTATTTATTATTATTATTATTTATTATTATTACTGTTTATTAATCCATTATTTATTTCTGTTTCTGTAGACAGTTAAATATTTATTATTGAAATAATTCGTTGTATTAATTTTTTGCAGGATTTATAATATTAATGTTCACAAAGAAAAAAATAATAATTTAAAAATCATGATTACGACATTTACATTTCTATAAATAACTGTTAACATTGGTTTCAATCAAATAAAAAAAAACTTCACCAATATTTTCTTAATTTTAGCGAATTTCCCATTTAGGGAATAAGCTATTACCGTAGGTCTCATGGTAAGAACTGGACCCGGTACCGATTTACTTTTTCCTTTTGTGGTCCCTAGAGGCCAAAAACACCATCCGTTTAAATTCATATAAGCACTCATTACATCTCATTGTATTTAAATTGGGAATAAACATGTCTTATTTATGGAAATATTTTAGTAAAAATGTAATCAGACAAGTGGCAATTCGCTTATTCTGCAGGTTTGCTGCGGCGGGGGTATTATTTTTATGAGGCCTTTCGCCAGCCTATAGTCAGACATCACAAAACAGAAAACGCAAAAAGTTGACTTTCAACTCTATGATTTATTGCCAAGGGGCACTCTTGGCACTTTTTTGTTGCGCAATGTCTCAAGAAAATTATTTCAAAGAACTAAAATCACAAACTACGTAGCTAAGTATAATGAGTGCGAGACCAAAACCATAGACAATGTGTTGATTACAACTTTAAAAAAAGAAAATAACTTAATTAGAACCGATAAGGGGAAATAACAAATGGATAAGAACATCTACAAGCTAGAGATTATATCTATGCCTCACAATATAGAGACATCAAGAAAATGCGAAAATCGCTTGGTTAATGGTTTAATTTAAAGCAAGAAATACAATTAAAGATATTCTTGGAAATCCTAAAATTAGAAAATACGACAAAACTTGGCATTTTTTTTTTAATTCAGTGGAACAGTTGCGAGATGAAGTATGTAGGACAAACCAAAAGAAATATATAAACTAAATTCAAAGAACACACTTCTCACATAACGCACAAAAGACCAGAAAAATCAGCAATACCGAAGTTAAGGATCGGACAACACAACTTCTTTTCAAATTATAAATTACTGAAAAATGAAACCAAACTAACGAACTTAACACATTGGAATCATTATTAACAAATTAAATGGGCAATCTAGCCTAATGAATAATGATAATGGTCCCATTCCAAATGTCGCATTACTTACTTGATTACAAATTTTAAAAGTTACAAGTTAAACCTACTTCAGATTTATTTTAGAAATGTTGATAAAATTATTACTTTCATTTTTATACATATAATTATGCAGTCTTTATATTTGTTTACTATAACAAAAAATTGATCACCAATGAGAAAAGCTCGGTCCCCTGGTACTAATAAATACTAAACAAAACATTTTCAGGTAAAACCTTTCTGTAATTCTTAAAAGACGTTGCACTTTCCTGATTGCTGGTAAATATTTAAACATTACTACTGGAACTTACTTGAAAGAGACTATTTGACTTTCAATCTTTCTGAGGAAAATACCTGCGTGTTTAAAACGGGTTCAGTTTACTTAGAACGATATGATTTTGAGTCCGATTCTCCTGTCCTATATGTTTTATTTTCGATCGTCTTATTACAAATTGTATGCACCTTTTTATTTGTAAGACTGTCAGAAACAATGTTGTAGTAGGGCCTACTTATGTATTATGCACAAATAAATATTTGTCTCGTATAGTTACAGTTTGAATTCTAAATTATCATTACATTTTTATAAATGTGTGCATTAATCATAGTAATAATTTTAGCTCCCTTAACTCATGTTTCAGAATGGGCACAGGTCACTAATACAAAATACATCTTTACCTACAAAATTATTATTGTCATTATCTTTTTCATACAAAAAGCCAATTTGTTTATGAGTTTTTAATGCGTTTTTTACCTAAAGTGTATTGTATTGCTAGCTGCAATACAATAATTTCCATCGAGGAGGCTTCGTGAAAGATTTAATTGCTTATTTAAATCTACCGTTTGAAAAGGTGATAAATACGTCCTAGATATTGATAAGAAATTCGTATGAACCGACTTTTTTAAAGTAGGTTTAGTCAACTCACGCGAGTGGAGAAAACGTATTAAGCCACCTACAACGGTTTGTAGGAAGATATATATATGGCACTGAGGCACGTATAAAATAACTTATAATCATTTACAAACGAGTAGTATTTATATGGAGTTTATGCAGTGAGAATTTATTAGGCTACCTAGAAAGTGATTTAAGTAGCACAAATGTATTGTGTGTAGCGCCCTGCCTAATTGTATTGGCCTAGCTCAGGGTGGAAGAGGTTTGCTTGCACGTATTGCCACCCCTGCCTAATTGTATTTGCCTAACTCAGGGTGGAAGGGGTTCGCTTGCACGTAATGCCACCCCTGCCTAATTGTATTGGCCTAGCTCAGGGTGGAAGGGGTTTGCTTGCACGTATTGCCACCCCTGCCTAATTGTATTGGTCTAACTCAGGGTGGAGAGGGTTTGCTTGCACATATTGCAGCCCCTGCCTAATTGTATTGGCCTAACTCAGGGTGGAAGGGGTTTGCTTGCACGTATTGCCACCCCTGCCTAATTGTATTGGCCTAACTCAGGGTGGAAGGGGTTCGCTTGCACGTATTGCCACCCCTGCCTAATTGTATTGGCCTAGCTCAGGGTGGAAGGGGTTTGCTTGCACGTATTGCCACCCCTGCCTAATTGTATTGGCCTAGCTCAGGGTGGAGAGGGTTTGCTTGCACGTATTGCCACCCCTGCCTAATTGTATTGGCCTAGCTCAGGGTGGAAGGGGTTTGCTTGCACGTATTGCCACCCCTGCCTAATTGTATTGGCCTAGCTCAGGGTGGAGAGGGTTTGCTTGCACGTATTGCCACCCCTGCCTAATTGTATTGGCCTAACTCAGGGTGGAGAGGGTTTGCTTGCACGTATTGCCACCCCTGCCTAATTGTATTGGCCTAACTCAGGGTGGAAGGGGTTTGCTTGCACGTATTGCCACCCCTGCCTAATTGTATTGGCCTAGCTCAGGGTGGAAGGGGTTTGCTTGCACGTATTGCCACCCCTGCCTAATTGTATTGGCCTAACTCAGGGTGGAGAGGGTTTGCTTGCACGTATTGCAGCCCCTGCCTAATTGTATTGGCCTAACTCAGGGTGGAAGGGGTTTGCTTGCACGTATTGCCACCCCTGCCTAATTGTATTGGCCTAACTCAGGGTGGAAGGGGTTCGCTTGCACGTATTGCCACCCCTGCCTAATTGTATTGGCCTAGCTCAGGGTGGAAGGGGTTTGCTTGCACGTATTGCCACCCCTGCCTAATTGTATTGGCCTAGCTCAGGGTGGAGAGGGTTTGCTTGCACGTATTGCCACCCCTGCCTAATTGTATTGGCCTAACTCAGGGTGGAGAGGGTTTGCTTGCACGTATTGCCACCCCTGCCTAATTGTATTGGCCTAGCTCAGGGTGGTAGGGGTTTGCTTGCACGTATTGCCACCCCTGCCTAATTGTATTGGCCTAACTCAGGGTGGAAGGGGTTTGTTTGCACGTATTGCCACCCCTGCCTAATTGTATTGGCCTAACTCAGGGTGGAAGGGATTCGGTTGCACGTATTGCCACCCCTGCCTAATTGTATTGGCCTAACTCAGGGTGGAAGGGATTCGCTTGCACGTATTGCCACCCCTGCCTAATTGTATCGGCCTAACTCAGGGTGGAAGGGATTCGCTTGCACGTATTGCCACCCCTGCCTAATTGTATTGGCCTAACTCAGGGTGGAAGGGGTTCGCTTGCACGTATTGCCACCCCTGCCTAATTGTATTGGCCTAACTCAGGGTGGAAGGGATTCGCCTGCACGTATTGCCACCCCTGCCTAATTGTATTGGCCTAACTCAGGGTGGAAGGGATTCGCTTGCACGTATTGCCACCCCTGCCTAATTGTATCGGCCTAGCTCAGGGTGGAGGGGGTTTGCTTGTTTTCAGGAGCATCTTGATATTGTAGCTCGGGGATAGTATTTACAGGTCCACTACTTCAATTGGTAATTCAGAATTAAATCCAAAGATGTAGGAGGCACAGCAAACATTAACAAAATTCATCAATCGGAATGCAATAGTTAATCGTCACCACTGCATGTGCACACATTAGCAAGTTAACATCTGTCTTTCACGTGATCCGTCCAACAAAATTTCAAATAGTAGAAAACTTGAGAATTAAATGTCAAAAACACTCCCCTTTTTCAAGAAAATTTCTCAAACTGTCTTCTATTGATAGTATTACTTTATGTGAGCACTAAAACATTTACTAATGCATAAACATTGAAGGTCAGCTAGAGCGTACACAATAGGTGTGATTTTTTAGGATACTCTATTCAGTCCTAGGTATCTGGGGATTGGTTCGCAAACTTAAATGAATTAGATTGTGGGCGATTCTTCTTTATCACTTAGCACTACACGATGGAAATGGCTTAACACTATACTGCATCTTAAAAACTTCTTGTATGGTTGTGATTTCAGAGGAGAATGACAGAACGCCTTCCGATACCAGAGTTAAAAAAGATGTCTAGTTTCACTTGAAACCTATTGGAGACTAATAACAGTAATCAAAACCCATTTCACATTTTTCATTACAATAATAATACCTGAATAATGTTTGACCACAATATTTGGCTGTAATAGCATAAGTGTTTTTGTCTGAGATCCAGGTAACTGTAATACACAAAATGATCTATTTTAGATCATCAAAGGTTATTATGACTAAGCATATTAAAGAAACAAAAAAAAAAGAAAAATATGCAATACATTTGGACTCGTAAATTAGCAACACATTCCGAAATGGCACTGTTGCTTGTAAATATTTTTACTTAAAAGCTGTGTTGTCGAAAATTATGATTGTAAATTTAAAAGGCGAACCAATGATATAGAAGTGTTCAAGGAGCAGTATTAGCTGTTTTTTACTTGCTGCGTATATTGATAGATACCACTTGTCGTGCGTCATAGACTTAATTTATCTGTCACTTTGACAAATTCAAACATCAGGTAACATGAAATGAAGCAAGTTGGTGAGCTAGTCAGCCATAGGTAAATTTATCTAAACTTGTTTCAAAAAAAGTTTCCCAGCAAACTTTTAACAATGTTACAACAATGCTTTTTGTTTATTAAATGATACTAGGGCAACTAGGGGAACAAAAGTCCCTAAAAATCTCAAATGCAAAACAAATAATTGTAATATTAAAACAAACTAAGAATTTATTAATCAATGTGGCAAGATAGATATATTTGTACACCATATCCTTTGAGTGAAACCTTCTCTTTGTTTGCCTTGGTTTTGTTATTAATTTTCAATAAATAATTGCATTCCTTCCATAATTTTAAATTCGCTAAAACAACAAATGAAATTGTTTGTGTTTAGATACTGTTTACTGTAAAAATATTGTTACATACTGTTAAAAGAATAATCATCAACTGATTTGTAAATACTTTGACACTGGTAAGGGTTCCGTTTTCCAGTTGAAGCAAAATACCATATTCCTTTTCATCGGCATCGACACCTTTATTTTGGTTAGTTTAGGAAATTAAGGACACGGAAACCATCTTCTGATGTTACTGTTATGTATGTATGCTCCCTTTACTATATACTATGCATTCTATGATATATTATGTAAACCTCTTTTTACGCAGGAGCCGCAGGCGAGTGTGGATAGTTTCTCGAATGCAGCAAAGACAATTTGCGCTCATGTTACACGTTATATGTTTTCTCACAGTTACTATAAAACCTAGAAATAATTAGTCTTTCAAACACTGTACAATACGTTTTTAGGTTAGGTTAATTCGAAGCGTTGAACGAAATGAGAAACACTGCACCAGCTGATGGTAGTCGTAGTATCTTTAAATGTTGACAACCTATTTTCAAGCGTGCACGTATGTCGTGCTTAATAAAAGCACATTGTTTTGTGTTGTTTGGTTGCAATACTGGAGTGCGCCAAAAACAAATTAGTGTGGCAAAAGTAAGTAAATGCAAAAATTAGCTACATGGAGTGCTATAATCAGTGCAAGAAAGCCCACATTGTCAGGTAACTGTAGGACAATGAAATTGACTCATAAATTAGTAAGTAATAAGATAAAAAATAATAAGATTGGTTGTACAATGTAAAAGGCAATCAACGTTTGTTCTGAAAGCTTTTAATAAATTTCAAGTTCTAGCCTATTCAGTGTCCTTGATATAAATGATGGTTGTCATGGCGTCAAGCGTATTTAATTGCATTCTCTCCTTAAAAACTGTCCGATTCTTTAGTGAATCTAAAGTATAAATGTTATCAATATCAAATACTCTCTAGAAAGAATGTTCGAACCAACAATTTTTTCACGTGTTTACCAATGCTCAACACATTTTTTGGCAACACATACATTTGTCAAAGTGACATCGTAATTGAGTAAATTGCTCGGTAACAGCAAGTGTTAACCATCTTGTATCGTCAACTTGTTTTTGCCGAATACAACCGTTACTTCAGCGTTGAAACTTGGCTGAGCAACTTGCACAACAGGTTAGTTATTAAAAATAACAGTTTTAACGTAGAATTTGATTAGATATGTACTATGTCAATTACATACAGATTTTCAATTACAATTTATTTTATTTTATATAACTATAGGAATACATATTCTTTTGAGTTGTAACTATATTATTCTCGGGACTTCACTCTGGTTTTAAATAGGTGTTAAATATTATGGGACGGCAATTGAATTATCCAGTCTAACTAATTGTAGGCTGAACAAGTTCTATGACTATTTAAATTATATTTTTACGATTTAATCGGTCAGTTATTTTATTTGAATACACAGAAATGATCAGATGTAGGTGAACATGGAGTAAGATAACAGGCCGGACATATTTAAAAAATCGTAAATCATATGTTGTAAAAATTAATATCAACATATTATTATTCAAATCATTTGCTTTGATTGTAATATGTGTGACAGTGTATATTATATATTTTCTACAAAAAATTCGACCTATAATTCAAATCATTAGCTATGTATGATTGTGTCCAATAGTAGTGACAATATGGCAAAGAGTCCTCACTTTAGGCACGTTTTCCCCATAAGAATAACATGGGGATCATTTTTTGGCCACCAATTCTAAAAATCCTGATCTCGACCTATATCCCCTATATAAATGTTCAATACCATTGTACAACTTCATTACTATTTCAAATCCACATGCATTCACATGTATATTCTCAAAATCATCAACTTGACAGTGTGAGGTTTGTACGCGAACTCGGGCGCGCTCCCGGCTCATGGCGCGCTCCCTTGGACATCCTTAGTGGAAATCCATGAATTCTGGCTACTTGGGAACCCAAGCCATTTGACATATAATAAATCACCTTTTCTCCTAATAACCTTTTCTATCAAATACATGTCTTTATATTTGGTCTTTAACAATTCCTCTGTATTGAAGCCTCCCCTGATTATATTCCCATTTTCATCTTTCAAGATATAAGTCACAGGCTTTGTATTCTTAACTTCTGCTATTGTAAATAGCTCCCCTGTCCAATTTGGAGTATAACCTTTACTAAACACATGTTTATACTTGGAAATTCTCACGCTATCACCTACCTTATATCTTGGCTTTTTAACTTGCACTACTTTAGAAGTCAACCTCTCATGCACATATTTACTATTCTTAATACTCACTTGGTTAGGCTTCATTCCTATAGATCTGTGTACCTTATTATTATATTTTCGAATTAACTTTGGAAGTAAATCCAACCATTTATAACTTCCCTGAGCACTAAATTCCCTATATAACCAATTCTTTAAAGTTCTCTGAAACCTCTCCACAATTGCAGCCTTAGTTGTAGAAAAAGTGTGGTAATGATATATATTTAGTTTTGCTGAAATATTAATTAAAAAATTATTTTCCATTGTCAGATTGAATGTTTCTAACCCCCTTGGTAGAATGGTTTTAATGGCTTCTGTAACTACTAACCCTGTCTTATTCTTTAGTGGAGCAGCATAAGCTTTTTTAGAAAATGTATCTATTAAAGTTAAGATATATTTAATGCTGGACTTTTAACCATTTTGCCAAATCTCAAATAGTTTTCAAGATATAAGTATTTAAAATAATATTATGTACTTAGAACATTTTGAGATGTTTAAAATGTCAAGAGTCAAGACTTTGAAAATTTTCGTGATAACTGTAATTGCGCCCATATAAAATAATGTTTAATTTTTTTTGGATTTTTTGAAATTTTTATGTTGTAATATTGTTTAAAATAAAAAGTTGACACCCACTATGTGTGCCAGAATTTCAACCATTTTGCCGTATCTCATGCCGTTTTCGAGATATAAGCGTTTTAACAGTTTTACGGACTTAGAAAATTTCGAGGTGTGCAAAAATGTCAAAAAGTCTAGATTTTGAAGATTTTTCATGGTAAATTTTATTTGTACCCATATAAAATAATGTTAAATTTTTTTGGAATTTTAGATTTTTTTATGTTGTATTATTGTTTATAATCAAAAGTTGACACCCACTATGTGTGCCAGAATTTCAACAGTTTTGTCGTATCTCAAGCAGTTTTCAAGATACAAGCATTTTAAAACTATATAATGGACTTAAACAATTTTAGGTGTGCAAAAATGTTAAAAACACAATGAATAAGAAAGTACTATCTTTTGATGATAACAAAGGCTTATTCTGGAAGATGACATCAGTACTCTTGCTCTTAGTCATTATAAAATAGATCAAACATAAATCTATATTTGTCATTATTATTTAGCCTTTCCATTTCTATTATGAAAAAACCATATTTAGTTTTATTCCAACTTTAGAGGAAGAGATCACTAAATTGGTTAAATGAAACGTCATTGCCAACATGATTGTCATACACATGTTTTAAAACTTAAATCGTCTTGTCTGGATAATATTAGGAAATTTACACTATCACGTAAATGTTTGTGTACTTTGCTGCAAGATTAACACAAGTAAAAGCAGTCAATAATTTTATGTCGACCTTTTGACAAAAATGGTGTAATATTTGGACTATTCATGTTATCAAACACAACAATTGACTGCGGCCTGTGACTGTGATGTGAATTTTTGTGTACTTGTTTACTTCATCACACAAATTTCACATTTTTTTCACAAATGTTACATGAATTGTGAATGTGACTGTGATGTGAATTTACGTGTATTTCGTCACACACATTTCACACAATTTTTATAAATTTCACACAAATTTCACACAATTTGACACACATTATAAAAATTTGTGTTAAATTGTGTGAAATGTGTGTGAAATTTATAAAAATTGTGTGAAATGTGTGTGACGAAATACACGTAAATTCACATCACAGTCACATTCACAATTCATGTAACATTTGTGAAAAAAATGTGAAATTTGTGTGATGAAGTAAACAAGTACACAAAAATTCACATCACAGTCACAGGCCGCAGTCAATTGTTGTGTTTGATAACATGAATAGTCCAAATATTACACCATTTTTGTCAAAAGGTCGACATAAAATTATTGACTGCTTTTACTTGTGTTAATCTTGCAGCAAAGTACACAAACATTTACGTGATAGTGTAAATTTCCTAATATTATCCAGACAAGACGATTTAAGTTTTAAAACATGTGTATGACAATCATGTTGGCAATGACGTTTCATTTAACCAATTTAGTGATCTCTTCCTCTAAAGTTGGAATAAAACTAAATATGGTTTTTTCATAATAGAAATGGAAAGGCTAAATAATAATGACAAATATAGATTTATGTTTGATCTATTTTATAATGACTAAGAGCAAGAGTACTGATGTCATCTTCCAGAATAAGCCTTTGTTATCATCAAAAGATAGTACTTTCTTATTCATTGTGTTTTTAACATTTTTGCACACCTAAAATTGTTTAAGTCCATTATATAGTTTTAAAATGCTTGTATCTTGAAAACTGCTTGAGATACGACAAAACTGTTGAAATTCTGGCACACATAGTGGGTGTCAACTTTTGATTATAAACAATAATACAACATAAAAAAATCTAAAATTCCAAAAAAATTTAACATTATTTTATATGGGTACAAATAAAATTTACCATGAAAAATCTTCAAAATCTAGACTTTTTGACATTTTTGCACACCTCGAAATTTTCTAAGTCCGTAAAACTGTTAAAACGCTTATATCTCGAAAACGGCATGAGATACGGCAAAATGGTTGAAATTCTGGCACACATAGTGGGTGTCAACTTTTTATTTTAAACAATATTACAACATAAAAATTTCAAAAAATCCAAAAAAAATTAAACATTATTTTATATGGGCGCAATTACAGTTATCACGAAAATTTTCAAAGTCTTGACTCTTGACATTTTAAACATCTCAAAATGTTCTAAGTACATAATATTATTTTAAATACTTATATCTTGAAAACTATTTGAGATTTGGCAAAATGGTTAAAAGTCCAGCATTAAATATATCTTAACTTTAATAGATACATTTTCTAAAAAAGCTTATGCTGCTCCACTAAAGAATAAGACAGGGTTAGTAGTTACAGAAGCCATTAAAACCATTCTACCAAGAGGGTTAGAAACATTCAATCTGACAATGGAAAATAATTTTTTAATTAATATTTCAGCAAAACTAAATATATATCATTACCACACTTTTTCTACAACTAAGGCTGCAATTGTGGAGAGGTTTCAGAGAACTTTAAAGAATTGGTTATATAGGGAATTTAGTGCTCAGGGAAGTTATAAATGGTTGGATTTACTTCCAAAGTTAATTCGAAAATATAATAATAAGGTACACAGATCTATAGGAATGAAGCCTAACCAAGTGAGTATTAAGAATAGTAAATATGTGCATGAGAGGTTGACTTCTAAAGTAGTGCAAGTTAAAAAGCCAAGATATAAGGTAGGTGATAGCGTGAGAATTTCCAAGTATAAACATGTGTTTAGTAAAGGTTATACTCCAAATTGGACAGGGGAGCTATTTACAATAGCAGAAGTTAAGAATACAAAGCCTGTGACTTATATCTTGAAAGATGAAAATGGGAATATAATCAGGGGAGGCTTCAATACAGAGGAATTGTTAAAGACCAAATATAAAGACATGTATTTGATAGAAAAGGTTATTAGGAGAAAAGGTGATTTATTATATGTCAAATGGCTTGGGTTCCCAAGTAGCCAGAATTCATGGATTTCCACTAAGGATGTCCAAGGGAGCGCGCCATGAGCCGGGAGCGCGCCCGAGTTCGCGTACAAACCTCACACTGTCAAGTTGATGATTTTGAGAATATACATGTGAATGCATGTGGATTTGAAATAGTAATGAAGTTGTACAATGGTATTGAACATTTATATAGGGGATATAGGTCGAGATCAGGATTTTTAGAATTGGTGGCCAAAAAATGATCCCCATGTTATTCTTATGGGGAAAACGTGCCTAAAGTGAGGACTCTTTGCCATATTGTCACTACTTCCAATCAATTTATTTTACATTTACAATGTATTATTTAAATAATTTGCATTGATTTTGTTATGTATGATAGTGCCCAGTAAATTGACTTTACATTAACAAAGCCGATCTACTGTTCAACTAATTTGCTTTGATTTTATTTAATGGTGTCCAGTAAATTGATTGTACATTAATATAAAAATATTGACCTAAAATTAATCAAATTATTAGTTTTGATTTTTAAGGTGTACATGTATTTGTTATTTAGGAAAACTAGTTGGCCGTATGGTTGTAAAAGAATTTGGTTTATCTCATTTCATTGATTCCATGGATTCTTATAAGTAAAATACATAAGAATAATGTGAACCAATTTTAAAGCCTAAAAGAACCCCTAAACCAATGTGGAACTTATTGATAGTGTGATAAACGGTAAATAGGCTACCGTTTTGTATAGTTTAGCTGCTAACAAATAACTACGTAAATGTAAAAAGATTATTATAGTTATCTTAATCAACAAGCTAACCTACCATCTAATATAGTACAACAAGAAATAAAAAGGATCGGCAAACTGACACATACTTTCTCCCAATAGCTTGTCAAAAACAATAATGAGTAAGATATGGGAATAACCATCATATGTTATTGATAAAATCACAGAAATAGGTAATTTTTACGGCATGGGTGGACGAATGGCTAGACGAATTTTAACATTTAAAAGGACTACAACATTCTAATCAACATCGTTAGACTATATTTTATATCATATTAGGCCTACTCTTTGTTCAAGCTAAATAATTCACTAGACATAAATTTCTATATTGTTTAACTAACTGTAAAAATTTGCTTTATAAATGATTTCCTTCTGTTGGTGGAGTCCACTAGAATGTCATTACCTCCTTTGTGACGTAAAACTTTAAGGGGGGGGGGGATAAAATTGTACTCACAAAGGCAGGATAGGCCTTCTTAGAATTGCCTCCACTCGAATATCTTCCCTGGAGTGTTCAAAAGGAGTAGAAAAATCCAGGGGACGAAGCTGCTCACGGTTTTGAGAGATTCATTATTTTAACTATCCGAAGGTTCAGAGATCTAGAAGTGTTCAGACGATCAGGTCATTCTTGTTTATCCTCTTCCTCTTCGTGTAAGTGTCTTCAAAATGTTGCCTAACTTTTAGAACGACTCTGTAGGTCAGACGAATGTTTTTTTCTTGTAAATTCGATAAACAACTCGTGTTATACTTTAAATTATCTGACTAAAGGCTCTGGTTAAGTATTGTAAGGTGTATTACGTACGTCAATAGATCAAACTTTGTCGCCATTTCAGTTAAAAGTATAGGCTAAAGGTGAATTCGAATCGGGATGCTCCTAAGATCACCCGCAACGACGAAGTTTAGAGCTCAGGTGACAAGTCTCGGGGTATTTAAACGGCGAAAAAACGAGAAATAATTTAGACGTAGCTATTTACTAGGTAAACGGGACGGTCGTAATTTCAAATTAAACTATAGCCACCGCTAGTCACTGGCAGGCAGGAACTGTCGGGAATACAATAAAGTTGCAAAAATTACCTTATAAAATTACGTCCTATACCTTTACCAATAAAAATTCGTATTTGAAATACTTTAAAATTCATAATTGGAAAATTATTGTTTTAGCGGGGTAATAACTTTTGCTTTATAGGTTGACGTAATTTGTTGTCTGTTTGGTCGTCCTTGCATAATATACAGAATCTATATAATATATATACAGAATCTATATAATATATATACAGAATCTATATAATATATACACAGAATTATATCTGATATAACCGTGGGTTCTAAGTTAGATAAAAAAGGAAATTTAATAAATTATATTTGTAATATGTTTATTTATGTGGAATTTGGCTTTCAGAATGATTCAGTTTCGCAAGTTATAGTAAAAATTATCCGTGGGATTAAATTGAGTATTAAAAAAAACAACGCCTATCACTATAGTTTACACCTAAGAAATATTTGTTACAATTCCAATTAATTATTTTCAGACAAAACACTATGGAAGTCAGGCCTACTTTGGCACTCGCAACATTGATCTGCTGGATAGGTTTGGTCTCTGCACCTCTTGAAGATGGCACCCTTACCAGTGATGATCTACTCGGGATGCCAGGCGTGATAGTTTCGAATAGAAAGGGTCGACTTGAGGATATGGTACCCCCTTGTAGCGGTGGAAGGTGTTCTGTACAGGTATTTACCATACTTATTACGAATAAGTGAGAATAAACGGAACTTATTAATAAAACTAAGCTCAATTTTGTTATTTATTTAAGTATTTGCCTAAGAATAAGAAATTTAAAATGTTATAAGGGTGTTCTTTCAGTGCTTTATAGTGTCATCGGTATCTTGAAAATTGTTCCAGTGATTGGCGTGTGGATTAGGGATAGGTAATTACAGTTTTAGTTTACTGTAGAAAATTAATTTAAAAGACTTTTTAAACACGGTTTTATGGTTAGCTAAATGATGATTTTCTGACTCCTAGTAGACCGTCTCCCTTATGGGGTGGCGTATTATAGAATAATGACGTGTAAAAATGATTTTAACGACCAATTACTGTGTACCACGTTTTGTAGCTCCATCTTGAAAATTTTTTTTAAATTATATACTGTAACTCTCCCGGGACTTTTTTCCACCCTGGATGTAATGTATCATAAAACGATATCTGTATAGTTAAAATTAAAATTAAAATCCTTCTTTATTATGGTTAAATTAGCACATAATGGTCCTTTCATACAGTTAAAATCTAAATAAATAATAAACAAAACATTTAAATAAAACAACAACAAAACAGTACAGTACAGTCTGTAACATAAGAAAATAAAATTCTATACATTTCTTCATCTTCTCTAACATACAAAGAGACACAAATTATGTCTTATGTTAAGAAACTGTATCATCATGATCTCCTAAATATGGTGAACAAGAAAATTGTCTCTTCGTAATCATTAAAAGAAAAACACCCAAAACTTTAAAGATAACTTGAGACTACGGACTTTTAAATATATGATAAACCTAACAAATGACGTACTAAATTGATTATAAAGAAAAGCATTTATTACAATAAAACATATTTGAATTTGTGTTGTAATTAATGTATATAATTGAGAACAAAATTATGAATTTATTTTTGTACTCGGCCTCTAACGTACTTAGGCCTTTTAATTAAGCCTATTTAATTATAGGTAGGATAAATTCTGTGCAGCAAAAAAAAATTGCATTATTGTTATATAAAAAAAGAACTTTCAGTAGGCCTATAAGGCAAAATGGGTTTTGTAGTAGTTGTACACAGTCCTACTTAGTTTGATAGTCATTTTTGTGCAGAAAAGATATTGAATAGTAGATCAATATTTAGAAGAAAACGCTTGTGTGTGTGGATAGAAAAATAAACAGTAGAACTAAATTTAATTTCGACATTATTTTAGGTTGTACGAGCGCCCCAGAACCAGCAACAAGTAAGTTGACTTTATAAATTATTATTTAATTGGCCTTGTCTAGGCTCCCTATGTATTAAGGTCAGACTGTAACTTTAAAAACTCATAAAATACAATAAAAAAACCAGTTTTCGTTTATGGAAGGCACATCCCCGTAGAAAACCTGCAGACCAAGAGAATATCCACTTTCCTTATTGGATCTTGATTTATTCCCCAGTTTAATGGTAGGCCTATCAGGTAAAATGCACACTTCATCGAATACCAAAAATATTCCTGGCTTTCCTTCAAATGCCCAACTGATGAAAGCCAACCAGGGTCACCACCGAGTCGACCACTCTTATAGACCACGTCATCGTCAAACGTAAGACCCCTTAGGAGAGTTATAAATTACCACAAATTATTCATGTCTGCATTGACTTTGAACTGAAGGGAATTAAAACTAAAATGATACCAAACAGAGATAAAAAAAGTTGAAATTGCAAGGGCAGTGAAATGGAAATATGCTAGAAAATCTAAAATGTTAATAAAAAAACTATTTCTCAAAATACAATATGAGTAATCTATAATATTATAACTATAAGGCGGTGTTTGTCTGTTTGTCTCTCCGGTTGCCACTACTAAAATACTTTACCAATATAGTTGAAATTTAGCATAAATATTATGTATAAATATAATACCTAGGAATGTCACAGGCCTATTCTCTTCTCTAAATATCCCTAATGCTAAACGCTGAGGAGATACTAATAAATACAAGCATTTGTAACTTGCATAACTATTTATTCATAACTGAATAGAAAACAGTAGAACTAAATTTAATTTCGACATTATTTTAGGTTGTACGAGCGCCCCAGAACCAGCAACAAGTAAGTTGACTTTATAAATTATTATTTAATTGGCCTTGTCTAGGCTCCCTATGTATTAAGGTCAGACTGTAAATATTATGATATGAAAATTGTAAATAATTAACACATGGATTAATATAAAAAGTACAGAAGCAAAATAGCAAAATATGTAACAGTGGTCTCCCCTTAACAATGGTCTCCCCTCAAACTTTCGTACGCAACATTTGATCAATGTGGCGTCTCCAAATTTGTCCATCGTCCATCTTGATAAAATAGTGAATGTGACCGTCTCTACTTTGGACATTTCCTTAACCCCATTTACATTTCCCGGAATAGTTCCGTACTTGTACTCGTTCACCTGGTTTGAAGTATCTCACTATTCCTTTGGGTGGTTTTGTTTCTTTCTCTGTCTTAGGTAAGAGTAAACTTAAGTACGTGCGGATCCTTCTGTTGAACATCAAGAAGTATGACCTGTTTCCAGTTGAATTCGGAGCTTGACGTAGTTTCATCAGCAGTTGGAGAAGCTTTTCTTCCAGTGTACCAGGCTCGTCTGACATGCAGTTGATAAGTTTCTTTATCGTTTGTACGAAGCCTTCGACTTGGCCGTTCGAAGAAGGATGGTAAGGAGCTGTCATTTTGTGCAAAGTTCCACATTTCTTAAAAAAGTTACTAAATTCAGAGAAGTTGAACTGACGACCATTATCAGAGACTATAACACTTGGTACTCCAAAGGTGGTGAATATTTTACGCAGCTCTCTGATTGTCCATGAAGATGTAATACTCTTCGTAGGTATGACTTCAACCCACTTGCTGAATGCGTCTACTACCAACAGAAAGTAATTTCCGTTGGTTGGCCCAGCGAAATCTATGTGGACCCGCTCCCATGGTTCACTTGCTGGCTCCCAGGGATGGTTAATTTCTTTCTTCGGTAAATTTTGTTTTTCCCTGCACTGTCTGCATTTTGAAATATTATCTTCTATATCTTTGTCCAAACCTTTCCAGTAGCAAAAGCTTCGTGCTATGTCTTTGGTTTTTACCTTTCCCAGATGACCAAAATGTAGTTCTTCGAGGACATGTTTTTGTAAAGATCTAGGAATCATCACTCTCCAACCTTTCATGATACAACCATCATGTAGACATAGCTCACCGTCATGATAACCATGGTGCTCCAGCGATTTTCCAGTTTCCAAAGCTAGTAGCAAGTGTTGCATGTTTTCATCCTTTTTCGTTTCTTGAGCAATTAGGTTATGGTTTAGGTTGATCGTTGCAATTTGGTACATATAGAAAACATCAGTCTGGTCCATGCTGGTATTTGAATGTTTTTCAATAGGGAATCTTGAAAGGAAGTCCGCATTTCCATGATCATTTGTTCGTCTAAACTCTATTTTGTAGTCAAAACCTGATAAGAAGTGTGAATAGTTAAAAAGTCGTGTAGCTGACATAGAAGGTAGGTTTTTATCAGGATTGAATATTGTAACTAATGGCTTGTGATCCGTTACTAGGACGAATTTACGTCCATAGCAATATTGGAAGAACTTTTTTAGTCCCCAATAAATTCCAGTGGCCTCTTTGTCAATTTGGCTATATTTCTCTTCCGGTTTTGTCAGTGTTCTTGAAGCGAAGGCTATGGGTCTTTCACTTCCATCTGGAAATCTATGTGACAGTACTGCACCAAGTCCCACCGGAGATGCGTCTGTTGCCAATACCAAAGGTAAGACTGGATCAAAATGAGTAAGGACAATTTCATTTGTAATGATCTCCTTGACTTTCTGAAATCTTTGTTCACATTGATCTGTCCACTTGTATTTCTTCTCCTTTTTCAGTAGTCCATGTAACGGATTGAGAATCGTTGCCAGGTCCTCGATAACTCTGTTATAATAGTTGACAAGACCTAAGAAGGTTCGCAGTTCACTAACATTCTGGGGTCTTCTTGCTTGTCTGATAGCCTTAACTTTATCTTCTGATTTGTGGATTCCATGGGCATCTATAGTGTGACCTAAGTACTCAATTTGTTTGTGTAGAAACTTGCATTCATCTCTGTTCAACCTTAGTTCATTTTTATTCTTTGAAGTACCATTTCCAACCGAGTGAGCAACTCTTCTTCTGATTTTCCTTAGATGATTATGTCATCGAAGAAGCATTGAGTGCCTTCTATACCTGATAAGACCTTGTCCATGATTCTTTGCCAAATTCCAGGAGCTACTTCAACGCCAAACATGAGTCGATTAACTCTGAATTGTCCCTTATGTGTACTTAAGGTTTGGATGTCAGCACTTGCTTCATCCATTTGTAGGTGTAAGTAAGCCCTCTTTAAGTCCAGAGTACAGAAAGTTTTGCCACCGCTCATATTTGCGAAGATATCTTCAATTCTTGGTATCGGATAGTGTTCGTCTTGAATTTGTCTGTTCACCGTAACCTTATAATCGGCACATATTCTAATTTCACCATAGGGTTTCATTACTGGTACTATGGGTGTTCCCCATTCGAAATTGTCCGTCTGTGTTAATATTCCTGCAGTTTCTAAGCGCTCTAGTTCAGTTTCTACCTTTTGTTTCAAGGAATAAGGTATTGGCCTTGCTTTCATAAATATTGGTCGAGCTTCAGGTACCAGTTGTAAGTGGCCAAGTTGATCAGGTATTTGGCCTATATCTGGCTCGAAAACATCCATGTATTTGTTTAGAAGTTCATCTAAACGTCCTCCTGTTTCTTGTTTGATTGCTTTTATTTCTTTCCAGTCCAACTCTACTTCCCGTAGCCAGTCTCGACCGAAAATAGGATCCAAGTGACCGTCTACAATATAGAGTTTACCCATAAAACTCTGGTTTTTGTATGAACATTGAACAAACACTACGCCTTTGGGCTTGAATAATTCGCCTGTACAGGTTTTAAGTCGTAGCTGTGTATTAAAAAGTCTTTTGTTCGTATTAAGTTTCTTGAACATATTATACGGTAAGGCGCTAATAGCTGAACCTGTATCCAGCTCCATCTGAACTGGATTTCCCTCTAGCAAAACATCAATAAGTATTTTATCACTACTGCTATTGTTCAATTTGTAAATTTCATGAGTTTCTTCTTGAAAATTATCGTTTCCATCTTTTTCAGTCTGATGAACTTTGGTTTCCTTTGCTTGCATACAGACATTGGCAATGTGACCCTGTTTTTTGCATTTGTGACACGTTTCAGAAGCAAACTTGCAGTTGTTGGCTCTATGTTCCCTTGAACCGCAACGGTAGCATCTTCCTCTCAGTTTGTCAAAGGATGAAGGCTGAGATTTCTTGGATACATAGTTCAGTTTTTTGTTTCCAATCTTGTGAACAGTATTTTTTGTAAAATCTGTTGAAGTTTTGACCAGGGAGCTTTCATCTTTGGCTAGTTCCATTGCTGTTGCCAATTTAACAACATCATGAAATCATTTAGTGGTTTTTTCCTGTAGTATCCTCGCTCTTACATCAGCATCTTTAATTCCTCTGATGAACCGCATGCGTAAAAGTGTTGGCGATGGTTTTCCCACAACTCTCACATGAAAAATCACAATCTGTTGTTAATTTTTGGAGTTCAGAGGAATATATTTTCACTGATTCTGATAGGTCCTGTACTCTTGATAAAAATCTATGCTGCAGTGCCCATGTACTCGGCTGAGGATCAACATAATCTGATAGTAACTTTACCAGATCTGAGTAGGTCTTATCAAGTGGGTCCTCAGGCGCACACAAATCATACAATTTCTGATGTAGGGTAGGAGACAAGGCGTGAAGAAGAGTGTAAACCTTGTCCTTGGGTTGCAGTCCATGTCCATGTAAATGCATAAACATCTCTAAGCGCCTGATAAAGTTCTTGAACGTTTCATCATCTTGAAAGGGTGTGAATGATATAGCTGAAGTAAGTGAACGGTACATATGATTACTTCTGTTGGTCATACTACCTTGTTGTAGATCTTTCTCTAGTTCTAATTGTGTTTTTCTGATTTGTAACTGATCTTTTACTTTGTAATATCGGTCTTCCATGTCAACTCTGTATCTTACTTCCTCATCAAACATCTTCTTCTTTTGAATTCAATTCTATTTTCAGTTGAACAGCTTCAAACCTTTTCCAGTTTTTTTTCTAATAAATCCATTCTGTTTTGTAAGACTTCTGTTGGTATGGTGGATACATCATCTAACAGTCTGTCTGCCCTTGTAATATGGCCTTTAACAATAGCCCGTACTTTCCTCAAATCTACTAGTAAATCAATGTTCTGTAAAATTTCCATTCTGTAGTTGACTAGTGAAGATATGAACAATTTAGATTGGTGATTAGATAATAAAAGGTAAAAAATTGAAGGTAATAAAGTGTAGTTTCTTTTTTTTATCCTCGTCGCCAATTAATAAATACAAGCACTTGTAACTTGCATAACTATTTGTTCATAACTGAATAGTAAATATTATGATATGAAAATTGTAAATAATTAACACATGGATTAATATAAAAAGTACAGAAGCAAAATAGCAAAATATGTAACAGATACAAAGTTCTGAGATGAGGCTTTTAAATGTAAATAACCAGTAAATAATTTTTATTTATTTTTTTCAATAATTGTTGTTATTGGTTTCCATAAGAAAATCAGAAAACTCACTTTGTTTACCTAGTTTCTCTATTCACTTATTTCAATCATAATAGTAACACCATTTTACAAAAAAGCGTTGATATATATAAGATATGGGTAAATATGTAATACATAACAAAATAAACGACAAGAGTTAGTTATTCCCTATTCCAGACTACTGGCTTAAGCCAATTAAATTAAATATTTTTTAATAATTGTTTAACTGTTTGGAAAATCTATTTATTATATAAATTTCATGTAATTGATTGCATAATTAAGGCTCTATATCCGTTGCTTTTTCAAGTTTTTTATTCTACAAGCTGATAGTTGTTTTATTGACAGAATTCCATAGAAACAGCACTTAAAGTAATTTTTACAGATTCTTTGGTAAATTTAAGCTGCTTAACGTTGTTTTGATTAGTTCTTAAAATAGAGACGTTTAAAAAATACTAGGCTTTAGTTAAATGTTTATTCACATAAGAGAACTCATGTTTCCGACATTAGACTTGTTACACAATTTAGTAAATATAAATCTTTAGTAATTATTTCCACGAATTCTGAGGGATTTTACAAGAGGTGGCTTGTAATTTTTTCTTCATTTATTGACTTTGGCAAATGAAACTACTATCAGGCTAAAATATTGAACTTAGCATTCTATTGTAAAATCTGAAACATTTCTTGGCCTGTGATTCATGCGTGGTCACGTTTAAGTGCCCTGATGATTGTAAAAGGTTTACTGTTTCACTTGACGTTACATTTTCTGCTATTCGATCAATGAAGTGGTCGTGTTTACCTAGACAGCTGCATGATTAAAACTTAGAGAATAGTATAAAGCTTATTTCAATGATCAATGCACTTTGTTAACTTTTGATTATAAAATAATATAAGTCGTGTAACTGTTTTTGATTCTCTAGATCAACAGTAAGTGTGATCAACAGTAAGTAAATTCCATGAACTATGGAACGGTTAAGTTTCATGTTAGAGATAAAATATTGGGTTTAACCAGTTGTTTGTATATGTTTTTTGTTGATGTTTTATTGATATTGATGACATTTTTGTCTTTATTGTTTTGGTTGTATGATGCTATTTTATTTTCATTTCCTATCATATTTAATATTTATGTATGTGTTTATGTTAAATATTTATAGCTGTATATAAAAAGAATTGATTAAAAGCAAAGAAGTTAATTACGATATGTAGTGTATGTGTAAATGTATGTTGCTCTTGGAAAGGAGACTGTTGTCGAGGCTGATGGTGGTCATCATGGTGGCTCCAGACAACATGGGGACCCGCCCAGGTCGAGGCTTTTGGTATATTTGCTAGGAGGGGGAGGGACCAGTAATCCAGCTACTAGGAGGTCACGAATTGTGGATATTTGTAGGGATGCACTGTGGGTGCGATGCTCCCTGGTGTGGATTAATGTCCGCGCTAGTGAGTACTACGACTAACCGCAGTACTATCCTAATAATTAGACCAATTCGTTTATTACGAGGAAAAAATGTGGTTCGGATTCCACAATAAACTGTAGGTCCCTTAGTTGCCATTAGCTGTATGGGCTATTAATTAACAGCTGTGTCTAAGGAACATGTCGGCCTTAGTCACTAACAAGACTACAAGATCGCGCCACTCATCCTACACTCATCCTTTACTCCTATTTAGGTTAAAATACCCACATAGTGGCGTCCCCATCTTAAATAATTGATAATTGATAATTGACCTCAAATTCGCTCACCTAAACATGCGCTCTCTGAATACTCACTAGTGCATGACATGACTTCGATGTTTTTGGAGGGTCAGAGACGTAGCTCTGTCCTGGAATACCATGAAAAAACTTCTCTATGCCTGG
Source organism: Macrosteles quadrilineatus (assembly GCF_028750875.1). NCBI lineage: Eukaryota > Metazoa > Arthropoda > Insecta > Hemiptera > Cicadellidae > Macrosteles > Macrosteles quadrilineatus. Next base: position 4,607,268 of record NW_026542602.1, read on the forward strand.
GTGTCAGTTATTGCAAGCTGGTCGTAACACAAAATGTAGAATTTGAAGAAGAACAAGGAAGTAGTTGTGTTGCCATCGACATCAAAGATAGGATGCATATTTAAAACCACAGCTTTAAAGGTCGTTTTAACCCTGGCATAGAGGCACTTTATATCATTTTGAAATTGAGGGATGAGAGATTCGGTTTATGTGTGGCCTATCGAGCGTCCAATGTGAGGCAGTCTTGCCTTGCTTCCTTGTTTTTCTTATTGTTTGTAATATTAGCAGTTGAAGTGTGCAATGTCATTGCTCAGGGTACCTAAAGGTTGACCTCATGGCAAAATTAATTAACGAATGTCAATATTACAGCTGACTCAAAAAGCATTTGCTGTACTTATTTGTGAACCAAAACTCTAGTTAGGCTGAAACCCAGTTGTACTGGCATGATCAATAATAGTATATTTTGTACCTAGAGCCGAAAGTTCGAAACGAAGTCGAGATTTTAAAACGATCGAGAGCTGCAAAACCATTTCGGTCCGTGGTACGAACGCTATTTTTCACCACACTATACCCTATTAATTACCACTATTCACCACAATAATAATGTACTGTACACTAACAGTCAATACAACTACAACTTTAAGGTTATGTAAAGAAATAATTTGAAGAATCAGCAAAAATAATAATAAACAGTTGCTAGGCAGCGGTGACAAAAACAAGACTATTGCATTGCAATACATCTTGTGTATTTAATATACAGTACATTATTGTATTGAGTAAATAAGCGAACAGTAGATTTTGCGGCCCTTGGGATGTAAAAACCTGCTCGATTCTCAAATGACGATGACAGCTCGCACGGCCAGCAAAACGTAACTTTCATCCACCAATTAACGTATGTAAAACAGCTAAAAACATCATAGTGTGGTGAACAATCGTTTTTATTTATTTATGTTTTGACATAAATAAACCAATATCAACTTCTTGATTTGTAGCTTCTCTACAGTACACTTTGTTTTATGATTTTGTTTACCTATTCACTTTAATTAGGTTGTGATGTACCTTCACGTGAGTCGTCTCAAAAGGTGCTACGGATAAAAAGGTCGTCGCTAGGTTGAATATTCCAAGGATCTATGGAAAGTAAAAGGAATATACTCAGATACGTGGCTTTAAGTCCTGAGACTTCAAATATGCCAGTATCATTACAGACAGTGGGAGGTAGAGATCGCTCGGATTGCTCAAGTACTGCAGTAAAGAAACAAATTAATAGCTAAAACCATAGAAAAAACATACTCCCTTAGTAGATTTCTCATCCTAATGGAACAGCTGAAGACAATTTTATTGTTAGTTCATGTACGGTTTATGTAGAGGTCGTGTTTTGTTTACAATTTGTTTCCCGTTAATACAGTCATTTAAAACCTCGTTTAACCAAATAATACGATCTAATCATAAACAATAAATTGTCCCCTAATTATTTAACCAAACAGTAAAGCACAAATCAAGAAATTAACCCTAAAATAATAGAAACAAAATTTCGTTGACACTAGCGCCCAGTGTGGCGTACATGAACTAGACATGAAAAACGAGCTTCAAAATTAACAATGGGATGAGAAGTCTACTTGTGTTGGTTAGTCTATGCTAAAACTAATCTAGCACTGGGAAAAGATGCGTAGATTGCTCTAGCAGTGGAGTCGGATGCAAAGGTTGCTCTAGCACTAGGGTCGGATGCTAAGATTGCTCTAGCACTGGGGATCGGATGGTTAGATATATTGTCTGTGGTTAGATTGCTCTAGCACTGGGGATCGGATGCGTAGATTGCTCTAGCACTGGGGATCAGATGGTTAGATTGCTCTAGCACTGGGGATCAGATGGTTAGATTGCTCTAGCACTGGGGATCAGATGGTTAGATTGCTCTAGCACTGGGGATCAGATGGTTAGATTGCTCTAGCACTGGGGATCAGATGGTTAGATTGCTCTAGCACTGGGGATCAGATGGTTAGATTGCTCTAGCACTGGGGATCGGATTCTTTGATTGCTCTAGCACTGGGGATCGGATGCTAAGATTGCTCAATCACTGGGATCGGATGCTAATATTTCTCTAGCATTGGAGTCGGATGCAAAGATTGCTCTAGCAGTGGAGTCGGATGCAAAGGTTGCTCTAGCACTAGGGTCGGATGCTAAGATTGCTCTAGCACTGGGGATCGGATGGTTAGATATATTGTCTGTGGTTAGATTGCTCTAGCACTGGGGATCGGATGCGTAGATTGCTCTAGCACTGGGGATCAGATGGTTAGATTGCTCTAGCACTGGGGATCAGATGGTTAGATTGCTCTAGCACTGGGGATCGGATGCGTAGATTGCTCTAGCACTGGGGATCAGATGGTTAGATTGCTCTAGCACTGGGGATCAGATGGTTAGATTGCTCTAGCACTGGGGATCGGATTCTTTAATTGCTCTAGCACTGGGGATCGGATGCTAAGATTGCTCAATCACTGGGATCGGATGCTAATATTTCTCTAGCATTGGAGTCGGATGCAAAGATTGCTCTAGCACTGGGGATCGGATGGTTAGATTGCTCTAGCACTGGGGATCGGATGCGTAGATTGCTCTAGCACTGGGGATCAGATGGTTAGATTGCTCTAGCACTGGGGATCAGATGGTTAGATTGCTCTAGCACTGGGGATTGGATTCTTTGATTGCTCTAGCACTAGGGATCGGATGCTAAGATTGCTCAATCACTGGGATCGGATGCTAATATTTCTCTAGCATTGGAGTCGGATGCAAAGATTGCTCTAGCACTGGGGATCGGATGGTTAGATTGCTCTAGCACTGGGGATCGGATGGTTAGATTGCTCTAGCACTGGGGATCGGATGCGTAAATTGCTCTAGCACTGGGGATCAGATGGTTAGATTGCTCTAGCTCTGGGGATCGGATTCTTTGATTGCTCTAGCACTGGGGATCGGATGGTTTGATTGCTCTAGCACTGGGGATCGGATTCTTTGATTGCTCTAGCACTGGGGATCGGATGCTAAGATTGCTCAATCACTGGGATCGGATGCTAATATTTCTCTAGCATTGGAGTCGGATGAAAAGATTGCTCTAGCATTGGAGTCGGAGGCTCAGATTGCTCTAGCACTGGGGATCGGATGGTAAGAATGCTCTAGCACTGGGGATCGGATTCTTTGATTGCTCTAGCACTGGGGATCGGATGCTAAGATTGCTCAATCACTGGGATCGGATGCTAATATTTCTCTAGCATTGGAGTCGGATGCAAAGATTGCTCTAGCATTGGAGTCGGAGGCTCAGATTGCTCTAGCACTGGGGATCGGATGGTTAGATTGCTCTAGCACTGGGGATCGGATGCTTTGATTGCTCTAGCACTGGGGATCGGATGCTTTGATTGCTCTAGCACTGGGGATCGGATGCGTAGATTGCTCTAGCACTGAAGTCGGATTATTAGATTGCTCTGGCACTTGTGTCGGAATGTGACGTGGGGTATTGGAAGGAGACGTGAGGTCAGGGGAAGGTCGGGAAATGTAGCGGAAGGAGACGCTTGGTCGGGGAAGGCGATGTGGAGCAGTGGAAGGTGACGTGGGGCAGCGGAAGCCGACGTGGGGTATTGGAAGGAGACAAGGGAGAGTTCAGGGTATGTAGAGGTGCGTCCACACTTGACGAACAATGTTCGCTGAACAACGTTCGCTAACATTTCCCTGATCGCCAGCGAAGGTTCGATGTCCGTTAAGTATAGACGGATCGACGTACGGTGTGTTTTTGTTCAGCCAACGTGTTCTTTATATGAGCGAACTTTTGTGCAGTTCGGAGAGAACAGCCCTTGTTGCGGTCCCTTGCAGCGTGTTTTTGCGTGAAAAGTATATCTAATATACGATAGTGACTGCAACAGTGTTTACCGTCAAGAGCACCTAGACAGTGGTCTAATTATTTTCCAAGGTTTTGAAGCGTATTGTTAAGGAACAGCTGGTGGAGTACCTTCAAAGTAACAAACAATATACTATCTAATTCACAATTTGGGTTCAGAAAAGATAAAAACAACTCTGATGCACTTTTTGAAGTTTGTAAATCTATAAATAACTCAATCATAAATAACAATCGATCTATGTTAATGTTTTTAGATAAAAAAAACCATTCGACTCAATTGACAGAAAGTTATTGCTAACAAAATTGGAACAGATCGGTGTCAGAGGCACTGCTCTCACATGGTTTAGAAACTATTTATCTCACAGACATCAAGTGGTTTCCATCTGTGGTGTGAATAGTGATGCAAATTCAATTGATTATGGGGTTATTCAGGGAAGTACTCTGGGGCCTATACTTTTTCTAATTTATATAAACAACATTTCTAAATTCAACCTAAATGATGAACTGTTTTTATTTGCCGACGACACATTAGTTTTGATAAAGAGTTGATCATGGGAGGATGTCAGGTCCAAAGCTCTTGGTGACCTCTTACTTCTAAAGAAATGGTTAGATCAAAATGTGCTCTCACTTAATGTAACCATGACTAAATTTCTTCCCATATCACTCAGTATCAGCACTGATTATAGTCTAGACAATTTGAAGATTCATTGCTGCGGCAACCATAACAGTTTATCTTGTGATTGTGAATACATTGAAAGGGTGGATTATTATAAATATTTGGGTGTTTATTTTGACTATCGAATGAAGTGGACAGAGCATGTAGATTTCTTGAAGAAAAAGATTCGTAAATATATCTATGCTTTTAACCAATTGAGTGAAATTTTAGACGAGGATGACGTAAAGCGAGCTTATTTCGCTTATGTGCAATCCTTGATTTAATTTGGTATTATCTGCTGGGGAGCATGCTATCACACCACCTTGGAACCCTTGAATGTAATCCAAAGATCAATTTTTAAAGTTGCTTTTAGAAAAAAATAAAAGGTACTCCACTGACGCTCTATTCCGTGAGACGGGAATACTACCGGTAAGACATATTTTAATCCAGTTTCTTCTTAATCACACATTCAAAAACTCAAACACGATTCTTACAGCAGTCACACATCAACACTTCACAAGATACTCCCACAATGTTAGAATATCTGTTCCTCAGCTACATAAATCAGTTCTAACTACCAACTGCTGTTTTTATGTTGCTCAGATCCTCTGTCGAAATTAAATTCAAAAATATGATATTCAACACGTTTTTAGTTTACCCTCATTACAGGAATTCAAGAGTCATATTCTTGTTTTACTGCACTCCATTGCCATAGAAGAGGCCGAGACTTTGATAAGACCAAAAAAATCATCTGACTAAAAATCATTGACCCTTAGACCCCCTCACCCTCCAAATGTCTTCTTTTGATTGAACTGGTTTTGGTTGTCGTCACCGACATTACTTAACTTCGATATTCATAGGCAACCGAAAGCTGATTATGTAATATACAGCATAAACAACAGTACAAGCAAGTAAAAGCCGACGCCTACGCAGTGCTTACGCAAATCCATCTTCACTTGAAAACTCTAAAAAACTGAGTTTAGAGTAAACAGCATATTTTGTCCGTCGAACAGCTTAAATAATGTTCACCGAACGTTCAACGAAAGTTTTTTTCCTATTTTGGCGTACACACGTACATGTTTGTTGTGAAAGTTCACGCAGCTTAGCGGAAGGAGACGCTGGGTCGGGGAAGGTGACTTGGGACTGAGGTAGGAGACGTGAGGTAAGGGGAAGATCGGGAGATGTAGCAACTAACAGGAGACGCTGGGTCGGTGATGGCTTTAGCCAAGAGGTAAGGAGGCGTGAAAGTGATAGTGTCACAGCTTCAGAAATAGCCATTGACTAAAACTAAAACTTACAGTTTGGAAGATACTGGGTTTATTATTTATGTTGGTAGTTTTGTAAAAAAATACTTATTGCAGGGCTGGATTGGTTTTGGCACACTCCCGATTCGCAAAGTATTTTCATATGGCCAGGTAAACGTCAACTACTACTCTTCTTAAAATATGTATCCTGTATTTAGAGTCAATAGTTTATTTTATCAATAGTAAATTAAGATAGGTTACACGTATTATTAGATTAGCAACAAGTTTGTTTAAAAAATTGTGTATAACTTAGAATTACAGTCAGGTTGTCCCCAATTTAAAAACAAAAGTTGAAATATCTATGTTAATTCTATTGATAAAAAAATAACTTTTTTAGTTTACTTGTTTTTTTTTTATACAATTGAATCAAATTTTGTCAATTAATTTATTCTATGCCATACTATTAACATTTTATTATAAAAACACTTGTTTCCTTTCTTGTTGCAGCAAACCTGAGTACTCGTTAAATCTAATTTTTGATAAAAAGGGTTTGATATGACAGAATTAAAAAAACTATTTGAGTCAAAATCCAATTACACCTTATGGTAGTTCGCTTACTCTGTAGGTTTGCAGTGAGGGAGATATTTTTCTAGGCATTATGAAAAATCTTCCATAATAATCTCTAGACACACTATAAGCCCACCATCGCCAAAAATGAACTTCAAACCAAGCATTTATCATTTAAGAAATGATTTATTACCGTAACTCTCTAAGCAACACCTAGACCCGGGATCAATTTCTTTTTGTTTTATTCCTTCAGTGGCTAAGAAACCTCATCCGTTCAAATTATCATCCTATCCGGTGCGGACCAATCCATACGAATACGTCCAAGTCACAAGTTAGTTAGGGATTGGGTCGAGGAGCCACTCCAGAGAGAAGTCGACATTCACCAGCCACGAAATTTTGGAGAACAAACTCTTACAATACTATTTTAGTCAAAAGCAGATTTAATTTGTATATAAATTTCTTAGTCATGAAGAATTCTAAGTATACAATAATAAATCATGAGTCGATACAAGAATACAGTATTATCATAATTCACATTAGTTACACATAAATTATCACTGCAAAATAAATTTTAAAGTTTAGAGAAATATTTTAAGCCTTTAACTTAATAAGAATTTAATTGAAAACAAGTTTGAGATTTATATAAAAAAGTAATACTACACGAATACTTGAACAACTCTTAATAGTCTACCATATCTAATTTTGCACAAATTGAAAACACTTTATTTAAATTACTTAATATAGTGTTTTAGTATTTGTGATTTTAGTTTATACTAAATCAGAGCAACTATTACATTTCTAGTTGAGAATAATCACAATGGAATTTGGTTAAAGTTTTCTACAATACTGAAATACTATCCAACCAGACTAATAGCTCACTCGACTGATAAGTAGAGAAAATCTACCTGATTCCTGGGAATTTATTCAATGCTCTCGCGGCCCATTATTATGTACTGCTGTACTGTTCTTAATATACTCTACTATGTCATATTTTCTACAAAAAAATATCAAAAACCAACTTGGAAGAACATTTGTTTGAAAAGGATTCTTTGGTTCTTCCTCAGAAATATATTTTCTCAGGAAACATACTTTTTAAATTAATTCCAAGTGACTAATATGTCAAAATCTAGCATTGTCTTGAATCATAGAAAACAGTTAAAATAAATTTGCAGAACTTTAGACAAGAGTATTTTTTCATGAACAAGGAAAAAGAGAATGAAACATGAAAGTTAATTTATAACAAAGACTTTTTCCTACAATCACCTGACAACGTGGGCTTCCTTGCACTGATCATAGTACAGAAAGTTTGCTAATTGCTGCATTTCCTTACTTTTACCGCACTCTTTTTACTTTTGCCACACTCGTTTTTTGCCACACTCCAGTATTCCAACTAAACAACACAAAACAGCATGTTTTCATTAGGCACGTAATCAGTGTACGCATGAAAATAATTTGGCAACTCTTAAAGACACTACAACTACGATCAGCTGGTGCAACATTTCCAATTTAGTTCAATGCCTTGATTAAACCTAACCCAAAAAAGTGTTGTGTACAGATTAACTGCACTTGGCCTGGACTCTACCGGATCCCAGTCTCCCATTGTATGTTTCTAATAGGACGCTACAACATTTTTAGAAATGTAGATAACGAAGACGAAGGGATAAGAGGACATAGGACTTTTGACTAGTGACTAGTATCAAGTGTATAACTATTTGACAGATAGAGGTTTCATTACTTATGCGGATAATTAAGTTTAAATTTTATTGCAGAGCGTGGCTGGATATCCAATTCGCGTATTATCCAGTGTTCGTACATTTCCACAGGTAAAAGTCAACTAATCTTACTTAGATTTGTATCGAGTAGTTATAGCAACATTAAGATTTATGTTATAATAAAAAAAACTAAACAAATCTTAAGATCTTAAGATCTTAAGTGTTAAGTTATCTTAAGTGTTGTTGTTAACCTGGTAAAAATTATATTTCTTATGACAGTGTTGTCCTTGAACTGTTATTGCACTATGTATATAGTTTATTATTAGTTGAATTGTGCTGAACCATTTTTACATTGATAATACAAATAGACACCGGATTAAAAATCCTAAAATTGCTATTTATTCAAATTTATCATTAAATATTAAACGAATTAGTTTATACAGGGTTAAAATATGTTGTATAGAAGTACAGCTGTACGCTTACATAACTTTACCTGGCAAATATCGATTTTTAACCCCATCAGTGTACTCGAAACTTATACACATGTAAGTACAAAGTTTCCATGTTAAAAAAGACAAAATTGATTAAAACCGTCGGATACATGTTTGTTGGAGCTACGGGAGAAATTACCTATTAAGCAACAAAACATGTTTATATTACATTTTAAAGTTCATTTGCATTTTGTAATTTCAATTCATTCTTGAAAAGGTTTAGTCACAGACAGTTAAAATAAATGTTTATTTAACTTTATTAATGCCACAATATTTTAATATACTGTACGTTTTTAATAAAGCACTTTAAATTTATACTCTTGACTGACGCCCACACAGTAACAAAGGCATTCATTTTTGCAAGGAAAATACTAAATAGTGGATATTTGGTGAACGTTGTATAGGCTAATAAGGTTATGAAGTTTTTATTTGGGGAAACTGTGTTTTAATAATTTTATATTTATTTTAATCCAAGAACCACTGCCCTGAGTTTGGTACTGTTCTTACTAGGCAATAGGTAACCATTCTGAGATAGAACAAGAGTCGAAAGTGGATTGTATGATTAGTAAATATAAGCCTAAAACAAATTTGTTTGTAATCATATATTGAAGCTTTGTTATACAATAAGTTACAATAATGTTGACCACAAGTTAAAAACTATGGCTACACAAACTAAACTAACCCTACTATTTAGTAGGCTTCATTACACTAATCCATGTTGATTATGGGCCCCATTCTAAAAAGAAAGAAATAAAAATTAAAGACAACCTAGTAAACATATGTGTTTATGAATGTGTTTTTCTTTCTGCAATTGCGTCGTGTATCTAACATGGCTGTGATGGAACATTAGTTTCACGATGATAATGTGAATAGAAACAACAAAAAAATTGATATCAAAGTATTTAAATTCCACATTACAGATTTGAAGACATGCGTTAATTAATATCCCATACAGCCAATGGCAACTAAGCGACCTACAGTTTATAGTGGACTGCGAACAAATTTTTTTCCTTGTAGTTATCGAATTGGTCTAATTATCAGGATAATACTGCGGATAGTCGTAGTACTCACTACGGTAATCCACGCCAGGGAAGATCGCATCCACAGTGCATGCCTATAAAAAACAATTCTTGACCTCCAAGCAGCTAGATTACTGGATTAGTGGCTAGTGAACCTGTTTGTATATTTTTCAAAAGTATGATATAGTACAGTTATGGTACTACAGTATTTCTCAATATAATTAATATTTCACATACATATTTATAATATTATAATATTACTAGCTGACCCGGCGAACTTCGTATCGCCTAAGTTATAGGTTTCCCCTAAGACAGACCGATGGAAAGAAAGTACCGTTACGTTTAATTTTCAAGATGATCTCGTTCGCATCGCTCAATCACGTCCTGGTTGAAGTTCATTCGCTACGCTCACTCACCTTTTGGTTGCAAATTAGCTGTTGTCATAAATGTAAAAGAAATAATAGTGCTGCACCCTGTTGGTAATCCTTGTAACTTTAATGCTATTGAACATCATAGAACAGAACCAACTTGTTTAATTGAAACAGCTGTTAAGATTCATTAATTCCATTTCTCATAAGGTTAACATGGGAAACTCCAGAGCCACTGGGGCGGAGCCCTTTTAAGAATTTCGAAACGGGAAATAGTTTACGTCCGATTCGCATACCTACAGAATTTACACACCAAATTTCATAACGATCGGTGAAGTCGTTCCGGAGGAGTTTGCAGACAAACACTGTGACACGAGAATTTTATATATTAGAAGATATCCATACATATATTTATAATCATAAGTATAAAAAAAAACTTGCTTTACCTTTTTTTATTTTTCAATATAAATTACGTTTAGTCTATTATGACCTTTTCTTGTGTGTTCACCTAATTCAAGTTGATAACTTTATATTTTGTATAAATAAATAATAATCTGATTCTGCTACCATGAGATCAACCAAATAAAATATATTTTTTTATTTAGCGCTACTCGTGAACTGGTTATTAGAGTGGTAATCACTAAGTGAAAACATCACATATTCCTTTCCAGTTTGTAAAATGAGATTTAAAACATACAAAAGTAATTAACAAACTTTGTTACCACCTTCTTTTAATTCTTCGAAAGGAATATGAAACACTCCTATCCAAAAACCTACGGTAATATAATTTGTTGTGTCCCCAATCCGAACTTTTCACCGCATTTTATGGCGATCCAAGAAGGGGAAACAATTTATAACCATGTTATATGGGAAAACGTGTTTTAACTTACTTTTTAGTTTGGTTACACTCCCCTAAGTAAGTTTGATACTGTACTGGACAGTTTGGCAATGGTCTTACTGGACACACTGTACAATATCAATATTAAAGTATATGACCATTTAACTATATGGCCATTGCGTTGCTTTGCAGGAACCTAACACCAGAGTGTCTTATTTCTGAAAAAATTGGTTTTATTTTGTTATGTCAGGTTCAATGTAAAATGGTGTAAAAATGAACATATTTCAAATGCATACTCTTACAGTCTTCCGTTCTATCTGGTCTTCTGAATGGAGGCTCAGCCAACACGGCTACAACATACCCGCCAGCGACCTCAGCATACCCAATAGGGACCCCTTACAATCCGCTTGTAAGTACCAACATATATATAAATAAATTCTTTTATTTTCTTGAAAATACAATTAGCTACAAATAACTTGGTATAATCGGTGACGTCGCCGGTTACTTTCCGGGCAGCCAGTTTCAACACCAGAAGTCACCAGGGAGTGAGACTAACCCCCAAAGTTCCTCCACTCCAGTGTCTACATACATTCAGCGCTCTCACCTCGTTGAAGGACAACGTGCTCTGTTATCCACGTCTTACCTCTTCAGTTTAAATCGAACAAACATTAATTCACAACAAACAAACGGAGAAGAGATGCAGGGAAAGGAAAATGGGAAGACGACTCAGTGAAAGGAAGCCAGTCTAGTATTAAATGTAGTGGTGAAAAAGACACCACTACATTTTCCTTGCTCGTCTCCTCCTTTTCCTGAACAAAAGAAATAGCATTTTTTCATATTTTTCCGACATTACGTCCACTCACTACACTGGCAACAATCTGAACTTGCAGAACACAAAAATACAGTGGTGACGCAACAGCGGCGACTGTGTGTAATATTTGCCATCTGATTCAATACCCAGCGACAAATCCTGGTCACCAGTGGTTACTCGTCTGGTCACGGGGCAGAGTCACCAGTGAGTTACCAAAGGCTGGTGACGCAACCGGTGACCCTAGTGTAATAGGCGCCATAAGAACCAGTGCCCACCAACCGTTGAGGCCACTGGTGACCTTTTTAGTAAGTATAAGGGCCCTATTATACTAGGTCACTAGGCCACGTCACCGGTGGCGTCACCGGTGACCTGACTGGTTGGTGGGCACTGGTTCTTACGGCGCCTATTACACTAGGGTCACCGGTTGCGTCACCAGCCTTTGGTGACTGACCGGTGACTCTGCCCCGTGACCAGACGAGTAACCACTGGTGACCAAGATTTGCCGCTGGGTATTGAATCAAATGGGACATATTACACACAGTCACCGCGGTTGCGTCACCACTGTATTTTTGTGTTCTGCAGGTTCGGATTGTTTAATGCCAGTAGTGAGTGGACGTAATGACGGAAAAATATGAAGAAATGCTACTTATTGCTCTTTTGTTGAGGAAAAGGAGGAGACGAGCTTTGCACTCAATCCTCTTGGTTTTTACCTATCTTAGTATCTTTTTCACTACTACATTTTACACTAGACTGGCTTTCTTTCACTGAGTCGTCTTCCCCTTTTTCCTTCCCTCCATCTCTTCCCCCCTTATTCACAAATTTTTTATCACTAGGCATTTTTTAAACTGAAGAGTATAATAACTGAAATAACTATATAACTTAACTATAACTATATAACTTAAACTGAGTAATTTAATGGAACATAAGACGCGGATTAACAAAGCACTTTGTCCTTCAACGAGGTGACAGCGCTGAATATATGTAGACACTGGAGTGGAGGAACTTTGGGGGTTGGTCTCACTCCTGGTGACTTCTCTGGTGTTGAGGCTGGCTGCCCGTACAATAACCGGTGACGTCGCCTGGTGACCAAGTGTAATAGGGCCCTAATTGATATAGCTGTCTGTCACATGACATGCAAATTAAATACATTATCCATGCAGGCTGACTTAAATTGATTAACAAATCATACAAGAAAAATAATAGGGTCCCTAAGGTATGAATATACCTGAATTGGGGTTCCTTCATTCAAAGATGATTAGTTGATTTAAAAGAGTTAGCCTAACATCATACAATTTCTTTGTTGAAAATACAAAAAAAAGTTGTTGTTACGCTTAATGCCTAAACATCACTAACTCATAACATTTTTCAACTCCTCTACAATTTGATGAGACAGCCATCCCCTTACATATTAAAAAATTAATTTTTATCGGTCTCATCTTTAACATGAATTGGTCACTTATTAAAAATGCGTGGTGGTATGAAATTAAATGTATGAGTATAGAATGTTAAACTGGGTTTTGGTGCCGTCATATTTCGTGGATTTCTTAGTCTCAGTCTGTAAATATTATCTCTATAACTATGTACAAGCTTCCAAAAGCTATAAAATATGTTTAAGATCTTATATACATAAAGAGATCCCAAAGGAAAAATTCTTACAATTATTAAAAGATTGGGAAAAATCAAATTTTTATTATTTATTGTGTGACAGTGATAAAACATTGCTGGCCAGCATTTACAGTTTTAACCACTTTTATAAATTTGTATTCCATTTAGATCATTTTATTAACATGACTATATAGTTTGGAATATTGTTATTTTGACAGTATTTTAATGCATCTTTTGACATACCACAATGTATTAATACGTTGATGATGTGGTTGCATACAATGCAAAGATAGTAAAAGATGGATAAGGTAATCCTTTTATTTGATCAATTCAAATTTACTTTTTTTACAATTAACCTGTGAACATATGAACATATTTCAAATGCATAGTCTTACAGCTTTCCACTTCATTTGGTTTTGGGAATAGAGGCTCAGACGTCCCAACTTCATACCCGTCACGGACCCCTTCGAATTTGCCTGTGAGTACCAACATATATATAAATAAATTCTTAGATTTTCTTGAAAATACAGTCAGTTACAATAGTAAGTTAAATTAATATAGTTGTCTTTCCCATCACATGCTAATTAAATACATTATCCATGCAAACTGACCTTTACAACTTTAATTGATAAATAAATCATAAAAGAAAAATAATAGGGCTCCTAAGGTTCGAATATACCTGAATTGGAGTTCCTTCATTCAAAGATGATTATTTGATTAAAAGAGTTCAAGAGCAGCGTAGCCTAACATCATACAATTTGTTTGTAGAAAATCATCTTATATACATAACGAGATCTCAAAAGCGAAATTCTTAGATTAAGAAAGGGTGGGAAAAAATTCAAATTTATATTATTTACGAATTTTGTTGTGACAGTGATAAGACATTACTGGCCAGCCTTTACAGTTTTAACCAAATTTATCAATTTTTATTCCATTTTAATCATTTGATCAACATGACTATATAGTTTGGAATATTGTGATTTTGACAGTATTTTAATGCATCTTTTGACATACCACAATGTATTAATACATAGATGTGGTTGCATACAATGACCTGACGAAGTTCTAAGGAACGAAACTAGTTGTCATACTAGCAACTGTGGTTGGATAAGGTAATCCTTTTATTTTATCAATTCAAATTTACTTTTGTTTACAATTAACCTAATTGTTTAAGTTAACAATGGTCTCAAATTTGCAATGTAGGTACCTGAATGATATTAGTATTGGGGTTATGACGTAAAATATAAGGTCAATAAAAGGTAATAAGGTTATAAGGTAGGTTTAAGGTAATATAATAATATTAACTTTCTAAAGGGAATATAATATTTTAGTTATTAGCATTGTTGTAATCAATACTCTGAGCTGATAAACTCGAAATGATACTTATTATAAGTTCTCATTAAAGTCCTGGACTTTAAAAACTACTTTTAAAGTGCAGTACTTTGTGGCAGCTGTCTACATTGTAGGCTAGGTTATCCAACAAATTTAATATATGACTGATATTGGGTGAGACAAAACTATCACGTATTCACGAAAAACTACGTTAATATAATTTGTTGTGTCCCCAATCCGAACTTTTCACCGCATTACATGGCGATCCAAAAAGGGAAAACAATTTATAACTATATTATATGGGAGCACGTGTTGTTTTTTAAATTAACATTTTACTTTGGTTCTATAAACATTCCCCTAAGCAAGTTTGATACTGTACTGGACAGGTTCCACATTTCAAAGTAGTCTTAATCATAGTATTGTCTTACAGCATTCCACTTCAACGGGCTATGGGGGAACAGATTCTTACGCCATGCCTATATACTCTACATACTCGCGAGGGACAACACCTGTGAGTACCAACATATAAAAAAAAATTAAAAAATACTTTTTTTTCTTGAAAATACGCAATCGACTGACCATTCCATTGATAAATGTTTAAAAATTAATGTTGAGCAACAACTAATATTTTCTTAGGAACAAGCATTTTAATCAGAAACAGAGTCACGTTGATAAGATTATCGTAAGATAGGTTTTTAATTAGTTACTATGGGCCTGAAAATGTACTGTGTAGGTACATGTGTAGAATTTACTGACCCAGTAAATACACAAAATATACACAATATACAAAAAGTTGAGCAATACTTTCCTTTTGTGTTTGACCTTTCACAGTATAATAGTTTTCAAAGCGCTCTAGATAATTATAAAAAGTTTCACGTAGGGGTTTGAAATTTTAAATGCAGCAATATTTGTAAGAATGAAAATGTGAGAGAATAAATTGTTGAAACTGTTCTTGTTGTTGCTGTTAAAAAAGTAAAAACAATTTCTTGAGCTGTGCAGCATGCATTGTGTTACGCAAGTAGGGTAGGTTGATATCAGATTGAATAATGTCATTATTATGGTTTCACTCGTCACCAAAGATTGTTGTGACCGTCATTGAGCTACACAAACATTGAAAAACAATCATCATCATCATCATATTTATTAATACGTGACAAGGTTTCAAAACGTGAATTAGTCTTAATGAGTGTAAAACTGTTCTGAATTATATCCAGTTTTCGTTGACTACTATATTTCCGGACTTATGAAGGGGAAAAAGCTCGTACATATTAAACGTGGCAGGGTTTCTTTTATTTCACGATTCTGAATCAACCACTTGATGGATTTTTATGATTTTTGTGACGAAAGAAAGATAATTAAGAGCACTAGGGAATGTCGAAGCCATAATTTTAGTTTAGGGTTTCAGTTTTTAGAAATTAAGTTTTAATTTTGTTAAAGACTAGCAGCTGACTCTAACATTCTAGACTAGCTTTTGGTAGTCTTTAATACAATTTGCTTAACGTAACAGCTGTAAACATTCAGCTGTGTGACATAAATTCAAGATTTGGATAATATTGACATACGTAGGGTTGAAATTTTAATATTATGTGTAATGCTTTAATAATTGATACGATAATTTATTTATTAGGTAAGGGGATGACAGATTATTTAAAATATACACAGTAAAATACTATATGTTCTTATTTATTTTTATTAGAGCAGTCTTAAAAATTTTAAGTTTGTTTTAGTGCACTATAATTTGTTTGAACTAACAGCTGGTTGAATATAAAAATATTCTATAGACCTATAAGGTTACTTAATTAACTATGTGATTTTGTCATTGATTGTAGTCAATAAGTAAGATTCTATAACAATTGCTGTATACAAATCAAGGCTCTGACCTTCAAAGGAAAGCTTATGCAAATTATTTTACTGTTCGACTTTTTGAGGAAAGAATATCAAAATAACAATGTTTACCCGTTTTAATTTATTTTGGCAGCTTTTTGTTTAGGCCAAAATAAATGTTTAACTGCCTAAACTTTGCTTGGATTAGGAAATATTTTTTGTAGGAAATTTCATTCTTAAAACAAAAAGCTATTATTTTACCAATTTGGACAACTCGTAAGTAAACTAGACGCGTTTTAGAAAAACCATGCAATTTTGACTTTGAGGGGGGGTGGGGGGGGGAAAGCACCGGGGGGATTTTTAGGGACTTTTGGGAAAATGTATATCTAGTTGGGTACTAACGATTGGTATATAGTTTTGCCTGTCGTTAATTTGTTTCGACACAAAACCTTTATTGACTGGGCTAAATGAAAATATGGATACAACTAAATTTCTTATATTTTAAATAAATGCATATGGGAAATAACAATGTACATACATGGATTTAAAAAAGGCGAGTAATTATCATGGATTTTGGAACGGGTAACGGTGTGGATCACTAACATAAACAAATTACGTCACTAGCTCACCAGCTACTCACTTAATATCATGTCTACTTAATATCTTTTTAGTGACTAGTGACTAATAGTTTTTGAGATTGAAACATATGATTTATTTGGATATTTAAGTTTTACAAATTATTGCAGCCTTCTCCTCAACCTCAACTAACCAAACAGCCATCTAGCTTCAGATTCCCTTGGGCTCAACAGGTAAACATTTGATATGTGTATTTGGTATTTAGAGTTAAAAGTTAAGCTTAAATTTTATAAATATAAGCTCACAATTTTACAGGATTGGTGAACAGTTAGTTTTCAAATCATGTATAGTAATCAAGTAAACATAAATCTGTTAAAATTCAACCAACTTTCCTAAATGACCATCTCTTTTGAAAAAAAAACAACTTTAATTCATATGTTGGTTGAACTCAGCTGGAACATTAGTTTCCCATTGATAATGTGTATTTATATACAGTGTGTAAATTAAGTCTTGAAACAAATCTGTATTTTTTAAACTGAAATAGATAGAAATATCCTGTTTGGGGCGTTGATTATTAACAGTATTCCGTAATTTTTGACATCAAAAATATTGTTTAACCCCCCTAACAGGGTAAGGGGTATGGGGTGACTTTTTTCAAATAGCGACCCCTATTGAGTGACCCCTCATTTTTAAGGATTTGTCAAAAGAAACACAATGACGCAAACCCGAGGTAGATATTTCACCCCTAGCCGAAATGGCAGGTATTCCAAAATTTGATTTACTGTATATGAAAAACACCAAGTTCACAAATATGGAAATAAATCTGTATTTTTAAAACCAAATTAGATAGAAATATTCTGTTTGTTGAATTGATTGTTGACATAGGTTCCACGATTTTTAAATCAACAATATTTTTTAACCCCTTTAACATGGTAGTGGTTGGGGTGATTTATATTTTTTTAATAACAACCCCTATCGAGTGACCCCTCAGTTTGAATGGTTTGTCAAAATAAATACAATCACGCAAACCCGAGGTAGATATTTCATCCCTAGCCTAAATGGTGTGTATTTCAAAGTTTGATTTTGTGAAACACCCATTTTGGAATACCCGCCATTTTGGCTAGGGGTAAGATATTCACCTCAGATTTGCGTCATTGTGTTTCTTTTGATAAGCCGTTCAAAATGAGGGTTCACTCAATAGGGGTTGCTATATTTGAAAAAATAAGTCACCCCATACCCCCTACCCTGTTAGCGGGGTAAAAACACTTTGTTAGTGTAAAAAATTGTGAAACCTTTGATAATAATCAATGCTACAAACAGAATATTTCCATCTATTTCGGTTTTAAAAAGACAGATTTGTTTCAAGACTTAATTTACACACTGCATAATGATTTCAACATTTTATACATCACGGTTTTAATGAACTCGTTTATACATGTTTAAAATGTTCAATAAAATAAAAAAATAATAATAAAATAATGACAAAATCTTATAATAAAATATTACAGTTAAGTCCTACATTATTTGACCTAGCAAAAACCTATCTTGAACTGTATCAGGCCTACTAAAAAAAAAATATATATATGCATTTAAACAATGTGTATGGATAAAATTGATTTGATTTGGCAAAATGTGTGTAGGATAAGGGTTTGTTGAAACTACTAAAAGAAATAATAGATTAATTAAAACTAACTTTTCATACAAATTTTAAGACATAAAGTTCATAGGCATTCAGTTCCTCTTCTGATGGAGTTTCTACCAAACCAAAAACTACGCCGATTCCAGAGAGCACAACTGTTAGTTAACATTTGTTAACATTTGCCTCTTATGAAGTAAATGTAAACTAAACGATACATTTTTGTAACACTATTTAAACTTTAAACACAATAATAAGTAAAAACTAATATGTAAAAACTAATATAAGTTAAAACCTGCCTATAGATAATTATACACACGACTATGAAATACGTTTATGTAAATTATTAGAAAAACTGCAATAAGACGTATTACTATGACGTAAAAATAAAAATAGTATACCTATAAGATCTGCTGTAACAAGAAAATAAAAGAAAAAGATAAATAATGGTTTTTCCTTAAGTTTCTAGAAAATATTTTGAAGCTATAAGTGTATTGCAGATTATTGAGATTTTCTTTCTCTAACTGTAAACTTTACCTAATGAGCTGCAGATCAAATGTGTTTTACTAAAATTAAAATATTTAAGTAATTTAAATATTTAAAAATTGAATAATGTCATTATTATGGTTTCACTCGTCACCAAAGATTGTTGTGACCGTCATTGAGCTACACAAACATTGAAAAACAATCATCATCATCATCATATTTATTAATACGTGACAAGGTTTCAAAACGTGAATTAGTCTTAATGAGTGTAAAACTGTTCTGAATTATATCCAGTTTTCGTTGACTACTATATTCCCGGACTTATGAAGGGGTAAAAGCTCGTACATATTAAACGTGGCAGGGTTTCTTTTATTTCACGATTCTGAATCAACCACTTGATGGATTTTTATGATTTTTGTGACGAAAGAAAGATAATTAAGAGCACTAGGGAATGTCGAAGCCATAATTTTAGTTTAGGGTTTCAGTTTTTAGAAATTAAGTTTTAATTTTGTTAAAGACTAGCAGCTGACTCTAACATTCTAGACTAGCTTTTGGTAGTCTTTAATACAATTTGCTTAACGTAACAGCTGTAAACATTCAGCTGTGTGACATAAATTCAAGATTTGGATAATATTGACATACGTAGGGTTGACATTTTAATATTATGTGTAATGCTTTAATAATTGATACGATAATTTATTTATTAGGTAAGGGGATGACAGATTATTTAAAATATACACAGTAAAATACTATATGTTCTTATTTAGTTTTATTAGAGCAGTCTTAAAAATTTTAAGTTTGTTTTAGTGCACTATAATTTGTTTGAACTAACAGCTGGTTGAATATAAAAATATTCTATAGACCTATAAGGTTACTTAATTAACTATGTGATTTTGTCATTGATTGTAGTCAATAAGTAAGATTCTATAACAATTGCTGTATACAAATCAAGGCTCTGACCTTCAAAGGAAAGCTTATGCAAATTATTTTACTGTTCGACTTTTTGAGGAAAGAATATCAAAATAACAATGTTTACCCGTTTTAATTTATTTTGGCAGCTTTTTGTTTAGGCCAAAATAAATGTTTAACTGCCTAAACTTTGCTTGGATTAGGAATTATTTTTTGTAGGAAATTTCATTCTTAAAACAAAAAGCTATTATTTTACCAATTTGGACAACTCGTAAGTAAACTAGACGCGTTTTAGAAAAACCATGCAATTTTGACTTTGAGGGGGGGTGGGGGGGGGGGAAAGCACCGGGGGGATTTTTAGGGACTTTTGGGAAAATGTATATCTAGTTGGGTACTAACGATTGGTATATAGTTTTGCCTGTCGTTAATTTGTTTCGACACAAAACCTTTATTGACTGGGCTAAATGAAAATATGGATACAACTAAATTTCTTATATTTTAAATAAATGCATATGGGAAATAACAATGTACATACATGGATTTAAAAAAGGCGAGTAATTATCATGGATTTTGGAACGGGTAACGGTGTGGATCACTAACATAACCAAATTACGTCACTAGCTCACCAGCTACTCACTTAATATCATGTCTACTTAATATCTTTTTAGTGACTAGTGACTAATAGTTTTTGAGATTGAAACATATGATTTATTTGGATATTTAAGTTTTACAAATTATTGCAGCCTTCTCCTCAACCTCAACTAACCAAACAGCCATCTAGCTTCAGATTACCTTGGGCTCAACAGGTAAACATTTGATATGTGTATTTGGTATTTAGAGTTAAAAGTTAAGGTTAAATTTTATAAATATAAGCTCACAATTTTACAGGATTGGTGAACAGTTAGTTTTCAAATCATGTATAGTAATCAAGTAAACATAAATCTGTTAAAATTCAACCAACTTTCCTAAATGACCATCTCTTTTGAAAAAAAAAACAACTTTAATTCATATGTTGGTTGAACTCAGCTGGAACATTAGTTTCCCATTGATAATGTGTATTTATATACAGTGTGTAAATTAAGTCTTGAAACAAATCTGTATTTTTTAAACTGAAATAGATAGAAATATCCTGTTTGTGGCGTTGATTATTCACAGTATTCCGTAATTTTTTACATCAAAAATATTGTTTAACCCCCCTAACAGCTTAAGGGGTAGGGGGTGACTTTTTTCAAATAGCGACCCCTATTGAGTGACCCCTCATTTTTAAGGATTTGTCAAAAGAAACACAATGACGCAAACCCGAGGTAGATATTTCACCCCTAGCCGAAATGGCAGGTATTCCAAAATTTGATTTACTGTATATGAAAAACACCAAGTTCACAAATATGGAAATAAATCTGTATTTTTAAAACCAAAATAGATAGAAATATTCTGTTTGTTGAATTGATTGTTGACATAGGTTCCACGATTTTTAAATCAACAATATTTTTTAACCCCTTTAACATGGTAGTGGTTGGGGTGATTTATATTTTTTTAATAACAACCCCTATCGAGTGACCCCTCAGTTTGAATGGTTTGTCAAAATAAATACAATCACGCAAACCCGAGGTAGATATTTCATCCCTAGCCTAAATGGTGTGTATTTCAAAGTTTGATTTTGTGAAACACCCATTTTGGAATACCCGCCATTTTGGCTAGGGGTAAGATATTCACCTCAGATTTGCGTCATTGTGTTTCTTTTGATAAGCCGTTCAAAATGAGGGTTCACTCAATAGGGGTTGCTATATTTGAAAAAATAAGTCACCCCATACCCCCTACCCTGTTAGCGGGGTAAAAAAACTTTGTTAGTGTAAAAAATTGTGAAACCTTTGATAATAATCAATGCTACAAACAGAATATTTCCATCTATTTCGGTTTTAAAAAGACAGATTTGTTTCAAGACTTAATTTACACACTGCATAATGATTTCAACATTTTATACATCACGGTTTTAATGAACTCGTTTATACATGTTTAAAATGTTCAATAAAATAAAAAAATAATAATAAAATAATGACAAAATCTTATAATAAAATATTACAGTTAAGTCCTACATTATTTGACCTAGCAAAAACCTATCTTGAACTGTATCAGGCCTACTAAAAAAAAAATATATATATGCATTTAAACAATGTGTATGGATAAAATTGATTTGATTTGGCAAAATGTGTGTAGGATAAGGGTTTGTTGAAACTACTAAAAGAAATAATAGATTAATTAAAACTAACTTTTCATACAAATTTTAAGACATAAAGTTCATAGGCATTCAGTTCCTCTTCTGATGGAGTTTCTACCAAACCAAAAACTACGCCGATTCCAGAGAGCACAACTGTTAGTTAACATTTGCCTCTTATGAAGTAAATGTAAACTAAACGATACATTTTTGTAACACTATTTAAACTTTAAACACAATAATAAGTAAAAACTAATATGTAAAAACTAATATAAGTTAAAACCTGCCTATAGATAATTATACACACGACTATGAAATACGTTTATGTAAATTATTAGAAAAACTGCAATAAGACGTATTACTATGACGTAAAAATAAAAAATAGTATACCTATAAGATCTGCTGTAACAAGAAAATAAGAGAAAAAGATAAATAATGGTTTTTCCTTAAGTTTCTAGAAAATATTTTGAAGCTATAAGTGTATTGCAGATTATTGAGATTTTCTTTCTCTAACTGTAAACTTTACCTAATGAGCTGCAGATCAAATGTGTTTTACTAAAATTAAAATATTTAAGTAATGATTTGTATCTCTTTTATGTTACATTAATGGTTGTTAGCAAACATTAACCTTGGATTGTAAGATTTTTTTGACCTAATAAATTACTTTTAACAATGGGGTTTTATTTAAATATATAAAAAAATATATATTATATATATTATAAATAGGCATATATTGAACAAATCATGTACATAAAGTATTTGCAAAGGTTCATGGTTGCCAACACTATACAGTATATAATAGCGTGCCACTATGCGTCACAAAGACGTGTACCCACAGTAAAGCCTATTATTATTGACAAAAACACAACAAACAACAGTTTGAGTTTTTTCAGACCTCGGCAAGCGCAAACACACCAGAATACGGCCAAAACACCGTGGTGTGTTGAGTTTTTGATAAGAAATATCTTGCTTAACCATACTTTTATATGGGTTTCCTGAGCACAACATGTCAAAAATGAACATATTTTCAGTGACTACGACTTTATTTGAGAAAAACAAAAGTTGTTATGTCACCGTTGATATGGTGTATCAAATAAGCCAAAATGTCTTAAAAATAATATGTAACTTTGCAGTTATAACACTTTACAATTTTCAATTTGTTGTTTTGAATCTATAATTACAAAAGAAGCAAACAGATTTATAAAAAATCTGAGAAAACATTTATTAAAACAGAATTTTACAATAATCAACTAAACATTACTGAGATTAAAATATATTTCAGTTGGATTTTTTGAACTTTAATTACTATTTGCCAACAACGAATATCAGGAGTGTAACTTAATTACTTTGAACTTTGAATCGTATTATTATTAGTTTTAAATTTGTACATATTTAGTAATATTTGTACATAAACTGTTTCTTGTGATTCACTTACTAAATTTTAGGTTTGAGGCATTACAACTAATTAGCTCGTTTGAAACATTCCGTCTTAGTGATTAAACGATTTTATCACCACGTAAAAAAGGTGCAGCAGCATTTTTTATAAAACACAATAACACAATTATTGATTTCTATTTGCCTTTGTCACTATATATATTCATGTCGAGGAATTAATTTAATTTAATTGTATAAAGTTGGTTTTGGGTTTTATGTATTTGAAAAATAATATAGATTTTTTTTAGGTTGGCGGCCCCTTTTAGTATGTTTGTTTTCCATTCTTAAATATATAAAAATTAATATAAATATATAGATTTATAAAATATTTATAGGAAAAATCACTTTCCATGAAAACTCTTACTTATGGTCTTTAAAAAATTTGTACTTTTACAAAATTTCTTGTGAACACATTTATTTGGTTTTTGTCTGAAATTTATAGCACAAAAGCATGCCATTTCCATTCTTTTGTTTTTGTGTTATAATTTTCTAAAACAAAATTATAATTGATTTTTGTACATTTTCATTTATAAAAATAAATTCCAAACATTGTTAATATATTTAATTCCGTATAAAACTGTTTGGTTCATGGAACAAAGTTTTACTCTAAAAACTTTAAAATTCAAAAACTTTTTTTTACTAATGCCAATACACAGTGTTTTAAATATTTATTCTGTGGTAATTTTCAAATGATTTGTTTTGTTACAAATAATTCAAGTATATGGTCCAAAATGTTTAATTTATTGGTTTAGTATAAATGATAAAAAAAATACATGACTGCGAAATTGCCAAAAATAATTTGTCTCTACCCATTGCCAGTTGGAGGGTTAAGTTAAAAAATATATTTTGAAATCTTTATTATATTGCATTTTTATATGTGTTCCAGGACAAACCTATGGAGCCTTCTACACCATCGTCTAATAGGCCTCTCTGGGGCCCAACTAAACTTGCACAGGTAAGCGTGAATCCGTGTTTTTATTTACACACTGAGCACACTTAAATATTTACAAGGATAATTATACGGTTATGCTTTACAAAAGAAATAAGTCAAAATTAACATTTTCTTTCGCTTACTGATGAACCATTACTCAATGAACTGCAAGTGAAAGATGCTTTACTAAAATGAAACCATTTGTAATTTAGAGTAGCTGTTTTATGTTACATTGATGGCTTTTAGCTTAAACAATCAATTATTTAGGTTACAGTAACCTAGATTATAAGATTAATTTGTCCCATTAATAGATTTTTTTTTAATGGGGTTATAAAATCTTTGTGTAGCCCCTGAGCTGTTGGACATAATGTAAGACTCAATAATTTTTGAGCTGTGGGGGGATTACGTAATTTAGTCTTACATAAGGAGTTTTTATTGAAATGCTCTCATAAATAGGTGGACATTGATCAATAAATCATATACATACAGTATTTTTATAGGTACATCAGCACCAATTTTATATAATGCCAGGTAGCCCAGGTTTAACAGAAAAATACACAAGCCTGTGGGTATAACAATTGTATACGGTATTTTTTTTATAAAAATTGTTTTTCCTCATTTATTAATTTAACAAAAAGTAGCATAACTGCCAATGGTCATCATATGATACAATATCAACCAATCAGTCAATGGATTTGCCTAATCCGATAATTTGACGTGTATGTCTAAACCAAGGACACCTCACACACACACACACACACACACCCACACCTCACTATGCCCCAGTGGTTGTAATATATCGCCACAAGCACACATGTCACCAATTATTTGCCACACAGGATGGGAATCGAACCCGAGCGAATGAATGACCCTTGCCATGTGACACACGTCCTAGCCTTATCGGCTATATGTGCTTTAGAAGCTGAAGTCAACAATTGCTAATAAGGTGCATCCACCCGACGGCGCGACAACCTATTCGTTCAATGCGTTGCTAGGCAGCAGCACTAGTCACGGACTATTTAGATACTAGCTGTAACCCGCGGGCTTTGCCCCGTTTAACTTCTTAATTTTCAAGATTATCTCGTTCGCATGGCTCAATCACGTTTTGGTTGAAGTTTGTTCGCTACGCTCACTCACCTTTAGGTTGGAGCTCGTTCGCTGGGCTCACTTGCCTTCAGGTTAGCTCGTTCGCTACGCTAACTCGCCTCCAGGTTTAAGTTCGTTCGCTACGCTCACTCACCTTTTGGTTGCAAATTAGCTGTTGTCAAAAATGTAAAAGAAATAATAGTGCTGCACCCTGATGGTAATCCTTGTAACTTTAATGCTATTGAACATCATAGAACAGAACCAACTTGTTTAATTGAAACAGCTGTTAAGATTCAATAATTCCATTTCTCATAAGGTTAACATGGGAAACTCCAGAGCCAATGGGGCGGAGCCCGAAAGGATTTTTGAAATAAGAATATGCCTATATGTTAATCGGGAATGTGAGCTATCATCATGCCAAATTTCAGCCCAATCCGACCAGTATTTTTCGCGTTCACTTGTCACAAACATACATCCATACATCCATACATCCAAACTTTCTCATTTATAATATTAGTAGGATTTTTCATCTGAACTTCAACAGTGATCATAAATAGTGTTACTGAGTCTTTACTGCTAACAGGTTTTTAAATGTTATATTGTAATAAACTTACCCAACAAAATCAAGGTTAAATTCCATATTAAACTGTCAACTTTATTTCTTTCAATTTTATTTGATTCGGTTTAAAAAAAATGGTATAAGAACATTACAATTTATAAGAAAACTTGGAAACTTACGACGAAAAAGCAATTATAAATAATTTCAATTATTTGAGATGGGTTCTAGGTGCGTATTTTAACCCAAATATGAGTGAAGGATGAGTGTAGAATGGTGTAAGATGTGTAGCTCTGTTACTGACTAAGATCAGCTGTTTCATCAGTCATGATCTATTTATTTTAAAACCCAGAAATAACTGGGTTTGGTTTTGAACCATAAAGTATTATTTAGTTACTGACATCGGCATACCGAGACTTTTCTTTGTTAGATATTTGATATTGTCTTATTATTACAAATTAGCCTGATTAATACAAAAGTGAAAATAATTAAGTTAAAGTTCAACAACAGGTAATGGAATAAAGTCAAACAAAAACATCCATTTGCACACAAAACTGAGATAGGCCTACATAATTAAAAAACGAATTAAAATAAACGTGGTTATAAACGTTATAATGGTTATGTTTCTTTCAACCAAGTGACGTGTTCCCTTTGAACGGTATTAGGGATTTAGAAACCTTGGTATTTATATCATAAAAACACAAGTTTGATAATTTTGAGGTATTTGATAATTTAGGTATTCTTCAGGTTATTATATTCGGAGTGTCTGCATTAGGATCTCGTAACCTGCCTATAGATTATTGTACACACGACTATGAAATACGTTTATGTAACTTATTAGAAAAGCTGCAATAAGACGTATTGCCATGACGTTAAAATAAAAATAAAATACCATATAAGATAAGGTGTAACAAGAAAAGAAAAGAAAAAAGCGCTAACTTTTGCCTAAGTTTCTAGAAAATATTTTGAAGCCATAAGGATATTGCAGTTTTATAAATATTCCAGGACAAACCCGCAACCGCAGTGCCTTCTACACCATTGCCTGGTAGTACGTCTTCGGGAGGTTCGCGGGAACAATCTTATCCTAATCCGGTAAGTGATAATCCGTGTTAATATTTACACACTTAAAACACTTGAATATTAACATTGATACAATGTATCGTAGTAATTAACAATTACAAAATACGGCTATTTTAGGTCTTTACTAACTAAAATATACAGAACATATATTTTAGTTATATCTAGCGCAGTTGGCGCATAGATTATTTTTACAAGTGAATTCAACTCTATCACCTCTACTTTTAGCCTGAAAGGCTTGACACTTGTATATATTGTGATCAGATGCTTGACAAAACTCACAAGTGTTAGTCACTGTGACGAAAGCTGTTTTAGCTTGAGAGGAGTAAGGTTTACTATCTCGAAGAGGTTTAGGCTATAACTATTAGATTGAGTCTTTTGCACTGAAGGGTATCTTGTGTTAGCTGAGGGACCAAGACCGATACTAGCTCCTTCTAATCGTTTAAATTCTCTTTCAAGGAATTGAATTAGATCATTTACTGCAGGTATGTCATTGTTTGTGATGCGAGAATCCTCAAAAGATTTTCTTAAATCAGTAGGTAACTTTTTCAAAAGCGTTAGGACAAGCAGAGTATTTTCAGCTGTTATGTCATGGTTGAGATTTTTCAAAACTTGTGTGTTCTCTTTATAAACTGTGAGAAAATGTTGGAGACTTTTGAGAGAACCACTACATATGCATGGCAAATCAATGATTTTTGTAACAAGCTGAGTTACAACACGCCTTTTGTTATCATAGCGATCCTTAAGCAGCCTAAGTGCAACATCAAAGTTTTCTGCAGTTATGCTTAAGCTCTTTACTAAATCTAAGGGTTCACCACTTAAAGAACTAAGCAGATATTGGAACTTACTCACAGGGGCCAAAGTTTCATTCCTATTAATAGAAGCCTCAAAAATATTGTAGTAGCTAACCCATTCTTCGTAGTTACCGCTGAATTTGGGCAACTCAAATTTGGGCAGTCGCAGAGATGGTTGGGTGGGAGGTGTTACTTCTTTAGTTTTAGCAGGTAACACTATTTTCAAGTCACTAATCAGAGAAATGTACAAGTCCGAAATTTCATCTTGCATAGAGCATGCTTCAGTTTCGTCATAATCAGAACCAGGATCATCATAAACCACTTTATCGAATAAAGCTTTAAAATCAGAGAATAAACCTCTAACTTCATCATCATAGTTGTGTAAGCGCTGAATGGAAACAACATTTAATGATTGAGTTTCTGAGAGAGTAATTTGGGCTGACACAAACTTGCTTATTTTCTGAAGCCTATTTTTGACAAGTTTTGCCTTTTTCTCTAGTGTAGAGAATCTCATTTTAACAGACCATTTATGTAATCAAAAGAGTAAGCTATAGGCCTAAGTTTATCATAAGTTTAGGCCTACGTAAATATTCACCAACACCTAAATATCAAAATAACTCCAAGTCTTAGACCTAACAATAATGCAAATTAATAGCTCAGAATAAATCAATTCATTTACATTCACTCTATAAGAAATAATGAATGTAAAATTATATTTCACTTTACCATCAGACCCAAGATAGACATAGTAAATAAAAGTAAAGTCTATTAAACACAAGTCATTTCATTTGAATCAGTATTTTCGCAGAATAAATTGAGTAGGGAAGTATTTATTATGAGCAATATCCTTAATGTAGACAAGAATCGATTCAACCACTAATATTTCGTTTAATATTCACACAAAACAATATTTTCCAAGATGTAAATAAACTTGAAGGTTACGTTTATATTTTGATTCAATTCACACAGCTGTATGTAGCTGGAGTGTGTTTTATATTCAGTCAGCTGATTTCCTGTGCTTGAAACAGAGTTTTACCATAGATGAAGTAATATAATACTTCATCTATGGTTTTACATATGATCAATTTGAAGAAGCAATATCATTGGGCGATTTATTCTGTTTTACGAATCTCGACGCTCATTGGTTCTTGCGACGTGCAGACTGTAGGCAGAGCGCTCTAGTGGAGAAGTTCGCTACCAAGGTGCATCGCAAGGACAGAAAATATAAAATGGCTGACTTTCTGATAAGTGAAAATATGTTAGAAAATTAAGGACGAAACAAAGTGCAGACAAAAATTATTGTTAATGACAATAATTGATATGGTGAATTGATTGAGAAACTTTAGAGAAAATATTAAATATCCTAACTAATTCCTGATTTCAAATAACTAGTTGAAAGGAAATATGACGTGATTCATGTAGCAGTGGGAGGACATGAGCATGAAACTAACATGAAATATTCACGTCTGAGATGGCACAGGGGAATGGAATAAAATATTATTTATTCACCAAAACTTGTAATGGGGAATACAAATGCTGCTCTAATTATTTAGAGAAGTGACACTTTTTAGAGTTTAGTTGTACAATTTTAACAGTTACAGTAGCTAGGCTAATAAAAGCACAATATATTATTAATGATAAGATTTTCGTCCGACTCGACAGGACCAGCGGATGGGGGGTAAACTTGCCTAAAAATGTTCAAATGGACTGTATAGTGAAAGAGCAATATTAAAAAATTGTCACTAATTAATTAACAGACAATAATGAGATTGATGAGGTACCTTCCTTTTAACTGAAGTGTTGAGAAGACGAAGCCGGTAGACGTACACGAGTTTCTTCTGCTGGCCAGCTATTGCGTATTGCTCGTACACAGACCCGGACCGGCAGTAGTAGTGTTTCACTTCACAAATGTTCAATAGTTCACTTTTACTTTTAATATGTGTCACTAATAATAATTAAATATACTTTGGGGTTAAGAGATGAGAGCAGCAATTGGGAGTTAATTGTGCCGGGGACATGTTAGTAGTTGCATGAATGCAAGAGAACTGGGGCGAGATTGGGGTTTCCAGACATCACGTGACAGGACAAAGGTTATTGTATGATATGAAACGTCTGGAAATATCTAGGTAGCGCTTGAATACGGAACAATTGACATACTAATTTACTTGGTATGAAATCATATACATACAGTATTTGCATAGGTACAGCATCGTTCTTTACTTAACAACACGAGAAACGGTCCAATGAGGTCCAAGGACTGAAAGAAAAGAAGTAAAATTGTAATGCCTCGAACAAATCAGCTGTTAAGGCCAATTTAATTGTTAATGATTTGTGTGATTATTGTTTGATTTGTCGCATCACTGTTCGTGGCAATGGGAGGTTATAAACGAAAACATAAACTCTCTTAGAAGGTTATTGGGTACTTACGTATTAAACGGAGGCCACCTAACCTACAGATTCGATTCGATTAGTAAACCTTCACCATCAGCAAGTTTGGTTGGTTAGGTTAGGTTAAGATAGTTTAATTTGATAAAAAAAACATATATTTATGATAACCCAACCTAACATAACCGCTGCAGCGCGCTGTAAAATATGTGGCCTCCGTTTAATACGTAAGTACCGGTTATTGTAGTAACTGTGGTAATTAAGACTGTCGTAGGTAAAGTAGCGAACGTGACCCACGTAAATAGTCTTAACGACACTTTTTGCACTGCCAAGGCTTGTACCTTAAATTTCTACTCGTGTCATTAACACTATATTAACGCGATCGTTGCGTAAACTAATATAACAGCCGAAATACAGTTTGACGATTTACCATAAGATTGTCTACAAGAGGAAAAAAAGTACGTACGGTAGTTTATGAAAAATAATTTAAATAGCTTAGGCTTCTTTTTGTGATTTGTAACAGATTCAGGTAGATAATTAACTCTTTATGATAACGATCTGCTATCAAATTATCTATGTTAAATTAGTAATTAATTTTGTTCACCTAATAACAATCGTGAGCAAACATAATCCTTGAAAGGTAAAAAGTATTGTATTATTCGTTTTGACTTGGAAACAAGTTTTGTCAAAAGTCTGTTAAAATTTCACCTCAGCTCTGTCCTAACTTTACCTAAAGCTCAGTACCAATATTCAAGAACTTATTCTAATGCAAACACAACATTATTTAACACAACATTATTTGAACATCTTATCTCCAAAGAAAATTGGGAAAAAGTCTATGGTGCTGTAGATTTAGACACAAAATTTAATAAATTCATGGACAAGATAATCTATTCCTTTAATGTCTCAATACCAAAAACCAGCAAAAAGATCCAAAAGAAGAGAGTCAACGAGATAATTCTTACAGATAATGTCCTTAAACTGAAAAATCTACTCTTTCATCTTTACTGTGAAGTTAAAAATCTAGATTCATCTCATGCTAGCTCACATTATAGAATACTGAAATGCCAATACAGACGTATAATTCAAGAAATTAAGTCAAAAAACAACTTACATAAAATGGAGAATTCTGATAATAAAAAAGCTATTTGGGATATTATAAAAACAAAAAAATATTCAAAAAACGAATCCAAATGAAAGTTAGTTACAGAGCGTGACAATGGTGAGCAAATCACAAGTCCGGACAACATTTGTACTGAATTTTGCGATTTCTTCTCTAACATTGAAGGGCATGTTAAAACACCCCTAAGTCAAGGAAACACCAATTAAAACATAAGACAACATATGGATTCTCTTTTTCTGTATCGTGTAACGAAGGAAGAAGTTAAGTCCATAGTAAACAATTTAAAAAACAAAAAAAAGCTCAGGTGTCGATGAGATAAGTTCTGTTTTGCTTAAAAAAGTATCTAATCATCTGCTCAAGCCATTGTGCCATCTAATTAACTACTCTTTAAGTAGTGGAAAATTCCCTGAGCGTCTAAGGGAGTCAGTAGTTAGACCAATATTTAAGAAAGGATAACAGCGACAAACCCAAAAAGTTCCATATTAAACTGTCAACTTAACCAAATATAAAATATCTAAAACTCTAAAAACTTATTCACTAAACACTAAAAACTAAAAACAACAAACTCAATAAAAACACTCAATAACACCCAAAAACTCAATAAGTCACTAAAAACACTTCTCTTATTCCTCTGATAGGGGGTATGTAGTGTAGCCATGGTTTGCAATAGCTACAGACCGATATCGATTATTTCTGTATTCTCTAAGGTCTTAGAGAAAGCTATGAATCTGCGGCTTTGTAAGTTTCTGGAAATCAATGATATTATCACCTCAAAACAGCATGGTTTCTTAAAAGGAAAGTCCACCTTAACTGCTATAACAGGTATAGTTTTCTGTAAATATTATTTTGCACGCCTAAGAGTAATATCCACAAGGCCAAATTACACCATTCGAAATTAAAGGCATAGTCAAAGTCACGCACGTAGATGCTAGCCTTCTTTTTGTTATTGAGTAGGAACGCTTTGTAGGCCTATGCTATCAGCAAAGTATATAATGAGATATAGCCTCATTGCATAAACGTATTGCAATGGTGTTTTATTATGATACATTTCCTCAAGATTTTATGAAAACTGATGTAATAGATGAGTAATAGTAGGAATCTTTACACTTTGAATAGGCATTGTGTAGGTATAACCAGTTGCGGCAGGCAAAGTATTAAATAAATTGTTTGTTCACAAACACTATTTACTCTACAACTATTAAGTAACGTAGTAAATACACAAATAGTACAAATAGTACAAAATACACTTAATGCACAAATACACTTAGTACAAATAGTATTGTAATGGTCAGATAAGGCTTGTTCAACTTATATTATTTTAATTAAAGCCAAACAAAAAATATAAAGTCCTACTTTAGAGTGTTTTATACTGTACCAGAAGTTCCAATCTGTGTTCTATAGTACGGATAGGCAAAGTTTTAAATGGACTAAACTTTATGCTTTGCATGGCTCAATATAACCTAGGTAATACGCAGAATTGAATTTGTATTGTTATCAATTGCAATAAAGGGGTCAACTAGGTGCGTATTTTAACCCAAATACTAAAGGATCATTAAATATATGATCACATACTTTAATGAAAACCTATAACAATTACATATCGTAGTCTAACAAAGTTAACTGAAAAAATTATATTGTAATGTTAAACTGTCAAAAGTAATACTTATCTTTTTTTTACTCATATTTTTTTTATTTGAAGGAAACAGCAAGACAACAATACCAAACAAGAAAACCAGCTGGTGGTTTTAACTTTGGTAGCTTCGGAAGGTCAGGAGGTGGAAAACAGGAGGAAGAAACATCAACAGCAGCAACTACGTCCCACCAGGGGGTAAGACTATGAGTTGAAAGCCGACATAAAAATAGTCTAGTATTATATGAATTCTAGATCTTTGGCAAGTATATTCTGAGATGATAAGTATTAAATCTACTTTGTATCCAAAGAAATCCTCTTCGTAAATATTACTAGTGTCGTTGGGAGAACGTACCATGGAAAACAACGAGAAATGCGTGGAATCTTTTAGCTTGAGAAGCAGTAAAAGAAATTATTGTTATAAGATGTAAACATTATTTGATTTACGAGGTTATCAAGACTTTTAACCTTGTATTGACCCGATTGCATGGGTTTCGGGCCTGCATGTGAGCCCGTATCGTTTGTACAGTAATGGTAATGCATTGCGATGATAGTATATTACATCGCCATGGTTTCACACTCCATTGCACAACTTGTTTTTCCTTATTGAGTTAACTTATATTTCTTAAAAATCAGTCAAATATAAAATTGCTATCAAAGTGAAACATTAGCTAAATTCTTTTCTTTGTAGATTTCAGTGAGCGCTGTGTGAAATTTTTACTTTGATAACGTATATGTCCCTTAAACAGCGTTGCTTCATCAAATATTTTATCTTTTACCGGGGATCATTTTTTTTTCAGGACCAATTTTTTTTCTGGAAATCGATGATATTATCACCTCAAAACAGCATGGTTTCTTAAAAGGAAAGTCCACCTTACCTGCTATGTTTAACCTCATTAATGGAGTTGTAAGCGATCTTGATTCCAAAAACTATTCTGCAGGAATATTTTTCGATCTGAGAAAGGCGTTTGATACGGTCAATCACAACCTACTGTTGGAAAGAATGAGTAGAGTGGGCATACGAGGAGTAGCCTTGAGTTGGTTTACTTCCTACCTGTGCGGCAGAACACAGTATGTAGAGATCCAGGCTGTAGATGAGACCAGGTTCATTCGCTCTTATTCCTCTGATAAAACCGTCATTTTGAGAGGGGTGCCTCAGGACTCTGTTTTAGGACCTACCCTATTCCTACTCTTCATTAACACCCTTCCATCTTGCATATCAACCGCCAAACCAACACTATTGCTGACACCTCACTCTCCATTTCCAGCCACAACATTGAAAGCTTGGAGTTTACTACTTTTCGGGAAGCCAGTAACTTAATAGAGTGGTTTGATTCCAACTTTCTCTCCGTCAACGCCGAAAAACCCCAACTTTTGCACTTTTCTATTTCAAAGAGACCCTCTAATGGATTCAGCCTACTTCTGGACGACACAACAGACACTGCTATCCAACTAACAGTGTTAGGTTTCTGGGACTGACACTAGATAAACATCTTGATTCCTCAGGTCACATCAAGCAGGTTTCAAGAAAAGTCAGTTCTAGAATTTTTGTTCTACGAAGTTTAAAGAACACGTCTACCTTCGAAGTTCTAATATCTGTATATTACGGACTGATATATCCTCATTTAGCGTATGTTATACCTATATGGGGCTAAGAAAGTTTAAAAACTAAATTTCTATTTAAATTCCAAAAATGGGTTGTACGAACAATTTTATCTCTGCTCAAACGTAAATCATGTAGAAAGTTATTCTCAGAATCAAAAATCCTAACTCTTCCTAATATACATTCCTGAAACTCTCACCTTAGTCAAACAAAATCTTCCTCTATTCACTGTTCCAGAAAACTTCCGCATCTGCCCATATTCACTTCGAAATATTTATAATCTGCCAATTCCTAAACATGCTACATCTTTATTCAAAAAAACATACTCTTTACAATGGCATCAAACTGTATAATAGCCTTCTCCTTTATCTTAAATTGGAATCAGACCACTCAAAATTTAAAAGATGCATAAAAAGACAGTTAGATAATATCTCCTGTTACAGCATCCAAGAGTTCTTGGACCACAGAAACTGGACTGCTGTAAACCCTGGCGTATAGATAGCGACAGCTGAGCTTTGTAAATTATTTTTGTCTAGCTATAGTTTGTAAATACCTTACTGTAAATAATTTTATAAGGAAACTTTATAATTTTAATAATTTACGTTTGTACCATGACTTAGCTAATGCAATATGTATTGTCAATTTTAACCAAATAAAATGATTTGATTTGATTTGATGCGCGATGGCTACCCGGGTCCAACTTTGTCAGGTAACTGTAAGAAAAAGATATTGATATGCTGTGCACCAAAAATGCATATGAAAGGCATTTTCGGAGCACAACATATCGAAAAGTAATCATATATGATCAAATAAAACCTTATTTGATATAAACAAAATTTTTCGAACACTGTTTATATAATAGTTCGTAAAATAACCTGAGATTTCTTAACAATAAATATCTAATAATGCAGTTAAATAATATTTTTTTAATTTGTTGATTTGAATCTATATTCATTTCATAAATGAAGTAACAATTTGTTAAAAATAAACGAGTCATTTAAGATGATTGTTTACGTGATACGTATGATTTTGTAAAATAAATAAAATTGTAAACCTTAATCGTGAACGCTTGAATATGCTTATTGCGAGTGTAGCATTTTATGACACATCCTCTACTTACAGGTATAGTTTTCTGTAAATATTATTTTGCACGCCTAAGAGTAATATCCACAAGGACAAATTACACCATTCGAAATTAATGGCATAGTCAAAGTCACGCACGTAGATGCTAGCCTTCTTTTTGTTATTGAGTAGGAACGCTTTGTAGGCCTATGCTATCAGCAAAGTATACAATAAAAACATTTTATAGAATAACTAGGCATTGTATTCATTGCCTACAGATTTTATGAAAGCTATGTAATAGATGAGTAATAGTAGGGATCTTTACACTTTGAGTAGACAATGCGTATAAACAATTGCGGCAGGCAAAAGTATTAAATAAATTGTTCGTTCACAAACACTATTTATTCTACAACTATTAACGTTATTATTTGTAATGGTCAGATTAGGCTTGTTCAACTTAAATTATTAAAATTAAAGCCAAACATAAAATAAAAATTCCTACTTTAGAGTGTTTTATACTGTACCAGATGTTCCAATCTGTATTCTATAGTACGGATAGGCAAAGTTTTAAATGGACTAAACTTTATGCTTTGCATCGCTCAATATAACCTAGGTAATACGCAGAATTGTATTATTATAGTTATAAATTGCAATAAAGGGGTCAAATAGTTGCGGATTTTATCCCAAATACGAAGGATGAAAGTAAAATGGTGTGTGATGATCTGTGTAGCTTTGTTACTGACAAAGATCAGCTGTTTCATTAGCCAGGATTATTTATTCAAGCCAATAACTACTTGATCGTTACTTGGTCATAGTAAGCTGGGCACAGTTTCGATCATTAAATATATGATCACATACTTTGATAGAAACCTATAACAATTGCATATCGTAGCCTAACAAAGTTAACAGAAAAAATTATATTGTAATGTTAAACTATCAAAAGTAATACTTATCTTTTTTTACTCATCTTTTTTTTTATTTGAAGGAACCAACAAGACAACGACAATACCAAACCGGAAAACCAGCTGGTGGATCTAACTTTGGTAGCTTTAGAAGCTCAGGAGGTGGAAAACAGGAGGAACAAACATCAACAGCAGCAACTACGCCCGACCAGGGGGTAAGACTATGAGTTGCAAGCCGATATAAAAATAGTCTAGTATTATATGAATTCTAGCTCTTTGGCAAGTATATTCTGAGATGATGAGTATTAAATCAACTTTGTATCCAAAGAAATCCTCTTCGTAAATATTACCAGTGCCGTTGGGAGAACGTACCATGGAAAACAATGAGAAATGCGTGGAATTTTTTAGCTTGAGAAGCAGTAAAAGAAATTATTGTTATAAGATGTAAACATTCTTTGATTTACGAGTTTATCAAGACTTTTAACCTTGTATTGACACGATTACATGGGTTTCGGGCCTGCATGTGAGCCCGTATCGTTTAGTACGAGAATGTACAGTAATGGTAATGCATTGCGATGATAGTATATTACATCACCATGGTTTCGCACTCCGTTGCACAACTTGTTTTTCCTTATTGAATTAACTTATATTTATTAAAATCAGTCAAATATAAAATTGCTATCAAAGTGAAACATTCGATAAATTCTTTTCCTTGTAGATTTCAGTGAGCGCTGTGTGAAATTTTTACTTAGATAACCTATATGTACCTTAAACAGCGTTGCTTCATCAAATCTTTTATCTTTTACTGGGGATCTCATTTTTTTCAGGACCCTCAAACTTAAAGAAGGGCATTGCAGTTTAAAAAACAACCAAGGCACTAATAGTTTTATGTGTTAACATTTTTAGGTCCTATCTACACAAGCTGAGAAACTTGCCGAAGCCATACTTAGAAACGTTAAAACACTTAATCGGAATCAAATATCCAGCTTAGTTAGTTCGAGAACACTAACAGAAAAGCTGATGGATCTCTGCACGGAAACAATGGATGAGCAAAATACTATGGAAATACTGAGAGCTCTGAAAAAACAGGATCCGTCCCTCATCAAAGTCTACTACCCGGTGAGAGAAGAAGTTAAGTCAAAAGTGATACAACATTTGGTAGATCAAGGTCTGAGAGGAGATTGTTCTGATCCCTTTGTTACCGGATTTTGGGAGATCATTCGCACCAAACTCGTCTTGTTGAAGTTGAAACAACAATAACTTTTGGTTAACTTAACAACGCCAAATCCTCACCTTTTTTGAGTGCGCATAATGCAATATATGGATAATACAATAAATA
The DNA here is from genome assembly GCF_028750875.1 of Macrosteles quadrilineatus. Taxonomy (NCBI): domain Eukaryota; kingdom Metazoa; phylum Arthropoda; class Insecta; order Hemiptera; family Cicadellidae; genus Macrosteles; species Macrosteles quadrilineatus. Next base: position 4,645,328 of record NW_026542602.1, read on the forward strand.
AACTATTATCAATCTTTTATATCGTTTTCATTCGAATACACATGCAAGGCATTACTGTTATGATTTTGTAATTAAAAATAATTCGAGGAAAGTTTTAAGTAGATAATTATAATACATAGAATACGAAATATTTACAAGATTAATTTTATATAGTTGAAAATTTAGAGAAAAGACTTCAATATGAGTTCAGATTTTTAGTGAGCATAAGCATTGACTAAGGTAGTTTCCCTTGTCTGTGGCATAGGTGAGGAAATAATGATAAAAACTTATTACAAACAAGGAAGTTAATATACTCCTAAGACAAATAAACTTTCACCATATAAATAGAGTTAATATTTTATCTTATACACAAAAAAACATTTCGAAACATAATTAAACATTCAAATTAAAAGTAATAATATAGTTGTTGAAGCCAAAGAGGAAATTTAAGGTCTTTTAAAACAATAAAATCCTAACTCTAACCTCTTATGAAATTTTATGCTAATTCCTGAGACTTGATTGCTGTGAAAAATAACAAAACACAATTTATGACAAAATGAAATGTATTAAAGAAAATAACTATTATGCTAACAAATAAAATTAAATAACCCTTAAATGAAAATAAAATGTTACAATTAATATTTAAACAATTTTTGGCGATACCAAGACCCAAACTCTCTCAACTTGTTAGCAGCTCCTTGAAAATTTGTGCCACAGTCTGAGTAACACTGTTCGGGGAGTCCTCTGCGACCAATAAATCTATTGAGAGCAGCCAGAAATGCATCTGTACTCAGCGCACTGACGATTTCCAAATGAACGGCTTTGGTAGCCATACATACAAAGACACAAAGGTAGACTTTAGTGACTGCCGCTTTCCTTCGTTGAGATTCTCTCATGGGGAATGGACCAGCAAAATCGATACCTACATGAAGAAAGGCTCTACTCGGATTTACTCTTGATGGAGGAAGATCAGCCATTCTGGGTGTGAGGTTCTTTGCCTTGTCTTTGTAGCAAGTCAAACACTTGAATGTGCGATGACGAACGAGACTTCGTAATGCAGGTATCCAGAATCGAAGCTGAATTAATGCTTGCAAGAGACCAGGTCCTGGGTGTAAATACAGCTTATGATAATAGTCCACAAGCAAAGTAGTGAAGTGACACTTTGGCAGCAGAATAGGATGTCGTTGATCGGAAGGAAGTGAAGCTCTGTTTAGTCTTCCGCCAACTCTAAGGGTGCCATTTTCATCGAAGAATGGAGAGAGGTTGGAAAACTTGGAATTGGCTATTTCTTCCTTGTTGCAAGTGTCGTCTTGAAATATGTAGTGTGACTGAAGCTTATTCACTACATAAATTAAAGCTTCCCTCATTTCAGAAGGGTGTAGTGGACCGATGCGAATTTGACCAGAATTTATTTTTGCCATTGCATTAGTTATAAATCTTTTCCACCAAGCAATTGCTGTCAAGATCTTGTATTATGATGATTGTGATGAGATGAAGGTTATGATGAGAGGTTCTGAGTCAGTAGACATCAATGTAGTGTGTTCAATCTTCAGGTCTGGAAGTTCAGTTTGTAATGTCAGGTCCACATTTGATTTCGGCCATTCTTCTGCATGTTGACATAGCCATTGGGGACCATGCCACCATAAACTGTTGTTCTTGAGCTTGTCGACAGACAATCCTCTTGATCCACAATCACTTGGATTTTCACTCGTACGTACATGTCGCCAACATGACAACGATGTGAGCTCTGTAATTTGTGACACTCTATTTGAGATGAAAATCTTGAGCTTGTAAAGTGGCATATGGAGCCAACTCAATACAATTGATGCATCGGTAAAGAAGACTGGATCTTCAAACTTGATTGCAGTATTTAGAGAAAACATCTTGGATACTGAAGAATGAAGTCTAGCTAAAAGATGTGCCCCACACAATTCAAGACGGGGTATAGAAACAGTTTTGATTGGTGCTAATTTAGTTTTAGCGACGAGAAGGTGTGTGGATATTTGGTCCTCACAGACAACTCTGAGATACAGTGTATTACAGTATCCTTGTGCTGATGCATCTGAAAATCCCACGAGTTGATAAGAAAGGGGTTTATTGGGTACAACAAGTCTTGGTATGGTGAGGTCTGACAAATTCCTAAGCTGTTTGATGAACTCTTCCCAAAATGATTTAGATGAAAGGGTATTTCTTCATCCCAATTCAAGCCAAGCTTCCATAACTCCTGCATGATCCCTTTAGCTAAAAATGTGACTGGTGCCAGGAATCCTAAAGGGTCATATATTTTAGCAACAGTAGATAGGATAGATCGCTTAGTAGATGCTGGAGAGAAGTCCTGAAGCTTAAAAATGAAGACATCATTTGTTGGATCCCAATGAAGTCCTAATATCTTCACACTAGAGTCTTCGTTTGAAGAGAAGTTAACTGAGTCTGCTTGTTGTCCTGAATTGGCCACTTTTATAAGTTCTTCTTGGTTACTCGCCCATTTACTTAGTGAAAAGTGTCCTTTTTCTAATAATTGGATAGTTTCTTGTTGAAGCTTCAAGGCTTCATTCAGTGAAGTGTGCCAGTCACTATATCATCCACATACATATCCTGCGATATAGCTTGAGCAGCTCTTGGATGGTTCTCGCCTTCGTCTAAAGCGAGTTGCTTCATAACTCTAAGTGCTAGAAAGGGTGCAGAAGTCAATCCATACGTGACAGTGCATAATTCATTCTTTTTTATTGGGTCTGCTGGATCAAATCTCCAATAAAAATTTGCCGATACATTTTGACAATATCAGCCACGAAGACAACTGGGTGCAAACGAAATCTCAGAAGAATGTCCCTAATGTCTTGTTGCAGCTTTGCACCCACCATGAGTTGGCTGTTCAAAGAAGGAAAGGGCGATGACTGAGCAGAAGCGTCAAAGACCACACGTACTTTGTTTTGCCTCTATCCTCTTTTATCACACAGTGGTGAGGAATGACATACTTTGAAGGGGAAGTTGTGATATTCATGTGACCCAGATCTTGATAGTCTTTCATGAAATCATAATACTCTGACATCAAATTCTTGTCTTTAATAAGTTTTCCTTCAAGATTGTAGAATCTCTTCAGTGATGTTCCTTCAAAATTTCCTAATTGTGGACTAGGCGTCTTGAAAGGTAGGCGTACAACATATTGACCATCGTCCATCCTGAAGTGTGTGTTCTTGAAATGAGCTTCACATGCTTCGTCTTCAGGGTTTGTGAAACTAATGTCAGTATGGGGCTCTTCAAGTTCCCAAAAGCGTTGGATCTGTTGTCTCAAGTCATGAGCTTCATTGTTAACAGTGAAGAAGGAGTTGTTACCATCAACGGATAATAAACAAGTTCCAGAAACTCGTCCTATGACTATATAACCAAATATAGAAGAAAATAGCCTTGGCTGGTTGTCTTGTACTGTCACGGTGGATCCATCCCAAATATCTGAGAACAAATCTGATCCCAGCAGAAAATCTACAGGACCTGGTTGCCAAAAGTTAGGGTCAGCTAAGTCAAAGGTAGCGTAATTTTTCCAAATATTGGAGGGCATGACAAAATTAGGTAAGTGAGATGTAATGTTATTTACGACTATTGCTTCAGTTTCAACAATAGGTGACTGCAAGTTGCGTGGTTTAAGGTGACAGCGTACTTTGCCTTTAGTGCCATTAAAAACTGTCTGGCCAATAGCACTGATTTTGTGAGGGAATGATTTAATTATCAAGCCAAGTTTATTTGCACATTTCTTTGTGATGAATGAGTGCTGACTACCTGAGTCCACTACGAGTCTCACTTGAGTGAAGTTGCCATGAACATCCTGAATTTCAGCAACAACTGTACCCAAAAAGACTTGACTTTGTTCAGGCAGGGTTGCTGTTAATGCAGAATCTGGTGGATTCACGACATTAGCCTTGATTGCGGTTGTATCTTCATGTTCCAATGAGGTTGTGTTGCTATCAGGAACGGGTAGATGCAAAAGTGAATTATGCCTCTTCTTGCAGACCTTGCAAGACCATTTAGAATTGCATCTATTGGTTGAGTGATAGTATGACAGGCAGTTTCTACATCCACGCCAAGACTTCAACATTTTATGTCTATCATCAACTGATGCATCAGCAAATTTATTGCATTTGAATAGAGCATGAGACCCCCTTTGGCATATGAAGCATACCTCATTGCTGTCGGAGTTAGCCGATGATTTAGGCAAAGAGCTGGACATGAGTGAAGTCTTCAAGTTATGACTATTTGATGGTTTGAAGTTCCCACTATTCTTCCCAGAAGTGGATGGCCTTATCTCCAATTGTTGTGTGTTTCCTCCAGCCAACTGAAGAGCTAGAGAGCGTTCACGGAGAAATTTAGTCAAATCATTGAAAACAGGAAAATCTTTTCCTTTATGCTGCAACTCAAATTGCTCTCGAGTTGTATGATCCAACAGCCTAACTGCTATATGAAACAGAATGAAGTCACCTTCGTCAGGTATTTTCAAAAGTTTAAATGCAGCAATATTATCTGAAATTTGAGAAAGAAATGACTGTAGTGAATCTACAGTTGTTTTCCCCTGTTGTGGTTTGAATGCCATCAATTGATTGAGGTAATTTGAAGCAAGCATACGCTTGTTATTGAAAGTTTCATTTAAAGCCTTCCAGGCAATATCATAGTTGTCGTCAACCAAAGGAAGATGTCTTATCACTGCAGAGGCAGTTCCCCCTAAAGAAGAGACGAGATAGTGAAATTTCTCCATTTTTGATAATAAGGCATCATTATGGATAATGGAAGTGAAGGCATCTCGAAACTTGGGCCAATTCGTAATCTGGCCATTGAAATGTGGAAGATTGATGCGAGGCAAATGTTTGTTGCTTCTGGCTTCTGGTGACAAAGATTCATTAAGTCCCATACTCTGCCTTGATTAAGTAGTGCTAACCTCTGAGAGAATAGTTTCATGTGAAGTGTGTGCTTCATAGTAGTAACGTTTAGCTTTAGTTTGCATTGTTAGGTCATCTTCTTGAGGAAAGGTTTGTTTTCCAGCAGACTTCTCAGTTTCATACAGGTCTGTGAGCTCATCCCAAATATTTTCAAATCTTGAATAATATTTCTCAAGAACCTTAAACATGCCCTTAAAGGAATTATGTTGATCCTTATTGTTGAGTGCTGCTCTGCCCTTTTCATTTATTACTTGAACTTCCTTGAAACTATCTACTAATTTCAACTTAACTTCAAAGTGGTAGCCTTGCGTTTGAACTCTTCAGCATCCATGTTGGACTGGGATAGGTTTTGGGTTCAAAGGAAAATTGAAAATGAATGAAAAAATAAATTTAGTTCGGCTGTAGTATGATTAAACAGCTTGTACAATAGTAGACCAACCTACTGAAAAGTGCATTAGTATGAAACCATTCAATTAGTTATAAACGATTGAAAACAGATTGTAAGTGCTGACCTGCAATGAAACATTAAATGAACAAAATACATCTTATGAAAATACAAGTGACAAATAAGCAGTGGACCATGACAGATAAAATAGTTAAAAAACTTATTCTATACAACAAACAATTGTTCTGAAATGTCTGTGAAATTTCAACAATAAATTATATGCTATGTAATATTTGAACAACTATTCTGATGATTGCTGTTATCAATTTGAGTTTGAAATGCAAAGTGTACAATAAAATAATGAGTAATGAATACAGTAATAAACACTAATCAAGTATAAACAACCTTACACAATTCAATTGATTAATAAGTGAACAAATAATATTTATTTGGTAAACAATTAAATAGTTAGGCCTATTTACTTCAAATAAATTGTTATTATAATATTCTACAACTAATCAAAATTCGGCTCGAAGGACCACTATGTTAAAGCCAAAGAGGAAATTTAAGGTCTTTTAAAACAATACAATCCTAACTCTAACCTCTTATGAAATTTTATGCTAATTCCTGAGACTTGATTGCTGTGAAAAATAACAAAACACAATTTATGACAAAATGAAATGTATTAAAGAAAATAACTATTATGCTTACAAATAAAATGAAATAACCCTTAAATGAAAATAAAATGTTACAAATTAATATTTAAACAATTTTTAAATGAGCAAAAAGATTTTGCTGCAAGGTAGGATGGAACCCGGGACTGTGAGATTGTAAGTCCAATCATAGATTAAACCATAGATTAAACATACTCCCCAAGTAGATTCCTCGCCAGCGTGTTACAAGGTGAGGACGGCTAAAACGGGCGAATTTCAGTGCGCTCTATCCGGGATTTGTAGTACTAGCGCTCTAGGCGGCATCAGTGCAATGGCGCAACCTCGCGGCAATGTGAGGAACAACGACAGCATTCGTCTGCGATGGAGAATAGCCCAAGCCAAACAAAACCCAGCACACGGCCGGCGCCGTTGTTGCCCTACAGCGTATCCGCCAGCATCAGCAAAGCACTAGCAGCTAATCCCTTGTTATGTTTTACAATCATACGCGATATAGGTCATTCATTACCAACGAATCATTTTATTCCTCATGGATACTCATAAATCCGTCTTCGAGAGTAGTGTACGACTGTTACTGGCAAAAAACTCAGCAACATCCTGTTAAAAATAAATTAAGTAATGTCTGTGATTTGAGAGTGTAATTTTGAAAGTCTTTATGAACTGGAAATAGAATTAATTATTATTTGTATTGGAAAGTAATTGCGAAACATTAGGAAAGTATTTATAAACTACCTATGTAAATTTAAGGATCAAAAGGAAATCATTAGGAAATGTAATTAACTCATCAATGTATTTAATTTGACGTTTTATATTTAATCACTTGACTCTAATATTTACATAATAACATTGTTATACTATGAATACCCATCAAAATCATACAGCATTTTAGGTTACTTAATCTGCTTACACCCCAAACAACCTAATCACAGTAAAATTTTTATCATGCATCCTAACATAACATAACCATACATAACATAAATTAAAAGTCCGTGAATCCATTATTGTTATAAGGAGTACCAACCCTCCACGATTATGTAATGGCACATGATTAAGACTGAAGAAAGTGACCAATTTGCTAGAAGCAACAATTTTTAATGAAAATTTAAGGGAGAAGAATCTTTTGCCACATATTCCAACGATCTCTACCAATATGCCCTCTGAATTCAAACGTCCATAGTTTCCTGCGCGTCTCGCTTCTACGATACTGTAAGTAGGCAATGAAAAAATCTCAAGTGCAACCACTGCAAGTGTATGAATTATACTTAAGATATCCACGTTTGTGTGTTTATTTTCGGGACAAAAACTTCATTCCTTTTAACTTCATTCCTTCATTCAATCCACACCGGTTCTGTTCAAGTCGTGTGTTTGATGACGTTTTACTGTTTACTGTTTCATTAATCTAAACGTTTTCTAAATGCCTATCACTTTGAATTGATATTGACTGATTCATTGGCATTTATTTGTTTGTGAGTTTCATGACCTTTTCCCACTTTCCGCCATATTTACCACCGGGCTGACGCAGATCCTTGGACATAGCCTGCAGACTTCTTTTAATTTTAGCTATTAGGACCTTGTTCAGGATGAAAAATCGGTGTTTGTAACAGTCGGTGTTACATTTCATCCAATCTGGATGCATCCGAAAAATCCGTCGCTTTGCTTTTAAGAGCACTATGTTTTTGAACATAAAAGCATGGATGCTTTTCTTCAAAACATCGTCAAACACTGACAGAAGTGCATCCACGACCTCTACCGTTTCATCCTGTGGATAGATGAGGCTGGATGTGTCGTCGCTGTATTCCCTGTTCCGGATCAGGGCCTCTTGAACTCCGCCAGTGTCAGAACTCGATGGTGACTTCATCAACTCCCTTCTGCAGTCCTCGCAATTAAATTGCCTCAAGCAGGTTCGGACACCGTAGCCGGCGAAGTACCTACAATAAGAAATAAAAATTGTTATAGATTACCAGAGCTCGCCCCGTGGTCAAGTTTTTAATATGCAACCCTCTTTTCACCCCACACTGTAAATAAAACACGTAATCAACATGGCGACCCATAGGGCCCATGTTATTTTTTTCAAATTTTAAACTAGGCTTCAAATTCTAATTCAACTTAACTTTTAATTAACCTTAAGTATTAATAAAATTAGGCTATGTTTTATAATTTTGTAATCCTACTAATATTATAAATGAGAAAGTTTGGATGTATGGATGTATGTTTGTGACAAGTAAACGCGAAAAATACTGGTCGGATTGGGCTGAAATTTGGTATGATGATAGCTCACATTCCCTATTAACATATAGACGCATTCTTATCTCAAAAGTCCTATCGGGCTCCGCCCCAGTGACGCTGGCTGGAGTTTCCCATGTTAACTGTATGAGTAATCATATTTAAAAGGAATAAAAGAATTTTGACAGCTGTTTCAACTACCGTACACAAGTTGGTTCTATGATATTGAATAGCATTAAAAAGTTAAACAGTTTACCAACAGGGTGCAGTACTATTATTAGCGAATTTCCCATATAGGGAATAAGCTATTACCGTAGTACTCATGGTAAGACCTGGACCCGGGACCGATTTTTTTCTTCATTTTGAGGTTCCTAGAGGCCAAAAATAGCATCCGTTCAAATTCATATATATATATATATATATATATATATATTTATATATGTGTCCGTTAGCGCGATAACTCGAGCAAAAATGATCCGATTTCAATGAAATTTGGTACAAATGTGTAAACCTACGTTTATTCGAACGAGTTCGCGAACCAGCATGATCGGACCATGGGAACGGGGGTTTATGGGGGCTTTTATGGGGTAAAAATGGGTTTTTCCCATTTTTGACCCAAAAAACTTAAATTTTTGCAATTTCTTTCCAAACCATTTTGTAGAGCTTAAAAAAACAAATAATTTAGTATATTGAAGCGTTATAATGCGCCTAATGGTTACGGAGAAAATAAAAAAAAATTTTAAATTTAAAATTCCCATGTTATTCTTATGGAGGATAAGTAAACTGTTGTAGTTTGCTTATTTATTAACATATTTTGCCCAAATTTGGAAAATGTTTTTATTTCTTACTAACTATTAACATTTTACATAAAAAAACACTTTAACCCTCCCTGTTGCAGCAAACCTAAGTATGTGTTAAACTGATTTGATTTAAATAGGGAATAAATGTGATATTTTTAAGGAGACATTTTAGTGTAAATCCAATCAGGCAAATGGAAATTCGCTTAGTCTGCAGGTTTGCTGCGGCGGGGGTATTTTTTTTACATTTATGACAACATCTATCCTATAAAGGTCATAAAGGTTAAATTATGTTTTTAAAAGGCTGATGTGTAACTATTTTATCAACAGACTGATGTGTAAAGATCAAAATGTTTCTGTTTCGTGTTCTCTTCCCATTGCAAAGTACGGGTACAACAGCTAGTTTTTTATAAAATGAGGCTATTTTTTACCATTGTTTTACTCATCATAAATGTTTGATTTGATAATAATTTTAGCGATGAATTCCAATCTCACCTAACGGAGCAGGATTCCAAGGATGGCGTTAGTGATTTTGGTTCATCGATCTCGTCCTCGGTATCTGATACAGTTATAGGGCTTTCATTTTTCTCTTCTGAGTCGTGAATTTTTCGACTCTGAGACGTCGTGTCTGACTGAATGGCTGGGGAGGACACGGGCCCGGCCTCAGCGGCTGTCATCGTTGACAGGAGCTCGTCCTCGTCCGGCTCGCAGTTGGCTCCCACTGGTGGTTGGATCAGGGCTGCCTGTATCCTATGTCGCAGATTCTGGCGGAACAAGCGTACAGATGGGTTCTTTTCAAACCTAAAAATATGAAATGTCTTCAGTCAGAAGCTAAATATTTTTGCTATTGTTTTCATTATGTTATTAACAAAATTAAAAATTACGTTAGATCATATAAACAATATTGAAATGAAGACAAAGACAAGCAGAAATGTATGCCAAGTTAATTAATTTACACTTATATCTTATGTGATTTTTAGATTATATTACTGTACATCATACATTAAGAATATCACAAGGATATATTTGCAATATTAATTCAGGAGTCACAAACAAACAATATAGGTAGGACTAAAGAAATTAATTTTTAATAAATCATTGTAACATGACAATTATCAAGAAAGGCTGTCATTTACATTTACTTACCCACACTTGTGTCTAGCAACTGAAAATTCATTCTCGATAGGATCTTGATTTATTCTTCCGGTAAGCAGGTACTTGATCCCCTCTGCCTTCAGGTCATCCCACAGGAGTTTAGTGGCGAACAGTGAGTGATGAATACTCTCCAAACAAGGGGGTCTTCTTGTGTCCCTCAACATTTTCAAACTAGTTACCCAAACAATGTCAGCGAGCAGTGACTGTAAAGATGTTTTCAGGTGGCTATTTGTCGACGCTGATATGGCACATTTGTAAGGGTTGGGATGGAACTTATTTTTGCTGTTCATGACATCAAATATATTATTAATCCGTTCGAGAAAATAAGCTGTGTCGAGCGCAGATGAAGGCAACTCGCCTGTTTCAACCGCCGTTCTCATGGCTGCACTTGTAGTCAGGCTAAACACTTGTGTTGCCAACTTTACAGACATTTTTTCAAAACAGTTTGGCTTCACATGTTTTTCCGTTAGTTTGGTGGCTCTGGATAATGCAGATTGGCTGTCGATGTTATATAGCATCTGAACATGTGCCCAATCAGCAACACCAACGTTGTCACATTCACTGGTCTTTATCACAGCGGCACCGCCGGTCTCTTCACTATTAACATCGTCTGTTTCCTGAAACATTTCCAAATATTTTCTCGTTGTCGTAAACTCTTGATTAATGCCAAGTATTATCTATACTATTATATAAAAATCTAATGGTGTCTGTCTGTATGTGTGTTACTAATAGGTGCAAAAAATACTAAGCCAACTGGGCTTAAATTTTACAAAAATATTGCTACCATACCAATGACCATTATAGGACTATTCAAATTTTGATACTGACCGTAGGCTTTGCCCCTTTGGCTTTAAAAGTTCTGAGGTGAGGATTTTTAAAGGAAATATTGGGCGCCTTCTGGGAACATGTACCAGTGCACCGGTGATGATAAACCGGTGACTTATTCACCGGTACCGCCCCGGGGCAAGAGTCTTGGTATCCCAGAATGGTTATTCACCGATTTACGGTACACATCGGATTATAATTTACACATTCACTATTTAAATCATACGAACAAACTTGCCCTCGCGGAATAAAATTTAAAATTATTATTTATTACATAATATAACCCCCTCATTGAAAAAAATTTCACTCATTATGCAACATAACCTTTAAAACTAATGAACATTATTCTGTGGACCCGCCATCTTGCCGTAGCTGCAAGCTGTTGTCAAAGAAAAGCGTAAAAGCATTGGCTGATGTGTAACTATTATATGTAACAGATGTAAAGATTAAAATGTTTCTATTTTGTGCCATCTCCCGTTGCAAAGCACGGGTACAACAGCTAGTAAATAATAAAAGGGATCGCAATGCCTTGGTATTTTTTTCTTTTTTCTATACCCACACAATTTAATATAAATTATTAAGTGAATAATAATCGTTCGTGCTATCTCAGGTATTCAAATGTCTCCCAATTTTTCATCAACTCTCCACATTACTGTCATAAGAAGGAACGCTACCGTGTCGCGGTACTGCGACACTTGAATCAGCCCAAGCTGTGCAACAGAACCAGACCGACGATTTAAAAAATGACACCAAACTTGATCGAAGCAACGATTTTCAGTGGTATATTAGTTTAATTAAAAAACATGGATTATGGGAATGATGGGAGGCAATGCAACTGGTGACTGAAACACGTCAAGTCACCCGTGTCTATGAAGTCCTGGTCCATACCACTGCCACCCACTAGCCACTGTGGTATTGTCGTAGTGTGTGTGTGCGGTGACGGTGGCATGGACCAAGACTTCAAACATAGAGAGAAGGGCTAGGCCCAGTCCTTGGTCCTTTGAAGTGAACGCGGTGCCGCCTGGTGCTTCCGCTCCCCCCCCCCTCAACACTTTGACGTAGCGGTAGCATTGGGACTGCCGCCATACAGTACATTGTTATCACATGTGCATTTACGCTCACAAGTTTACTTCCGGTTATAAAGTTTTTTACATAGAAATAGTGTATTGTTTGGTTATGATATTATTATTTAACTTAACACGTTTAAGAAGTTTTATTTATATATACCATAGTGGGACATCATAGAATAATACTTTATTGCATGTTTGTATGGTTATTGTGTATTTGTGGTTCTGACTACGATAACTAACCTCCCTCCATGATTCCGTGCATTTAATAATTATTTATTTGTAATAATTTTAAACTTACAACAGAAGTTGATGTCTTGCTGAATGCAATTTGGCCAACAAAACATCCGCCTTTCCTCTTCATCAAATTGTTCCGAATGCACTTAATAACATGTGGAAAATCGAAAATGAAGAACACCTTTTCTTCGTTGACTAAAAAATGAGGATTGGCTGCAGAAATGTTCAATATCTTGGCAGCTTTTCTGTTTACAGAGCTTTGGTCACAGACAACAGCTCTGATTTTCAAGCCCGAAGTTTGGCAAGCCGTTACACATTTAGCTATTAGTCTTGCCACTATAGCAGAATCTACCATTTGGTTTGTTGCAAAATATGCAATCGGCATCTTCCATCTGTATGTCAATCCTCTAGCCATAAACAGGAGGACATGTGTCGCTGGATATGGTCTACGGCCATCTTCTCCAAGATCAAGCAAACCTGAAATAAAAAAAGTAGAATCAGAATCTATATACTGTAACATGATCTTACATGATTGTATCGTAGAGCTTAAGTGAATGGTAAATACTCCCGTTGCAGCAAACCTGCGTATTTAGAAAATTTCAAATGCATAACATATACATTAAAGCCGAATACAAATATTCGCGCTCTTTCAAATATCATTTTTACTCATAAAGGTGATTATTTTTTATTTTATTTTACTTTACATTTTAGTGTTGTCTCTATTACATCGTAACATGCGATTACGATTCATACGTTACCTTCTATGACATCCCTCTTGCAATCATAGTCTAGGCTAGACTTTATGCTCATTTCATCAAATAGCAATACTGCGTTTTTTTCCCACACAGCCATATTTTCAACTTTAGTTTTCACCATCTCCATAATTTCGGGGCAAATGCCGGGTCTTAAGTCTACAGCCTGTAGCCAGCGAGCTATTGTTGAAGGGCTAGGTAAAGCAAACCCATCTTTCCTCATCTGCTCATATAATGCTGGAGATTTGTATCTGTAACATTTAAAAATAGTTAGACGAATAATCCACAACCATTTATTCCCATCTGTAACAATATGGGGAAGTTCAACAAACAACAAAATAATAATGTAGGCCTATAGGGACAATAATATAAAAACGAAACCCTTATCAGCAGATGTAGTTGCCTAATCTTATGTCATGCACTTATGGAGAAAACATAATTTTTTTAAATAATTAGTTCAAAACTTTTTAAATTTAAACTGTCTCCCCTCTGCAAATATCATTCGACCCGTCCACCTCAGTATGGCACCATTTCCGACTGTACGCACTGTCCGTTTTTTAACACTGCTCTATCCATGGGAGTATAGATCGATACGGCTCAAGGTCAGACACTAACCGTGCGGATATACTTAGATGCGTGCGGGTTGCGCCTCTTACAAGCAGACTTAAAAGTATGATTTATTGTAGCCTATCCCCATACGTGTTTGCATTTAGGTTATTATGAGTTAAAACTGAAATAAAATGATTTTTAACGAAAATTATTATTGCATTATAATCCATTTCTGAGCTGTGATTAAAGTATCAAGTCTTTACTTATCAGTAAGTTAGTTAAAAATCTATGCAAAATTAGTTCCGAGCAGACAAAAACTCTAGCTTATAACAATTTTAAAAATAACTGACCTCATAGCTAAAGCTTGCTTTTTTTCGCCTTCTGTCCATATCCGGTTCTTCTTATCAGAATGTGCCAATTGCATAATGAAGAAATTTGATACATTTTCAGGCAATCGAGTTTGGATAGCTGCCATAATCATTTCATTGGTAACCGTGGTCGGCTTACTTGCCAGTCGTTTACATCTTTGTTGATAATTTCTTTTCAACTTTCGTGTTGATTGCAACCTTAGTTGCAATTTTATCTTTCCTGGAGTTATTATTTTACCAGGTGTCGGCTTGCGTCCTTTGACACTTTTCAGCTTTTTGTCCTTCGGTGTTAGAAACAAAGTCCTCCGAGAATGACCTTCGGGAGCTGGTGTGCCCGGGGACTTAGGCAGTTTATGTCCATTTGCTTTGTTTCCTGGTGTTGGTGTTTGATCAACTACAGTGTTTGTTGGTAGTGGCGATAGATCATCTTCGTAGGAAATATTTGTAGAAGTTTGTTGTACTGGAACGAGTTCTTGGGCCAGTTGGCTATTTTGTCCCACTTCAACTTGTAATGTTGTGAGGTCATCTTGTACAGACACGATTGTTGGAACTGCACATGCGTGTAATCTATTTCTTAGAGTACTTAGGAAGCTGTCTTCATCAAAGTGTTTTTCGCAAACTACTCTTTTGTTTAATGTTTTTTTATCAACAGTATCCAAAACTTCGTTTGCGCAATTTTCAACCCATAATTCGCAAATGGAAGGCCTATTCACAGGAAATGAATAGAAATGAAGTTTTGGACAAGTTGCCTTGCTTCTTCCACAGCCAGTGAAGGAACACACATTTCGACTGTGTTTCTTGGCATTGGATGAACTGGACGCCATTGTTTAGCCTAAAAATAACAATTATTTTAAAGTGTGTAAAGTGAAAATTTATTGATTGCAGTTGGCTAGGATTATGCTAGGACGCTGGCGTCCGGGAGGCCGGCGTCCGGGACGCTAGCGGGGCATTAAATCAAATGGGGGCGATAATACTAGGGATGCGTCGGATGCTAAAAAAGCCAACGGACGCTCGATTTTGTGCTTCCTTGGGAACGGGGTTTTATGGGGTAAAAAAGGGGGTTTGTCATATTTTTCTCTAGGCAATTTTAATTAGCTTAAAAGCATATCATTAAGTATATTAAAGTGTTTTTGTACGGTTATTAGTTACGGATAAAATTCAAATAAGTGTAAATTAAAAAATCCCATGTTATTCTTATAGAAAATATTTTTAACTGTTGGAATTTGCTTGTGTATGGATATATTTTGGTCAAACTTGGCCAATTTGTTTCATATTAAGCTATTAATATTTTACTAAAAACACACAATATTAGCCTCTTTAAAGCAGCCAATCTGGGTACTCGTTAAACCTAATGTTATTTAAATAGATATAAACAAAAAGTGACAAAACATTGAAATAAAATGGCAGTCCGAGAGGCTAGCATCCCAACACAAATCACGTCATTTTAGCCCAGGCGCACATTGGGCTGTGCGGCACGGTCCGGGCAGTGCAGCACAGCACAGGGCAGAATTGGGCAAAAAGTCTGTGTTGCACAGTTGACATCGCATATTGGGAAGCAGTGTCGTACAGTTTTCGTGTAGGGGTGATACAGTTTCTTGTGTGAACATGTTGTTAAATATTAGGATTTGAGTTCTGAGTCAGATTCAGGTGCTGATTTAGATTTATTGTTACTTCTTTACCAGAGAACAAGAAAGAAAGGGCGAAAAATGTGCAATGTTTAGTGATTTTCGTATTTTCTCCCAGATTTCATTCCTGTAATTACTCTTTATATACTTACTATGAATGGTAACATAAAAAATGGTTAAAAACACACAATTTCTATTAATTATCCTCTAGATCCGTCACAAAACACTAGTCAACCCGGCGCAGGTGAGCAATGCGGCACAGACACTTGTGACTCGACCACAAGTGCGCGCAGTCCACGTGCGGGACTGCCCTGCGCTGCGCCATAATATGCGCGTGTCCTAGCAAATACATGGTTTACAAAACACTGCCCTGCGCTGCATTACGCTGCGCTGCTCCGACTGCGTCTCAATATGCGCCGGTTAGGCTCGACTTGGGACGCTAGCCTCTCGGACGCCAGCATCCTTAATCCTAGCCTAAGTGTAAAACATTTTTAATTATTGTTGAATCGTGATGCACAAGCGTGCTTCAGGTAGGCCTTCAGGTACGTCCGATTGTAATGATCAACAGCTCAAATGAAAGCTGGTCAATAACGGGTTTAGACCAAAACATATAGGATAGTGTAAATATAACCGCAATCCGTTATTTTCATATTTTGTTTTTGAAATATTTACATGTTATATAAAATAATTGTAATATACCATAAAGAAAGCTTGATAAGAAAAGACGGATTGCGGCATTGAGTTCGGCATAAAAAAGTATTTCTAAATTATGGGTCACAACACCACCTTCACATTTAATTTTATTTATCGCATTTCAAAATGGTGGATCCAAGGTGGCGGCCAAACAAAATAGATCCATAACAAACCAAGTGAAAATAGGTTTGGCAATAACTGGTGGTTTATACTTATCTTTATCTAGCACTATTTTAAGATTAAATGGTCTTAGTTTGTAAATTGCACAACGTTAAACTGGGCTAAAATAAATATATAACAAGTTATCATAACTTTAGGATGGATCAATTTTTTTTACGGATTGCAGCATCGTATTCAGCATAAAAATGCAGTTTGAAACGATGGGTCAAAACCCAACCTTTACATTGGAAAAAAAACTTTGTATCCAATATGGCTAATCCAAGATGGCGGCCAAAAATGTATACCCAATGAAAATTCAGTACCGTACTTACAACTCTACAATGATCTGACGTGGCCCGGAGTTGATATATTAAGAAATGTAGAAAAAGTAGGGGGTGGCTCATTTAAAACTCACCTGTAAATACGAATATAATAACTTGGAATGCAGTAAAAACACATTTACTTACCAATAACATAAATCCAGTGTGTGTCGACTTGAAGGAATCACAACAAACTATTTCCAAACTAATAGTTGTAAACTTATAAAAATATGACTTACAAGTATTAAATAAAATAGATGGCTATTCGAGTAAAATAAAAAATTAAATCAACATCACAGCAACCATCGCAACACAGTAAATGGAACAATCGCAATAAAACAACTGGTGTTAAAAATGCAGTTATTAGGCGAGCGCTGTAGGGAGTCAAGCTGGTTGTGAGGTGAGTGAGTGTCGCGTGTGTACCATGGGTGTGTGATGGCGCGCGCGCGGGACGTGCGGACGCGCGTGTGTGGGCAGTTAAGCTGTAAGAGTGTGTTTGTGTGTGTGGCTGTACGGCGAGACCTCTAGCGCTCCTAGCCTGACCGTGCTGAACTACGTGGGCAGCACGCAACTTCGCCGTACAAGCGCTCGAACATACCGACCCCTATCCCGCGGAGAATCTACTTGGGGAGTATGTTTAATCTATGATTAAACATACTCCCTTAGTAGATTCACCGCCGGCATGTTATAAGGTGAGGACGGCTAAAACGGGGCAAACTTCAGTGCGATCTATCCGGGATTTCTAGTACTAGCGCTCTAGGCGGCATCAGTGCAATGGCGCAACCTCGTGGCGATGAGAGGAACAACGCAACGACAGCATTCGTCTGCGAGAATGGCCCAAGCCAGAGCCCAACACACGGCCGGCGCCGATGTTGCCGTACAGCTAATCAGCCAGCACAGCGAAGCACTAGCAGCTAATCCCTTACATTTTACAATCATACGCGAATATAGTTTTTCTGTTATACGAAGTA
Organism: Macrosteles quadrilineatus; assembly: GCF_028750875.1. NCBI lineage: Eukaryota > Metazoa > Arthropoda > Insecta > Hemiptera > Cicadellidae > Macrosteles > Macrosteles quadrilineatus. The sequence goes on from NW_026542602.1 coordinate 4,663,029, forward strand.
CAAAAGAAGCTCATAGTCATGGAATAAAAGGTGTATAGTGTAGGCTTACTATAAATAACCGATCATTCATTCATTAGTCATTACCAACGAATCATTTTTAAATAAATAATATAAAATAAACCCTTATTTCCTACATAATTCATACTTTTCCCAAATTACTTGTTTTTCTTTTAATTTTGTCGGGCGGAGATGAAATCCTCATGGACACTCAAAAATCCGTATTCGAGAGTAGTGTACGACTGTTACTGGCAAAAAACTTCGCAAAGTTTTGTTTAAAATAAATGAAGTAATGTATGTGATTTGAGAATTTAATTTTGAAACGCTTTATGAACTGGAAATACAATTAATTATTATTTGTATTAGAAAGTAATTGCGAAACATTAGGTAAGTATTTATAAACAATTTAAATTTAAGGCTCCAAAGGAAATAATTATGAAATGTTTAACTCATCAATGTATTTAATTTGACGTTTTGTATTTAATCACTTGACTCTAATGTTTACATAATAACATTGTAATACTATGTTTTAATAACATTAATCATCGTACAACATTTTAGGTTACTTAATCGACTTACACCCAAACAACCTAATCACAGCAATATTTATATCATGCATCCTAACATAACCATATATAACATAACCAACAATTAAAAGCGAAATGTTTACATTTAAACAATTTTCATTACAATTAAACTAAAAAATGTAAGTATAATCTTTCGTACATTAAATTTCGTCAATACCATTGCCTGACATTTATTAAGTTTTCGTAGAGTGCATTGTATAATGAACTTATTTAAAGCACTTGTGTGTTATTTTTTAGTGCCTTCGACCTTTGTTTCTCCATTACCAGCAAATTTTGCGGCTTATCCACGAACTCAGTTTTTTCGCCAGTCAATCCCGCGGATAGTCGGGAGTATACTGTAGTAGGTTAGTTTATTTAACCCTAGATTTGGCGCTGCAAAGCGACGTATTTTTCGGATGCATCCAATTTGGATGAAATGTTACACCGACTGTTACAAACACCAATACTGTATTTCATCCTGAACAAGGTTCTAGTAGCAAAAATTAAAAGAAGCCTGCAGGCTATGTCCGAGGATCTGCGTCAGCCCAGTGGTAAATATGGTGAAAAGTGGGAAAAAGTTATGAAACTAACAAACAAGTAAAAAATGTCAATCAATCAACCAAATCAATTCAAATTGACAGTAATTTAGAAAACTTTTAGATTAGTAAAACAGTAAACAGTAAAACGTCATCAAACACACGAATACTAAACAGAACCAGTGTGGATTATAAAAAACACACAAACGTGTATACTGTATATGTTAAGTCTATCCTAATTAATACACTCGCAGTGATTTACCTTGAGTTTTGTTTATAGTTATCGCAGATGAGACGTGCAGGAAACTGTAAACGTTTGAATTCAGAGGGAATATTGGTAGGGATCGTTAGAATATGTCATTTGGATTAAGGATGCGCTCTGCCTCAGCTCAGAAATCTCAACTCGGGCCAGTAGATATGTTGCGCCATTGAACAGCGCCACAAGAAGCGCTTGTAGACGTTTTAAGTCCTCTTAAATAACTCACTTAACTTTTTAAATATTTTTCATCTGAAGATTGTTCCTTACTCCTTAGATTAAAATTTATGAGTCTAGCTTTTTTGATTTTCTTCAAAAAATGTATTTGTATGTGTAAAATGCGTTAGAAAAATGCTTATATAGAAGTATTTATTTACCAGTTACTTCCCACTTAAAATTCTACTACAGTAGTACCAAAAAATTAAAAAAGATCAAGCCGACAGATATAAGAAAGGAATACATTAACATAAATATATTTTTAATTGGTTAAGTACCAAGCTGACATTAACGGAGAGCCAAAGCCATTGCATTAACGTGCGGCGGACAGGCAGAGCGCACGTCTTAACAGTACCGTGTTTTTGAGCATAAAAACATGGATGCTTTTCTTTAAAACGGCATCAAAACTGAACTCCGCTAGTGTCAGAAGTCCATAGTGTCCATCAAGTCCCTCCTGCAGTCCGCGCAACTAAACAGCCTCAAGCAGGTTCGGTTTAAAGTAGGTGTACGGTTTTGTAATATAATATTGTAAGGCAATGCTTAAAGTGTTAATAAAATAAGTTGTTTGTCAATTTTTAAATTGAAATAATAAAAAAACAACTGAAATGCAAAACTAAATGTAAAAAAATAATCGAATTAAGAATAGTATTCTTCACCTGGTCCGCGGTGACGGTGGTGCGTGGATGCGTACACTATAGTGTGACCTTGGGTTAGCCCAGTCCTTTGAAGTGAACGCGTGCCGCCTGATGCTGCCCTTCCAACCCCGCCACCATGTGACGTTGCATCGGAAGCTACCGCCAGACACTGCCATTGTTAACACGTGCATTTACACTCACTGTTTTCTTTAGTTTATAACGTTTTTTACATAGAAATATTGTACTAAATATCATAACAATCGGACCATTTTTGCTCGAGTTATCGCGCTAACGGACACACATATATATACACGATTTGCGCGATGAATTTCAACGGATGGTGTTTTACGGCCTCTAGGGACATCAAAGCAAAATAATTAAATCGGCCCCGGGTCCATGTTCTACCATGAGTACTACGGTAATAGCTTATTCCCTATATGGGAAATTCGCATATGTTCGGAAATAGTTTCAAGAATGTTTTAACATATTTGGCTGCAGGGTATTGATTACATGGTTATTGTATAACCCATTGTGGCGTAGACTAGGATAACTAACCTCCCTGATTCCGTGCACGACTCATCACAGTTCACAACCGCTTTTTGAGCACTATTTCCTAACCACTGAGAGTCCGGACTGTCTTGAGATCCTGCATGGAGGAGAAGAAAATCGGAAAAGAAATACCAAATTTAACTCCTAAAAGAAATGTACATGGAGGAAGTTTCGTTTGTGCATAACTTGAATTAGACTCTATATAAACGAATGCCGATGCTTGATGGCAAATCTGTGCGTGTATACCTTGAATTTTAGACCAAAATTATGAAAATCGGTCTGTTAAAAGAGCCGAACCGACTCGTATAACTAAGAAGAGAAAACCTAAGAATTTTGTATAGGCCTATATATATATCACAATAATAAATTCCTTAACTAACAGGTGTAAACTTCTAAAAATGTGTCTTTGTAAAAAAAATCAACCTACTTTAAACACTCTAAAAATAATTAAATAAATCTCTCAAAGTAAACTTTTGTAATGTTCAAGTTCACGTATTTGAAGTCTATGATGATGTTTGACACAACATACTGAACATTTAAAGAGGATGTCCACATTGCAGGCGGTTGTCTATAACTAATGATGTTAATCTTCATGTTTTTTTTCAGAGTTTTGCGTTTGGAGTTATTTTATTATTGTAACCCATCATTGGCAGATACCTTTTTAAAGTTTTTTTTTACAAAGATAAAATATTTCATCTTATTAGTGACTTAATTCTAATTTGTAACATATTTATTACTTAAAGGGTTTTTAAAAGCAAAATTGTTTGGACCGATCAAGAAAGTTACTGAACAGTTATTATTTTAAAACTGCTTGAGTCACCTGTTCAGGTTACATAATTCCTGGTTATATTTGGTAAACCAGGTGATGAATTGGGATTGCCTGAAATTAAATCGATCGAGAGCTGCAAAACCATTTCGGTCCGTGGTTCGAACTCTATTTTTTACCACACTATACCCTATTATCTACCTTTTGCAGCCAAACATGTTTTTTTGTAAACCGACGTAGCCTAAAAGTTTTATGTCTTAAAATCAATAGGAAATAAGTGTATTGTTCGATTGGAATAATGTTTCCAATGATATACTATAATTTTATTGTTATGGTGTTGATAACAGAATACAATTTCAATACTCAAAACGGAGTTATACAAAATGCAGGTCAAATGTTGAAATACCTTTTTCATAGTAACCAAAACAAAACGCCTAGTAAACTCAAAGTCAATTATTTAGGCTCCATGGCATGAAATATATTAAGCAACTTTTTCATGAAGATCTGTCTCTGTACCTTCATCGTTTCAACTAACAGTTGTAAGAATATTATTATTATTTATTGTTTTCTCTGTAAAAATATTAACAAAATAAATATTGTATAAAGATTTTCAGCATTTTTTCACTGGAACCAATATTTAGGCCTACACTTAAACATAATGTTATATATGGTACCAAAGGGAAGAAACCATGGTTATTTTGGGAGTGGAACCACGCTGATTGGTATAAAAATCCCAGAGAAATTGATGAACATCTATAGAAAAAAATACATTGGCACAAACGAATTGAGAACCTCATTCTTTTGTTGGTAGTGGGGAAGTCGGTTAAAAATACTCACAAGTAACAAATACAATACATGGCTATTCAAATAAAAGAACAATTAATTTAATTATCAACATCACATTAACTAAACTAGAACAATCGCAACAAAACATTGGTGTTACAAATACTGAAATACAGTTAGCCGAGGCTCTGCACGTACAAATCACGCTGTTATGGAATCAAGCTAGGTGTGATTGTCGTGGTCGTGTGTAAGGCCTATGTGCCAATGTGGTATTCCTTGCTCGCTGGTGCTCAGTGCTGGCGCGCGGGGCTTGTGGTCGCGCGTGTGAGAGCTATAACGTGGTAAGAGTGTGTTTGTGTGTGTGGCTGTACGGCGAGACCTCTAGCGCTCCTAGCCTGACCGTACTGAGCTACTTGGGCAGCACGCAACTTCGCCGTACAAGCGCTCGAACATACCGACCCCTATCCCGCGGAGAATCTACTAAGGGAGTATGTCCAATGCTCTGACCAGACTACATGGTGAAAAATCTTCTCTTCAGTCCAAGCACAAAACACATGTCACATTCTGTCTGTCTCTGTCCACTCTCTGACCACTGAAGCAACCGTTGAGACCGTCCAGCATGACCATTGTACCCAACCTGGCAGCTTACCCTATCTATGAGTGATTTACTTAACTAACTACAGTGAATGAATGAAACCATTTCATGAGAATTATTCTAACAAATGGAATGCAAAGTTTTAAATATTTATGAACTACAAATTGAGTTACCTATTAAGATAAAATGAATATTTTGTAAATACAATAAAATAAAATCTACTTAGTTTTAATTAAATAAAAATATGCTTAATCAATAGTTAAAGCTGCATGTTGCATGTGTAATTCAAAGAAAAGTAAAATCAGCAAATCTTATTGATAATAAAAGAATTCATATAATTAATTTGATATGTTTATAACCAGAAACCTATTTAACTAACCAATGAAATTATAATACTAGTTCTAAAAACTTGAATTAAATGAAGTCATAATAAGACTATTTCAAAATAAATTAAAAGTGATAAGATTTGAGATAATCCAGCATCAAGTATGCAACAGATTGAAGAATTTATTAGTTATAAACTTAATAAATCTGTTGTTTTGATTAGTAAACGTTAATATTTGAATACGGATTTTATTCATAACCAACCAAAGAAATGGATTAATCAACATACTTCAGCTGAACTTAATACTTAATACGCATAATACAGTAATAAGGAAACAATTAAATTAAATTATTAGCACATGACCTGTTGCCACAAATCGAGCAATATTTTATAGACATTTTAAGATAAAGTCCATTAGTTAAGCTTTAATTTTACACTTGGTTTTAATGGTTTGGTTATACATGCAGGATTAGGCAAAATTCTGGAACCCCCCAGTTAACTTTTTAACGCGTTGCAGTAGGAAAACCAAACTCGGCACATATTTACAACATAAGAAATTGCACTTTTTCATCAAAGTTACAACTTTGTTCCAGCCCCCAAATCAGGGAATTTTGGGGGCAGCCTCAAATTTTCAAGTATAAACACTTATTATGTGACCCCTCATTTTAAAGGGTTTATCAAGGGAAATTGAATGGCGCAAACCAGAGACGCACCCCCCGTTAACTTTATAACGTGTGGCAGTGGGAAAACCAAACTTGGCACATGTTTACAACATTAAAAAAATGCACTTTTTCATTAAAGTTAGAACTTGTATCCGGCCCCCAAAATGGGTATTTAGGGGACAGCCCCAAATATTCAAATTTAAACACCTATCATGTGACCCTTCATTATAAAGGGTTTCTCAAGACAAATTAAATGGCGCAAACTATAGGTCAATATCACACCCCTAATAAAAATGGCAGCCATTTTGAAATATCCCCTAATAACTTTTTACAGGTTTTAGCTGGAAAACTAAACTCAGCATACCTTTATAAAAAAAGATAATTCACCTTTTGGTCAGTATTAAAATATTCAATTTATTTAGTTAACTGGGGGTGTCCAGACTGTACCTTGCTTGCTCATCTTAAATAATAAAAATGGCTGCCATTTTGATTAGGGGTGCGATATTGACCTCTGCTTTGCGCCATTCAATTTCTCTTGATAAACCTTTTAAAATGAGTGGTCACATGATAGGTGTTTACATTTGAAAATTTGGGGCTGCCCCCAAATTACCCCATTTTGGGGGCTGGGGCAAAGTTGTAACTTTGATGAAAAAGTTTAATTTTTTATGTTGTAAATATGTGCCGAGTTTAGTTTTCCTACTGCAACGGGTTAAAAAGTAAACTGGGGGGTTCCAGACTTTTGCCTAACCCTAGAATGGTTTTAAGTTTAGGCATCGGGTTGAGTTAAGAAATTAAGTTTAAAGCTTTAAGATCAAGTGCAATGAAATACTTATTATACATTGTAATCATCAGTGTTTTGAATTTGTATGGATATCCTCAAAGATATATATTGTTTATTTTATAAAGATAAATTCTATTTCATATCCATACAAATCTGATACGGGAAGTAAATAGAATACCTCTTATAACTCATGAAACATATTTATTGAATAAACTGTTCACAAGACGACCGTTAGTGAAATGGCGGTGACCGGTTTCGATTAGACACTCTAATAACCCTTGGATAATCTTTATAATAACCTTTTTGCCTATTTAGTCTGATGATGATGCAGCTTCCAATCAAAATCGGTCATCTAAAATCGTAATTCTTCAAAGTTTCTTGACGTATTTTGGTAATTTCTGTAATACGTGGAATGCTGATTGAGAACCTTTTACCAAATTATACGTGATATTGGTTACTTCGTGAGAATAAAGCCTCTAATAAAGAGCTCATGACCAATTTAGACATTTTTTGTGTCTTGTGTATACTGTAGACCAATATTGTGTATCAGCGCAACGGAATTTCCAATAAGTAGTTTTTGTTATTTACTGAAGTGTAAAAGTCAAATAAATACATTCTGACAAGTTCTGATAGTTGTAGAATAACATTGTATGTAATTTTCGACCACATATAATAACGTATCAACTAACCGAAAAAAGTTTTAATTATAAATTGAAGAATCAAGAATTGGTGTTTTATTCCAGTAGACACACACATGCATAAGTTATGGACAAGTCAAAAACTGAAAACACAAGCCAGAGATAAACACAGTACATACACAAATTTGCGCATTAAGAAAAAAACAAATAAGATACAAAGGTCATTTCTATGTAACACTCGCTGTTTCAGAATAGTTTTAGTCTGGGTATATTTCCCGAAAGCCTGAAATTGAGTTCTGTCGTACCAATTTTAAAAGATAAAAATTCTTCAAAATTAGACAATATAAGACCAATTAGTTTACTTTCAGTTTTTTCTAAATTATTTGAGAAGTTAATGATGTTAAGGTTGAATAAGTATTTGATGAAAATTTACTTTCTTAGCAGTAATCAACTTGGTTTTGTAAGGGGTAAATCAACTGAAGATGCTTTATTAAATGTCACAGAACAAATATTCAATAGTCTAAACTCAAATTGTAAAACATCAGGACTTTTTATTGATTTCAAAAAAGCGTTTGATTTAGTTGATCATGATATTCTCATAGATAAATTGGAAGCGTTGGGTATTAGGGGAACTGCGTTGTGTTGGTTCAGAAGTTTCTTAGTAGGAAGGAAACAAAAAGTAAAATGTTTAAATCATTACAGCTCTGCGAAAACAGTTGAGTAAGGTGTTCCGCAAGGGTCAGTAACCTCTGGTATTTTATTTCTAATATTTCTAAATGATTTATTGGAACTTAATTTTAAGGGGAATGTCAGTGCTTTTGCGGACGACATAGCAATATTTTACTGCAATAAAGATTCTGTAATACTTGGTGAGTCAATCAATCACGATCTCTTGTTGTTAAGGCAATGGTGCCTCCAAAACAGAATGCAAATAAATGTAAATAAAACAAAATATGTCAATTTTGATCTTTCAGGTTTTGAAATACCTTTTCCTCTCACTTATCATTCTGCTTCATGTAATTTAGTAGTCTGCGACTGCCAACCTTTAGAAAGAGTAAAAAAATTTAAATATCTAGGAATTATATTGGACGAAAAAATGAGTTTTGATCAACATATACTTAGTTTGCATGCAAAATTAAGGTCTTCAATTAGAACATTTTATTTTTTAAGGAATATTTGTAGTATTGATTTGTTACGATCACTGTATTTTGCATTAATAAACTCTAGATTACAATATGGATTAATATGTTGGGGCGGAACTTATAAATATTTGATAGATAAACTGAGAACCACCCAAAACTATTTTTTACGTATAATTTTAAACAAATTCAAAACAGAATCTTCTTTCCCTCTTTATAAGCATTTAAATATTAAACCTATTCAACATCTTTTTGTTTTCAAGGTCCAGAGATTATTTTTTATAAGGAGTGGAAATGTGGTTAGTGACAATGTGTATTACAATACTAGGTATGTACGTCAAAATAATTTCAGACTACCCAAAGTCAATAAATCAATTTTTCGCCATTCCTTTGAGTATTTAGGACCGAAGTATTTTAATCAAGTTCCTTCAAACATTAAAAATCTCACAAATCTAAAATCATTCTCCAAACAATTGAATCTCTGGCTTACTGCACAACAAAACATCGATTATTTAAGCAATGTTATCTCATAGATATGGTACCAAAGGCCAATAGTTGCATGTAAGAATGAAATGACTTTCTACCTTTCGTTAAGTTTCCAGAATTATTGTTGTTTTATTATTTATTACCTATAATTATTGTTGTTTTGTTATTTATTACCTATAATTATTGTTATTTATTATTTACAATTAGTGTTATTTAATTGTGCTTGAATAATTTGCAACACTTACATTGTTATTTATTTATATTTTAACATATGTATTTAGCAGATACCCAAATAGCGGCATGAGAGTATTTTTGATGCATGATGCTAGACTCAAAATATGTTATAATTTATTGTATTTATTTGTTCTAACTGACCGCACTACTTGAAAAGCGGCCAGTCAATTTCCAATACTGTAAATGCATGTAATAAGTTTGTTCTCAATGGAAATAAATTCATTTATTCATATACTGTGATATACAAAATGTAAACCAGACCACGTAACTTTACCAAAGAACAGTGAGTGTGACCAACCTTGTGAGGCTGAATACAAAACATCCGGTTTAAATATTTGAACGGGTTCCTTACTACTTATCCGACCAAGAGTTCTAGGTAGATATCTTTAATTTATAAGTAGACACTTACAACCAGTTGGAAACCTCGTTGAAGCCGGTTCAGTAATAAATTAGCACTCACATCATAAAGGAACTGTGTCCAATCAGCATCAATGTCAATCAATCAATCAATTATTTAAGATGGGGACGCCACTATGTGCGTATTTTAACCCAAATCTAAGTGAAGGATGAGTGTAAGATGAGTAGCATGATCTTTTAGTCTTGTTAGTGACTAAGGCCGTCATGTTCCTTAGACACAGCTGTTAATTAATAGCTCACACAGCTAATGGTAACTAAGGGACCTAGAGTTTATAGTGGAATCAGAACCACATTTTTTCCTTGTAACTAAAGAATTGGTCTAATAACATAGATAGTACTGCAGATTGTCGTAGTACTAAATAGTGCCGACGTTAATCCATACCAGGGAGCATCGCATCCACAGTGATTATTTAAACATCTTTATTTAAATAATTTACAAAAATGTGCTTCACAACATTACCAATGTATCTTATAGTTTCTACTTTGCTAAGGAGGTCAAACATCAGATTGCAAACCTTTGAATGGGAGGGAGCTTATGCAGGTCGTATAAACAAGGATTTAATTTCAGGATTATTTTAACACAAACAGTCAAACTGAATTTGCATATAATTTTTACTGCTACTGAAGAGAGAAGGTCACACTAGTATAGGTGTAGGTAGCACTCAACACCTTAAACAAGCAAACAATTAATTACGTAAATGGAAGGAACTGAAAATGTATAAAAGGTTCCAAAGTAAAATCTGGAGCTGTATTTGATCTGGGTTTCCGAATATCTTGGAAGAGGATGTCCGTTTTGATTTTGAAAGAACCAGTAGTCAGTAACCAATAGTTTTAGTGAAGTGGATGAAAACACATTGAAATGCAATTTGTATATAATTTATAAACATGGATGATTGTTTTAATTCTTAATTAATAGTCTCTTTTAAAGGGTACATTACAAACCAAGATTCAATGATTTATTGAATAGATTTATTTTACTGTAGTAAATTTTAATTGGTTTTCTAGGCAGTTTGGCTGGGACAGTAATTAATGGTTAAAAACGTAGTATTCAATTACATTGCATTTAAATATCATGAAATTGTCTTATGTGATCTTCACATTTATATAAGAGAACGAATTCATTATCATAGAGGTCAAACATTTAAACGAATTATAAAATAACACAAACGCTTTATAAGCACAATACTTATTATAAAGGATAAAAAGTAGTTGTTGTGACATTGGTATTTTATCATTAACGAACCGCAGAAATTAGTTCTGTTTATAATTTCAAGAAGAAAGTTGAAAACATTTTGATTTGCGTAGAAAATTAAATAATTTACAATCAGGAACTATGCCTAATACTTCTTGTCAATACTTACATTTGTGAATGTCTCCATCCCGAGTGTGTAGATTCCGCCGATGGTGAGTTTGAGAGGTTTGGACGCCATGATCTGCATGATGAGCAGACCTCGCCTCAAGCTGCGATGTTTCTCAGTCCAGTCACAGTTGTATAGAGCTTGACGCAAACATTCAGCCTACAAACATCTCAAGTATAGCCAGATTTACAATCATATATACCTTCAAATACCAAGGGTATAGACTTAAATCACAATACATATTTGTTATTCTAGAGGTTAAATACCTTATTGTTGCCACTGTAATCCCCTGTCGTCTGGATGGCGACCGGTTTCGACACTCATGGTGTCATTGTCAAGCCGTAAAAACGTGTGTCACTCCTAGGAGGTCATCATAAAGTCTTGAAAATATATACACGAGACACGCACAAACATATTTACAAATAAATAATATAGTATGGCCGTACGAAAACACTAACTCTCACGGCGCGGCTGCGGGTTCAGGGTGTAGGTCTAGACTGACCGTCGCCGTGTCCTTGCCCTCTCCCCCTACCCCTCACATTGTTATCAGCGTCTTTGTCTTCTGATAATCCTTCTATCATTGCGGCTGCTTCATAAATTATGTCAGATTCAAACGACGTTTTTTCGTTAAGAATGTGTTGGGGGGATTTTTTGCCGGCTTTGAAGATATCATATTCTTCTATAGTATCGAGAAAGCATACATATTTGTGTTGCACGAATAATTCTGATTTTCTTTCCGCATCTATTTGCTTTGAAATGTGTAATGTCCTACAGTAAATATGTCTAATCAATCTCATAGTTTTGATTGAAAATTATTCAAAATCGTGCAAAGAGAGGCTCTCTTTCCGTGAGGAGGTCTCTCAGCGCAGTACCCAACATGGAAGTCTCCAGCTTCACATTACAAGAGTGAGGCTTGAGTTTGGAAGGAGAAGCTTCTCGTACTTTGTCCCAAAGCTGTACAACGACCTCCCTAAAAATATGCTCTCTTGCCTAAAACAATATGCCTTGCCATCTTTTATAGTTAAAATTAAAGAATTGTACTCTGATGATAAGTTCTTATTATATTATCTTGTTTCCGTTTTGTTATTGTTTCTATTTATTCGTTCGTTGTTCTAGTAATTTGTTACCTACTTATTATATGAAGAAAGTTGTTCTGAAAATCAGTTGTACTGAGAAACACTTGATCAATAAAGGCATTTTTATTTTATTTATTTATTCTAAAGATGCACCCATTCCTTCTATAATTGGGAAAGATTTAACTGTTATGATTGATTACAAACCACCACTCAAAATAGCATTGCACAACTAATCTTCGCGACTGACTTAATCCCATTGACATTACATGAAGCATCGCGCGCCGACTCTTCGTCTAATCAAGATGATAGACTGACTTCCACGGTTTTAAATCTCTCCTTTATACGGACTACTGACCTATTCCGAGTATTACAAGTTTTAACCCTAGGGTAGTATCAATACCTTCTTTTTAACCGAGACACCTGAACATATTACTGTTCCTTATCTTCCAAATCAGTCATACCTTACTACCAACTACTTACGGGACTTAAGTTAGATCCTTTCAGATTAACGTTGTAATAATACGAGTAATTACCACTAAACTATTATTATTTTGTTCAGTTAAGAAAATATGAGGTAATTACTTGACTGGTCGGAGTGCTAGAAACAATAGATTAAAAGTCCTACTAAAAGCTACAAAACATGGTTCACTTTTTTAGTGTCCCACCTTAATTAACCTAAATTGTACCTTAATTGTGAATATCAGTCTCTAGCCCGGAACTGTTTTACATATTACACGTATTACTTAGAGCTAGGCCTAGATAATCACCTAATTATCTATTTAGCAAACCCCGCCAAATTGGTGGGATTTATACTAGGAACCTTGGGGACCGAAGTCCCGCACTCTACCACTACACCAGGTCATTTCTGGCATTGTTTACTAGTTATACTATATAAATGATACTTAGGGTTTATTTGGTATATAAGCCAATAATATAATTACGATTTATAATACATTCACCTCATCGAGCAGAATTTGTCCAGTGTAGTTAAAGAGTCCAATACACCCCATTCCGACGTTCATGACTACAGCCACCAGTTTAAACGTATCTACACTGAGAAGATCTTCGTTCTGAAATTGAAATGGTTTATAAACACTTTTCGTTGACTCAAAGTTGTGCATACAAATCACACAACACTTTAAACATAAAGAAGAGTACAGTAGTAGAACCAAATTTCTCCCATTTACACTTAAATATAATCCTCACACAACACTTAAACATATTTATACTGTGGTTCACAATTATTTGAATAATAGTAAAATAGTAAAACAATCTTGTAAACATATGATTTATACACTTTTTAAAGTGTAAAACAAATCAGACCGTTTACTCAAAAATTCCAAAGAGATGAAACCAGACCAACTAGTCTTTTTATCTCAAATTATTGCCTATGTGACTAATTCTTGTTGGCGTTTAATTCACAAAGCGATTTGTGTATTTAGTATCTTCCCTGGATGATTTATCAGACGCAAAACGCATGTTCACTAGCGTCTGTATAGCAATAGTTGTTATCCTTCAGTGAATTTTCTTAAAGAGTTAAAAACTATAAACTTATTTAAAAAGATTTTTTTTTTCTTATTATTTGTATCAAAAGTCAACTTGGCAAAGTGTTTAAATAAACATAAACCATTCGCCTTGAAATTATCTTTTCTTGTGTATTTTATTACTTCTTGTAACTCTGCTCGTTACTTAAAAACACTGTTGACTTACTTACGTTTTTTAAGTCGATGTACTTACTAAAGTCAACTGTGGGATGGCCAAAGCGATTATTACAGCCCCAACTTGGGTGAAAAACATGGTAGAGTATCTAAATGTGTCCTCTGTACCACTGACATTCCTGTGAACCAGCAAATTCATATTTAGGTTAAGTTAACACGTGTATTAAATTAAGTGGGAATTTTTACAGTTTTTGTCGAAATGTTGTATGCCTACTTCAGCTTATACCAAATTATAGGCTGTTTTTTCGTCGAAAATCCACATCGACACAAGAACAGACTTAATTAAATTATGAATACAAATTGACAATTTTGTTGTGGAAGAAATCGAAAAATCTAAAAAAAGAAAACAGAATGAACCCTGTAGAAGCAAGGTCATGACTTTTTACCTTTATACAAATTTTGCTTATTGTTTATAATTTCGTTCCAAAGACCACAATCTTTTTAACTGTTTATGATGACCTAGCTAAAGTTTTTTAAGACAATGGAAGTGCAAAAATAACAATATATAAATAAATACATTTTGAAATTTAATTCAATAAAACAATTAAAATGTCGGTTCACTTACTTTATTATTTCAATATGTTGTTGTACAGCATTCCGTAGAAAACATATAATTTGATCTTCTGTTTGTTTTTCTTTAAGTCGTTTTTGAAATTCATGTATGTTGTCTCTGGTTTGTAGACTTGTGGATTTATTAGCGGACTCTGTTTTTATTTTTGTCTCAGCCCCTTCCAACCCATCGGAACGTGCTACGGATATCTTGGAAGGTGACGATGTCCGTGAGCTACTCACTACATCATTGATATTTTTCAAATCCAAACAAAGAAGCCTTATTTGACATCGAATCCTTATTACCATGAGGAACATCATGACGTACCAACGGAACATAGTGGTTGTCGTAAAGATGACGTAGAATACGTTCAGTGCTGAGAAATACACGTGGTTTTCAGAACCCCAGATATGTCCTAGGGTCAAATGTACGCATTCTCCTGAATGATCAGTGCTGAATGAAATTGAACCCCACAGAACCATCAAAAAAGTAGCTATTACCATCAGTTTGCAAAAATATCGAAAATTCTTGAAATATTCTTCGATTATCGGTGATTTTTCTGAAACCATTGGTTCTTCAGTTAGCACTCCCATAATGGCCATTACGTTGTCTTTCCGTGTCAAGTATGACGTTTCTAGGGTAATGTGGACCAGCAATATCAAAGCGTCACCCATGACGGACATGAAGTTTCCACTATTCGAAGTGTCTTTGTTGATACAAGCCAGCGTAGAGAACATGAAAAAAGCACAAGGCAAGAATCTCAGAAGAGAGAAAATTATGTCGAAAGGTCTTGGACTGCAAATCAGAATGCTTGTTGCTCTCAACATGTTAATGAAACGAACAGTTGATACAGTCGATTCCATGTTGTTAACTATAAATCACTAATTTCTAGGAGCGAGAAACCTGAAAGAATGACAAGATTTGCTTAGATTTCTTGTTTTTAAGTACAGAGGTTTAAGAAAATTGTAGGAATCGTCCCAATGTAACAAGTCAGTTTAATAAATATTAATCACACAGACATTGAATTTAAATTATGAGGTCAACAAAATTGGTTAAGCTACAGAATATCACGTATATTTACCTTTAAAATACCAAACAGAATATACATCGGACACTATACATTTGTATTGCTTTTAATTTCTAAGCAAGTTTTAAATTGAGACATTTTTTAATCCAGAACGATACTATTTAAAACCGGAGTCTAATTATTCTAAGAAAACATTAAAAGACAAATACTAATGCCCACTAAATTTCATAAAAATACGACCTAGAATTTTCAAATTGGTTATAGGAAGTTACCGTTGTAGTGTGCACTAGGACGGGGTTTTACAAAATTCAAAAAGTTAAAGGGAAGAAGGGATGCTTTTTCCGGCGAATTTAAACTACTTAAGCCTTTATATTTTGGTTTGCATAAGCTGAACCTAAGTTTGGATCTTTAATCTGATAAAACAACCTCCGTGTAGAAAAAAAAATGCTTTCAAATTTTGTATTCAAGTTTTTTTTCTATCTCAAACGGGTTTCGAGTAAAATACGAGTAAATTTCGAGTAAAAGTCAAAACTGTAAAAACTTACTTTTTGCTCAAGTTTGCGCCTCAAAACGATGAATACCAAACGATGAAATGATGAATACCAAACTTTCTATTTGATTAATAAACAATACATTATACACAATACAAATATATAAATAGATAAAAGGTTGTAAAAAGTACATAGTACATGTGCTTAAATTCCACACTTTATTACATTTTCTTGTTACTCGTGCTATTACCTGTAAAACTCATAAATAATAAAAACCATAACTTCAAAAAAATATTGCAAATGTCCTATCATAAAACTTAATTTTCATACAGCAAGTTACAAGTAAAACACTTTCATAAGCTGTGTGTTTAAATAACTTTTTGGAAATTTCAAAAGAAAGTGTAAGGCAGTTAGAAACACAATACAAGAAGGGTTATGGAACCTTCCAAAGTAACGAAGACCACATTTTTAAAGTGAAAATATGACCAGTTTTTCTGCCATTTTATATCTACGAAATACAAATCAGATCTGATATTATCCACAATTGTAAACATTTTATTTATAGCTTGTGAATGTTGCAATCAAGAGTTAAACCTCCATATACGAAGTGATAACATTCTTACCAGCTTTCAGTTGTAGACTACCAACACTATAAGTTTAAACAATCTTCAAAACAACTCTGACGAGTAAAGATTATGTGAACACTTTACAGACCAAGTAGAAAGTGAGGACACTTGGTAAAATAATTGCAAGCGTTAAGCCAATCAATGTTCATTAGTATCAATTTAAATTCACACCGGTTGAACCTTGTTAATGAAAAATGAATTATGAAAACCACTTAGAATTGTAATTCTATCACTCTATTGGTTTACTGAAATGTTTCCTATAATTATTAAATATTCTTGAGGCACATTTGGAATAAACAATATCAATATTGTTGAGTTTTTTAAAACTTGTATTCCACTGTTGTTAAAAATCTTCAAGTTCGATATGTTGTAATTATGCTACTTAGAATAATTCTATGTAAATAAAGCGTAGGCCTACAAATGTGTACAACAAAATACATAACATATATAAAAACATATATAAAATACATGTATATTTTGCTTTTATGCGTGAATTGATTACACACCTATAATGATAGGTGTGTAATCAATTCACGCATAAAAGCAAAATATACACTGAAACCATACCTGAGGAAGCACAAAAACATAAATAACTATATATAACGAGTATTAACATTTGATAATTTTCCAATACAGAAATTATAAGTTATTGAGAACTTTAAATGCAAATTTCAGGTTGACAATGCATGAATATTGTTGAAGAAGACTGAATAGAATATAACTTGACAAATTTAAGGATATAATATCAAGAAAAACGCATTGAACAACAAAAATGAAACTTGATGAGTAAACTTTCGTTGTCCTTATATAAAAGCTTAATATTATGTTTAACTATTGTATTTAAGTGACACTGACTAAGACCCGTGGTTATACCTTGTGAAATGTATATCACGAAACCAATTTTTTTCGGTAGCAATTTTATATCCCATACCATTCAAATATTTAAAAATATTCGCAATAGTACATTAACTGCTGCTTACACTTTCGTCAAGGTTTAGTTTTGCAAGAAGCTTAGAGCTTGAATCGTATTATCAACGTCTCTGCCCATTCTTCGACACCAAGTGCCGTTAATAATTTATCAATCTTAAAATGTTTTCATCATATATGTACTTATTAATATGTTTTATGTATAAGTGAATAAATAAAAGGAGGAGATATATCCGGGTGCTTCATATTTTGTATTTTTGTAATGGGTTTGGGAGTTCTTTGAAACATAAGAGGATTGAGCAAATTGAGTTTTAACTAAATCCCTCTTGGGAATTTTGTACAGTATTTTCTGCTTAGCCCAATACATGAAAAAATATAATGTTTTTCACTAAACAAATTTAGACCTTAAAGTTTTGTGGTTCCTAATTAGCATAGTGATGTGAAAACAATAATACACAAGATAATATAAAACTTAGTATTTTTATTGAATTAAACTGAACACCTCTTTCTAGTAGAGTAGCTAAATTTGTTATTGGCAATAATTCTACTTATATTGTTTTGTAACTCGTATAATTTTGTTGTTATGAATAAAGTAAGCTGTTATAGATCTGAATAGGCGTATATGATGTATATAAATGGCTTAGATCTTGTAATAAGATATTCAATCTCTCTTCCCCCTTCTTTACATCCTAGACTCTTACCCAAACCCGATTTTTCACATTATTTCATGCTATGTCTAGAAGATTGTGGAGTCATAACTTCGATAAAATCCAGTTGTAAAAGATTAAATTTGAACTCGATAACTCAAGATACGAAACTCTGCTCTCTACCAATAGACGAGCTCGCTTCCATGAAATACGACCCTAGAACATTTCAGGGTAGGTTAAATAAGTCTTGCTTTGAGGTCGACGAAATATCATATTTGGGCATTATGTACCAACGTAATGTTTTTTTTCTATAATTGGGGGCTTTGTAAAACCGTTTGCAGGTTTAGTAAGACAAATTAATGGTTCTCAGCAATAACCAACGCATTGTTTCAATAATAAAAATAAAAATATTATAAAATATTATATAAATATCCATTTACAGTAATGACAATTACATTACAATTTTAATATACTTGTAGTATCTTGTTTTACCCTCATATTATATTCTAATATTTTATATCTAATATTACTGAGTTCACTTAGTCATGTGACCAGATACAGCGAGACCAACATTCCATGGTTGAATACAAAACAATCCCATAAAACTTCGATAAAGTCTTTACCTATTGAAAACACTCATCTAAATACAAAGTAGACACAAAAACGGCTGAGCAAACTGTATAGTGGAAGGTGCATTTACATAGTTTGACGTTGTTAGAAAATATTCAGGACAAAACACCAAGCTGTAAGTAAAATCTACAAAATACGCTTTAAAATCTCAGATATTTGGTTTGTGATTACGAAAAAGTACATTTCAGCCTATTTGATATGCGTTTTTACTACACGAATGAGTGAACCATAATGTGAGGATTGCAGTAGCAGTCTGGACTATGGTAAACCTAAGTCCTCATATAGTACAGTTTCATTAAACTATTACCATGGAATGGTTTTGAAATTGATGTTTGGCATCTACTTTATTATTCTGTTACAAGATGTTCAATTTAAAAAGCCCGTATTGCATGTTTAGATGAGTTTTATCATGAAAATAAATTTTAAAAATTGAATCGTTTCTTAAGGTTTTTGACCAATTTTAAGCCTAAGTCTTAGAATGACATTTCATTTTTTTACCCAGAATTCTTTAGCGAATTTCACATTTATGGAATACGCTATTGTAGGTTTCATAGTGAGACGTTTACCCGGGCTCGATTTACTTTTTCATTTTAATGTCCACAGTAGCTAAAACACCGTGCGTTCAAATCCAATCCTACCCATAGATGGAATGGATGTAAGAACACGATGTACATGCCCAAGGCCTCCCAGCTAGTCTAAAAACGATTTGTTTTAATTGTTTTATGTAGGCCTATGTAATATAAAACTAATCCATGTGTGGAGGGCAAAAGAGGTAGGTTAGGTTGGACAGGGTATTTAAGGAGTTTCCTTACCTTCCAAAACGTAGGGTAGGCTTTGCGTAGGAAAAGCTAAGTTTAAATCGTGAACTAAATCGGTTAGACTTAAGCTGATCATTTCCCCTTGATGCGAAATTAAGACTGATAAACTAAATTTTTTTAAGATCAGCATCCAGCCAAAATGGATGGATTAAAGATGGAAAAAAACAATACTTTTTTGTCTGTACGATAAATAGTTGAACATAAAGTACGAACATATATGGATTATCAGGTAACACGATAAATTTAAATTATTGTACAAACTTAAAGTGATCAAAGTGGACTTCTATGGTATCCGAACATTTTTTCTTTGCGTGTATTGCACACTAACGTAGACCATTTGCATGTAGTAAACATGCAAAATAGACATTAAAGTAAAGCTTTTGTAGCTTTCACACAGATTTTATTGGCGGATCGTCAAGACTTTAAATCTTTTTTTTACATTTCCATGAACCTGAACAACCTATAAATGTTATGTACATCAATATACCTTACTTTACAATCAAGTATACACCAATTCCAATATACTGCTCAAAATGTGAAAAATTCAACTTCAATTTGGTGTTGGATGTGGGTTTCAATGCCATTGATATTTCCATAGGAGGTGTGTTCATCTTTAATTTATTACTATCATACTAATATTATAAATGTAAAAGTATGTTTGTTTATTTGTTTGAAGTTCGATCACGCCTTAACTACTGGTCGGATTGGGTTGAAATGTGGCATTATGATAGCTTACAATCCCGATTATCATACAGACATTTTCTTATCTAATAAATCCTTTCGGGCTCTGCCCCAGTGGCTCTAGAGTTTTCATATATAAAAGGAATTATATAATTTTGTCAGTAGTTTCAACTACACAGGTTGGTTTTATGATGTTTAATAGTATTAAAAGTTACAGGGTGCAGCACTATTCATATTTTTTGCATTTATGACAACAGCTAATTTGAACCAAGCAACAACAAAAAGCTGTGATACAAAATGAGAACTTAACTTTTTCTATTGTTTAGGTGCAATTGTAGATTATTATGGCTATGGTAGATGTGCTATACTATAGCATACCATAAATTAAAAGGCCCAAATCTTCTTAACCGGTGTCCTCTCCCTTTGCAAACGCAAAGCACGAGTATACGTCAACCCCGCACGAAGGACAGGTACTCTGCTAGTAGTTCATAAAGGTGTGGTAATGAAATGGCTCAAAAACTTTACCGCGTGAGGCAATATTTCATTGAAACCGATCTAAAACTTTTCACCTGATTACTCTGTTGCCAGTAGTTTTAGTTTACTAAAGAGGATAATTTTTGCCGATTTCACTAATTTAACAAATAGAAATTTACATTTCATAAGAGACAATCTGTAAGTAAACCAAAACAGTTCATTAAGTAAACATAATACACCTCGTTGTCATACTGCAGCTAAACGGCCGTTTCACATGCGTTGTGGGTCTAAAGTGGCTATTTTCTCCCTAGGGATTAAAAAGCCTTTTCAGTCCCTAGGATGTAAAATTTATCTGTTGTAAAACTTAGTTGTGAAATTCGATTGCAAGAAATCGTATGCATCGAAATAATGAATCGATCTGTTATATCCATTCTAGCTTATTGTTGCATTCTTGTAAGTAAATATCAATACAACATGTCGATAGTATAATGGCTTATTAAGACAATCGTAAATAGACGAAATAATTGAATCACTTCGTAAACAGCTGTTTAATTGCTTCAGCAAAATTAAAAAGTTGGAAGTTCTTTCATGAGGTATTCTTTACGTGGACTTTATTTTCTTCTTCTAACATTAAATAATATCGCAATATGACGAAAAATATATATCACGGGCAAACGGTTTCTTTTTAACTCTCGATAGTTATGGATTTGAGAAAATAAGAAAACTTATCCTATTCATGTAGTACATGTATTATTTAAATCCAGCAAAAACAAAATAATGTTGCATTCTTGTAAGTAAATATCAATACAACATGTCGATAGTATAATGGCTTATTAAGACAATCGTAAATAGACGAAATAATTGAATCACTTCGTAAACAGCTGTTTAATTGCTTCAGCAAAATTAAAAAGTTGGAAGTTCTTTCATGAGGTATTCTTTACGTGGACTTTATTTTCTTCTTCTAACATTAAATAATATCGCAATATGACGAAAAATATATATCACGGGCAAACGGTTTCTTTTTAACTCTCGATAGTTATGGATTTGAGAAAATAAGAAAACTTATCCTATTCATGTAGTACATGTATTATTTAAATCCAGCAAAAACAAATTAATGTGAAGATAAAATATAATTATAAGTAGATATAATACCAGAATATGACCCCACTTTCGGCGTTTTAGAGGCACTTTTAGGGCACTTTTTATAGGGGAAAAATGAGAAAAAAATGGAAGAGCTTTTTTTGGCCACTTTTTTTAAAGACCCAGCTCTCGACCTATACACCCCTATATAAATTTTCTACTTTTGTTAATACTAAAAATCACGTCTGGAAATGGTGAGCTTTTTTAGGCCACTTTTTTAAAGACCTGGATCTCGTCCAATACAAGCCTATATAAATGTTCAAACTCCATTAAAATTTCAAATCCACATCCATTCCCATGTATATTTTCAAAATCATGTGAGGTTTGTGCGCGAACTCGGGCACGCTTATGGCTATGTGTAAACTATGCCTGACTCAAATGAATGACTGTGAGTGTAACCTAATGACCCCAATCAAAACCAATTGTCAACATTCTCTGCCTGTCTGGCGCCAGTCTGTCTGGGGCAGGTTTAGACAATTACCAAATATGTTTGATTGATTGACCTCAATTATTCAATTGTTCAATTTCAGTTTGTTCAATTTCCATTGTTAAGTTCTAAATTAATTTAGACAATTTTGTGGTATATAAGGGGGGCATTCTACGGAATCATCACTAACTCTTCCACCTGGATCTTCTTGTTTTGGTAAGTCTTTGACATCTAAGCTAGACTATTGTAATATGTTGTCGCGTGTCGGGTCATGGGATCAATTGGTGACGTAATTGATGCTTGTACTCATAGGCCTACTCTGTATTTCTTTTAACTTAGGAGTGTAGCTAATTTCCCGAGTCCATTTTTCAAAACTTAGCCGAATTGAGTCACTAAGGAACTTGTAAAAAATGTATATAAGTCTATTTTTAAACACTTAGAGTATTTTGAACAGTCACTAAGGAACTTAAAATGTATATAAGTCTATTTTAAAAAACTTAGCCAAATTCACTCATGACTTTGAGTCAAAAGTTTGCACAAGTTATTATTTAAAAACTTAGCCGAATTATACTCACTATATAATTTTGTCGAGTTCCTTTTAACATATGTAACATAGTCTTCTCTATAACTAACACTCACTCTGTATATATGTAAACTCAGCATTCTGAATTGCTAAAAAGTATTTTTACTTAAGATTTTGGATTTAGTTTTGATTTAAAAAATTGCAATTGCCAAATTTTATTGTATGAAATTGTTTTGAATATTAAAATTTAAAATTCTGATTTAAATTATTATTTCCCATTAATTGAAATTGTCTAAAATGTAATTTCCATCATATAGAAGATGCTAACTTTGTTTTTTAGTTACATGTCAACTGTGTGCTGCTTCTCTATCCAAAAAAATAACTTATTTTGTTATTACTATTTTTAAGTGAGTCAAAATTGTGCACAAGTTATTATTTAAAAACTTAGCCAAACTTCATGCACCGGGGGACTTTGAGTTAAAAGTGTGTACAAGTTATTATTTAAAAACTTAGCCAAATTCACTCACGGGGGGGGGGACTTTGAGTCAAAAGTGTGCACAAGTTATTATTTAAAAACTTAGCCAAACTTCATGCACCGGGGGACTTTGAGTTAAAAGTGTGTACAAGTTATTATTAAAAAACTTAGCCAAACTTCATGCACCGGGGGACTTTGAGTCAAAAGTGTGCACAAGTTATTATTTAAAAACTTAGCCGAATTATATTCACTATATAATTTTGTCAAGTCTCCTTTAAAATAGGTAACACTCACTCTGTATATATGTAGACTCAGCAATCTGAATTGCTAAAAAGTATTTTTTATTTAAGTTTTTGGATTTAGTTTTGATTTAGAAAATTACAATTGCTAAATCTTATTGTATGAAATTGTTTTGAATATTAAAATATAAAATTCTAATTCAAATTATTATTTCTCATTAATTGAAATTGTCAAAATGTAATTTCTACTATATAGAAGATTCCAACCTATTTTTTAATTACATATATAAAAATGAAGACTACATGTCAACATTGTTTTGCATCGCTCTCCAAAAAAAGCAACCTGATTCGCCACTACAAGGTAATACATAAAATGAAGGTGAAACTGTGCAAAGTTTGTGATATAATCTGTGATAATAACATGGCTCTAAAATCTCATATATTACAAACTCATAAGACTTGTAATTTCTGTAAAAGAAATGTTGTTGGTCATTTTAAAAGACATGTAAATTCTTGTAACAAATGTCCATATACAATGATTAAATTTGTTGGTGAATCGATTAAAACTGAACTTAAAAGTACTCTTCAGTCTTGTCCTCTACCAATAAAATGGACTTTAGTAAGGAGAATCAAATTTATAAAATATACAATAGATCAAAATGGAAAATTAGTTAATGAGAAAGAATGTATTGCAGATTTTAGAAGCCTTACTACCTTAACCATTGAGAAGAGAGATTTAAAGCCTCAAATTGAAAATGCCCTTTTAAAGATTGACGCTTCCATACACAAATATCAAGCCGAAGGCAGTGGATGGATTTATGACCATACTAAATATTGGCAGTTGCACGTTTACAAGTATAAGCCCCTAACTCCAAAGTCATACATTCCCACACCAAAAAGTATTAAATTGACAAAAGCAGTTTTAAATATAAAGAATGTTGATAATAAATGCTTCCTTTGGTCAATTTTAGCAGCTTTACATCCAAGGAATGCTAAACATGCTAATAGAGTCTCTAACTATGCACCCTACGTAGGTAAGTTGAACATGACAAATATAAAATATCCCGTAAAAATATCTGACATAGATCAATTTGAAAGAAAGAATAATATAAGTGTTAATGTATTTGGAGTTGAAGACCACAAATTTATATATCCATTAAGAAGAACCAAACTGAATAGTAACACTCATATAGATCTATTATTATTACAACAAGGTCGTAAATCACATTACTGTTTAATTCGTGATTTTAATAGGTTAATGCTACGGTCAACAAAAGATAACAGTAAAAAGCATTTTTGCAAGTTTTGTTTACAACATTTTTACACCAAAGATAAATTGGAGTGTCATATAACATATTGTAAAAACTTTGATGTCCAACGAGTGGAAATGTCTAAACAAGATACATTACAATTTAAAAATTATAAATATCAACTTAAAGCCCCATTTGTAATTTATGCTGATTTTGAGTGCTTTATAAACTCTAACAACCATACTCCATCTGGATTTGCATTTGTCGTAGTAAAAGATTCTAAGATTATTTCTGAAGAGTTATATAGTGGCGAAAATGTTATGGATGTGTTTTTCGAAAGGTTGTTTGAGACTTATGACTTCATTAAAAATCAAATGGCAATATATATCCCCCTTGTAATGACTCCTGAGCAAGAGGCATCTTTCCAAAACTCAACACATTGTCATATTTGTGAAAAGCCTCTATATTTTGATAGGGTACGGGAACATTGTCATTCAAATGGCCAATACCGTGGAGCTGCCCACAATGATTGCAATTTAAACTATAAAGTAACAAAGAAAATACCAGTATTCTTTCATAACTTAAAAAATTACGATGGACATTTAATTATGCAACACTTGGGAAAGTTTAATCGTAAATTAAATTGCATAGCCAAAGATATGGAAAAGTACATTTCATTCTCTGTTGATGATTTAGTATTTTTAGATTCCTATAACTTTCTGTCCCTTCCATTATACAAATTAGCTTCCAATTTAAATACATTTAGATTCATAGACAATCCACTACTACAACGCAAAGGCGTATTTCCCTATGAATATATGACAGGACCAGATAAGTTTGCAGAGTCTCTACCTCCAATTGAAAAATTTTACAGTACTTTAACTAAAGAACATATCTCTCCCATCGAATATGAACATGCTAAAAATGTCTGGACCCATTTTAATATACATAATTTACAAGAATATCATGATTTATATCTTAAAACAGATGTATTGCTACTGGCTGATGTGTTTGAGACATTTAGAGACCTGTGTTTAAAGGATTACAAACTTGACCCCGTACATATGTATTCACTTCCAGGACTAACATGGGAAGCTTGTCTTAGAATGACTGGTATAAAATTACAATTATTTCAAGATATTGACATGCATTTGTTCATAGAAAGTGCAATCAGAGGAGGAGTCAGTATGATTTCTACACGTTACGCTAAAGCCAATAATAGATATATGGGCAAACATTATGATCCCAATCAAGAAAGTGTGTATTTAATATATTTAGATTGTAACTCGCTATACTCCACAGCTATGTGTGAGACACTACCCGTGGATGGATTTCGTTGGACGAATGAGATAGACTACAAAAACAATCAAAATGATGAGTTTGGATATATCTTAGAAGTTGATTTAAAATACGATAAAAGCTTACATGATTTACATAATGACTATCCATTAGCACCTGAGAAAATGAATGGCAAATTAATACCTAATTTAAATGACAAAACTAAATATATTTTACATTATAAAGCATTACAAAAATATGAGGAATTAGGTTTGGTTGCTACAAAATACTATAGAATTTTAAAATTTAGACAATCAAAATGGCTTGCACCCTATATTAATTTTAATATTGAAAAACGCAAATGTGCTAAAAATGATTTTGAAAAAGACTTTTACAAATTGTTAAATAATAGTCTCTTTGGTCGAACAATTATGAACCAACGCAAGTTTCGTGATATATATCTCAAGGATGAGTCACTATTAACAAAATATGTCACTAATCCAAGGTTTGACTGTAGCAAAAAGTTCGATAACAATTTACATGCTATACATTTAAATAAATTAGTTGTAAAGTTTAATAAGCCGATATATTTGGGAATGACCATTTTGGATATTAGTAAAGTAATAATGTATGATTTCCACTATAATTATATGTCAAAATTTAAGAACAAAAGATTTCTTATGACTGATACAGATTCTTTAATGTATTCTATAGTTACAGAGGACTTTTACAAGGAAATAGAAAGTGACTTGCACTATTTTGATACCTCTGGATATAGTAAAGACCATTTCTTATACTCTGATAAAAATAAAAAAGTCACAGGCAAGTTCAAAGACGAATTAGATGGTCATATTATGTATGAATATTGTGGTTTAAGACCAAAGTTATATTCTTATATTCCTCTAAAATGGTTATATGAAGAAGACAAGCAAGCTTTAGAGGTGAAGAAAGCTAAAGGAGCTGATGGTGCTACAGTTAAACATCTCCTTAGACATCAACATTATTTGAACTGTCTTGCAACTGGGCAAGATTACTATGAGAATGTGACAAGAATTAAATCTACAAATCATCATCTTCAAACCTTAACCATGAACAAGAAAGTACTATCATTTGACGATGACAAGAGGTTTATTCTAGAAGATGGCATCAATACGCTTGCGCTTGGTCACTATAAAATTGATCAAACATAAATCTATATTTGCCATTATTCTTTGACCTTTCTTTGTCTATTACAAAAAAGCCATATTTAGTTTTATCCCAGCATTGGTGGCAGAGATTTCTAAATTGGTTAAATGAAAAGTCATTACCAACATGATTGTTATATACATGTTTTAAATTTAAATCATCTTGTTTAAATAATATTAGGAAATTTACATTATCACGTAAATGTTTGTGTACTTTGCTGTAAGATTGACACAAGTAAAAACAGTTAATATTTTTATGTCGACCCCTTGAAAAAAAATGTGTAATATTTTGACTATTTATGTCATCAAATACAACAACTGACTGTGATTTTACATCATTTGGTGTGATTTCACAGTCAGTAAACGTGTGTAATTTCACTTCGTCACACAAACTAAATATTTCAATTATTTTTTTATATTTTTCTTGTTCTAAAGATTTAGATATTAAATATAAGTTTGTAAATTGTAATCCTTCCTTTCTTACAATTAAATTGTAAATTACAACCGTCTTCCCACTTCCACTTGGACCACAAATAACACATCGAATATTGGTAGGAAATAGACCCAACTTCTTTGGTATATTTTCCTTAGTATGTACTATTTTAAATTTATGTTTTTGTTGAATAAAAGACATTTTTTATATAATAAAAATGGTGAAAAATGATAATAAGAAAACATGTAAAAAAGGCAAAGGTTTATTCTTAAAGCCTTACAGGGGTCGAGGGCTATTGAATACTCTTATAAATAATCTTCCATTTCCACTTCACATACCATCATATCGGTACTGTGGACCTGGAACGAATATACGTCAAAATCTAGCCAAAAATGTACCTCCAAAAAATAAGTTAGACTCTTATTGTAAAGAGCATGACATATTCTACATGAATAATCCCGATACCGCTGCTCGGAACAAAGCAGACATGAGATTAGCAGACTTAGCTTGGACTAGAGTAACGGCGAATGACGCAAATCTTGCTGAAAGAGCTGCAGCTTATGCGGTGACAAATTTGATGAAGGCAAAAGCAAAAATGGGAATGGGATTAAAATTTAATAAAAAAGATGGACAACTACCAGCTGTTAGAGGCCGCAAAAGACGTGCCTCACTTCCGGGGGGTGTACCTAAAAAACGAGCTAAAAAATCTAACACCAAAAGTAAAAGAGTGCGGAATAGTTAATTTAGACAGTTCATCTGGCACACATTGGACAGCATATCGTAAAAATAAAGATATTGTAATTTATTTTGACCCATTTGGAATCCAACCTCCAAAAGAAGTAATTAAATATTTTGAGGGACATAAAATATTCTATACAACCGATCAAATACAAGATTTAAATAGTTCTATTTGTGGAATTTTATGTTTATCATTCATAAAAAATTTTTGTTTATAAAAATGGATTCATTTACTATAACATTTTCGGGTACAGAGCCAGAGCTAAAGTCAGTGTTCTTTCCTCCCATAGAATTAAATGATGATTATGTAATTGGATTAGTTGATTTTCAAAGTTATAATTCTATATTTAATGTGAAAAAACCTCTAAATACTTTAACATATTACAAAGTAGAGAAAAAAACATTACCAAAGGGAGAGATCTTAGTTGATGATTTAAACCAGTTATTAGATGGTAAACTTAAAGTTATAATACATAAAAATGGAGAAGCATTAATTAATACTAAAGTCAAACTTTTATTCAAAGGGCTTATTCCAAAATTAAATAAACTTAAAGGCAACAAATTAACCATTGGAGAAGGTGATGATGTTTTCTATTATGACCACAAAGCTCCAGTTACAATAGAAATTTCTGAAGGAACATATGAGGTGGTTGAGCTTGCAAAGGAAATTCAAAAGCAAATCCCAGACTTTTTCCTTACAGCTAATAATAAAACTATGAAAGCGACATTACTTTCTAGCCACGTGTTTGATTTTACAAAACCATGTTTAGGGTCTGTTTTATTGGGATTTAAAGGTGTTTCTACTCCTGGTGTACAGTTTGAATCTACAAATAAAATAAACATTAATAATGTAAATGTGATTAGAGTAAAATGTAATATTGCAAACGGGTCCTATTTAAATGGAAACAAATCACACACCATACATAGCTTTTATCCAGAAGCTCCTCCTGGCTACAAAATTATTGAAGTTCCAAGAAATATTATATATTTTCCTGTAAATAAGAGAAGTTTAGATGTTGTCAGTATTACATTTGCCGATCAGCATGACAAGGCAATTGACTTTAATGGAGAAGAAACCACAATTACTTGTCATATAAAAAAGATATGAGAATTTATAAGAATTTATCTATAAGTATACAAAATGCTAGGTTCCTACGATCAATAGGACTAAAGTTAAAATTTTCTATTAATAAAAATGGAAGATTTTCTAGACGTTACAGGGAAATCCCAATTCGACGATAGTGTGGTTAAAATTACAAATCACTCCTATGTTCCCCATAACACTTTAGCAATAAATAATTCTGATGAAATTCGAATATGTATTAATAATCAAGATTTGCTAACCCTCCCATGTAGGAGTTATCTGTATATTAAGGGAGAAATTGAAAATCATGATAAAGGTCATTTTGTAAATAATGCATTTGCATTCTTATTTGATGAAATTAGATATGAAGTCGCAGGTAAAGAAATAGACATTGTAAGAAACCCAGGAATTTCTAGTCTTATGAAAATATTGAGCTCTTACAATAAAACAACTAAATTGTCAAATGTGGCATTTGATTCTGACACGAATTTAAAAGAGTTCCATAAAAGTGGCAAGTTTAGTACTTGTTTGCCATTAGAACTGTTAATGGGTGTATTTGAGGATTTTAATAAGGTATTAGTAAATGTCAAACAAGAATTGGTGTTGAAAAGATCCAAAAATGATTTGAATTGTATATTAACAACCACTAGTGCTCCAGCCAGTGGTACTGCTGATGCAATTCCCAAAATTATACTTAACTCAATTCAATGGGTGATGCCACATGTAATACCATCAGATGGGGAGAAGTTACAATTACAAAAGATGTTATTGCAAAATAAAAATTTGCAAATTGCATTTAGAAGCTTAGAGTTGCATGAACTTCCATCATATCCCAATACTACAAGACATACATGGTCAGTAAAGACATCTTCAAGTTTGGAGAAGCCTAGGTATATTATATTTGGTTTCCAAACAGCTAGGGATAATAGTGCACGAAAAAGAACTGATGAATTTGATCACTGTAAGTTAAAAAATCTCAAAGTATTTCTAAACTCTGAATATTATCCTTATAGTGATTTAAATCTCGACTTTGAAAATGGAGATGTCTCTAAAGCTTATGAGATGTTTATGAGGTTTAGAGAGACTTACTATAATACTATCCCAGATCCTATGATTAGTAGGGCTGAGTTTATGAAGAAATATCCACTAATTGTAATAGACTGTTCTAGACAGAACGAAACAGTGAAGGAAGGAATTGTTGATATTAAATTAGAGATTGAAACTGCAGAAAATGTACCAGCAAATACATCTGCATATTGTTTAATAATACATGATAAAGTGTTTGAGTACAATCCTTTGTCAAATGAGATAAATAAAATGTAAATAAAAGATGAAAAACATTCAACAAGAATTGGTTGACTCTGCAAATCAAATACGAGAGAAATATAGAGCTTTAAAACGTGGCAAGTTTCTAGAGGCTGAAGAGAGGTTTCAAACATTCCAACCTTTAATAGAGCCATTACAAGAATTAAAAAAAATCGCCAAAACAGAGAGGCCTCGAATGGAGATTCTCCCAATGACTCCATCTAGAATACCAATAATACCAAGATTACAACCATTACAGCAATCCACCCCACAGAAATTAGATTTTGGTCTTTTAGCATCAGACTATTTAGGAAATTACCTCAGTAAAAGTAGTATGACAGACACTACATATGGTATTAGACGAGAAGCAAATAAATTTTTTATTGGAAATAAGGAAGTTGACATTGCCAATGATGATGTTACAATTGCAAATAAAACCTACAAGGGGACAAAAGGTTTGTGGCAATTGTTAACTTTAAAAGAACCTGAGAATTATACTCCGGCTGATTTGCAAAATTATAAAGAGATTTTGGAAGCTACAAATGGACATTTAAAGAGTTACAAAGATGGTGCACCAATTTCAAGTAATAGACATACTAAATATCTTAATATAATTAAACCTCTATTTAAATCTGTTGGTGAAGGTTTGAGACAAGTGACTGGTAATAAAATAGACTATATTTATTGGGATGATCCTAATGAGCTTGTAGATAGGTTAAGACTTCTTTGGCTAAGTCGCCAAGCCGGTAACTCAGGAGTGGATAATGAAATAGATTCCATTATTGAGGAATTGAGAGAAAGTGGAATTATTTATTAAATAAAAATATGTTTATAGATAAATTTTATCGTTTATATAATCCATATAATAAGCCTGCAGAACCCAGGGCTAGTAGTGAACCTACTTTAAATTTACAAGACGATAGTTGGAATGGTTTAAACCATAAAATTGGTAACGTTAAAGATGGGGAGTTTGTAGATGATGTATCAACTTTGGGACAGACATTAACTAGAAAAGGTGATGTCTTCTTACAAGGTAAAACTAAATATGAGTTTTTAGAATCTAAGAATAAAAATTGGAATGCTAAAAAACAGAAAATTACTAATGTGGAAAAGGGTGAAAGTTTAGATGATGTGCCCACTTTACAACAGACTTTAATACGAACAGATGGTGGTACATTTGTACAAGACAATAATAATTATGAATTTTTAGAATCAGAGAATGGTATTTGGAATGCTAAGAAACGGAAAATTACTAATGTAGAAAAGGGTCAAAGTTTAGATGATGTGCCCACTTTACAACAGACTTTAATACGAAAAGAAGATGGTAAATTTGTACAAGACGATAATAATTATGAATTTTTAGAATCAGAGAATGGTGTTTGGAATGCAAAGAAACAGAAAATTAGTAATTTGATGGAAGGTACAGATAGTAAAGATGCTGTGAATGTTTCACAAGTTCCAAAAATGGAAGCAGGCTATTGGAGTTTTAATAGTAAAAGGTTAGTACGTGTTAAACCTGCCATTGATGACACTGACTGTGTTATAAAAGAACAGACTATAACTTTTGATAAAAAAGAAAAATGTTGGGATGCCAAAAAACAATTTATAAGGAATCTACCAGAGGGGGAACATTTGGATGATATTTGTCTAATGTCACAAGCTATGCATTACGATGGATCAAAATTTGTATATGGAGAAAATTTTTTTAATTTGATGGAATATAATCCTGATTTATTAGTTGCTGACCCCACATCTTTGAGTGGATTTAAGTATATAGATAATAGACCATATATACCAGAAAACTATGTATTTAAAAGAATGGAAGATAATCTATTGATTGGGGCTAATGGTGATGTATTTAGAGTTACAGGAAAGGATGATGTTATAAAAAATGAATGAAATTGCATACGAACTTCATAAGCCTGCAAGAAAGAATTTCATTAGAAGGTCTTTTAAAGTATTAGGTATAAACGAAACTATACAAATAGATTTAATTGATATGCAAAACTATGCTAGAGAAAATTCTGGCAATAAATATATTTTAACTTTAATAGATACATTTTCTAAAAAAGCTTATGCTGCTCCACTAAAGAATAAGACAGGGTTAGTGGTTACAGAAGCCATTAAAACCATTCTACCAAAGGGGGTTAAAAACATTCAATCTGACAATGGAAAAGAATTTTTTAATCAATATTTTAGCAAACTAATGAAAAAATTAAATATTAATCACTATCACACATTTTCTACAACTAAGGCTGCAATTGTAGAGAGGTTTCAGAGAACTTTAAAGAATTGGTTATATAGGGAATTTAGTGCTCAGGGAAGTTATAAATGGTTGGATTTACTTCCAAAGTTAATTCGAAAATATAATAATAAAGTGCATAGATCTATAGGAATGAAGCCTAACCAAGTGAATATTAAGAATAGTAAATATGTGCATGAGAGGTTGACTTCTAAAGTAGTGCAAGTTAAAAAGCCAAGATATAAGGTAGGTGATAGCGTAAGGATTTCCAAGTATAAACATGTTTTTAGTAAAGGTTATACTCCAAATTGGACAGGGGAACTATTTACAATAGCAGAAGTTAAGAATACAAAGCCTGTGACTTATATCTTGAAAGATGAAAATGGCAATATAATCAGGGGAGGCTTCTATACAGAGGAGTTGTTAAAGACCAAGTATAAGGACATGTATTTGGTAGAGAAGGTAATTAGGAGAAAGGGTGATTCGTTGTATGTCAAATGGCTTGGGTTCCCAAGTAGCCAGAACTCATGGATTTCCACTAAGGATGTCCAAGGGAGCACATCATGAGCCGGGAGCATGCCCGAGTTCACGCACAAACCTCACATGATTTTGAAAATATACATGGGAATGGATGTGGATTTGAAATTTTAATGGAGTTTGAACATTTATATAGGCTTGTATTGGACGAGATCCAGGTCTTTAAAAAAGTGGCCTAAAAAAGCTCACCATTTCCAGACGTGATTTTTAGTATTAACAAAAGTAGAAAATTTATATAGGGGTGTATAGGTCGAGAGCTGGGTCTTTAAAAAAAGTGGCCAAAAAAAGCTCTTCCATTTTTTTCTCATTTTTCCCCTATAAAAAGTGCCCTAAAAGTGCCTCTAAAACGCCGAAAGTGGGGTCATATTCTGGTATTATATCTACTATTATACATATTTGTTTATCAGAAACTTGTGAATAAGATAACATTATATCACGATTAATCCTTGTATCCAGACTAACTATAACTGAACTAAACTTCAACATTGAAATCATCAACTTTTGTGACATTCTATCGTGCTGCATAAACAAGTTTTGAACATGGTTCATCGATGGCAACTGATGAATTTTTGTCATGTTTTACGTGCGTGTCACTTACTCCATTGAATCCAGTTGTATGAGTTTAAATTAGGAAAATAGCTTTTAAATCTATTTTATAGATATAGATGTGTTTAATTATTTATATTTAAAAAGTAAATAATAAAATACGTTACAAACAATGGAAAACAACTTTGATTACATAATAATGAATCATCACTTAATTCACCGAAATCACTAAGTTGTACCGAAGTAGGTTCAGGGTTTGGTCAACAAACTATAAATATTCAAGTCACATGTTTTGTATTCAGTCTGGTAATGTTGTTTATACTATCTGCCTTGGTAAGCTACGTGGACTGGTTAATATACCACAGGGTGTGTAACGTAAAACAGTGACGTTATATCACCAAACTGACACTTACTTCCTCTCGATAGGCTGATATTGAAATCAAACATCCAAGATAAAAAATAAACTATAATGGCTAAATGGAGGTAGTAAATATGGGGTTTTTATAAGAAAAAATCACAAAAAGTGCAATAACTTTTAAACTATCTAACTTAGGGGGTTTTGAATTTTTCAGGTTAAATAAGACCACAACATTATATATTTACTTTATATATAAATCGGTTAATGAAAATCAGTTTTTATGTTGTTAGATGGGGTATTTTTGGGAATTTACTTACAAATCTAAATTTCTAAAAGGGTAAAAACCACCGCAGGATACTATGGTGTTTTATATGGTAGTTGTAGTTTTAAGCTAAAACTACAACTACAATGTTAGGAATACCTTATAGTAAATTACTTATGTATTTAAGTAACTGCAATTGCTTTGTAAACCTATTTTAACTCATTACCAATCATTAATCAGTCAATTTTTGAATATAAAACACTAGATATAGAAGAGTTATATGGTTTTATTTTATTTTAGGAAAGTTTTTTACATTATCCAATGGAAAATTGGTTTATGGTATATATTTAATTAAGTGAAGGCGATTTCTACGAAACACTACTCCTTCCACCATTAACGGATGAATTTATAAAACTGATGTGTTAAAATAGAGTTTGTTATTGTGTATTGTTTAATGCAAGTAATAAATTACAAAGTATTTGATAGTATATTTACAACAAATAATGGTTAAAACATACCTCGTCAGACAATCCTTAACATGTAGGTAGTGAAGTTGCTACATATGTTTCGGCGGCTATTTAAGCATCTCCGCCATCGTCAGGCAAACAAAAGGATCCACTTGATGTGTCGTCAGAATAAATAAAATACACATTTTACACAAAACATAAAAAACTATAGTGATAGGCCTATCAACTACACGCACTGCCGTGGACATGGCAGGAAGCAGACTGAATGTTATGTTGTGATGTGACTTGACTCTGGGCTGTCGTCTGCGTTATCAACAGCTGATACTGGTCTATTGTAGTGACGGAGGAGAGTATTGAAAATATAATGAGATTCATAGTTGAGTTTTTCATTCAAAATTTGTGTGCTGTCCTTGGTTTTTATTTCTTTGTATATTTCAAATTCTTCCAGAGTATTTAGTAGATTTCCTTTCCCGCAGTAATGAAGGATATCAAGACCGTCATTTATATCTAGCATATCATGTTTATTGTCGATGATGTGTTGGGCGAATTTAGATTTTTGCAATTTTAGTTTAGGGGCCGGTCGGTGTTCTTTATACCTGGTTTTAAAAGGCCTCCCACTTTGTCCTACATATGTGCTCGGGCAATCGGCGCATTTTATGCGATATACACCTGTCTTGTCATACTTATCACCTTGTGGGTGTTTACCTTTAGATATATTTCGTAGCCGATTGGAAGTTTTAAAAGCCAGTTTGACACCACGTTTACTCAGATCTTTTTTCAGGTAGTTATTTATTTGGTGGTTATATTCGACACAGCAATATGTTATTCTATTGTTATCAATATTGGTTGGTTGGTGACATGTATTGTTCTTTTTCTTTATAATTATTTTGTCCACCATATCTGATTTGTATCCATTGGCCACGGCAATGTGCTTTATTATGTTCAGTTCCTTTGTGTAATTTTCTGGACTTAGTGGGACATTTAGAAGTCTGTAGATCATCGAGTTGTATGCGGCTAGTTTTTGAGAGTATGGATGATAAGATGTGCTATGAATGGTCTGGTCTGATGTTGTGGGTTTACGGTAAATGCTATATTCAAATTTATTGTTATGTTTCTCAACAGTGAGGTCCAGAAAATTTATTTTGTTGTCTACTTCCTTTTCCACAGTAAACTTAAGATTCGGTGACATGAAATTTAAGTATTGGTGGAGTAAATCAAGTTGCCGGTTGCTGCCATCAAATATTACAAAAGTGTCATCTACATATCTAAAGTACTTCAGTATTCTATTTATATGTTTATTTTTGTCTGAAAAGATGAGTTCATTTTCTATATTGTTTAAGTAAATTTCTGACAGGATGCCCGAGAGAGGGGAGCCCATGGCAAGACCGTCGAGTTGTTTGTAATACTTTCCATTAAACGAGAAATAGTTTTGGCATAATACTTCTTTTAGGAGACAGATTATTTCCTCTATGGCTTCAGGTAGGAGACTTGAATTTTCCTGTAGGTTATTTGATACTAGCTCAACAGTTTTATCTATTGGAATATTGGTGTATAGGTTTGTAATATCAAATGATGCAAAAGTATGGCGGTGTTGTATACTGAGGTTTTTAGTTTTTTCAATAAAGTCGTATGTATTTTTTAGGCTGTAGTCGTTTTTTAGGACTGTTTGTTCCCTGAGAATCCTCTCTAAGCGTTTAGCAAGTTTATATGTTGGGGCGGTAGTATAATTGACTAGAGGCCTGATAGGGACATTCTCTTTGTGGATCTTAGGTAATCCACTCAATTTTGGAGCGGCAGGATTAATAGCTCTTAATTGCGAAATGTCTTTATCAGTAAACAAAACTTTACTTTGGTTCATTAGCTTCTTGATGCGCCTCTGATAAGCATTTGTAGGGTCCTTATTTAATGAGGAAATATTGTTACTGTTAATGAACTCTTCTACCTTATCTATATATTGAGCCTCATACATTACTATTGTTGTATTTCCTTTATCAGCTTTACACAAGATTGCGTTATTGGCTTTAAGTTTATCATTTAGACTCCTTATTGCAAAGAGATCTTTCTTTTGGGACATATTTAGTTTTGGTGCGTGATTTTTATTTAATTTTTCACACATGTTAAATCTAACTACATTCCTATCCTCCTCTTTAGGAATCATTTTTATAGCACACTCAGCGTTTAATAGGACATTAAACAATGAGTTTCTGTTTCGGTTAGGTAGGTTGTGTTTAAGACCCTTATCAAGCAACTGCATTTCATCGTTGGTAAACGATATCGTTGTTTTATTTATAGTTCTTGGATAGAATTCAAAATCAAAAAGTATGACATCTTCTTTAGATTTTTGGTTGTTGATAAGGTTAGTAAGCTTTTTCTTTTGGTTGATTTTTTATGCCTAATGATTCTAGATATCGACAAGTCAACTGTGTTGATGAGTGGCTGGACTAAGGCAGGGTGGACGTTGTTAGCAAGTTCTAAGTACTTATTCAGTAGCAATTTGTTTAACATGGTTTTCATACTGTACATATGTTTTATCTCATTCTTAATCCACAGTTTTTCTGCAGAACATTTTGCTTTTAATGCCGAAATAGATCTGTTCTTTACTTTAATCTGGACATAGTTAGGTATAACACCATGAGCAAGACAATCTTGGTTGAATTTTATGTTTTGCGTTGTGTTGCATAGCTTCAATTTGTATATTTACCAGTATATTTACCATGGAGAAATATTGTTACTTTACTTTACAAATGAATTATATGAATTAATTGCATAGCCTACTGAAATCACTGTTGATAGTAAAAACATAATAACATAAGAGCTTATATCTTATTAGTTGATATTGAGGCACAATAATTTCATCGTCACCTTCGTGCAATACGTTCCCCCCTCTTATGGATGAATTAAAACATTGAAAGCGTCAACAAGTGTTCTCAGTTCGTATTTTTACAATAACTTTTTGGCCTTTAGACAAACCTGATCTGAAGAGCACGAGCCGCTCTCAATTTTCTTATAAATGAAATTGTTTAAGATTATGGCTTTTAATAGTAATACTAGATTACAGCCATACTATGATTTCCCAACACGTCTTACAAATTACTGGTAAATTCAAACATATCATAGCGTGAAATAAAAAATATATTCTGCATATGTTCCCTAAAAAAACAAAAAAAATAACTGAAAACTCTTCTACAAATACAAAGTGTATTCAGGGACCTGCAACAACCATTAGACAGGTTTGTTTCGTTACAATAATTCCAAACTCAAGCAAAGTTTCAGTGTTGTCTGGGGACAAGTGTGTAACAAACTTACTCATTGTATACTACATTCATTTATCGCATTAGTTAAATCTGAAGCATATCATTTTCTTCTCTTTGAATTTTGGACTGATGTTATAGTTAATCCATAATCTTTTAATTTTTGATGTTAGCCTCTGGATTCCTCTGAATATATAAATTGGTTTAAATACCTGCTTCTATGTAACCCAATAGTCGCAATTAATGTCACGTAAATAGTTTCGACTTCATGAAGAAGTCATCTCCAGGCACATATGGTACATATGTGTGTGTGTGTGAATGTACCATATGTGGATCGACGACCTTCTGACAATGTGATTATTTTGACATCCACTGGACGCCTGAGGATGACTTACTTCTTCATGAAGTTGAAAATAGTTGCGTGACATTAATTGCGACTATTGTATTGAATAGAAGCAAGTATTTAAACTAATTTATATTTTAATATTCTTTGTCATTCGTGACAATAATGAAGCAATTTATCAGTTGGAACCCAAAATAACTAATCTCACACGTATAGTTTGTCCATTTAAATGTGATTTAGTTAGTTACTTAATAAAGTAAAAACTTAATAGTTAGTTAATCAAAATAATGAAACACATAGATTTGGTCCAATGCATCTCTTTTTTTATTATATTATAGGGATGGACAATAATTTTAAAATAATCTGATAGAAAATGTGCTATTTATATCAGGAAAGTGAAACTTGATTTGTTTCAATCTATTGAGTTTGTGTCAATTGTGATTATAATTACACAACAAAATTATAATATAGGCCTAATAAAATTACAACAGGACATTTAAAAATATTTTTTGTGTTAAGAAAACCCCTTTTTGGCAATTAATTAGTGTGTTTCTAAATCACCAACCTAGATCGGTTTGAGGATAAACTCAAAGGTCTCGGGAAGTGTTGGCGTGAGCCGCGCATATTAGAGGACTGGAAGGAACACTTCAATCCTAAGAGATTGTTATTAACTTCAGGCACAACCCTTTATCCATTTATCCTTTTATCTTATACCACTTAAAAGATAACCCCAAGCTACAGAAACAATCGATTTAGTTAGATGCAAAATTTCTGATTGTTTTAAATTTAATATTCGTAAATGAAAAATATGTCCTCGATGCCATTAAGTCTCTAAACAGTAAATATTCTGCAGGGTGGGATGAAATGCCGGCCCCTGTAATTCAAGTTGCTGCATATTTTACTGTTAAGCCTCTTACTATTGTTATAAACAATAGTTTAAGAAATGAAGACCTCCCGGGAAATCTGTAACACTCTACAGTGATTCATATTCTTATAAAAGATGATAAAACGACAATTGATAGTTGTAGACCAGTAGCCTTGTTACCGGTGTTGTCTAAAGCTTTTGGAGAAGTGGAATTAAAACAAGCTGTTCATATTTTTTTTAAATCGTGTTTTAACATTTAAATTAGTTTGGATTTAAAAGAAATATTTCAACAACACAGTCATGTTTTGGACACCTTGGATAGGTAGCCGAGCACTGCTGGTTTGTTCCGTGACCCGTCAAAGGCGTGTGACTGTGTTAGACACGTCTGTTAATACCCTATGGTAACTATCTCCAAAATATATAAAAAATGAAAGATTACTTAGGATAAAAACTCAGTTCTTTTCTTATACGAATAAAGTACACTTGGGAGTTCCTCAAGGTAGTATTCTCAAAAGTAGAGTCATTCTTGTTCTTAGTAGTTTATCTCAACGATTTATTTTCAAATGTACATGTTACAATTTTTTTCTGATAACACAACAGTTATAGTAAAAGGCAAAGACAATAATTTATTGGCACTAAATATCTCTAACTTTGTCCAAAACACCATTTTTTAATTGAGCATGATTTGTCCTAACTTAAATCACGCCAATCTGAAATGTGCCTTTCCTACTTAAATAACTTTTTGATCAGCATTGTATGTGTTATTAAATTGACGGAAAGTAAAAAAAAAATTATTTACTTTCCGTCTACATAACGTTGTAAGTAATATTACAATTTTCCGGTATCAAACTGGTCTAATGAATTTAATTTGCAATGACAAGACAGTGATATTAGTATACCATGGTTATTTCTTATTAATTATGTCTTATTAGTGTGCTGTACTGAACAAATTAACCTTTTAGTAAATTCATCAAACAGCAATCGAAGGCCATCAAAGTTATTGCTAGCATCAGCTCGATCCAGTAAAATAATTCTAAATTTTAACCTTCCCTTCTTTTTATGTTATACCCTCGAAAAAACTCATAATCATGAAACAAGACATATTTTTTTATCCAAATAACGGATTACTTTAGTTTTTCAATGGGCTTTTTTTAATGCATACAGGCCAACAAATATTATCCTTTTATTTCACAGACCAGGCTTTGAGTATAAACAGTTTAAAAAATAAACTATCAGAACATTTTTTTCTCATTTTGTCCTTATAATATGAATTGATTTTCATCTTGTCAACTGTGAATATAACAGTGCACCATAACTATGGCATTGTTAATGCATGATTATATAAAATACTCGTTGTTGGTCTTAAGCCTCTGTATTTTTAGTTACCACGCATTTGTCCGTAATTAAAATTGGTGTCTTATCAAGGAACGATTTAAGAGTGGTTATCTGAAAATTTAACAAACAAAATTCCCTTACTCAGGTTATTGGGTTAGTTTTTAGTTTTTTTTTGTTGACAGAAGTTGTTTTGGGTTAAGCAATTCAGAAAAAAATGCGTAGTGTAATCGTTTGAAATATTATAAAATTAATTGTTAGTTTTTATGAAGCAAAAAATCTTTAAGAAACTAAGGTTGCCATGTCTTATTATTATTATAAATCATTCGTTGATTCGTGTTTTCATTAGCGTTTTAGA
The DNA here is from genome assembly GCF_028750875.1 of Macrosteles quadrilineatus. Taxonomy (NCBI): domain Eukaryota; kingdom Metazoa; phylum Arthropoda; class Insecta; order Hemiptera; family Cicadellidae; genus Macrosteles; species Macrosteles quadrilineatus. The sequence goes on from NW_026542602.1 coordinate 4,704,270, forward strand.
TAATATGCTGATTATAGATGTCATGTACTTTATATTTAATTTTAATATTAATTTCCAAGCCTTGCCAAGATTATATTATTCTGAACTTCTCAGTAATTTTGATGTCAAGTGGCAATATCCTTTGAAGCAAATATGAATTTTTGATATTACGTCTTCGAGGCTTTAGCTCTTAACGTTTTATGAAAATTAAAGTATCTTATTTGGGGTTTTTTCAATATTTGTTTCGGTCTTCAATTAGGCCTAATAACTATGATGATATACACAAGTTAAATAGTTTTTAAATCTTCTCATTATGGTTCTTTATATTATTAACATATGAAATCATCATGGTTATTTATTTATTAAAATACATGTTCTTAATCCATTGTGAGTTACCTATTCTGAAAATGCATGACAATTGAATATATATGAGAACTGCAGAAGACTATGAACTCTCCCGATGGTTAGGCATCGACCTTCTTATGTCTTAGTTAAGATAATTAAAAATACAGTATTTTGTAGGCAATAACCACTAAATTATTTATGACAAGGACGCTAAAATGCGTATTTCCACCATAATACGACGAGTTAGTATACCAAGTTTAGCTTCTAAAAGAGACTGTAAAATATTTGTTGGCTGAGTGACAGAGTAGTTCTGGAACTCGCCTTAGAATCTGAAGGCTACTGGTTCAATGCCAAGAGAACGAAAGTCTTCAACTAGACACTGATTTGTCACTGGGCAAATGATCATCCTATGTTTGCAGCAAATGATATATATAATAGATCGTTGACGTTATATAGGACCAGAACCTACAAACAACCGTTCAAAACAGCAAAGAAACCACAAATTGAGTTTAGTTTTACAAGTTTTACCGTGCCACCTACTGTAATAGCTACTTACCTATAGGGAAATTCGCTAAAATTTAACAATTTTAAACGACTACTGTAGTTTAGTAATTTGATTTGACTTGGCTAATGCATTTGTAATGTCAATATAATTAAATAAATGGGTTAATCCATGGTTAATAAATGGGTATTACAATATTTAATATATATTGTATATATAAATATTTAAATGGGATAATAAATGGGTCATTTCAATAGACGTTGTTGTTTAAGTATTTTAACTATTTAATGTAAACACAGTTTTAAATACTTATCCTTCAACTAAACATTTAACTGTTATGAAGAGTTTTTCTTCTTCTCAGTTTTTTTTGTTCATGTCAAAGGCCAACCTTTGATACTGATGAATCTAAATTAATGCCATTTTATGAGTAAAAGGTACAATATTTTATGGAAAAAATTGTGGGAGGATTAAGGTTCTTTAGGAATTTATTGCTAATTAAAACATCTAATAACGCTAACTAAGAAAACTGCAATTTTTCATGCTATCTAAAATTAATTGTACGCTTTGAGTTTATAAAGAATAAATTTAATTGCCACTTTGACTGTGAGGCCTACATTTTCTTGTAAATATAACTGTTTGAGATCTGAGATCTTCTCACGGCCTACGAAGAAATGACTGCAGATGTCCGGATAAGTTCCTTTGGCAAACTGATGGTGATGATTTATAACTAAGAGTTCAAACATATATACAATAATATATTTATCAAGTTAGTATCCATGCCAAATCACATGTGTCAGATATACGTGTTACCTGACGTAAAAAACAACTGATTACTAATCCATAATTTAGTTTGTTGAGTGGCAAAAATTGTTAGGAGCATTTAAATTAGATTTTATGATATATATATACGTTATAACTATTTATAAATCAATATAAATAATATAATCACTAATTTATATCCAAAAATATTAATAATTTCAGAGTATGTCCTTATAAAAAAAAACTCAAACATATTATTATGTGTAGTGTGTTATATTGCTAAAAATAATATTTGTATCCACAATCGTTACTGTGACAGGATACAATTTTAGAAAAGCCGATAAGACCCTAACATTGCCTGTCTAAACAAATATTTTTCATGTTAATTATTTTTCTGATAACCAAGCTTTATACTGTACAAAAGAAGCAATCAATACTACTTTTTAATGAGGGATACCAGCTGATAAACCACTTCAAGTAAAATATGCAATAATGAGGTTGAACTTTTTAATATAATTCAAATTCACACTTTATGCAATAAATGTGTTATAATATCACTAAAAAGGTAGATCACAATTTACTCCATCACATTAATAAAATGTTAATAGTTTTACATACTATATAACCTAGTTTTTGAAATTAGCCTTTTCAATTAAGTTCTTAAAATTGAAAAGATTTTCTTAAAAGTATTGTTTACTTATTTAAAAGCGTTGTTTTGTTACTTTACAATAAAAGTTTGGACCAATAAGGTTCAGGGATTGTGAGAAAAGAAATAAAATATTATAATGCTTCGTCAACTTTTCAGCTATTAAGGCCAATTTAATTGATTGATGAGTGAGTGGTTGGGACGAGTCGTTGCATCACAATCAGTGACAATGAGAGGTTATAAAAGAAGACATAACCTCACTTAGACGTTGTGAGTAGTGAATGTTAGGAATACAAAAAAAAATTTCGTAGGTAAAGTAGTGTACACAACTCGCGTAATAAGCCTTTCAAAAGTTTTAGATGCACTGGCTAAGGCTTTTGCCTCAAATTTTCTACTCGAAGACTCGAGTGTCCTAAGACTAAAGATATGTTATATTTTTATGCGATTGTTGCGTAAACTACTTTTTAACACTTTATAAATCGTCAATATTACATATTTAAGTGGCTTTGTTATGAAGGTTACTCGTGTGTGGGCTTAAGCCCATTTCTTGATCAGTAAAATTGCTCATTATTTCCTATAAAACCATTGACATCGGAAAATGAAGATAACCTCATAAACATTAACAATGCGAAATTTAAACAATATTTTCATTAATACCATAGTACAAGGTATTGTATGCAACATATGGTATAATTTCTTAACATAATTTTTAGGTTAGTATATCTACGACGTTTTTAAGTAGTTACAAAACCTACCCGAAAACAAATCGTTATCCTTTCAAACCTTTAAAAAAATATATGATACAATTAAATAAATCATAATTATTACATAACTAGTTGATATATCCTTGCTTCGTAACGAAACGCAAAAAGTAAAAATTAAGGTTCTTAAGATCTGACTTTTCATTTGTACAACTTAAAACTTCGTTGATGTTTCAGGAACTATTATTTAAGTTACAAAATGTTTCCATCATTTACGTGACCAATTTTCTAATTACTTTACACACGTGGGATCTCTTTCAAGGATTAATTGATTATGTAGTGAAAATCCAATCAGGAAAATAAAATAGAATAAAATAAAATAAAATAAAACGTAAATTTTCTTAGTCCGCAGGTTAGATACAGCGTGGGTATTTTATTATTACATCAGTTTAATTTTACTCCTAGAATTTAAGGACAATATATGTTACACAATATATATTACACAAAAAATATTATCTATGTTAATTAAATGCCAGGAAAATCGTATTAAGTCAGCACGTGTTCTTCGGAACATATTGTCATATGTTTGTTGTTCTTTTATATTTATTTAGTCATTATTAAGATCATCTGGAGATTGTTGTTGTTTTGTATTTACAAATAATTCAGTTGGTAACATTTTATTCCTAAGATAAAAATTGTTAATCAATATAAAACTTCTTTATTTGACATGGTGGCAGCGGTTTAGTTTTTTTAAAAATGCCAAAAAACAATAGATTATCAATCAGAGGAAACAAATCAAATCAATCATCAGAAACACATAATGTTCTAGAACCAAGACAGCAGCAAAATAGGACTACATCAGTCATGTTTCAACCTCCTGAACCTTTTGATTCCAAATATCCAGAGTTATGGGAAAAGTGGTTTAAGCGATTTGAAAGGTATAGAATTGCATCAGGACTGGACAATGAACCTCAAGTAAAACAAGTAAGCTGCTTGATTTACTGTATGGGGCCTGATTCTGAGGATATATCAACAGCACACCTCTCAGAAGATGACAAAGCCTCATATGAATCTGTAACAGAAGCCTTTGACAACATATTTACTGGCAAAAGAAATGTCATATACGAACGAGCAAAGTTTAATTCAAGATCACAACAACCAGATGAATTATTTGATACATTTCTGGCAGACATAAGCTCAATGGCTGAACACTGTTCATTCAAGAACCTTAAAGCAGAACTAATACGTGATAGAATTGTAGTGGGTATAACTGATAAACGTTTATCGGCCCAATTACAAGAAGATTCAAATCTTACATTGGAAGAAGCAGTTCAAAAATGCAAACAAAAAGAGTCCATCAGCAAACAAGCAGCTGAACTAGAAATGATATGCCAAGGAAAACATGCAGAAGTTGACCGAATCAAATCAGACCAAAAACAAAGTGCAAGATTTAACAAAACCCATGATTTAAAGACAGCTAGGAAAGAATGTTGTTGGAACTGTGGAGGTCCAATGCACCCCAGGCACTTATGCCCTGCTAAAGATTTAACATGCCATTACTGCCAAAAAATCGGTCACTTTGCCAAACATTGCAGAAGCAGATTATTAGAGACTAAAACAACGGACAACACGAAGAGACTCAACGAAATAGGACGTTTGGACAAGCCTGACAACACTGAAGCTTCAGTAGCATATTTAGGACCTGTGAATGCTTCATGCTATGACTCCAGTTCTTGGTATGTAGAAATATTTATCAATAACCAGTTAGTTAAAGCGAAACTTGATTCAGGCGCAGAAGTTACAGCCATTCCTTCAAATGTAATTCATGCAAAACTTATGAAATCTGACCGTATACTTAGGAATGCTGATCAGAGGGAACTAGATGTAAGAGGTATGTTTATAGCAGACATAGCTTACGATGGGAAAATGGTAAAAGAAAAGGTGTATGTTGTTGCAGGATTAAATGAACCTTTACTTGGAATTCCTGCGATTAAATCTTTAAATCTCATAACCCTCAGAAAAGCTGATACTGCAGGACTTAACTCAATTACCTTAGATTCTGTATTAACGAGCCACCCTGAGCTTTTCATTGGTCTGGGTAGCATTCCAGGAGAATATAAGATTGAATTGAACGAAAACGCTCAACCGCACTCGGTTCGAGCTCCAAGAAACATATCAATTCCTTTACGTTCAAAAGTGGAGACAGAATTGAACAGAATGTTGGACTTAGGAGTGATAGAAAAAGTAGAGTCTCCAACTGACTGGTGTGCACCAATAGTACCAGTACTCAAGCCCAATGGTAGTCTACGTTTGTGTGTTGATTACACTGAACTTAATAGGAATGTTAAACGGCCAAAGATAATACTACCAGATGTAGTAGAAACACTAGGGCAAATTGGGCGCTCTAAAATATTTTCAAAACTAGATGCCCAGTCAGGGTTTTGGCAGATAAAAATATCACCTGACACAGCTAAACTAACTTCTTTTATTACTCCATTCGGAAGATTTTATTTCAAGAGATTACCCTTTGGCATTACAAGCGCACCAGAGTTTTTCACTACACAGATGTTTAAACTTTTAAATGGTATCGATGGGGTATTATGTCACATGGATGACATACTTATACATGGCCGAACACAAGAGGAGCATGATTACCGGCTCACTCAAGTATTAGATCGCTTAAAAAAAGCAAAGGTTGTACTGAACAAAGAAAAATGTTCTATTTCCCAAACATCTGTGAAGTTTCTTGGAAACCTGATCGACTGTGATGGTATCAAGGTCGATCCTGATCGTATATGAGCACTCGAGGAACTTCCCCCTCCTAAAGATATTGCGGGAGTTCGACGATTAAATGGTATGTTGAATCAACTGAACAAGTTCATTCCAAACTTAGCTGATAAAACTGAATCATTCCGTGAGCTTACTAGAAAGAATAGACAATTTTGTTGGACAAGTCAACATCAAGAAGCCCTTTCAGACATTATACAGACCGTCAATGAATCAATATCTTTAACTAAGTATGATGTAAATGCTGAATCTATTGTTATAGCCGATTCATCAGCATATGGATTGGGTGCAATGTTACTTCAGGTTGAAGATAAATCTCCCAAAGTAGTGATGTTTGCTTCAAGGACCTTACAGGACTGTGAAAGACGATATGCCCAGATAGAAAAGGAAGCTCTTGCATGTGCATGGGCCGCAGAAAAGTTTTCTAAGTTTTTAGTTGGAAAAAAATTTAGAATCCTAACAGACCACAAACCATTAGTTTCACTCCTTGGAAGCAAAGACCTAGACACAATGCCAGCTAGGATTCAGAGATTCAAAATGCGATTGATGAAATTTGACTACTCCATCGAACACATTCCCGGAAAAGAAATGTTTACAGCAGACACATTAAGCCGAGCGCCGATCCCAGATTCTACAGATGAGTTCACAAAAGAGGTAGAGGCACACATTAAGGTAATATCTTTAAACTTTCCAGCAACACAGTCAAGATTGGAACAAATAAAGAATGCCCAGATCCTGTGTGAAGAATGTCAGATGTTGGTGAAATACACAGAAAATGGATGGCCTAAATATAAGAAGGGTGTGCCAGAGAGTATGAGAAAGTGGTATACCTTTAATGACGACCTATCTATAATAGAAGACTTGATATGTTATAAAGAAAGAATTATTATCCCATTTGAACTTAGAAAAGATATCATTAATAAACTGCACGATGGTCATTTCGGGTCTACACGCACAGTCCTCCGAGCGAAACAATCTGTGTTTTGGCCAGGAATTACAACAGAGATAAATAACTTGATTGAAAATTGTGACACTTGTGCTAAACACCAAAACCAAAAGTCAGAAAAAATGATTCAATCAGACACTCCTGACTATCCATGGCAAAGAATAGCAGTTGATTACTTTGACTTTGGGAAAGGCAAATACTTGGCTGTTGTGGACTATTATTCACGGTACTTGGAAATGATAAATGTGTCCACAATGACTGTAGATGAACTAATCAAGAAGATGAAAGCCTGTTTTGCTCGACATGGGATCCCTGAAATCGTAATTTCTGATTCTGGCTCACAGTTTACAAGCTCAGAATGGAGAGCCTTTGCAGCCGATTTTGGGTTTAAAACTATTTGTTGTAGTCCCTTACACCATCAGGCAAACGGTGAAGCTGAAAGAGCAGTCCAAACGCTTAAAAAGATGCTTACAAAGAACAAAGACCCCACTCTTGCATTACTGGAGTACAGGTCAACACCAGGTCCATCAGGGTACAGCCCTTCGGAATTGTTGATGGGAAGAAGACTAAGAACCCGACTACCGTCATTGACGAAAGATCTCAAGCCTAAAATGGTAGATCACAAGACATTTAGAGAATTGGACAAACTATATAGAGCAACTCAAGCAGATTACTTCAATAAACGGCATGGAGTGAGAGATGAAAAGCAATTCACTATTGGATGCAATGTGTATATTCCTGATAGGAGAGAAGATGGGAAGATAGTTAATAAAGTAGCTCCAAGATCATACACAGTTAAGACAAACGAAGGCATGTTACGTCGCAACGGGGTAATGCTAAGACAACTACAACCCAAAACATCTGATGACCCTGGAACTGAGCCTAATTGTTTTTCCTCATTTGGTAGACAAATAAATCCACCAAGAAGAACGTGTCTTTAAAAAAAGGGAAGAGAAGATGTCATATGTTTGTTGTTCTTTTATATTTATTTAGTTATTATTAAGATCATCTGGAGATTGTTGTTGTTTTGTATTTACAAATAATTCAGTTGGTAACATTTTATTCCTAAGATAAAAATTGTTAATCAATATAAAACTTCTTTATTTGACACATATTTATTAAATGCCTAAAACATAGTGCAACGAAGAACTGAGGGAAGTTATTTAACACTTTCAATGTTTTAAAGTTGCTCAAGCTATAATATAGGAGTTGCATTCACAAAAACGACTCGAGGTTATGTAAGGACATAAGGACATAATTAATTGTGACATTATTTTGTCGTCTGCTATATTAAGCTAACGGCATGTTAGCTCCTCAACTGCTTTAGTATGCAATTAATAACTCGTCTAAATAAGTTAACAAATTCGTTTTTTCATTAGGAATACTTTATGATTTAAATGGCTTGTTGGGGAAATTCAGAGGAGTTAATCATAGGGGAGTCAACACAAAGTTTGATAAAAAGCGTCCATACAGGATGAATGTTTGTCAGAAACTGGCCTCTCGTATTAAATCTATAGATTACTTGTAAATATTTTTTTTTTACTACCTAATGTAACTATTCATCCTTCGAAAATTCCTAAAAACAACAAACCATTTTTTTGGAATGTCATATTTATGATGATCAATTGGACTATTTATTGATCACAAATGTGTAAGAATAGGTTTAAAAAATATAGTAACTTAAAAAACATAGGTGTTTGTATAGATATGTGTTTAACAATATGGTGTACTTACGTTGGTAGATTTATATTTGGTACGTTATCTAAATCCACCGTTCTAAAGGTAATTTTGATTTAAAGAGTAACATGTCATTCAAACTCCATACTTACCTATGTATCCTTAGACATTCCATTTATTTATGTTTAAATAGGATTGAATGAATGAATAAAAATACTTATTTATTGAGGCGAACAATTAGGACCACATAGTCCTTTCTTACAGTTAACCTCGTAAATCTAAATAATGATTTCCTAACACACAATGATTTTAAATTCGAGACCAAATATAATGATTAACTAAAGTAATAGAATCGTAATCCCTAAACATACAAATACACTCACACACATTCACTCTCTGCCACACTTATGCCTAACGCACGCCATCCTGCCAAGCCACGGTCATCCGATCAAGGTAGTATGCTTGGGTAATTATTTAAATAAAAATAAAAAAATAAACAATAACAGTTTATTGATTTTTTCTTTTTTTAAATACATTTATTTGCGAGTGCTGTAAAATTAATAAATGAAAATTTTGACTCATTATAAGAAATTACAAAAAACCTTGAGCTGAATACACAGAAAATGTACTACTTTCCTGTTTTAACTTCTGAAATCCTGTTTGGTTAGTAATAATAATCTCGTGCAAATCCTCCTCTTTAAGTCGTAAACAAGCAGTTGAAATAAGAATAGCCTATGGCATTTGCTTCTACTACAAGATTCTCCTAATTATTGTGCTTTGGTTTTTCAGTTTTTCTTTTAAAGAATCTTACGATCCTCCATTGTTTCTTCTCACCTTTCTCTGCGGGCATACATCTAAAACGTTTCTTTGTTTTAGGTGGTGTAGGTAATTCCTCTTCCGTTGCTTGTAGCTCTTTATGTACCCCTTCTGTTAGCTTTTCCTTTAGGGAAAAACAGAGTAAAGAATACCTTAAAATAGTTTATTATTACAATATAACTTTTTTCAGAGAAATGTTAGATGGCTGTCATGAAATTGTTATACCGCGCGTCTCAAAAGTCCCACCTCCTGTTATTGGTCTTTAATAATGGAGATACAATTATAATATTCAAGGAATGTTTATATGATAAAAAAGGAAGTTTTTGGTGTATGTAAATGTTTACCTCCTCCCCCTAAAAGTGGTAGATTGGGTGTAAGTTGAAACTTTCTAATGTAAACCCCTATCGAGTTATACATAATTGTAAAGATCACAACAAAATAAAAGCTGTGGCGCAAACTAGAGGTCCATACGTCAATCATATCAAAAGTTGTTGCAGTTAAAAGTTGTTTTTTTCTAATAAAATACTTATTTGTGTAAATAAATAAAGAAATGATACTTATTCATGAGCAGAAAGTACCTTTATTAATTTTCATTGAAATGCTTACATTTACAGGCAGTTTCCAATGACAGGCTAAATCCTTCTCGAGGTTACAGTGCAAGGGTAGCGACCCTGATTGACGTAATTTGCCAGGCACTCACTTTGTGATAACAGCTCTGTTAGTTTGCTCCCGGCCGCTAAACTTTTCAAATTGTAATAAAAGCTAATCTTAAACTTCTAAGATAAAGACTAAGGGTATAGTTTGTGTTTTAATAATTATTTTAGGAATAATAGGTAATTTTATTACCCGAAAAATGGTTCGATGAGGTGAAAATAAAGGTAGAAATGATTTTGTTTTATGGTGAGAAAAGGAGAAATTGACAGGCGGTTGATTTAAGAATGCACATCCAGATATGCCAACCAACAGTACATACATTCGTAGTTTGGTTCAAATATTTTCAACCACACTCAGTATCAAAGATACCCCAAGATGGGGCCGCCCGTCTGTGGGGACTGAAGCTATTAGTTTACGTTTTAAGTTTACGTTTTAACCAATTTTGCAGCCTACCCACCATCAGTCTCTTCGTTCAACTGCACATGAATTTTAAAACATTCAGTTCATCACATATTAAAACGACATAAATAAATTCTTATAAAGCTCAATTTCACCAGGAACTAAATGCGGAGGATCCTGACTGAAGAATTCAATTTTGTCAGACCCTGTTGCAAAAGATTGAGGTAAATGTTAATTTAATTTCTATGGTATGCTTTAGTTACGAAGCTTCATTTTCGGTACATAGGACGGTTAATCGTCACAACTTCCGTTACTGGGCAGATGCAAATCCACACTGGATGGTTGAAGCTCACACGCAACAGCCACAAAGAATTAATGTATGGGTGAGGATTTTAGTGGACTCGGTTGTAGGACCTTTTATATTGCAGTTTAAATGGAGATAAATACTTAGAATTATTACGAAATGACAGTATACCAGATATAAATGACATTGCTCTAGAAGGTGATTACGAACCTTCAATGGGATGGTACACCATCTTATTTCGAGTATGCGAGTTTTTAGACGATGAGATTCCCGAAAGGTGGATAGGTCGGTAAGGTTTTGTAGAATTTTAGTAAGGTTTTTTTTCTCATTTTCATACGAATAGTATTAATTTCTTTATTTATACTCACAGGTAAGTGATGAGTTAGTTTTTATAAATCTAATAAAAAGGTTTGGATATTGATAGGTATTTTATTTGGTATTGAAAATAAATAAACTTTAAGCTGCGATACCTTATATAGAATTGACGAAAAGACCTCTTGTTTGCAATAATATTTTTTCGTTTATTTTGACTTTTTTTAAACTCGACTTACCCACAAAGCCTTTTTGGGTGGAGGGGGTGAAAATTTACATACACCAAAGACTTCCTTTTTTAATCATATAAACATTCTCTGAATATTAGAATTGTTTTCTCTTTTAATAAAAAATTAACAGGGGGTGGGACATTTGAGACGCACCGTATACGTTTCCGTCAAAATATAAATCAAAATCAATGTAAGTCAAAACATGTACAGATAAGATCCTGGCTAATCAAATGATCTCATACTACAATACTACTCATAATCATACTAAAAATACTACACGGATCATGTTACCCAATTCTGCACTCATCCTTCACACATATTTGGGCTGAAATACGCACCTAGTTAGCGTCATCATCTCAATAAATAATAATAATATTTTATCAAAGTTATCTATAGCCCGGCAAAACGAGATATTCAGCCGATTATTTACTTTGCCTAGTCATACAATACAATACCCATCGGTACCCCAGATAAGGTCTAAAATACTCTTGTGGGTCTTTTTTAACTGTTGATTTCTTGTTTGGAGTTAAATAATACAATTTAAGTTAAAGAAGCCTAGCCTAAACCTAAACAAATAGTAAAGTAAATATTTGTTAAGTGCATGATTTTATAGACGGATTCTTTATTTAATACTTAGAGAATCAAAACTGGGGGAATGCAATGAAATGCTCAGTCATTACACGCAATTATATTAACTAACCACTTTTATTAACTATAACTTCGGGAAAATGATACCATCCGGAGCCAATAATTATATAAAATGGTGCTGTTTGATTTTTAAATTTGAATTGGCATTCCTGTCCAACTAAAGAATCTTCTGCCATTGAACCAATCCAATTTAAAATGCCAATGTATAACTTTAGATCAGGATTCAAGTTGAAAACGTATGTTAATAGTACCAAAAAGAAAATTAACGATGTGATTAGAGTTTCCTATAACCTTAGGAACATACTTGTATATATTTTTCACTTGTGCACAGCCAACTTGATTATAGAATTTCTATTTGTAGTAGCGCATACACGATAAATTTAAATTTAATTTATCAACTACAATAACTTCTAACAATGTTAGTCAGAATTTAAATAAAATTAATGAAGGTTCCCACTCGTTGTTTAGTTTGAAAATTTTCGCAAAAAATCTTTGTTAATATTTAAAGTTAAAAACAATCGATGATGAAAGCGATAACATACGACGACGAAAAATGCATACAGGAGAATGCTGTAGAACGAAGATTACTTCTAAGTTCCAATGCCAAAAAACAAATTTTTGATAAGACTTTTATGTTCATTGGGCCTTGTTTATCTAAGAGATGACATTAAAATCTGAAAGAACAAATATATATATATATATTATTTAAAAAAAAACTTCAAAAACGGGTTGATGATCCATGAAGTTATTCATGTGTAGTTATTCCTGAATAGCTACAATTAGCACATAATACGTTTTAGTTTTTACAAGTAGGTTCATATATCTTTTGTAACAAAATCTTGAGTGGAATAGGCCATCATTTCACTTTGATACCTAATTTAAATAGAGTAGGTTCTAAAAGTATGTTTATTTTTAAAAGTTAACAAAATGTGTTATTTATAACATAAAGTTAGTATATTCGTGTTTTGAGTAAGATTGGTATTCCTTTACTTATTCATTTATTTTTGAACGTAGCATTGTTTTGTTTATTTAAAAAATTACAATGGGAAATCCCAACAGGCATGGTCTTGGAGGCTCTGATTTTTTTTCTTTTGTATGTACCATAAATCAATTCCTTCTAAATGTTGGTATATTCACCAGACTGGGAAGAATCATAAACTATTCACTGTATGTGTTCGATTATCGATATAACTAATTACATAAATTTTAAACGCATTTGAAAGGGAAAATAAATAAATTAATAACTCATATTCATTATTCATGATTCCTATGGACAAATAAGCTATTCAATATCTAGACATCACTTACCTTGGGGGGGTTCTTGTCTTGGGTGTTATTCGGTTTGTCAACGTTTTTCTGATCAGTTTCTGAAGTCTGTAAAAATGTGAGCATGACATAATCTGTTATTTTGTAATTAATTGGTCGATAATACTTTTACCGTGTAGAAAAATATTCCTCCAAATAGTATACATAGCTGTATATAAACTAGCTGCATTAGGCCTTTTAAACAGCAATAGTTTAACAAAATCAGTAGGATTAGATTAGCGGTTGTACGTAAGGATTGAACTGTAAATAGATATGAAACTTTCATTTCCTACTTGTGCATTTGGTAATTTTAGTTTGACCACATACAACAAATTGTTTTTTGAGATGAATAAACTATATTTTTTACTTTTTAAGTGTCCAGAACATACAAAATCAGAAACTATGTGCTGTGTGAATACAACGTTTTGTTTAGGGTTTAAATAGCTTGTCAAAAATAACTTACTTTGTATTGAGGATTTTAAGTTAATTTAACCTCAACTAGAGTTGTTGAGTTACAAACTTAAATTTCAATTCTGCCACCAACAGAATACTTCTACAAAATAAGGAATGATTTTAAACAAACTATCATGAAAGTTTAGTCATAAAAAAATAAATATGTTTACTATATCTTTATATATTCCACTCACAGGCACGTCCGGAATACAGTCAGGATCAGGCTCGTTGGTTGAATCACTTTCTTTAACTCCTGATGTACTTGACGGCTGTAACAATGTAAAGCTGTAAGTTCTATATTTTAAACCAGTTTACAACATTGGTATAGAGAAGGAAACGGACTTTTCCTTCACTTACCACCTGTTCATGGTACTGTATATGGAGAACGTATTGATTTTATCAACATTTTCGAGTTTGATTTGTCGGAGGAAATATACGTTTCGTCCCACTTTGAACTAAATAAGAAGTTTTCAAAGTGACGTATCTGCTGTGTACATTTATACAGAGCTATATACCACACTGGAGGTCCTAATCTGACAACATTTGCTATGTAGGTGCTAATTGCAGTAAAAAAATATAGATTTGTAATGGTAATTTTATATAAAAGCACGTCAAATAATCAGAAAAAACATTATCTAAAATATCAATATAAATTTAAATTAAGTTTATGACGATACTATTCAATTTAAACAAAATGGACAATCCAGCTTTTGTAAAAATTACGGTTCAAAACCCATTGCAGTTTTAGTGAATTTCCTCATAAAGTACCATCGTTACTCCCATCGCTCACCAATATTTGAGGGAGGCCTAGTTGACATGCCAATTGTAGAAAATAAGTGTCAGGTTGCTGATAGTAACGTAAATATCTGTAAAGTAAATAGTTTCTGTAAACAAATTGTAACGACGAAAAATTTGCTGAGTAGTAAGAAACCGTTTTTTAAATTTATTTTAACAATCGGGTTAAACCCCCCCCCCCCACGTCTGCAACGGTATCTAGGAGGTGGGGAGAAAGAGGCTTGGCGTCATATGTGAGGAGGGGGGCACTGACTTGCCACCCCACCTCTAGAGGCGGCAGCAGAGAACGGCTGGGCATTAACCTTTTGTCAAATACTATTTACAAATTATCATACCTGTAAGTTACGGATGTGTGGTTACATTTAAGCTTAACTAATATTATTTTACAAAACAATACGTATTTTCTGACATGATTATTTTTGGACTGTATGTTAATGAACATTAACCTTAGGCCTGCTATTATTATTATTATGAATTGAAACTTACAGATTGATTGAAATAACAAATTAATGGACAAATATTCAAAAAGATAATTACTTTATATTTGTTTGAATATCTTAGTTTTTTTGATCCGTTTTTAAAACAGAGACCGAAAAATATATGATATTTAAGAAGCGGCTTTGATTCTTAAAAACATACGATCACATTTTGACATGTTGTGCTTGAAAGTTCACATACCCCTTGTGTATGAATAAGCTATTTATTAACTAGACCCTATTTACCTTTACATCTTGGTTGTTTTCTGGTTTGTTAGAGCTTTCTACAGTAGAGGTTTTGGGGCCAGTTTTCTGATCCGTTTCTGAATTCTGTAAACATTTAATTTTGGTAAGACGCTTTTAAAATTTGGTACGTATAGAAAGAACCCTTAATCAATATTAAATGTTTAATTTTCATTTTATATTTTGCGGTTTCACTAATTCTCTTAGTTCGTACTATTACAATCATGCTTTTTGTTGTACAAAGAGACAATATATATTTGTAAGTAAAAATATTTAAGTCATTATTTAGTTAAGGTCTTTAAGTAAATTATGGATATTACACTTACTTGATACGATTATACATAATTTGTAACTAATTATGTGCTGTGTGAATAACACGTAAATAAATAAATAAATGTCTTTATTAAGCGTTTCTCTGGTACACCAGCTTTTCAGAACAACTTTCGTGAATATGCCAAATATCTTATTCTACTATTTGGCCGTTATATACTTAGACAATAATATTTTTTTTTGTATACATATCTTTAAGTTTTTCTTTAAATGTTTTGCTAGATGCAACAACCTTCAGGCCGTCGGGTATTAGACGTATTAGACTCGATATTTAAATTAGGAGAAATATATTTTCTTATGTATTGTGGAGAAGTGAAACTTATCTCAACTGTCAATGTAACAAATTTATGAAAACATTTAAAATCAGGAAAACCCAATGCATTAATAAAGTAACTGTTGGTATCAGTATTTACCCCATTCCCATGTTGAGCTAAAAGCCAGTTTTGGAAAGAATATACAGGGTGTCCCACGTAATGTGTCTCAAATTGATTACGGAAAAACGGCTTAACGTCCTAGGATAAAATAAAACTATTTCCCGCTAAATCAGAACCCCAAGGAATAACGTAAGAATATTTTTTACATTTTTCGATACAGGGTGTGCCAAAAAAACACCCGTCATTTGGGTTTAACACTATTGGCCCCAATTCATTTAGTGTTAAACCCAAATAACATGCATTTGATATAGGAAAATTAGGTTTTTAGTTATTTAAATAAAAACAAAAAAAAACAAATAAGAAGTAAGCTTAAATTACACAGTTGTTAAGAATTAAAAAAAAACCTATAAAACGAAGTGTCACTTGATATATGTTGCTTATGAAAATTTTAAACAATGGGCATTTGCAAAATTTCAAAAACTAACTTTTTTGGAATATTTAAAAATTTCAAAATATCGTTACTTGTAGCATTTTACAGTAAAGCTAAACTCATAACGAGTAAGAAAATTCAACGGGAGAAGGGCTAAGTGCATTGGTATATGAAACACAGAGTCATAAAAGCATACTGATTTTTCCCACAAAAAACTGCCACCGTTTTGAAACGGAAAAAGGTAATAGCTTTTCTGTTTTTGCCAAAATGATTGTCTATAAAATACCTTTAAGGTGATGTATAACATGGCATATATTTACTTTTGAAAATTCCGAGATTCAATCTAGTGACCCTCAGTTCTTGGCACACCCTGTATCAGGAGTATGTTGAAAAGTATTTTTACGTTATTCTTAAAATGGTTTACAATACCTGCATATAGTAATCCTTTGTTGCTGATTTAGGCAACTAGTTTCGGTTCTTGTTTTGAACCATCTTCAGGCCTCAAGGTGTCAAGTTATCACTTCATTCGTAGGTCGTTAACATAGTGCAATAAATAAAACATATACAAAACACGATACACGGAACGGTATATGTTTTATTTATTGAACTCTGTTAACGACCTACGAATGAAGTGATCACTTGACACCTTGAGGCCTGAAGATGGTTCAAAACAAGAACCGAAACTAGTTGCCTAAATCAGCAACAAAGGATTACTATATGCAGGTATTGTAAACCATTTTAAGTATAAATACAGTAATCCGGAGGCTAAACAACTATTTTTAAAATTTACGTTATTCCTTGGATTTAGCGGGAAATAGTTTCATTTCATCCTTGTACCTTAAGCCATTTTTCCATAATCAATTTGAGACACCTTCCGTATGACGGTATATGTTGTTTATAAAATCCATAGACAGAGGTAGGTGATGTAGTCTTGATACTGATAATAAGGGATTTGTTGGATAAAACTAACGTGCAACTTTGATTATTTAAAAATTATTTCCTATTTGGACACAACTCACAGGCCCGTTGGGATAACTTTCTTGTTCAGGCTTGTTTGTTGCAGAAGATTCGGTTAAACCATTTTGTCTATCTCCTGCTGTACTTGGAAGCTGAAAACATGTAAGATGTGAGTTTAATGTGGATTGAACACACATTTGTGTAGCTAGTTGCTGCGTAAGTATAGAAGAGGAAACGGACTTTCCTTTCAACTCATAAACTATGAATAAAAGATTTTCACACAAACCCGATTTTGATTGAATTAATGTTATGGCCCATTTTAATTCAAAGTTAATGAATGAATGCATTTAAAGAAACCCCCACTATTGTGAAAAATACGGTTAAAAAATTATTGAAGTTTTTGGGATTTCCCCAAAAAGTAACTTACTTTATTCATTTCCTTTAAATTGAAAAGGACCGTAACATTATGTATTCATCAGTTACTTCAACAATGTATTTTGAAACGGCAACCGTACGAATGTAGGCAATTTAAGCCAAGTATGAATGGAGATGAGTGTAGGATGAGTGGTGTGGTCTTGTAGTCTTGTTAGTGACCGAGGCCAAAATTTTTCCTTAGACTCGGCTGTTAATTAATAGCCCATACAGCCAATGGCAACTAAGGGATTTCAGGTTAAAGTGGAATCCAAATTACATTTTTGCCTTGTAATTTACGAATTGGTCTAATTATCAGGTCAGTACTGTGGACAGTCGTAGTACTCACTAGTGCAGACGTTAATCGACAACAGGGAGTACCGCATCCACAGTGCGTGCCTATAAATATCCACAATTCGTGACTACCACTTATCAATGATTAGGGTCGTTGAAAAGCTAATGGGAGAAAGCTTGTAAAATGTTGCTGATAGTAATGTAAATATTTCTAGAGTAAATAGTTTGTAGTCAAATCCTTTGATTTTTTTTCAAGGTATTCCACAAAAAATATTTACAAAGTGTATAAACTCCTATTCTTATTATCTAATTTCATCCTTTACAAAAAAGCTTTTTAGGCAGTATATACATACAGTAAATGATCATTAAATGCTTGGATGTTATACTTTGCCAGAAACCAAAAATTCTTTGTTCCTTTAAAAAAAGGAGGTTAAAAGAAAGTTTTTGTTCTTTAAATTATTACAATCACTTTTTGGCATCTTGTACTAAGATAGTATACACTTCCCCTATATATACTACAAATTTTTATATATATATAAAAACTCAATTTTTATATATATATATATATATAAATAAGTTATTTTTTTATCTAAGCTCAACTTACCACTTCGTCCTGGTTGGTTTTTGGATTCTTAAAGCTCGCTACAGATGAGGTTATGGGGCCAGTTTTCTGATCCGTTTTTGAAGTCTGTAAAAATGTAACCTTGATATTAACTGTCGTTTTGAATCCATTTGTGGTATTGTATTGCTACTTTGCTACTTAGCTTGTTCATTATGAGGTAAAACTAGCTGTATATTTTGAAATATGTATTGAATCTTTAAGACTGTAATAATTCAATTAAATCTGTTGGATCCTATTTACGATTGGTTGTACATTTTGAACGAACCCTTAAATATGATTAAGGATTCATCTCACAATTAATTCTAATGGTCATATTCAGTTCTCGTGGAGCAATAAACTTTTTAATAGATAAACAAACTATATATTTTTGTAAGGTAAAAACATTTACGTGTTTTCTTAATGTATAACCTTTCGGCTGCCATATTTTTCACGAGGTACGAGTATTACTATTTTATGAAATAAACAATATCTGGAACAAATAATTTTTTTAACTAAGTGCTGTGTGAGTACAACTATTTGTTATTAGATTAATGTTACCAAACAAAAACATATCTTTCAATGGTTTATGGTTTAAGTTAGACTTATCACAACTTTTATTAATGCAATTTTTTTATGTAGAAATGTAAAAATAATAAAACCCAATGAATAGAGTTGAATGTCGCTAGAAAAAGTGATTCCATTCCCAAGTTGAAACTCAAGACAGTTTTGGAATGAAAATTGACGAAGTTTAATTAAGCTACCAAGAATGCGATGAAGAGGTTTTAAAATACTTCTATCGAATAAAGATTGTTTTTCTTATTTAGTTTCAACTCACATGCGTCTTTGGAGGCGCTGAACTCTCTTGTTTAGGCGCTGCACTCTCTAGTTCAGGCGCTGCACTCTCTTGTCCAGGCGCTGCACTCTCTTGTCCATGTGCTATTGATGCAGAAGAGTCGGTTGAATCTATTTTCCTGTCTGCCGCTGTATTTAAAGACTGTAAACATATACAGCTCTGAGTTTAATGTGGAAAACAACATTTTGCTACATATATAGAGGAGGAAACGGATTTTTCTATCACTTTCTCCCGCTGTACATGGTATATGGAGAAAGTATTTATGTCATCATCATTTTCGAGTATAGATTTTGAAGTGATGTGTGTGTGTTTGAGTGTGGATCCATTCATATCTATATATACTACACCTGAGGGCTGATTGGATTAAATTTAGCTTGTGGATAGTAAAATTATATCTCCAGCTTATTTTAATTTTGATTATTAATTTTTTTTTTCAATAAAATCCCATAATGTTACAATGTATTTTCGCAGAAAAGCCTAGTTTAGTTTTAATTAAGTAAGTTATAAATTATAAATTCCTACTATTAATATATTTCATCCTCATCGAAAAGCTTTAGGTAATATTTAAAACAATCTACGAACCATTCTATAAAACGCTTGGATTTTATAATTTACTGGTAACATAGAAATATTCCATCTCACTATCAAAATATATGTTAGGGAAATATTGTAAACTTATTTAAATTAGTGACATTGATTATGCCATTAATATGAAACTGGGCTTTTTTCCGAACATTACTGGTATTTTAAACAATGTATAGTAAGTAAGGGATGTGTCGTTAAGTTTAAGTTTTACAATAAGTATTATTTTACAAATAAAAATTTATTTTCGGAAATTATGTATTGTCTCCTAACACAAATTTACCTTATTATTATTTTGTTTAACTTTTAACAGATTAATAAGTTATACAAAACATTACTAATATTTTGGTAATGTCTAAGTTTATTTTATACATTTCGGGAGCAGTGACTGCAAGATATTGTTGATTTAAAACACGGTCTTGGTTTTTGAAAACATAACTTTTTCAAACGTTGTGCTCAGCTGGTTCAATATCCCCCTTTTTGAATACAATAGAAACGTACTAGAACTTATTGAACGTATTGAATACATATTACGTACAGTACATGACATGGATACGATAATTTGATACATAGTTCACATACAACAATGGTCATACGACCGTCTGCTGGGTTGGCATAATGTCCATTCAATATTAATAACATTGTCCCACATATATCGACATACTGAGCACTAAAACAAAATAAAATAACACTTCTTTAGGCAACACATATACATACATATATACACATACACATGTATGCATACATGCACATATATGTATACCGTAAACATATTGTAATTACATCGTCTATAATCATTCAAAAATGGTTTTTAAGATAACAAAATTTAAAAATTAAAAGCCCTAACTAACTCCCATCTAAGTTTCCATGCAATTAAAAAAATAATAAGCTTCCAAGGCCCCGCCAATCCTTCTCATTCAAATAATCCACAAACTCCTTATATCGTATTTTCGGTTTCCCAAACTACAAGAGACGCAAGTCATTGAACACAGGGCAACTAGCCACAAAGTGTAAAAGAGATTCATTCTCGTTTAAATTACACAAGGAACATGTGTGGTTTTTGTAGACAATCCATGGTTTATAGTTGAGATCTATAAGCTTTTCTCTACATTTTATCATCCAAGAAATGGTTCGGTTGTCTAAACCAGTTTCAAAGAAGCTATTGTTGCCAAGGTCAAAGTCAACGACGAGGTATTGAGAATGTTAAGCTGAAGTACGCGCTCTGCCTAGACACTCAGCTCTCCAGCTATCTCTTGATGCAATTACGCCCCTAACTAATTGAGACTTTAACCTACTGTGGTTTCCCTTCAAAACGAATAAATATCCCCCTCAATGACGAATAAGCTATTTCATTAATATCTAGACTCAATTAACCAACTGCGTCCTGGTTGTTTTCTGGTTTGTTTAAGCTATATACGAATGAGGTTATGGGGAGGTATTCTGATCCATTTCCAAAGTCTTTGGAAAAATAATCTTGACATTAACGGTTTTTTTTTAGCTCTTTTTGCTCTCTTATTTTGGCTGTGTTAAACTTATACCCCTATATCCACTGTCAATGATACCAAACGTGGAAGTAAAAAATTGTTAAACAAAATGTATATACGATCGACTATTGATAAATTACCGTTGGAATAAAAATAGAAGTAGCTGTATTTAGCAGTTTTGAGACCAAACTAACTTATGAATATTAAAAATCAAAATCACTTTTTACAATTTAGATTAAACTTACAGGCGGAGTTGGAGAACTCTCTTCTTTAGGCGCGTTTGTTGCAGCAGAGACAGTTGGATGGTTTACTTCATCTTTCGCTGAACTTATAGGCTGTAAAAATGTAAAGCTATGAGTTTAAAGTTGATTGAACACTATTAGACAATTTTTACATTACTATAATCAACGGAGTTTTTTTCACTTTCTCTTGTTTTTTACAAATTTTTCAAGTTCGAGTTTTTGGTGGAAATAATAGTTTTCGTTCTCCCTGAACCTAAATATGGGTTTTGAAGTGATGTCTGTTAATGTGCGAATAATAAATTATTTTATCTCAAGTTGTTTTTTTATTTAGGTTTTAATGGTTGTTTTTCTATGAAACCAAATAGTGAAAAAATAGGATTCTTATACAAGACTAAATATAATTACACTTTATTATATTGTGCTCTTTTAATATTTAAACGTTTGAGCCCCAATCGCTTTTCAAAATACAGTTGAAAAGGTATTGCGAGATTTTGTGAAGCGTAATATTGCGTCCCACAAACTATTATCATATTAACTCCCACTTTTATATATCCTGGTTCTTAAAAAAAACTTCACTTTTTTAGATGTTGAGCTCAGATAGGTCACAAGCCCCTTATGAATGAATAAGTAATTAATTGTATAGAATTAACGTACCACTTCGTCCTCGTCGTTTTCAGGTTTGTCAAAGCCTACTACAGATGAGGGTATGGGAGGGGTTTTCTGATCCGCTCCTGAAGCCTGTAAAAATGTAACTTTTGTTACCTGTTGCAAACATTCCCCTATTGTTTGCCATGAAGTGTTCAAATCAGGTATGGTAATGTAATATAAGCAAAACTCCGGAGCACCAGGAAAGCGCTCAGTGCATTCCCTGAGGTAAAAGTACCCAGGGAAAGTGCTGGGGTAAAACTTTTCTTTAAGTATACTATCAATTGACTTTACTATTAACAATTAGTAGTATTGTAGAGTTTCAATAAAACTTATCTCAAACCTCGATAATTAAAATTTTGAATAAAGAGTTTAAAAACAATAATACTCAATGTATTAATACAATTGACTATTAAATAAATAAGTAAATAAGTAAGGTCTTTATTCATGAGCAAATTTCAGTTACAAAACTGTTTTAAAAATTGAATAAATAGCAATAGTTAAATCAATAGTTTATGAAATTTAAATAAGATTAATTACAAATTCTTCTGGCGATTCTTAAAATTTTTGTAAGACCGTCCTTTTAGTGTGCAAGGAAGTACATTGTATTGAGCTGGCCCGAAGTAGGAAAACCCCCTTTCTACAAGCATCAAGAACAATCCTTGATATGCCAAGCAACGTCCTTACTAGTTCAGCGCTCTCTCATGGCCGACCTCGCTTTCAGTTTTTCCTTCAAGTACTGCGTGTTTTTCCTCAGTGACCAGTGTTTTGTGGACGATGCATGCAACCTGCTTATCACAGATCTCTCGGACGGACATTGTATTTCACATTCTACGGTGACTTGTGATATGATCATATTTTGTAAGGTTGTATACAACCCTTAGGGAGCAATTCTGGAGCCTGTGATGTATTGTGATCTGTTCCTATGATAAACTGTATCCGAACACAGGTAAGCAGTAATTTAAGGTTGAGAAAATTTGGTTGGGAAAATAAGGTTGGGGATTTGACTAACCTCAACTTGAATTTTGCTGAGAGTAATGTTCTAAACCTATTAGTCACGTTTAATTTTCCAACAACACGTTGGCTTATCTGTTTGATATGGTTAAAAAAACCAGCTGTCAGTAAATTGTCACTCCAAGTATCTATTTTTTTATTTTAGCGAATTTCCCTATAGGGAAGTAGCTATTACCGTAGGTCTCATGGTAAGACTTAGGCCCGGGACCGATTTACTTTTTCATTTTGATGTCCCCAGAGGCCAAAAACACCATTCGTTCAAATTTTTATATATGTATATATATATATATATATATAGGTATATATATAGATTTATATATATATGTGTCCGTGAACACGATAACTTGAGTAATTTTTATCCGATTTTGATGAAATTTGGTTTGAAGGTGTAATGCGGGATAAACTTGAATGAGTTCGCGATCCAGCATGATCGGACCATGGGAACAGGGTTTTATGGGGGGTTTTATGGGGTAAAAATTGGTTTTTCTCACTTTTGACCCTCAAAACACAAAATTTCCCAATTTTTCTCTAATCCTTCTTAAAGAGCTTAAAAAAACAAACAATTCAGTATGTCAAAGTGTTTTTGTACGGTTATTGGTTACGGAGAAAACTAAAAAAATTGTAAATTTAAAATTCCCATGTTATTCTTATGGAGAATATTGTAACATGTTGTAGTTTGCTTGATTATGGATATCTTTTGATCAAACTTGGCAAATATATTCATTTTCTACTAAGCAATAATTATTTTACTTAAAACACACACTTTATTAGTTTCCTTGTAGCAGCAAACCTAGGTACTCGTTAAACCTTATGTTATTTAAATAGATCGATTGAAAATCAATTCAGCCAAATGGAAATTCGCTTAGACGGCAGGTTTGCTGCGGCGGGGGTATTTATCTATAGCTCTGAATTATTAACTGTGACTTTGAGGCCGTGTTTTTTCAGCTGCTCATAGATTGCTGCATTGACAAAGAGCGTAGCGGAAAATTTTTCAGGGTCTTAACCCATGGTCTCTAGACCATGCACAAACCTTTGGAAGGTCACTTATATGTTGTAATGCTTTCCTGACCAATGTAGGCTGGTATGATGAGAATATTTGGCAGTCATAAGGATAAGAATAGATAATCCCGAAATCCAATACTGATTCAATACCTACTAAATGCAGATTAAACAAGGCAGGAGAGCTGGGAACAGGAGACAAGGGGGCTCTGGACCAGGCGACTGATACAGCAAGTCCAACCTTGGGTTAATCGGTGGTGCGGAGAGGTAAACTTCTACCTCACCAAATTTCTGACGGGTCACGGCTTTTTCCGGTCGTACTTGTTCAGGATGGCAAAGCCGTGTCACCCGATTGCATATACTGCCCAGGCATTCCCGATGACGTGGAACACACTTTCTTCCACTGCCAGCGTTGGGAAAGGCCCCGCTTGGAGGCTCAACAGTTCATAGGACTGCTGTCGGTGGACACGGTTATACCGATGATGATGGAGGGTGAGGACAATTGGACCTGTGTGTCACATTACATCCAGAGTGTTCTCCGCGCCAAGAAGCTTGTTCTTGACCGGGATGTGGTGTAGGTAATAAAAAAATAATAATAATGCCAGAAACGGTGCGAGCCCTGTGGGCTTAGGTCACATGTTGGCCTGAATTGAAGTAATGTGACAAACAATTCCAGGTCTGTGTGCAACAGAGCAGAGGGGGTTTTTAGTGAGTAGTCTGATTAGTGAGTAGAATTCAGGAGTCTCAGGAAAATAACGGCTAAAGCTATTTTTTTCAACTTGACTAAAAATGTTAAAATAAAAAATCCAAGACAGTTAGATTTAAAATTTTTTTATATCTCTTTTAACTTTCGATTAGTTAGACAAAAAATGTAGGCCAAGAAAAATTAAAAGTGAACAATTAATATAAACACTTTTTGTAAAAAATATTCAACTTACAGACTCGGGCGGAGTGATGGCTGGCTGTGGTAAGCTTGGTGCAGGCGAGGACTTTGAATCTTTGTTATCAGCACCCGAGGCAATACTGGGAAGCTACAATAATGTACATTTGAAATTCATTAAACATTTTACGCTAGTTTATAAACATAATTACTTTAAATTTTTTTACCTCTGATGTTTTTAGTTGCCTATTTAAAATTTGATGTTGATAATAGTTTTTCATCAACCACCGATGCGAAATACGCCTCAACTGTGGCATCTTTGGAGCAAGTTACCATATTTCTAAAGCAATATTACTTATTTACAAAACTGATTCTAATGTCTTGTGCACTCTTTTATAATTTAATTGAACTGTTGATTAAAAAAATAAATTAGGTTATTATTTTTTATCTTTGTTATTGTTTTGATTTGTAATTAAATACAAAGTTTCCTTAGTACTCTCTAGTTTTAATATTTGGTTGGTTATTTGATACTAAGCACAATTTATCAATTTTTAATGGAGTTTTAGAATAACTCCTGTAAACCGAGTTATTTTATACTAAAAGTGGACATTTAGGAAAGTCGGCGAAACTTTTGTAGCTATTATTTTGAACTTTTGGTCGACCTTTTTTCAACCGACTTCCCCACTACCAACAAAAGGAGGGGGTATTCAAATGGTTTGTGGCAATGTTTTTTTTCGTTTTATTTTATGTGATGTTATACATGATTTTAACCAATATATTGTTGGTTGGAATTAGTTTTAGATTAATTTTACCATCTATAACATTTTTATTTGCACTTAGCAGTATTTCAAAGTTTAGGACAAATCTCGATGATTACAATTTCAAATAAAGATTTTAAAAACAGTAAAACCCAATGTATTTACACAATTGACTATTGATAAAAGTAGTTACTCCATTCCCATGCTGAAGCTGTTACGAGTTTTGAAGTGAAAATATACGCTGTATGTTTGAGCCACAAACAGAGTGCGCTGAGAAGGTTTTATTACTAAATATTTTATTACTAAAAGGAACGTCTTTTAACCAAACTAGATTGGAACTTCGATTATTTAAAAAAGAGATATGAATCATTACTATTTCCTATTTGGAAGCAACTGACAGGTGAACCACGCCCTCGCACCTGCACACAGGCAACGACTTGTAAGCGTGATTCCATGTGCAGGGACGAGGAGCGGCTCACGGAAATTTACCAAAAGACAGGAAAAACCGTGGAGGAAGGTCCAAGAACAACGTGCCATTTGAGAGAAACAAGCTGTAATAACAATTAACAACAATACATGTAACTTGCTCTCGAAAGACTTCAAAAATTGTTAAATTATCCATCTAGCCTACTAACTTACTGTAAATTCTTTAATCGTCAAAATATGTTCAGTTTTGAATTTAATTAAATTTTACTTTCATACTAAAAGAAATTTTGCCAAAAAATTACAACCAGATAACCTGCACACGGAGCTAGGTTAACAAAAACCTCACTATGCACAACAGTCGGTATACACATGTTCACTGTGTGCAGGCGCTCTGGACGTCATAGGACAGCGCGGAGCTATTGGACGTCATGCAACTGGCTATGTGTGCAGGCGCTCTGGACGTCATAGGACAGCGCGGAGCTATTGGACGTCATGCAACTGGCTATGTGTGCAGGCGCTCTGGACGTCATAGGACAGCGCGGAGCTATTGGACGTCATGCAACTGGCTATGTGTGCAGGCGCTCTGGACGTCATAGGACAGCGCGGAGCTATTGGACGTCATGCAACTGGCTGTGTGGTATAACACCTACTTTTTAAAGAGTGTAAAGTGCGCTGTTTCACAGCTACCAATCTTATGACGTCCAGAACTTGTATAAGACAACGTTTATTGCAGTTACTATTCTTTTAAACTTGATAATATTTGAACATCGTGCAACTTTAAACTTTTTTACATTGGTTGTCTGTGAGACAGCTCGTGAATTTTATTTTGAACGTGGGTAAAGCATAAACATGTTCCAAATTTATGGAATGTTGAAAACCCAGTGATGTTATTATATACCTTCTATGAGACCTGCATCTACATTTAAAGCTTAAAACCTTCTCTCTAATAGAGAGGTATAGTTCTAACTAGTGATAAAGTGGGATCAAACCAAAAAGGCAGTTCACTTAAATTTCAAGTAAGCTGACTAAACAATTAATTTAAATAACTATGAAAATTTCAAACTAAAACTGCTTTGAGTTTTAACGGATGGTTTTTAGGCCTCTGGGGACATCCAAACAAAAAAAGTAATTTGGTCTCAGGTCCAGGTATTACCATAAGACCTACGGTAATAACGTATTCAAAAGTAATTTGGTCTCAGGTCCAGGTATTACCATAAGACCTACGGTAATAACGTATTCCCAACTTTTAAAATTCGCTAAATACATTATATTTATTATTTTAAATAACAATTAACTATCGAAAATTATTACATAGTGCATATATAAGTAAAATGTGAGACGATTACCAATGGATTTTTGTTCCAATAACGTCCGGCGTTCGGAAGACCCGGAATAGTCTGGAATATATTTTTAACATTAAATACCTGCACAAATGATAAACCTCCAACTTTCAAACCTTTAGTCACCGGGTACTTACCACTAGTTACTAGCCACTGGTGGCTAGCTTTTAGTCAAGGTTCACTAGCATCGGGCTAAATAGCCAATAGCTACTATTTACTAGCCACTGGTCGCTGGCCAAAAGTCCTTGGTCATTAGCCACTAGTAACAACTAGTCATAGTCGACAGTCACTAGTCATGAACCACTATCGTATTTATTCGTCATACTGCAATTAAACAGCTTTTTTCATACATGTGTTGCAGGCCCAAAGCAGCTCATTTTCTCCCTAGGGAGTAATTAGAGTTTTTAGTTTTTAAAGAGTTAAAATCAGCTGCTGTCAATTCAGTTGTAATTTTTTATTTTAAACAATCACATGCATCAAAATTACATATCGATTGTTTAACGATTGTAGCTTATTGTTGCCTCATTGTAAATATTTTTACATATCGATGGTATAATACTATAATGGATAATACGATAATGTGTAATAATGTGTATTACGATGTAACACAATCGTAATAGACTAAACGGTTAAATCACTAACTAAACCCAGCTTGTTTCCGTTAGCAAATTAAATTGAAAACAAGCTAGAAGTAATTTTGATAGGTTATCAATGAAAACTATTTTTGTTTTCTAACATGGTTTGTTCAAATATTGATGCAATATGAGGAAAAATACAGTTCATCACACAGGCCAAAAGTGTCTTTTCAACCCCCTCTCATTTTCCGACCTCGCCTTTGGCGATCATAAAACTTGAGCTGGGGTAAAAAAGAGTCACTTTACGTCATGGTGGTTAAATACACAATTTTATCAGTTATTGCAAATATTTGCCTTGTTGTATATAGTTCGACATATCGATATAATAATGAACATCATCACTAACGTGTTAGGCGCAATAGTTTAATCACTAACTAATAAGCAGCTAACATTAGCAAAATTTAAATTGATTTGGAAGTTTTTGAGAGAGGTTTTCATTACATGAAAAATATTTTCATGTCGTAACTTTGTTTGGTTAAAAATTTAGCATCTTGACAAAAATTATAGTTCATCACACGGGCACATGTTGTATTTTCAATAATTTTGACTTATTTCCTCTCCTTATCTTTGCATCGATCGTAATACTAGTGTTCGGGCCAAAATTAGTCACATTACTCCCTAGTTATAAAATATATTATTAGAGCTACTCAATAATTTAATAACTCAATAACTCGTTTATTGAACCAAGTAGACACAATTACATGTATAGGTTAGGTCAAAATAATATAATATGCATTGGAATTGAACTTAAAATAATAAAATTAACTTAAACATACTTTTTACAAATCAATCTGTCTAAAGGAAAATTAAGATAAATAAGATTCTAGCCGTCAGTCAGGAAGTCACGGACGCTGCAGTAGCATTTATTTAATAGAAAAGATTTTAACTTTCTTTTGAATTTCAGATGGTCTGACTCTGCCTTTAGATGCGTTGGAAGGTGGTTAAAGATATTTACTGCATTGTAACGGAGATTTTTTAAAAAGTTTGTACAGTGGACAGGGACTTGAAGATTATAAGAAGTTCTTAAATTGTATGCATGGATATGGGAATTGTTGAACTTGTCGATGTTTTGTTTTAGGAATAACAAGGTTTTGTAGATGTAAAGTGATGGAAACGTTAAGATGTTTGCAGTTTGAGAAAAAGGTTTGCAGGTTTGTCGTCTTTTTAAAGAAAATATAGCTCTAATTGCCCGCTTCTGCAATCGGTTTCTGCAATTTATTTAGCTAATTTATTAAGATCGGCAATGTACCAAAATTCTAAGCTAACGAGCTCCAAGAGCTGTGTAGTTAGATGAAAATGTAGTTTATCAACTACGTAATGACCAAATTGAACAATATTATTTTAAATATTCAACTTACAGACATGGGTGGAGGGACATGTGGTAAGATCATTGCAGGCGAGGACTTGTCGACACTCGATGCACTGGGATGCTACAATAATGTACATTTGAAATTCATTAAACATTTACGCTAATAAACATGATTACTTTAAATTGTTTTACCTTTGATGTTTTTAGATGCCTTAGCAATTTGTTCTTGATATAGCTTTTCATTATCCACTAATGCGAATTACGAGTGATTTTACAACAAAAGTGGCCATTTAGGTAATTCAGTGAAACTTTAATATGAAATCATTGCTCAAATTATTGCCACTTTGATGCAATGTTATACATGATTGAAAACCAATATATTTTTGGTTAAACATAATTTTATCTTCATTTTACCATATATACAACATTTGCTTTTAACACTTAGTAGTGTTGCAGAGTTTCAGTATAAATTATCTCAATCAAAATAATTAATTATAATTTTTAATAAAAAAGCAAAAGCAGTAAAACCCAATGTAGTTGAAAACAAAATTGACTATCGATAAAAGAAGTGACTAAATTAGTTTTAAATAAATACATCATAATACAAGGGCTAGCAATTAATTTTCACCATTTTATTGGAATGAAGTTAACAATTTAAATCAATGTAAGTTCTATCACCTGATTTGTATCTATTAAAAAAATAATCTTTTTAGGCTACTACAAACAAACGATAATTTCAACAAACGCGCTTCATGACTTAGGTTCTCATTTCTTCGATATTTACATATTTTTCCAATTAAAGGGAAATCGAAAAAAAAACATTAATGTAGTTATAAACCATTATATACCTGCTTCTACATTTAAAGCTTAAAATCCCTAGGGTGAAATATACCTTATCTCTCATAGAGGGGTACAGTTCTAACTAGTGATAAGGTACCCAATATATGGTTTTAAGGTTCAACTAAAATAGTTTCGGTTTGTACCATTTTGATTACTGATACCTGCATAACAGTTAATCCTCATATGATGGCAAGCACATAAATAGAAACAAACGATATAACTACTTATTTCTGACATCCTCACAGTTAAAACAATGACTGGCCAACTAATTAAATGAATTTATGTTTATTGGAGAAATGACCATGTTTGTAATGCAATATTAAGTTTACTGACTAAACAGTTATTATTAATGAATATGAACATTTCAAACTGCAAGGGCTTTGAGTTTGAACGTATAGTGTTTTGGTCCGTGGGGACATTCCAACAAAAAATCCATTAAGTTCTAGGATTATATAGGACATAGGTCTTATCTTAAGACCTATGTTAATTACTTATTCCAAACTCGTGAAATTTACTAAACATTTTTAGGTTATAATTGCCATTAATAAAATCAACTATTGATTAATATTAAATTATGCATATATTATCAAAAATATGTTATGTTTACCACTTCATTTGTTCCGGGTATCGGCCGTGGTTCAGGAGCCTGAGTAAACAAAAATATATTTTTAAACTTAAATATCAACATAACTGATAAACCTATACATGCAGAAAAACCTACACAAACTTTTAGTTACTAGCTACTTATCTTTAGTCACTTGGTACTAATCCTTAGTCACTAGCCACTGGTAGCTAACATTGAGTCAGTGTCCAATAGCCATTAGGCTCTGACCACTATTTACTAGGCACTGGTCACTAGCCACAAGCCCGTGGTCACTAGTAAATTAACAACTAGCCCCATAAATAAAATGAACTATTGACCATTATAACATCATGCATATATTAGTAAAAACAGTTGTCGTTTACCTGTGTTCCCCGTCCGAGTTTCGCCCATGCGGAAATAGGTATCTGCAATATATTTTTTTTTTAATTAAATTTCAACATAACTGATAAACCTCTAAGTGTCAAATTTATAGTCACTAGTTACCAGCTACTTATCTTAAGTCGCTCGTTACTAATCACTAGTCACTAGCCACATTCAGTCAATGTTCACTACCCACTAGCCCCTAACAATGGTTCATATAACATTCACGATAACATAAACGATTTAGATATACATATTATTATCATTGTCATTGTTATTCATAACCGTTCTGCATTGTTATTGTTATGTTATAGTATTATAGCTATTATTGTTGATTGATTGTATTGATGCAATTGTTGATGAAATGTTGTTTTGTTGTATAGTTTCTAAGTCAGTCTTGGAGTTTATATAATCTTATTTATAATCTTAACTGATTGTTATTATTGTAAATGGCATTGCCGTGGAAAATAAAAATTAATAAATAAATGGTTGGGTGCTGTAGGAGCCATTAGCCACTAGCCACTTGTAGCTATAACATTGAGTGAGTGTTCACTAGCCACTAGACAATAGCCATTAGCAACTTACCACTATTTACTAGCCACTGGTAACTGGCTACATGCCCGTGGTCACTAGTCACTTAACAACTAGCCCCATAAATAAAATGAACTATTGACTATTATAATATCATGCATATATTAGTAAAAGATTTGTTGTTTACCTTGGGTATTCTCGGTCCGGGTGTCGGCCCTGTGGTAGGAGGTATCTGCAATATATTTTTTAAATTAAATTAAAAAAAAAAAATGATATGCCTCTAATTTGTATCAGTCGTTGCTTATTGTAAATAGTTCGACATATCGATAGTTTAAAGATCTTTTAAAATGCAATCGTTGTAGTAAAGACGAAACGATTGAACCAATTACTAAGCAGCTGCTTTAGGATTTATTTTAATTGGTTATCCATAAATGAAAACTAATATAGTTTTGTAGCATAGTTTGGTCAAATAATAATGCAATATGATGCAAAATATAGTTCACCATCCGGGCAAAAAGTCTCAAGTCTTTTTCCAACACTCACTCCTTTTCCGACGTCTAAAAGAGTCACTTTAAGCACTAATGATAAAATATACTATTTAGGTTTTAGGGAGTAAAAGTTAGCTGTTGTTAGCTCAGTTTTAAATTTTGTTGTAAGCAAACGCATACTAGAGTATATAACGATACATGATACGAAAATATGCATAGCTTATTTCTCATTATTTGATGCTTATTGTTGCCCTCTTGTCAATAGTTCGACATATCGATTGTATAATGAACACTAATTGTATTATAATGGGCTAAATAATTTAATCACTTACTAAACAGCTGCTTGTTTGGATCAGCAAAGTTTGATAAGCTGGAAGTAGTTTTGAGAGGTTTTCTTTACATGGCAAGTATTTTTGTTTTGTAGCTTTGTTAGGTTAAACATTTTGCATCTTGACGAAAAGATATATTTTATCACACGGGCAAACGGTGTATTTTTACCTTTCACTTATTTCCCGACCTCAGCTTCACCTCGGTCATAAAACTGGGGTTCAGGTCGATAAGAGTCACTAGTTATGAAATATATAACTAAATAGCTAATTTGTTAAGATCAGAAATGTACAAAAATACGTACAGAGCTTCAAGAATTTAGTAGTTTGACATGAATATGGTTTTTCAAAAACGAGATAACCTAGTAATATGAACACTATTTATTAAAAATATTCAACTCACAGTCACGTGTTCTGGCTGTGGTAAGCTCACTGGAGGCGAAGACTTTGATTTGTTGTCATCATCGCCTGGTGCACTGGAAGGCTGTCAAGAACGTGAATTTGAAATGTATTGAACATTTAACGTGAGTATACACACATGACTAAATTAAATTACTGTGTTACCTTAGATGTTTTTAGTTGCTTTTTTGTTGATTCTCTCTGAAGCAATATTGCGTATTAACATCACTGATGAGAATGTATCAATATTTCATAGGGGTTCACAAACATTGTGGTCCTTTATAGAAAGTCGTTTATACTACACAGCTACAGTGAATATGTAGCTATTGGTTTGAACAGGGTCGATTTCGATGTCATACATGATGTAAAACCTATTTATTGTTGGTTAACGATAATTTTAGCTTAATTTTATACTACTGAGACTAACTGTAAACACTTTATTGAGTATTGTATAGTTTCTTTAAAACTTATCTCAACTGTCGATGATTACAATTTTAAATGAAGAAGTTTAAAAACAGTAAAACCCATGTAAAACCCACCAGTATGTAAAGCTTACAATTGACTATTGATAGAAATCCCTTTTCCATGCTGAAGCTGAATACAGTTCCACTGACAGTGTGTGCTGGAGAGGTTTTATTACTTCTGCCAAATAAGGAATGTTTTAAACAAACTTGCTTGAAAGGTTGCATATAAATAAATAAAGTAAAATAATCACTATTCATATCTACATTTAACTCACAGGCTTGTCGGGAGAACCCTCTTGTTTAGGCGTGTTTGTAGGAGAAGATGCGGTTGAATCAGTTTTTTTATCATCCGTTGTACTTGCAGGCTGTAAAAATATAAATCTGTGACTTTAATTTAGGTTTAATATTGTTGTTTTCACTAAAGTTTTAGAGTTTGAGATTTAGATGGAAATATTCATTTTGGGTACCTTTAAACAAAAAAGTGACCGTTGAACAAAGTTAAAATTGTTTTGCTATTTTTATTCAAGATATAGTCAACTCTAATTTAAAATAGGATATTAAGCCAATATATTGTTAGTTAAAAATACAACACCACTGCAAACTTGCAGTCTAAGAGAAGTTTTACTTCTTTAATTATTTTCCTGGTCCAGAGTTTTCGAGTTTGAATTTTACTTGGTAATATCCGTGTTTGACCCCAAAAACGTGATCAAAGTAGTGAAATTGTTTGACTATTGATATTATTTGAACTTAGGGTAAAGCTTATTTTATCGCGATATTACTCACGATGTTAATCAATAATGATGGCTAAAAAAATGCCTAAATTTACCACTAATTAAATAAATCGTACTAGCTCATATATAAAAACCCCCGCCGCAGCAAACCTGCCGTCTAAGCGAATTTCCATTTGGCCGAATTGATTTTCAATTGATCTATTTAAATAACATTAGGTTTAACGAGTACCTAGGTTTGCTGCTACAAGGAAACTAATAAAGTAGTGTGTTTTTAGTAAAATATTGATAGCTTACTATAAAATAAATAAATTTGCCAAGTTTGATCAAAATATATCCATAAACAAGCAAACTACAACATTTTACAATATTCTCCATAAGAATAACATGGGAATTTTAAATTTACCATTTTTTTTAGTTTTCTCCGTAACCAATAACCGTACAATAACACTTTGATATACTGAATTGTTTGTTTTTTTAAGCTCTTTAAGAAGGTTTAGAGAAAAATTGGGAAATTTTGTGTTTTGAGGGTAAAAAGTGAGAAAACCCAATTTTTACCCCATAAAACCCCCCATAAAACCCTGTTCCCATGGTCCGATCATGCTGGATCGCGAACTCATTCAAGTTTATCCCGCCTTACACCTTCAAACCAAATTTCATCAAAATCGGATAAAAATTACTCAAGTTATCGTGTTCACGGACACATATATATATATATAAATCTATATATATATATATATAAATTTGAACGAATGGTGTTTTTGGCCTCTGGGGACATTAAAATGAAAAAGTAAATCGGTCCCGGGCCTAAGTCTTACCATGAGACCTACGGTAATAGCTACTTCCCTATAGGGAAATTCGCTAAAACATAGTTTATATCACAACTGGATACGTTGTTATTTACCAACTTATCCAGGTTGTAATTTTAATGTTTGCCATTAGATAAAATTGACTACATATTGAAGAAACTATATATTGGAAAAGTATTTTACGTTTACCTGTGGTTTATTCCAATTCCATTGGGGAAACCCCAATTGAGGAGAACCAGTTTTACCCTGCAACATGTTTTCACACAATAACCTTCTAACTGTCAATTGGTATAGCCACTACGCTAGTCATTATTAACTTGTTGCTAGTCACTAAACACTAATCACTAGTAAGACAGAGATCATCGCCCTCACGAAGAAACGGATTGAAACCATAGTTCCACTACGAGTAAGGAACGTAGTTGTCCAAACCACGCGAACTGCCAAGTACCTCAGTTTCATAGTGGACAACAAGTTGAGCTGGAGATACTAGATTTTCCGTACAGCGGACAAGGCTGCTATGAGTGTAACTGCTTTTAGTAAGCTTATGGCCAATGTCGGTGGTCCCCGGTCCAGCCGTAGAAGACTCTTGATGTCTGCCGTCCAGTCTGTGCTTATCTATGGCTCTGAGGTGTGGGCAGACGCGTTCAACAAGAAACAATGTGTCCAAACCGGCCGTTTTGGTGATTTTCATTTCATTTCATTTCAATATCTCTATTCAATAATTGTACATTGTACATTGAATAGTGTCCAATTCCTAACCTAGTAAATGCAGTTATAAGCTAAAATTTATATAATACTAAGTAATAATACTACTTTTATATAATAATATAAAACTACCAATAAAATCAGGTTAATTGGGGAAACACCTCTTTAATGGAGTAAAGAGCAATTTCTATGAGATAATTTTTTAATTTGTTTTTAAATTTGATGTTGCCAATGGGTTTTAAATGATTCGGAAGAAACCGTAAAAACCTTCTTCCGGCACAGGTGGGCTTTTTATTTGAAAATAAAAGATGGTTGTGACTATTTTCTCTTAGGGCTTTTCCTCTTGTATTGTGGCATAATTGTGCGTTATCTGATATACTTTCTTTCTCAATGAGAGCAGTTTCAAAAATGTATTGGGCAAACAAAGTTAGTATTTTAACATTTTTGAAATGAATTTTAACACATTCATAATTTTTTAGTCCCATCATTGTTCTTAATGTCCTTTGCTGTAATTTTAAGATTCGAGTAAAATTTTTCTTAGTTGTAACTCCATATAAAGATATACCGTATGAAATGTGGCTATGGACAAGAGAATGATATATTGTTTTTTAAGTATTGATATTACATAGATAAGACATCTTTTTCAAAGCAAATATCCCTGAATTTATCTTTGAGCAAACATGATCGACGTGGTCCTGCCAGGATAGATGTTTATCAACTCTAAACCTAAAAAATCTATTTTTCAACTTGTTTGATTTCATCAGAATCCAAAATAATCAACGGTTCTATTTTGTTTTTACATTGCTTAGTTGAAAATGATATAAAATTAGTTTTACTTTTGTTTATTTTGAGATTGTTGTAGGTCTATAGTAAGTAATTTTTAATATTTGCAAGTTCTTTAAAGGTATCTATTTCGATGTGTTCTACTGTTTTTCCTGTAATTTTTTAGTTAATGTCATCAGCATATAAACACATATTTCCACAAGGTACACAAGGTTTGTTTCGCTAATTGCCACATTAAAATAACGAAAGAAATGTGTCTTTTACTTTCTTCTCCTATACACAGTAAATAGAGAACTTGTTTTTATTATAGTTTTAGTTTGAGAGTTGGGTGGAAATATTCATTTTCGGTACCTTTAAACAAAAAAGTGATCTTTATTTAAGTTAAAATTGTTTAGCTATTACTTTTCAATACAGGGTCAACTCTAACTCAAAATAGGATATTAAACTGAATTGAATATACGGGTTGGATTTTTTAATAGTTTTTTTTTATGTTTTCTTCTTTTATACGTGGTATACGGTAAGGTTATTGTCCTGATCCAAGGTTTTCGAGTTTGAGTTTTGGTTAGTAATATCCGTGTTTGACCACAAAAACGGTATCATTACCGGTAATCAAAGTAGTAAAACTGTTAGGCAATTAACTTGAACTTAAGGTCAAGTTTATTTTATTACGATATTACTCATAATGTTAATCAATATAATGTTGGCTTAAAATAATTTATGCCTAAATTTACCACTATTCCATTGTACTAGCCTATAAATAAAAACTTAGCTTATATCACAACTGGAAACGGCGGTTTTACCAACGTATCCAGGTTGTAATTTGAAGTTAGCCGATGGATAAAATTAACTATTGACTCTTAGTTAATTAAAGATATTTTAGGAAGGGTATTTTACATTTACCTGTGAATTCCAACCCGATGGTGTTTGGGAAGTAAGCCATTGAGATGCACTAGTCAAATCCTGCAACATGTTTTACACTGAAATATCTAGTAACCCTTTAACTAGTTAATCAGGATAGTGACTATCTCCTAGATGCTTGTCCGCTAGTCATTATTAACATTTCGCTAGTGACTGGACACTAATCCCAAGCCAATAGTGAAATCCCCTATTCACTAGTCACTAGGTCACTAAGACTCACTACGAACTAGTTACAATCCACAAGCCACTAGCCAAGAGTTTTTATTGACATTGTTTAGTCACTATTTACTTGTCACAAGTCACTTATTACTAGTTACTAGCCACTAGTCACTATCCACTGTCTACTTGCCACTAGTTACTAGCAACTGTCCACTAGCCACTAGGCAGTATCCATTAATTACTAACTACTAACCAGTACTTACTACCTAGTATCCACTATCCACTAGTGTATAGTCAATATTCAATGCCACTATCCACTAGGCACTATAACATAGTCACTAGCCACGGTCGACTTGCCACTAGCGAGTATATTTTTCACGCTCTAATCAAGAACAGCGTATGCACAGCTCAGATTTTTTCGAAAGTCTTCGTTTTCCATTTGATCAAAACACATGACACGCTCCCCTAGCCCCATTGTTTATCCTTTGTTCGCCCTTTCCCCATTTAAGCTTACAGTAGCACTAGTGTGTGCAGAGTACATTCTTTAATTATATAAAATATCTGACTGATGAATTTTATACTAACTGTAAGACTATGATATAGAAACTTGAAAGATAATCAATAAAGAATGTGATGCTCTATTCAGTAAACCAAGAAGCGTTGTGTGATTATTTGCATCGTGATGAAAAGTATGTTTTTACCCCTAGCCACAAAAGTTCCATTTTGGGGCTTGGTCGTAGATTTACACTCATTGCTTTACCTCACTCGTTAACCATTATCATGCCCCTAAATGTTTCACTTGAGCCAGCAGTGAACTTTACTAATATTTTTACTAGATGACAATGTTACTTGTCGTGTTTACTTATGTAGTACGAATATTCATTCTTTTAGTATTACGAGGTCTTTTGCAAAATACTTGGTACTGAGTAGTTTTTCTGAAACTTACTTCATAGCAGGGTAGATTTATGGCCGTAAATATACAGGGTGCGGCGAAAATCCCGATTTATTTTCTGCAGCGCACTTTTCAGCGACAGGTCGTCTGAGAGTATTGGAGTTAGGCTCGTTGGAAAGCCCACGCGATCTCTAATTAACATGTGTAATTTTTATCGTAGACGTTTTCATTGTCTATGCATGTGGCATTTTTGGTCAAGCTGGAACTGAAGCTGTGTTAGACTAAGCGGTCCAGATATATACGATTTCTCTAGATAATCCTGGTATTAAGACCGCCCCTCTCACACACAAGTGTTGGCTAAGTATGCTGACGGAAATGTGCCTATGAATAGTGACTAGTAAAGTTATGCTAAATACATTAAGTTTCAATTCATACTAATAGCACAATTAATTTAGTTAGGATTTAGTACTTGTTTGTATCTGACATCTCAATTGCGTTTCTAGTTATTTTACCCAAGTGAAATGTTAAAGGAGTTTACGATAATGGATACGCAAGATGTTGCAGCTAAGGTCCTGGAACAAAAACTCCCTGACATATCATGAACATAATGTTGTATTTAAGGTTTAAAATTAATCAATTGTAAACTAAGATGGTGGTTTTAGCGAGTCATAAATTCATAGTCAACTCGGAGTTTGATGATAAAAACTATAACCAAAACGACTGAATGGTGTAATTTGGAAAGCTTTACGAGTGATACTGTTAACAATTATCGTCTATTACCATAGGTTATTTTGTAGGCTGATATTTACCAAGCGCCAAGGATGTGGTGTAAATTGTTGAGGAGGCGAAGAAACTGCAGCACTCCCCTGTAACATTTGTTGAAAAATTATTTATATTTAAATACATATATGCTGCCTGTGATCTAAGGACTCCTTACTTTATTTTGAAATCTTGTATTCTTTGTTTCCCTGTAATACCTATTTATTTTTATATAAAAAATGTTAATAAATAACATAAAATTTAATGTATGTTAAATTACGACATTTGGTAAAATGTTAATGTTATGTTAATTTAAAAAATATAACATCATAACAAACAGCTAATATTTAAATAGTTCAAAATTAATGAAACAATCAATTAACTTAAGGAGACTCGATGGGGCGAAAGAAGACGTGAGCGACTATGAGCTATACACCACCAGCTCATTCTACCGCGTCGCTGGAAGGGTCGCGAACCAAGCAAATGCGCCGATCCTCAAGATCGCGTCGCGTCGCAGGAAGGGGGAAGAAGAGTCGGAACGCACATCAAGATATCCGTTCGATTCCCACCTTCGCGATTGATGTTTCCGTGTATCTCCTTAAGTTGTCTTTTTTCTTTTTTATTGTCAACCGGTGGTAGGTTGACATTTTAACCAGGGGGGTGTAAGAAAGGGGATTAACCCCGTACCCACGGTGCTCATCTATGCAGACACTCTGTTCACATTACACTTAGTCGACCAGTTGGTGTGAACAGAGTTGAACAGTAGCATGAGCATCGATTTACAAATTCCTTTCCCAGCTGATGTGAGCTAGGCGATGACCGGTAGGGCTGACTTCCAAGAAACACCGTTAACCTATAAGCCACACACCCTATCGGTAATCAGCCAATGAGAAGGGCTAATGAAGAAGATGGAGGGGTGACGAGTCTCGGAGCTGAAGGACCTGAAGGAAAGAATCGAGGAGATCACCACGGGCCACCGGAGAAAGAAGATCGGGAGTTTGGGAGTGCGTGTATCGGTGTGTGTGCTTCTGGGACAATAGACAGTATGTAGAAAGAATAAAATATCTAACTAAAACTTTGTCAATCATAAAAGTCATATAATTTGTCAGTAACTAATTCTTTTATATTTTCAATTGATTTTCTTTTCTTGTAAATTTAACGTTGTAAATTAATTTATCTTATTATTGTTGATTTTTGCCTTTTCTAAGTTTTCTTTTGCTGTTGTAACACTTTGTTACTTTTGTAGTTTTTTTCTAAATTTAAGTTTTTGTTCATTACACGTTGAGTAACACCCTTAAGCAGTCTTATGTCTCATTAACCTAACACCTCTTGACTAAGCTAAGCGAGTGAATCATTTTAGGAAACTTAAACTTAAAGTGAGGCATGGGACTCGCAACTTTTATTAATCTTTTGTTACTTTTAGCAACAAAAAAATATGTATCAAAATATTTTTGCAGCTCACGATGCTATATTCTGAGCAGATTTTAGATTTTTGAACTTGCCTAGTTACAACCAAAGTCAAAAAAAATATTACACAGTATAATTCATACTAATAGTGGATCTTTTTCCTTTTGGATGAGTATATTTTCCCTAGAAAAGATGATATTTCCATTCCAAAACTTTCTGTATTGAAAGTTAAATTTAACTCTTTTATTGCTTAATTTTCTGAATAGCATCTAGAAGCATGAATACATTTAAGATAATGATATTACATTTCCTGAGAAACTAAAAACAGAATAACTAAGCAATTCTTACAATATTAAAACTCATCCGTTTTTTAGATGTGTTTTAAAGATTACATCATAGTATTTATTGTAAATTTTTGCGAATATTATTTTTTCCGTTACAGAAAATACGTTTTTGGATATATTTTAGATGTTTACATGCTAAAGTATGCCATAAACGTAACAACATATTTCGTTAACAGACTTAGCAGTTTTTCACCAATTTAATAACGAACTAACTCATCCTGAATCTGTGACAGCGTTTCTCATCACCCCAAAATACTCGTTGGATGAGAGTAATCCTAAATCTAATTTCCATTCCGAACAATAGATTAATTTATTTTTCATTTAAAAAAACCGATATAGCTACGCTGGGTCGGTACGGACGGTACGGTCGGTACGGACGGTACGGACGGTACGGACGGTAGGTCGGTACGGACGGTACGGACGGTACGGGCGGTACGGTCGGTACGGACGGTACGGTTGGTACGGTCGGTACGGACGGTACGGGCGGTACGGTCGGTACGGACGGTACGGACGGTACGGACGGTACGGTCGGTACGGACGGTACGGTCGGGACGGTCGGTACGGGCGGTACGGACGGTACGGACGGTACGGTCGGTACGGACGGTACGGGCGGTACGGTCGGTACGGACGGTACGGACGGTACGGTCGGTACGGACGGTACGGGCGGTACGGTCGGTACGGGCGGTACGGACGGTACGGACGGTACGGTCGGTACGGACGGTACGGACGGTACGGACGGTACGGACGGTAGGTCGGTACGGACGGTACGGGCGGTACGGTCGGTACGGACGGTACGGTCGGTACGGTCGGTACGGTCGGTATGGACGGTACGGTCGGGACGGTCGGTACGGCCGTCTTGGAATGTTTTAGAGGGATGCGCACACTGGATCGGGCGTTCCGCCGGTCCTGTCCTCCATTCGCCTCTCACTAAAAAAGAAATCAGTTTGTAAGATAATCTTTTAAAAGATAGAATATGTTTGGAGGAAAATTATTGCAGTATGCATTTTCAATCGTATAAGAGGAGAATGCTAAGTTAAGAAAAATGAGGTTTTGGATTAACAACATAGGAAATGGCTGATTTGTGATGAATTCCACACGTTGTTCCCAGCATCGATATATAACTACGGGTAGCTATATATCGATGGTTCCCAGACCTTATAGAAGATTACGTTTATGTTTTTTAATACTTCACTTTAGGATGACTCACAAGTTCGAAACTCTGTTGCTGATGCTGTAAGCAGAATTATCTAAAGAGGAGATGAATGTTCGTCATCCAGTGCAACCTGGACAACTGAACACGAGCACAAAAGAGAAAAGAGAGCAGACTGCGTAGAACGCTGAAAATGCCGTACCGACCGTCCGGCTCTTATTATATTACCATATATATAGCTATACGGTTATCAACATAGTAGTTTAAGGGAACTAGGGTTATAACCTAGTTTAAAACGTCCGACGCACGTTTTTTTTAAAACGCGTGTTCAATACGTGTGTGCATTTTAGAAATGAATCATATACAAGAAAAACTAAATATTGACTTATTATCAAATTGGAAAATCATTCAACTCATCTTGCACTTAATTTATTGGACAATCACAACACCATTTACAGACTGAAGCGACATACGATATTGGACCTCCCATTCAGATTCGGCTAAATGTTATCAACATTCTCTTTGTTAGCTAGTGTTGGCAGTGGTCAATACTAAATCATGTTCTTCAAGTTAACTTTTAATGTTGTATTCTTATTTCATTTGCTTATTGTTCAACATTTGAACAGATTGTAAATTAAATAAAGTAAAAAAAGACATGGAAGCCTTAAAGTTCAATGGAGCCGCATTTTGAACTGTGCGGGACAAAAGTTATTCAATGACATTTACAGAGGATTTCTTTTGGCACATCAATCATCAATAAAAGAGTATTGCTTTACACATGAACTTCTTTACAGTACTAGAATAGCAGATATTGAAAAATCCATGTTTACCACTACTGAATTGTGATTTGCGTTAACGTCAGTGTTTCCATTACTGGGTTCGCCATGAGCGGTGACTTTTCCCGCCAAGCAGATGATAATTGTCATTGCCAAGTATATCTTCATGATTGTTTACCTGAAAAATATGAGCGTTTAGTTTAAACAAGTGTATTATGTCGTAATCGTTTGAGACGGTAGCAATATCTTTCGTATATAGTATTCCAATCAGATAGTTTTTGTAAAAAGATTAAAAAAGGCACCGATGTGTGGCTTAAGTTTCGGAAATAGTAAATACCATTCTAATGTCAATTTAGGTAAATATAACTGAAACTTTCAGGGATCGATACACGTATTGGTTTGGTTTTCTCTGGACAAAGATACAAGATATATATACTAAGTAACCTAGACAAAAAGTGTTAATCTGAATATATTGTTGAAACTAAGACGCGAAGATGTGATTTTGGTTCACCGGACGTGAATTATCGCATTTGTAACTTAGGTTTCGGAATAAGTTCAAAGATTCTCTTATGAAATAATCACCGTTTAAGAATTTCTTGAAATATGGAGTTGCACTTTACTACCATATCACAGTACGAAAGTATCGTCTGCATAACGATGGTAAAACACAATATCGTAGCTGTAATTATATTTTAGAAAAAAAAAACATTCAAAATAATTTAAGTATATTTTAAAAAGCAATCTAAAGGTTTTTTGGGTATGTAGATGGTCAGAAAATGGGTTTGAATGAAAAATTCATTATGAAATGTAAAATAAGTTTTCCTACAGTCACCCGACAAAGTTGGCTTCCTTGTACTGTTTATAGGGGTTCATATTTATACTTTTCCGTACGGTTTATACTTTGTCGTACGGTTTATACTTTGCCGCACATCAGGATTCCAACGAAACAACACAAAACAGCGTGGTTCTATTATGCACGTAATCCGTGCACGCTTGGAAATAGGTTGGCAACACTTAAAGATAATAATAATATGAGCAGCTGATTGACTATTATAACTACGATTTAACCTTCGTGTTTATAGTTTCGGTATTTCTGAACTTTCTGGACTTTTCTTTTAAACGTTTTTAAAACATTCCTACGATCTTAATAAACAAGAAAATACCTTTAAAGCATTTTTTAGGCGCGGAAACCTCTTCAAATTACAAAAACATACGGAACTATATTCTCAAAACGCGGAGCACATTTCTTGCCGAGGAAAAATAGCGGAGTGATAAGGACCGCGGGTACTACTTTCTCTAGGGCACCATTTGTGTTGCCAGCTGAACCTAAAAACGTGTTGTATAGTGTTTGAAAGACTAATTATTTATATGCTTTATATGCT
Organism: Macrosteles quadrilineatus; assembly: GCF_028750875.1. Classification (NCBI taxonomy): domain Eukaryota; kingdom Metazoa; phylum Arthropoda; class Insecta; order Hemiptera; family Cicadellidae; genus Macrosteles; species Macrosteles quadrilineatus. The sequence goes on from NW_026542602.1 coordinate 4,748,635, forward strand.
TTATTTATACTCGCCTGCGGCTCGTGCGTAAAAATTGCTCTCGTGTGCAGCAAAGTGCCACTTTCACCACTAGTTACACAAATAACTATTGTTTTACGATTTTATTGACACATTACTTGACTGACGATACCCTCTTGGAGTATTTACATGTGGTCTGTGTATTTTCTTGACATTTGTAAAGTAATTTCAACATTGGACATTGGTGGTTAATTTTTATATCTGAGTTTTTTTACGCCATTTATCATATAAAACACTTTGACGGAAGTAAAAAAAAAAAAAAAAAACATTGCATCAATAACACAACACACAACAAACATTATTCAGGGATTCCTACGATTGCCAGATTCATATTAATTAACTGAAAAATGCAAATATCTTAAAATATAGTATATTGGACCCAAACATAGGATAAATATTTGACTATACACCATATACAAATGAACACTTCATACTTTTAGAAATGTATTGAATTCAAATGACGCTATTTCGACTTAAGCTAGTCATAGAAATTCTGTAATTATCACATATTTATTCAAAATTACAAATTTTTCGATTTAAAAAATGTAAATAAAACTGATAAGATTAGCCCCCCACCCCCATCGACTGTAAAGTCTCGAATAAGTTATAATCGATGAAAGCATATTTTTCACGGATGGTGAGATCAACCGGTGATTGCAAAGACTTCCCAAAATATTACTACTACGTAGTTACAAAACCATAAAAATCAGTTTTTACTTTTATTTGTGTTTAGAGTAAAAAGAATAGTTTTATTTTGTTTGATAAGACATAATAAAGATAAACGTGATTATACGAGGTTTAAAAAAAAAACCATCATTTATTCAATAGATATACACAATATTTTCATATTGACAATATATTGCAAATACTAGGAGATCTACCTTAGTTCCCAAACAATACTTTATTTGAATATTGTTTATGCAATCTGTAAACAAAATTACTTGGCATTTATCAACGAAATTGATACCACTAAATAAGAGAATAAATTAATTTCCATTACAGTAACCATTCTACCTCAATTAATACGTATACATACGTGTCTTGCAACCTTATGAACAAACTTTTTCAGGGCATTCAGTATTTTAAAAGAAACAAAAAATATATAATTACATGTGTCCTATCTCATTCGTTTTCAGTCTATCTGTATCTATGTGATTATTACGAAAACATTCATGCTACAGTGTTAAAATTCTGTAAAAATGTTTATTTTATTGACCAATATGCTTGTGCAAAATATGAATAACTCTTGAACCTTTTTTGAAGAAGAATCATGAATTTTTTAGTTATTCTTTGCTAAAACTAAGCTTATAAGATTTCGTTGTAATCTACATAAGATTTACTGGATTTTACATCACCTGTAAATAGTTTGTAAAATTGACAGTTTTCATGGAATTTGGCATCACATTTTTTTAACAAGCCGCCATTTTTAACGGCTCAAAATTTTTTATTCATATTTGCACAAACATAAAAACGTATACATACGTGTCTTGTACGTATACATACGTGTCTTGCAACCTTATGAACAAACTTTTTCAGGGCATTCAGTATTTTAAAAGAAACAAAAAATATATAATTACATGTGTCCTATCTCATTCGTTTTCAGTCTATCTGTATCTATGTGATTATTACGAAAACATTCATGCTACAGTGTTAAAATTCTGTAAAAATGTTTATTTTATTGACCAATATGTTTTTGCAAAATATGAATAACTCTTGAATCTTTCTTGAAGAAGAAACATTTATTTTTCAGTTATTCTTTGCTCAAACTAAGCTTATAAGATTTCGTTGTAATCTACATAATATATACTGGATTTTACATCACCTGTAAATAGTTTGTAAAATTGAAAGTTTTCATAGAATTTGGCATCACATTTTTTTTACAAGCCGCCATTTTTAACGGTTCAAAGTTTTTTATTCATATTTTGCACAAACATAGTGGCTAATAAAATAAACATTTGTACAGAATTTCAATGCTGTAGCTCTATCAGTTAAGAAGTTATGAGTGCTTTCGTGAAAATCACATACATACAGATAGAGTGAAAACGCATAAGATAGGACACTAACTTGTTATGAGACATTTTCTGTTTCTTTCGACATGCTGAATAACGTGATGAAGTTTTTTTCATATGGTAGCAAGACACCCTGTATAATACTAAACATCTTCAAAAAAATTAAACTTTCGGTACCGAGAGGTTCGGTGGTGAGTGTTAAATCCAGTATCTAGTACAACCTGAACGAATAGTGAATATAAGTTCCAGATAGTCCTTTTCAATAAAATATCAGAAGTAAAGCGGAAGGCAGGTAGAGAAGTAAAAGACCAAAGATCGTTGTTTAGCAAAGATACGGTACGTTCTGTGCAATGTTGCCAACCGTCGCGGAACGTTATTGTTGACCGATTCCTAGTAAGAATAAGAGATATTTGTTTTGTACTAAAAGATTTGTGTTATATTAAACCTACCTGTACGTGAAGGCCCCAGCAAACCAATGTAGTGTGTTACTGTGTTAAAAGCGCATTACAAGTATGCTGTTTAGCTGACGTACATTGATAAAAAAACACCTGTCGTGCGTCATAAACCTAATTTACCTGTCACTTTGACAAATTTGAAACACCAACATACATGCAACATAGAAGTCTGGTGAGCTAGACAGTAGAGCCTAATATTAAATTTTTATTAAAATATTCTCGAAAAAGTTTAACAGTAAAATTCTTTCAAAGATACAATGCCCCTGCCAAGACAACCCTACGGATTAAGGGGATTTCAATTTGTCTGATGGGAATTTAACAAAATATTTCCATAAACAATTCTTATTTTTTATCCAATTTAAATATAATTTGATTCAACAAAAACTTGCATTTGCTGCTACACTAAATTGAAGTGTTTTTGGATCAATTGTCAATCGTATAGGATGGAATGGATAAATTTACTAATTTTGATCAAAATATAGGGCCTAGTGATTACATAAATGAAAAAGTAAACTGAAAGAGTTATAGCTTCGTATATGATAAATTAAATGTACAGTTTTATTTTGTTAATTTTCTTCGTTACCTGTACAACGATGATTCAACATGAATAAATTATATCTTTTAAGCTCTACACGATGTATGTAATCGGAATTGGGCATTTATATGTTATAAGGGTAAAAATAATAATAAAACTTATTTCAAAACCTCACAACACTTTCTGTTATGTAGCAAATTTCACACCAAACTACATGTTAAGGGATGTCTGACGAGGTATGTTTACCCAATTGTCAAATAATACAAGTATTAAGCAATCCGTTTTGTAACAAACAGTGTACGAGATTTTTAATTACGTACTTATATAATAGATTTGATAAATACTGAAATATACATGAACAAAATCTACAAACAAATATTCTGAATATTAGTCTAATTGGTTGAACCTGGTTGAACCGTATAGGCTGAAAACGGTCATATAGAAATACTTTATGCGTTTAATTATGAGTAATATTTTATCATGTTTTGTATGTATTTATATGAAAAAACCATTATCATATTTAACATTGTATGCACACTCATACACTAATTTTTAAAACCATGCAACTATTTTAAACACTAAAATGGAAACATGTGGGTAATATTTATAAAACCCCTTTCCACTTCAATAAGCGACGGGTCCGGGAACACCAATTCACTTAAAACAACCCTTCACAGTAAAGCGGGGCTCCTTTTATGTTTCAAAGTACCACCCTACATGATAAAATGAGAATAAGAACTTATATTAAACCTTTTTTTAAAAGCTTAGCGTTTCTTTTTAAACCCTTAAATATACCCAGTTTTTCTACCACAGTTAAATTTAATTTGTTCACAAAGTTATCTAGTTTATTCCAAATATACATCTGGGGATATGTTCATATTTTAATATCAATATTAATAGAGCCGTTATAAGAGACAATTTGGAACCATTAATACATTCCAAGATTTAAAATGACTATTTACTTTCACCGATTAAAAGATCAAGATTAATTAAAAAAAGGAAATATTATTTTAAAATTATCTATTTTCTTAACGATAACAACCAAAAGGTCGTTTTTGCACGCAACCCAAATTAACAGTGCTGCGAGATACATGTTAATGAAAAAAACGTTATATTTTATAATCCCTGTGTTCTTTACTTCATTGCCGATCAGCTGATATGCGTTGTTGCATAGATATCTTTGAGGTTTAGTGTTATTGGAAATTTATTGTAAATAAGACACAACATGGCGTTCCTCTAATCTCGGAGGGATTGAATAAGACGTTGAAAGTAAATCTGATCTAAAGCTCAATAGTGTAGAATATGGCTGCTAAGCTAAATACAACACATGGCGCAGTTTTCAACACATTATGCTACCTTCTTATATACAGGGTGTAGAAAAATGTAATGGACCAATGTTTTTCAAATTTATATCATAGACCTAAATTTAAATGTTTGGAACTATTTGCAATGGAGTTTTTACTATTGATCCTCCATCATTATCTATTATTCTTATTCAAAATTTCATGTAGAACACGAAAATGACATAATCTACTAATTACCCATTTACATGTAATTGAGGAATTGCTGTATTATGTTTAAATACACACTAAAACACAAAAATTGTAAAATCGATGACCAGCTACCCTGTATACCTTTTTTCTTAGCCTAATAAAGTGATACAACATTATGTTGGTGTTACATGAGCAGGAATATCAAAAAAGCTCTTTTAGAAAGTGTTTCACTTTTTGTAAAGGTCTTACCGCCCTCTGAGGACCATAAGAGGATTGAGTAAATTGCGTTTTTACAAGGAATCCGCTTTTAACACTGATAGGATAGTATTACCGCAAATTGCAGGAATATTGAAAACATCTATTGCAAATACACTGCTATTTATAATTTTCGTCTCTAACGTTCATGTTGATGCTGTAATATTATAATTACAATAACTTAGTTCAAGATTGTGTGATAAATAAGTACTTTGACTGTTTATTTCTGCATAATTAGCATTTCAAACACTAAACTCCACGTTATTGGTTAGGGTTGAATCCAAGCGTTGAACTAAAATGGAATAGGGAGCACGAAAAAGGTTTAGTCATGGTATCGATATCTCGACTTTTAGTTGTAAAATGATGCAAACCAGACATAGCTTAGCCTTACTCCATCCCATGTTTTATGTTAACTAAACGATTAAGGTTTTACAAAGCTTTATTTTCAAAGAGTAGAGCCATGGCTACTGTAAATAAAATACTAAACCGTAGGCAAGTGTTAGCTTGTCGTTGGCTATAAACACAGAGGAAGTTAACTGTTTATGGTTATTGTTCAACAAAGCCTTCGGGTCAACGTTAACTTTGGTAGTTATGGTACTGCGCAACAAACTCTGCTACATTCTCAACAATATAAGTGTTCTTTAATCTTTATATTCTATAAAATAACATATCTCTAGATTGCATTATTCTCAGTTCAGTTGGCATTACTTTGTAAGGCTGGCCATTGAAACGCATTGGATAAAAGAATGAACCTTGGTGATCTAATAGCCTTAAATATGGTACTATTGATTCTCCTAATTTAAATGGCATAAGTGAACAACTATACATATACTACAATTAATTTGGTCATTGTGTTGTGACAAGCTGTAATGTGATAAGTTGAGCTGTGACCAGTTGTACTGTGACAAGTTGTACTGTGGCAAGTTGACTGTGACAAGTAGTGCTGTAAAAGTTGTATTGTGCTTACACAAAAAATACACAAATATGACAAGTTGTGTTGTACTGTGATAAGTTGTGTTGTGACAAGTTGTGCTTTGAAAAGTTGGGCTGTGACAAGTAGTGCTGTGACAAGTTGTGCTTTGACAAGTTGTGGTGTGACAATTTGTACGATGATAAGTAGTGCTGTGACAATTTGTACTGTGTTAAGTTATGCTGTGACAAGTTATACAAGTTCAACAGCACAACTGTTATGACAAGTTATACTGTGACAAGCTGTGCTGTGACAAGTAGTGCTGTGACAAGTAGTGCTTTGAAAAGTTGGGCTGTGACATGTAGTGCTGTGACAAGGAATGCTGTTACAAGTAGTGCTGTGACAATTTGTACTGTGTTAAGTTATACTGTGACAAGTAGGGCTGTGACAAGTTGTGCTTTGAAAAGTTGGGCTGTGACAGGTAGTACTGTGACAAGGAGTGCTGTGACAAGTTGTACTATGACAAGTTGTGTTGTACTGTGATAAGTTGTGTTGTGACAAGTTGTGCTTTGAAAAGTTGGGCTGTGACAAGTTGTGCTGTGACAAGTTGTGCTTTGAAAAGTTGGGCTGTGACAGTTAGTGCTGTGACAAGGAGTGCTGTGACAAGTTGTACTATGACAAGTTGTACTATGACAAGTTGTACTATGACAAGTTGTGTTGTACTGTGATAAGTTGTGCTGTGACAAACATTTTGTAAGTGTTGCGGGTCTAATGCACCGATGTAAGGAACTACTGAATTACTTCGTACACGTATCATAATTTAGAAATCTTCAAGTCATGATTATTTCAATTTTTAAAATCATTTTGGTTATCAAAAATATAGGGGGCTTAGCCATGAACAAACTATGATAATGCTATGTGACTTTGGTGAGTAACAACTAGATAACCTAGATAAAGTTCAAATATCTCATAATTAAAGTATATCGTGTACCTAAATTAAGTAAAGCTGAAGTTTAATAAAATATAGTCATCCATTACTACAAATAATACTTGGTGTTGCGTTGAAATAAGTTCAAGCAATTACGACAACAATGTAAAGGTAGGGAAAGAAATATGATTGATATGACAAGTTGGTTGGTAACAAAGGATCCAAAAGAAGTAATCCTTTATTTCTACAACAAATCTGAGAGTTGCACATCATCCGTCAACACCGCATCTTTCTCTTTCACACTATCACTTGTCTCTTTCATAAGGAGAAAGCTCTGACAAAACAAATGTTGTTTATAGAAAGCTGGCAAAGAAAAGGTTTATTTTAGATATAATTTCATTGCTATTGCTAATCTATTATGAATTAAATGTTGCAAACACATTAGTATAAGCAATTAAATTATTTGTTTTTAAAAATTTACCAGGACAGTTTCGTGCCTGTATTGACGTAAAATTGTATTGAGTATTGGATTGTAAAATTGAAATCAACCACCATTCACATATTTCTTGTCCATCTACTGTCTTGTTAAAACAGTATACATTAATATATGTAGTATTGTTATTAGAATTATTTTAATTTACTTTCTGTGAAATTATACAACACGTAATATGCTGATAAAGAATCTATTTTGTTGCTTGAAAGTAATAAGACGTTTCGTAGTGGAGTTTTCACGAAATATGTTTATTGACGAGTATATCTTTCTCTTACTAAAACCCCATCCTCGTTATAAAATACATTATTAACAGTTATATATATATTATTATTATATACATTATTCTAGAAGAATAATTGTAAAACAAAGTTTATTCAGTCAGTTTATTACATCTGCTAAAAATCTTATGTCACTAATGAAACTTATATTGCATCAATATATCACTACACTGTTAAACTACGTAACGCTTAGGTTTTAGGCTACAGTAATACTGATAACATATTTTAGTTCACTCATTGAATAAATATAAGTATTTACTTGTAAAGTTGATATCATCATCATAAGTCGGTCGTCAGTTTTTGTTCGGCACGTGCCTTAATGTTTTCGTGTCGTGTCCGTGTTTTGTGTTGTATGTACTATTTATTAAACTTTGACGCATGAAAATGAAGAAACCATGAAAAAAATGTAAATATGTAAATAGTTCAGATTAGTGTATGATGACTACGCACCCGACGATGGAGTTATCTCCGAAACGGCCGTAGTGCTCAATTTACAGGATTGCGAAGACTGCAAGTAACCTTTATATCATAAAATCGTTTACCAAAATAGTGCTTATTATCTGAAACATTAGGGGAAGTCACCAGAAAATCTCGACTCTGCGGTAAGCATATTTTGTTGTTATCTCAATACTAAAGTAATATTTTATTTTTTAACCTAGGATAAATATATAGACTTACATAGAAATTCACAATGCAGATGGAAGTTCTATGCGTTCATATAAAAAAAATGTTTGAGTGATTTATCACTGTGAAACACCTGTTAACAACTATAAACCAAACCTAAGTTCTTTACATAATAGATCATAGATCTGTGGTATAAAACATAACAAAGTTAATAGAACATTAAGAAGTCAAACACCTCGTTATTAAATTCGAGTCTATTAAGTTTTTATTGGAAAAGATTGACGTCAGTTGGAGCATTTTCTGGAGAGGAAGTAAATCGAGTTTTACCTTTCTGTTAAAAGGATTATTGTAAGTGGATTGACTTCGGGTTGTTCCTTACTTACTGAATCGATTTCATGAGTCAACTCTTGGCTATTTAATATGTTTGTAATCATGTTGTAGTAACGTTATAGTATTGATAGCTGAACACCGACCGATATTATCATCCATGTTCTATTTAAAGCAAGCCGGATACAACTTAATTTTTCCTACATTTTAATTTTAGTTTAACTCAATGTGCATATGTTTGAACGTTCATAATGTTTGAATAAGTCTCCTTTTTGCTATACTAGTATTCCAAATTTTACAGAAAATTATATTTTACAACTATTTAATGCATTAAAGCCTAGCTTTGCTAAATCCATTAATATTTCCTATTTTTATGATTATCTCTTATAATTTATGATAAGAAGTGTCAACATTTCTGAAACAAATTATTCGGAATAAACACAATCCGTAAATATTTTGTTAAAACAAATTCCGTAACATTATTTTAATTACTGTTTTGAACTATGCCTGAAGTCATTATTATTTCTTGTATTTAAATTTATAAAAATATAATTTACAATGTATAATTTATAATTTATTAAAATATAATTCATTAAAATTAAAATTTTGTATTTTCTATGAAAACACGTTGGTTTTTACGTTTGGACTACGAAACATGACAATGTTGATAATGGGAAACAATTAAGTCCGGTATACGTGCATTCGAGAGGAAATTAAAACTAAGTGCCAATTACTTTAAATGCACACGTCCAAACAGTTTAGTTCCATTGTGGAAATTTTAAACTACCTCGTTTTCAGGAAACTGTAGATGATTTAAAACCGATCGATAATATTTGGGGAATTTTTTATATTATGTCTTTACCATGCATTTAACAGTTGCATACTATGTATAGCGTTCCAAAAACAACGATAAAAATATCAAACATGGAAATATGTTTTGTTATTGTTTTCACCGAATTTTACTTAAATGTAATATCGCGTATATTATTGTTTTAGTAAATAGAGTTACTACCACATAAAGGAGAAAGGGAGTTAGTAGTAGACCGCGGTACATCGGTCCCTAAGGTCTCGGTTCCAAATCCTTCCAATCACTAATGGACTTTATCAGTCATAATGCCAAGACCCTCTAGGACTGACCGTTTATAATTGTGCTATTTTTGGAATTACATCCTAGGATGTAAAGGTAACAAAATTAAGTAATAATAAAAAAAACTATTAAATGATAGGAGATTTTATATGACGGGTTCAAAATATAGCTGCGAAAGTTACAGCCAGGTAAATAGTAATTTAAGTTAGTTAATCTTTACAAGTTTTACATCTATATATATAAAAGGCAAAGCCCTCACTGACTCACTGACTGACTCACTCACTCATCACTAATTCTCCCACTTCCCATTTACCTAGGAGGCTGAAATTTGGTACACTGATTCTTTAGGCATTAAATAGGAAAACTAAGTAGTTTTTTATTCTGATCGGACTCTCGGGCTCCGCCCCAGTGGCTCTGGAGTTTCCCATGTTAACCTAATGAGTACTCATATTTAAATGGAATTAATGAATCTTAACAGCTGTTTCAATTAAACAAGTTGGTTCTGTTGTATGATGTTCAATAGCATTAAAACTACAAGGATTACCAACAGAGTGCAGCACTATTATTACTTTTTTTTTACAACAGCTAATTTGCAACCAAAAGGTGAGTGAGCATAGCGAACGAACTTCAACCCGGAGGCGAGTTAGCGTAGCGAACGAGCTAACCTGAAGGCAAGTGAGCGCAGCGAACGAGCTCCAACCTAAAGGTGAGTGAGCGTAGCGAACGAACTTCAACCAGGACGTGATTGAGCCATGCGAACGAGCTCACTTATAAAGTTAAACGGGGCAAAGCCCGCGGGTACAGCTAGTAATAATATATAAGGTAATTATTTTTAAAACATATAAATTACTATATGTCCAATCGAGAAGCACGATGTGAACACAGAGAAAAATAAAACAAAATTTCACACAAAATAGAAGTTAAAATTTTTTCATTTACTTTCAAAGAAAATATTTCCTATTACTTAGCTAAATTTATAGGATGTCTACTTTAGTCTTCAATGTCAATGTTACTTCCAAACTAATTAATTCACAATAGGCCTATTAGAAAAATCTAGGTAATTCGCTTATATGGTGTAAAAAAGTTAAGCGGGAAGATTAAAACATCCAATAATATCCAAATATAAATTTATCTTTAATTAAAGATGATCTTTTGTAACGAAAAGAATGTAAGAATAATCATGGTTGAATATTGTAAAGTTAACAACGGATTCAGGAGAAGTGGTTGCCTACTTCAGCTCCACAAGAAATCCACGGGCTCAACTCTATCGCTTTTACACTTCTCTCCCTTGTCTTCTACGTGTAAAAAGTGCTTGTCACAAAACAAAAATTTCTTTTAGTAACCACTTTTCCTCGTTATCTCATTGCGATTCTTTTTTATGTTGGTATTTTATTTTATTTATTGTTTAATGTTAACGACCTTCGAATGAATTTATTACCTGACGCCTTAAAGCCTGAAGAACTGAAAATAGTTGCCAAAACAGCAACAAATGATTACTATATGTAGGCATTGTAAACCATTTAAAGTAAAATACAGTAGTCTGGAGGCTAAACAACTATTTTAAATTGTATTTATATTGTCATTGATTTAAGTAAAATATGCATTTAAAGTACAAAAAGGTTATCAACTTACCATTTTTAATAGAAAATTTCGCCAATCACACTAACTGAATAAAAATTGTATTACAAATTTTGCCTTACTAAAGCAATCGAGAAGACGCATGTTGAACAAAAAAATGACACAAAATGCATGGAACAATGGTGAGATTTTACAAGGTTCAGAGTCAGTATTTGGTCAAAGACTCTACTGATTATGTTTATTCACATCAATAAAAATAGAATTTTCTCACACAAATAAGTTTTACAGCGACTAAAAGTTTGGTAACAATTTGCTACTAAAGATTTCGTAAAACCTGTTACACTCTACAGTTTTTAAAGGAAAATCTACATTAAGATCAAAGTAATTTATGAACTGAAAATATAAATCACCTAAATTGTTCTTTGGAAATTCATTTAAGTGTCATTGATTCGTAGAACAATCGCAAGCTTTCTGGTACATTAGGTTTTAATCTAGATGAAATAATTTCAATGCCTTACCCCCTTAGCATCAATCTTTGTAAAACTCTTCTTTTAGTTGCAATAATTTATTGAATTTAATTTAAATTCAGTGACACGTTTTGCTTTCAACTATTGAAATTGGCATTTGGACCCATTTCAAGTATCGAAAATATATTATTAATAAGAAACTTAAATATCCACAACTGTGCTCTTCAATTTCATGCTATTATTTCCTTTTATTTATTATACTTAATATTATTAATCATGGTATGACAGTAAAAGTATAATACGGTTTCATACAGGAATTACGCGGAGATTTACAAATTCCAAAAGGTTACGCTTACTCTTAATGATAGATAGTGAACATCTATGACCTGTATCGAAGATGGATTTCAAATTTTTATTTCGTAGGTAAGAAAACAATATCGTAAAATACTACTTCCCTTGTCAAATATACGAATGTTTGTTGTGTTAAAAAAATACAACTTACAAATTCCACAAACTAATACGTTTAAGGGATTGTTAAAATCATGCCGCATGAACGATTTTGCACTTAATTATTTAAATTTTTTTTGTATTGCTACACATGTTATAAGCTTATATTTTATCACAAGAAGATTAAACTAAAAGCTTCGAAACAGTAATATTTTTTATCAATTCTAATATTCTAGTGTCCTTAAGTTTTCATTAACAAACACTAACACCAGTTGTTAGTACAGTACATACTAGTTTACAACGATAATTCGAACGAATACGACCAAAAGGAAAACCCTGTTAATACTAACAACAGCTTATGATTACGAGAATAAAAGTGAATGGTTAAAGTTAAACAAGAAAAGTTTTATGCCTACTATGGGAATAACGGTTATAACACATAAGCATTTTAAATCACGCTCATGTTTTAGCTCGGTACTAAACTGCATTGTTTTCAGTCTCAAAGAGGAAAGAATAGCAAGAGACATGAAAACCTAATAGCATTCAAGGTGAGTCAATTAACAATATACAATTTGGTAATATATATTCAAAATAATATTGGATTTTGTTCGCTATTGATTGAATAAAATAAAGTTTAAAGGGCAAAAGAATTAGTTAAGAGGCAAAACAACAATAAACCATATACAGAGTGTCCGGTCGTAGTTGACAGTTTTATATGAATATGTAAGAATTACATGTATTGTTAATATGAAAGTTAGTTTTAAAATGCTCACAAAACTGGCAATCAGAAAAATACATAAACATTGGAGTATTGATTCGTATTCTTTTTAAGTTTCATCGTAAAAGTTAAAATGTATAACAAAGCCAAAAATTTAATAAATATTAATATAATTATTTATAGATTGCAGAGTTCCGTTGAAGGTATCTAGTATTATCAAAAACGTCTTCATCAAATAAGCTTAAAAAATTATATATAATAACCTTTAATTCCCGTCACATTGCATCATTGTGAAAAAAAAACATGGAAATAATAGAAACAGGAATTTCGAAGAATAATGGATTTAGTATACTATATTAATGTGCAAATGACTAAAAATTGTGTTTTTTTATGATATTTGAATACTGTTCGCGTAATAATAGTGATAAAAGTACCCAGGCATCCCTTTACACCCCTAGATTTATTGGAAAATGTAGATAAACTTACAAATGCAGCAAAAGTTTTGAAGCCTGGACATAAAAGGTCCATTTTTATTAGATGTGACACTACATTCCCAACTGTTACATGTACCAAGAAGCACATATCTGCTGGTAATTTTTTTGCATGTAAGGTTTTTGGATATAGTTTGAATTATCTAAATGTTATAGGAACTCCTAGAATCATGCTAAACTGTTTCAGTTAAATCATCATCATTCATCACACATTCATCTTTCATCATTTATTAAAACTTACAAAGTGGTGCCACAAACTGTTGGGACTGTTACTTACTTCCAATCCTCCTTTTCCAACTCCCGGATTGAGCTAATTGACTTTAATGGAACAGTTTTCCAATTCATTTTCAATTAAATTACCTCTGGTGCGTAAGCAAATCTAGTTGAAACCCGCAGTGAATTAAGACGGGGTACAGTTGCTTTTAGACTTGGATGAGTTAAGATAAAACTAACTTTCTTGTAAAATAATGTTTACGAATATTGTTTTAGCAAATTTCCAATATAAAAAATTTCAACATACAGCCTTATTCGATATAAATGCATAATAAAACTTTAAATATTTCTTTAATCAACATAAATTATTATAATAAAATAATAACAAAAGGTTAAAATAATACATATGTTTGTTAAAACAATATAAACTAACAAACAATATTATTTGATTTCAACGATATTTAACGCATTAACTAAAAATATATTTAAAAATGGCAAACAAACACTAATTAACGCCATTGCTCAAGTCATATTTAATTGTTGTTCCTATTAACAGATGTACTTTGTAATTAAACATCTCCAGCTGTTACTAACTTCGTTGAACAAGCTATGTCTTTACAATTAATTTACGAACTACAATTCTAAATGTTGGTAAAACTAATAAACATAGTTCGACTAAACCTATTCTTATTGTTTCATTGTATTCTAAAACTTAATTTTTAATACTTATAGGCTCTCATAATTTATGACAATACATACTTACAAGTAATTCTAACTACTAATTTCAGGTACTTACAGTAATGACTCTTCAGATATGAAGCTGTATAAACTTCAAAAATATGTATAAACTTGTAATTAATTGATTAATACTAAGGGTCTTTGTTTTTCATGTTCCTCGAAGTAACCAAGTCTGAATAATGCATTTGTTTCACTCTATCATTCGAGATTTAATTTACATTTCAAAGTTAGGACTTGATATAATAGGTTATTCAATGTAGACTGTTTGTAATGCGTCCCTAACTGATAGCGAACAAAATCTTTCTTCGTTTTTCAGGATTTAATTAAATTTTATGTCTAGTTGTTGGATGCAAATTTTTTATTTCGGTTGAAACAAGTCAACTGTTGAACTTATATCCTATGTTGACAAATTAAGTATACAAATTTAATAATAATTTTATTTCTGCTTTAACCCTGTAAAACATGTAAATTGGTTGAGCTAGCTTTTGTGTCCATGGAGAAATTTTAACATTTTAAAATAGACCGGTACAACAACAAGTTTCTGCATACATGTTTATCAAAAGGTTTTATTTACTTTATTAGCATTTCTTTTGGTTTTTGTAAGGGAAACGTTTTAATCTTTTGTGTTGTTACGATTTAAAGTAATAACTTACATTTACTTACTTAAGAAGATATCCCACCCATAGTCACCAATCATAATAAAAGAAGAACTTAGATGTGAGATTCATTCACAGAATGCGCTAGTGTCTATGATACTATATTTTACCTTTTTTGTAACTGTTGTAGTCTACGTAACTTGAACTATGGTAGAGCCTACAAAAGTCATCATCAACCGCACATTTCACATTGCTTATATTAGAAGTTAACATCAGCACAATCTATCGGTGGCTCATCAAACTACGCCCGTTTTGATAAAACCCTGGCCACAACTTTAACTTGGGGATGGAACGTCTACTTATATCAATAGTCAAAGGTTGCAGTTAGACCGTATTAACAGTTTGTATTATACACAATAGTTATTTGCATTAAGATCTCGTATTACACACAAGAAGTTTCCTATTTCCTATCATAATCTCATTATAATACACAGCTTACACAAATAGTTAGCTATACTCAGTTTTAGTTAAATAAAAAATGTCATTTAGCTTGTGTTTGCCTTTTAGGATATGTTCTTTGCTTATCGGACACAGTTCTTACATTATAATACTTACCTAAATTAGCAAACTAATTAAGCAGACCACGTGAACTGGTAAATGATAAGTCATTATCTCGGCCATTTCAAGTGAATATTGTTCAAAAATGATTCCTGGTGCATTATTAGGTTCAGTTAATCTGCATACGCCTTAATGTTTTATGGATTTCACAATTTCGATTGAAACCTTTCCTAATAAACGATTCAAATGGGAAGAGCTCATAGCAAATATACAAGCAGTGTCATAATGCAAACCTCATTAAAAACTAGTTCATATTTTTAAATAGTTTTGTTATATAATTTTGCCATAAACCCAACTTGGTAGATGTTTTACAACATAATTGTCTAGACAGAGACTATGGCAATTGCAGCGTGTAATTATAATTAGTATTACATAGGACAGGACACAGTGTAATTATAGCTAACGCACGCATACATAATATTATACTATATACTAATATCACACAAAATCTATTAATTGCTCAAAAATATGTAAATTGTAAAAAGCTTTTATTCTTGTATAAGCTTTTGTCTAACGGTTTTAAAACAGGTAAAAGTTCTGATTATGTTGTGGTTATATTATTATTTTAGAAACAAGTTATCTCATAATAACAGGATGGGTTTCAAAGGATCCAATACATTTAAATAAAAAGTCTAATTAATTTAGACTAACTGTGCGAACGGTTATAGTAAATGAACAAATAAATAACAAAAAGACCTTGATTTACAAGCGAGTTTCAATATAAATGTTTTTCAAACCAACTCAAGTCGCTAAAACTAAACTAGCCTAAGATCTAGCCTAATATATTTACATAGTAATATGTGAGTTGTACTAAATCCACGTAAAACTATCATATGTTTATTAGAATTAATTTTAATTTAACTAACAATCTATAATAAGATAAATTAAGTTATATATTAAGTTGTAACTTATATGATACATGTATTCAATCATATAATCAGTTGTGTATTCTCATTAGAGCGTCTGATCAGACGGTTTTTAGCTACAAAATAGGGTTTTAAATCAATAAAAATTTTTAACCTCAGTACTATAACGTAGCAAATTATCATTGAATGCTGAGCGCTGTAACTGAACAATATCTGCATCATCATCGCAGCGTTTATAACAGAGGCAATAGAGTAGAACTTTTGTCGAGTTGCTGCATTGAACACAGCTGATCCCTGAATATTACTTCTGATTGACAGATGATTGTTCGATACTTTTTATTGTAGTGCATGCTAAGCCGTATCTTAATACGTTTGAAATAAATGTAGAATTAGCTAGCTTAACAATGTTGTTAAATTGTAATATCGTTAAATTCATGTTTGAAAACATATCTCAGAAACCATTTGACGTAAATATTTTTCCAAATAAAAACTCACGCAAATAATATCTTATAGATATTTATGTTTTCCGTAATGGTACTTAGAACATCCGCGGTGGTATTCTAACACCCGTTTGGATTTAAAGTACTCTACTAATATGAATTTTATTTATTTTGCCTGTTTAAACTGCTTAGTTAAGTGTTTTAATTTTATATGTATTTTGTAGTGTAACTGCTTTAGTCAATGTACACAAATATACGTTGTTTTACTTCAGCATACCTATAAGAAGGCACGATAAACAAAACATAAGTATATTCAAGAACTGAAGACATTTCAATAGCCTCCAAACCATAAATACTTAAGATTTTAGCATTTCAGTGAGAGATAAAATGCCTTGCAGTTTATTAAACAAGAGCTTTAAAAATAAGTCTGTAGTCAAATATAAAATGGTAATGTTTTAATTAAATCTTTAAATAATTACATGGTTTTAAATAACTGGTTTTAAATAACTGGTTTTAAATAACTGTTTTTAAATAAGATTATATTAATAGCATTCCCACAGTTTGCAGGCTTACATGATGTAGTTTAATACAGTTCATACCAAAGTTCATATACAAACCATTTTAAGTTTTTATTCGTCAAAAATAAATAAAAAAGTTAATATAACTCAAGTGTAACACTTATCTATGAACTGTCTTGTATAAGACATTAATGTTATTAAAAGTGCAAATAATCCACTAATATAAGGAAGTTTTACATTTTGCTTTGTAGAATGTATTATCCTTATATGTTTTATTAATTTGTTACTTTATTAATGTTTACTTTGTTTAAGGTTATATTCCCAAACAGTATTACCATCAGTTATAGATGCTAAATAGCCTTTGCAAATGTATAACCATGTTGTTTGTAAAAAATCAATAAATACATTTTTTAATACAAAATACTTGAAAAAGGTGATAGAAAACGGTGTATATCCATGAATTGTCTTGTATAAGACATTAATGTTAGTAATAGTGCAAATAATCCACTAATATTTTATATAATTTTTATATAATTTTACATTTTGCTTTGTAGAATGTAATTTGATAAATGTTTTATTATTTTGTTACTTTATTAATGTTTACTTTGTTTGAGGTTATATTTCCAAACATATCACCATCAGTTATGGATGCTAAATAGCCAGGAGGTTTATACAAATGTATAACCATGTTGTTGTGAAAAATCAATAAATACATTTTTTAATACAAAATGCTTTAAAAAGGTGATAGAAAACTGTGTATATCCATGGATTGTCTTGTATAAGACATAAATTTTATTAATAGTGCAAATAATCTACTAATACAACGATTTTTTACATTTTGTTTTGTAGAATGTAATATCTTCATAAATGTTTAAAATTTGTTACTTTATCAGTGTTTAATTTGTTTCTTTATTAGTGTTTACTTTGTTTTTTAAGTTATATTCCCAAACAGTATTACCATCAGTTATGGATGCTAAATAGCCAGGAGGTTTATACAAATGTATAACCATGTTGTTTGTGAAAAATCAATAAATACATTTTTAAATACAAAATACTGTAAAAAGGTGATAGAGAACTGTGTATTTATGCATCATTAGTAAGTATATGTTGATATGGTAAGTTAACCACCAGCTATATACTAGTAGTTGTTTAGGAACCAATCGACAACCGGAAATAGGTCAAATAGCAACACGTGATAACATAGTATGGCAGATAGGTGATGCACTGTATGGTAAATACTAAATCCGTTAATGGCAAACATACACACATTTTAATTAATTTACAATTATTACAATTAAATTAATTAACTACTACTACAAATGATCTGCTGTGGCTTCATTGCATATGGAAAATAAAAATAATTCTTTTTACATAAAAGGTAATCGAATACAACTATTGTAAAAAATATACAAACACAACGTTTGAAAATATGTTTAGGCATGTCTAAGGTTACATTCCCGAAAAGGCCAATTCATTGGAACTTTGCTCACAAACTCAAATGTATTCAACCACAGATCGCTGTGACGTGACTTGAACCATGAATGCTTCTGTGAGGAAGTTTCAATAAATTGTAAGACAAATTGTTACATTCAGTGTTTATGAAATCGTATGTGTGAACTCAGTTAGTAATTGCTGTGTAACACGTATTTTATGTTCACTTTAAATTACTAGCGTTGTAAATATTGTGTGAAATATTAGTTAAAAAATACCATATTTGGAATAATGTGTGGTTTTAAAGGTTGACTTGATTTTATTTCAAGGATGTGTGGAGGTCATTTTCTAACTTAAGACACGTTAAAAGGGCAAAAATCAGATTTTTAAATGCCACAAAACTGATTGGCTTATTCACTAATATTTTAAATATCAGTAATTATTCGTAATAATTATTCCAAATATTAACAATAAATTGCTATTACTTAAAATTTTAAATTAAACATTATTTTCTTACATTACTTTTAACATATTTTAACAATACTTTCTAATGAAATCGAATTATACTTATATTCCTTAATTGAGCAGGCTGTCAATAGAGGATCGTATCGAACAATAAGCTGGAAAAACTGTAAGTACAATATTGTAGTGTACAATATTGTAAGTAAAATAGAGTTTAGTCTTCCATAAATAGAAAAACCTTTAAAGTGACAAAGGAGTTAAAAACAATACAAAATAAATAAATGACCAATAACAAAAAAAAATGTTTTTTATTGCAGCTGATTGCAATGCAAGCAACGTAATTTATTGGGTTTAATATTATACAAAAAAAAATTTTCAAACTTCTCTGATATCTTTGTGTATCTGATTAAATGATTTCGAATTAAGTTGTTTCCCTTTTGTAACATAAACCAAAAAACGTGCTACAACAATGGTTACGCAAGATGTATTTGATAATTCTGCCTTAAATGTGTACAAGAATATAGTTCACAGTCCAACTGTTGCACATAAACCAGATCCCAGGGGTAGTTATATTATATTACCAGGATCTTGGTCCAAGTAGGACATCGTTTCCCGGATTCACATAGTTATAGCCTTAATACGCCCTAAGTTAACTTATTTATGTCATTTAACCTGGTCCTTTTGCTAAAACATGCGGCCATTTTTGGTCCTAAACATTAGGTCCAAGCCATATAGTTTTCAACGCTTTAAAAATAATAATAATAAATTGGTCCAGGTTATAGGTCTGCTGAGCCACATACTTTATAGCTTCTTCCTTATAGGGGTTTGTTCAGTTGCTAAAATGTCTTTACGTTAATGAGTGATTTAAAACGCCTTGCACTGGTGTAATTTTACAAGTTCGTATGTATAAATAGAAGTTGTTATTTAGTATGTAAGAAAAATTTTGTTTTTCGACCAAAGTCGATTCACACGTTACTTTAACTGTAAGATTTTACAAACAAAAAAAAAATTAACTGAGAGTTTAAGTTAGCTATATTAACTACTAGAAGAGAAACGCGCTATTTTGAATATTGAATAAAACCTAAAAACCTCTACAAAGTTCAAATTACAATTAATTAAATATATTTTACTGTATAGTCATAAATATTTTGAGAACATATCATTTACACACCATATGATTTGACTTCAATAATTTGAAACCTAATAAAACATGAATGTTGATATATAATGTAATTAACAAATTTACTACGATTGTAAATCTTTGCTACTTTACTCAATGACACTCTTGTACTGTTGTACAATATTAAACATGTACACACTTTATGTTTAGGCTACATAGGTATGAAAGACTATGTATATTTGTTCATTTTTAAATTATTGTTTAAATTAAATTTATTGTTTTACGACACATCTTATTTATTTCGATTTAATATTTGTAAGGTATGCGTAGGCCTACATCTTCCAAATCTTAAGAAAGAAAAATCTCTGTACAACATAAAATTGTACAATATTGAAAAGTAATAGTGCTATTCCAATATACTAAAAGGAAATTAATATAATTTAGCAATGTGATAAAACATTAATAAAATAATTCTAACTATACAATTTGTTAAAGAAAGAGACAATTCTGAAAAAACTTAACAAATATTAGTAATATTCAACAGTGCTTAACCGTTCCTAAATCTTGTTCTTTTATCTGTAGGCTTGAAATATCATGACACGTGGTTATAATCATAAATATGATTCCAGTTATAATATTAACATGTTGTACAACAATGCATAACAAACCGGAATGGTTCGTTGAGTGGTTGTGATCACACACAAAGCTACTTGTTCACTTGTTCATCTGCAAACAATTGAATTTGGACACAAACAGTGACTAAGAACAGTGCAATTCTAATTCTGGATTGATCGTCAGCTTACACTGACAACATCAAAAATAAACAAAAAGAGATGAATTTCAAATCCAACCCTGCCTGTAGGTATGAGTGTGATTTTTGAGTTTTGTGTTTTTTGTTGTTTTGTAAAAATTTTCATTTTTCCTCCGCATTGTTTTACAGTTTTTTTTACTTATTTATTTTGCATATTGAGCTTTTTGGAATTTCTGGTGTGATTTCTGGACTATAGCTTGTAAGTCAAGAAAGAATGCAACTATTTTTTGTTAGTTTTTGTGCCTTGGCCAATTAAAAAAATTGAACGACTCAAAAATTCTTGAATCTACACACTTGAGTAGGTATTTACATTGTTAATTTTAAATTTGTGTCTGCGAAATTATGGCAGCTGTTCATCATTGCTAAATTGTAATTAATATAGGCTTTAATAAATTTACATGAATTTATGGATCATAATTACGAAATTCGCATTTGTTGACAATGTTACATTTGTGTACAGTAATTAAAAAGTAGCTTTATTACAGTAAAAGTTTAATTTTTACATCATGGGTATATTTACTCAGTAAATAAATTTCTAGTTGTTAAGTAAGTTACATTTTATGAATTTATACTTGTAAAATTTGATAATTCGTGCAAGCTTAGCTTCAATTTTTTTCTGAGCTACTTTGGTTGTGTAGCACTAAGAATTTTAATATAATGAACCCCGAAAAAAAACTTAAACAAACGAAGAAGAAACTAACGTTGAATAAACTGTTTATTTGTTATAATATTATTGTGTAGGTAAATTGTTTATTTTTTCAGTTAAAAACATTTACCGTTGTTTAAGTAATATAATTAGAGAAACCACATGAATAATAATAGGGTGATGATATACACTTGCATAATGATAACAATTAGGATGTAGTTAGTCTTCAATTAGCTTACACATATGAGTGGAACATAGTATGACAATAACTACAGTGCCGCATAAACAACAAAGGCCACTGTCCAGCTAGAGAATAGCGCCATTGTAGTTTAAGACCAGTCAAAGTCACTAATTGTCAACGTGGTTAACAGGTTGGTTAAACTCAACGTACATTAGGCTACTGTAGGGACCACTCTAGTGCACGCTTGTAAACAGAGATTGTCCTAGCTCTTTACGGTTCAAAAGTAATAAATACTATATATATATATATATATTAAATATTTAAGTAAATAAGTACAACTGAGCACCCTGAATATTATATTTTATAAAAAGAAGTGACATGTTTCGGACATTAGTCCATTTTCAAACTTCAAAATACATTAAACACTTAACCATTGTTTATATTGTTTGTTTGTAAATAAATATGATTTATATATACAGATGGTTAATAGAACTAGACAGGATTTGGAAAAACTTTTTTGTTACTGATTATTTAATTTTAAAATTTGGTCAAAGATTGGGTTTCTTGAAGGAATTTGGCTATTTAATTATTTTTCCAAATCCTGTCTAGTTCTATAAACCATCTGTATATATAAATCATATTTATTTACAAACAAACAATATAAACAATGGTTAAGTGTTTAATGTATTTTGAAGTTTGAAATTGGACTAATGTCCGAAACATGTCACTTCTTTTTATAAAATATAATATTCAGGGTGCTCAGTTGTACTTATTTACTTAAATATTTAATATATCAGCAGCCCTATTAAGTGAACACCTAAATTAAAATATATATATATATATATATATATATATATGCACTTTTGTAACTAAAGCATAACCCAAAGTGGTGACCTTGAGGCCCAGCTACGTGCAGAAATCAGTTATATTGCAGGTTCCCCTTTTTAAAAAGTATTGTCAAAATTCTAGTTTTTTTCTGCCGACTAACACCTTATACACCATAGTAAAATAAATTGTAAAATATGTATTACAGAAAAAGTGATGATAACACCATAACAAAGTACGTGATTCCCAGTCAACTTAAACTGATTGTTAACTGATCGTCAACGTAACTTGATTGTTGTTTAAACAGCATTTAAAGTTTTGAAATCGAATACCAATACGGTAATTGGGCTGTGTAATTTTAACCTGAATGACAACGGAAACCAATTCAACGAATCTGCTTTTGCAATAACAATCAATTGTGAAAATACAATTAGATTAAACGGTCTACGGTTCCCATTGTTTAAGGGAATTTCAGGTAGTTTTATTTCTGGTAGTTTTTATACATTCAAGTCCACTATTTTGAAAACTATTTGTTAGAAAAATATTTTACCTAAGATACCGTTTACATACAATTTATTTTTATTTTAATAATAAATATATTGTGTTCATTAATTTAGGTATAAACGTGTGTTATTGCATGTAATTAGAATATAAGTAACATCAAAGTAAATTTCCTTTCAAAATGCATACTTTTAAAAAGAATAAAAAATGAAATAAAACATTTATATTAATATAAGACTCAACCATAGTGAAAGAAATACTTGTATATATCAACTTACAATGTTCATGGGCCAATTTTCATTGGGAATATTTATAGTCTTGTAGTTTTATTCAGATAATAACTACACTAAGAATCAATTAATTTGATGTTATTTTATGTAGAGTGATGAAATAAATACTCAGCTAACATAGTAAACATATTTTTACTTGACCCATAGAAAAAAAATTAAATAATAATACGTATGATAAATAGTAATCTTTTAAGATACTACTAATAATTTTTTTGACGTAAAGAAGTAAAATCCTTTTTAAAATAATGCTTGACAGAATTTTATCATTTTATATATCATACTTCATGTAAAAACATTAACTATTTCCTTATTTATATTATTAAAAAGGTAACTTTACATTATACACATTATTTGTTTACTTGTTTTCCTATAAGTCTAGTAAAATTGTTTTTACTATAACTGGGTATTTATTTGATCACCCCTCATAAAACTAAACTATTCTTCCTGTTATTATTTTTATTTAAACTGTTAAATATTTAATATAATATTATATTTATATTATTATTCAATATATTAGTGTGATTATTGGTGTTATTCACGTTTTATAAAAAATATCATAAAATTGTAATTTTAGATTTGGATTCCACCCAGGTCCGGTCAATTGGAGTTTAATGGGTTGCCTGACATGAAACGGTCTGCTTAAAGGTATGTGATCTTTGAAGAAGTACATACATTTTAAAATGAGCTTTCATTATTTTACTGAGTTTAACTGAATACATTCCTTGTTATTACAACTGCCCAATTAAGTACAAACATTTTCTTGATAATCAGAAAAGAAACAATATTTGGAAGGGGTTAACTAGCTCTACGTCCTTATATCATTTTACTCTTTGATGAACGGTACTTTCAATATCACTAAAATTCCTCTTCATACCTCACAATAAAATCTAGTAATGGAATTAAAATATTTTTATAGTTATATTTCTCGCTTTTTATTTGAAATAATATTTTTTTTAATGTTTGGTGAACGGGGAGATATAATAGAACATATGGTTTGATCGAATCGTGCTATCAGTCAGGACTCAAGGATTATTGTCAAATTTCTCACAAACTAAGACGATCAGACTTCTATGATTTTAACATATATTTTCTAACATTTGTGGTTGCTTATTGAACATCATTTTATTCGAATTTTCAATTTTCTAAGAAATGTTGATTTAATATACCTTGTTTATGTTTTACACATTTAAAATTACACCACCTAAACCATGAAATTCAATAAACAAAAACTGCAAAACTAAAAGAATAATGTGTTTATTGTTGTAAACGCATATCAACAGTAATATTATATTGCATATTCAATATTAAATATAAAATAGTTGATGTTAATTATTAAATATACAGGGTGAGTCTTCTAAGCTGTCCTAAACAGATTACAGACGAACGGCTTGACATAAAGATGAAACAAAACTTTCCCCCACTAATTCGTTCCCAATGAACAACGTAAACATATTTTTACCATTTTTAAAATGCAGGGTGTTCGAGAAACTGGGGGTCATGGGCTCAAATCTCAGAAATTTTAAATGTAAAAAAAATAAATAAATTTTAAATGTGCCGAACTATGCATCATTTGAAAGCTCTAGACTAGAGTGAAAACAGAACTCCTTTATCTTTGTCCGTTTCAAAATGGCGCCAATTTCTTTTGGAAAATATTGATATTTACAGAATACCGCTGATATTTGGAAACCACTAAACTTATTTTCGTCCTGTTTGAAAATTCTTAATCCTCGTGAGTTCATTTTTAATTTGATATACGACAAGTCAAAAATTTAAAAACTAAAAATTTTTTCAATGATTTTATTTTGTTTTAATGTTGGTAGCCTTGTAAATGAAAAGTTTTAAATGGGAACATATGTAAAATTTTGTATTAATTTGAAGGCCTTGCAAAAACAAACAACTTTTACTTTTAAACCCACCGTCTATCTTTGATAGTTTTCTAGTAATTAAACAAAAACTCAAATTGCCCATATAAAACCTATGTTAAACGTGCAGTACTGGAGATAAGTGGATGCAGATACACTATTCCTATAGTAATGTATTAATTTACTATATGTTAATTTAAATATGTTCTGTATACCTATGTGTTTAGCATTTGTTAAAAAATTCAGCTTTTTCATTAACCAAAAATAAACATATGTTTTTAGATTATAAACCTATATTTAGCATTTATTGTTAATTTAAAGTTTAGTTAGTTTCCTTTTCAAAACCCCCTTGGCATTTCTAACACAACGACAAACCCAGTTCCCTTGGTAAACCCAGTTGGCATTTCTAATTAGCATTTCATATAGTTTTAAATAACCTACCCAATATCTCTAAATTTCGCTAGTAGTAAACCAAACTATAAACCATTACATACTACAGTATCCAAGACCTGCTTCTCGACACATTTAGTCTTTCAGAGTATCGTCTAGTTTACTACCACAATCACTTTCTGGAATGTTCTATAACATAGCAAATAAAGGTATGGGTATTCAAAAAATTATATATTTTTAGAAAGTTAGTTAACAAACCATGTCTCTGACACTGAATGAGTAACTAGCAGTCCAATACAAGTCAACAGAACTTAGTCGGCCTGGAAATTCATAACTAGGATGGGACGTGATCGTCTTACAGAATATGCGAAATTGTGTTTGTCTCTTTGATTTGAAGTTGCAAAACTACAGATTTAACAAATCACGCTGTGTTGGATAATGTAACTTACTAGAACACAGACTTATATCTTAAACGTATATGAAAGCCAGTAGTGACAATATGGCAAAGAGTCCTCACTTTAGGCACGTTTTCCCCATAAGAATAACATGGGGATCATTTTTTGGCCACCAATTCTAAAAATCCTGATCTCGACCTATATCCCCTATATAAATGTTCAATACCATTGTACAACTTTATTACTATTTCAAATCCACATGCATTCACATGTATATTCTCAAAATCATCAACTTGACAGTGTGAGGTTTGTACGCGAACTCGGGCGCGCTCCCGGCTCATGCTTCTCTTCCCCATTGGCAGCTCATGTGGTGCAAAAATTGGGTATATGTATCTAGAAATATAAAAAATCGCTTATATCTTTAAAATAATAAGAGATATATAAAAAATAATGCCTACCCATTTAAGTTTCAGATTTGATTATATAAACCCATATCTGGCCCTATAAACCCAGATCTGGTTATATCAAGCCAGATCTGTCCATATATGATTCCAGATGGCCCTATAAACCCAGATCTGGTTATTATCAAGCCAGATCTATCCATATACAATTCCAGATCTGGCCCTATAAACCCATATCTGCTTATATCAAGCCAGATCTGTCCATATATAATTCCAAATCTGGCCATATAAACCCAGATCTGGTTATATCAAGCCAGATCTGTCCATATATAATCTCAGATCTGGCCTATAAACCCCGATCTACCCATATATAATCTCAGATCTGGCCCTATATACCCAGATCTGGTTATATCAAGCCGGATCTGGCCATATATAATTCCAGATCTGGCCCTATATACCCAGATCTGGCCATATATAATTCCAGATCTGGCCCTATATACCCAGATCTGGCCATATATAATTCCAGATCTGGCCCTATAAACCCAGATCTGGCCCTATATACCCAGATCTGGCCATATATAATTCCAGATCTGGCCCTATATACCCAGATCTGGCTTTATAAACCCAGATCTGGCCATATATAATTCCAGATCTGGCCCTATATACCCAGATCTGGCCATATATAATTCCAGATCTGGCCCTATATACCCAGATCTGGCCATATATAATTCCAGATCTGACCCTATATACCCAGATCTGGCTATATCAGGCCAGATATGGCAAAGTCCAGATCTGGCCGTATAAACCCAGATCTAGCCAATTTTACAAATTAGACGCTGTGTATAAGTATAAAAGGAGCGAGTTGAGTGGTTCCTTTCTTCAGTCATCGTCGCGCGGCCGACCCACCATGACCATCTCTTGGTAAGTTTAGCATGTAAACAATAGTTTAATTTGTATTACAATTTTTAATATTTTATTTTAAATTATAAAATTTATAAAATTCTTAATTTATAAAATTTAATTGTAAAATTTTTAATTTATAAAATTTAATTTTCTAAATTTAATTTTTCAAAATTAGATTTTTAAAATTACGTTTTCAAACTTATATTTTCAAAATTAATATTCCAAAATTAAATTTTATAAATTAAAATTTTTACAATTAAATTTTATAAATTAAAATTTTTACAATTAAATTTTATAAATTAAAATTTTTACAATTAGATTTTTAAAATTACATTTTCAAAATTATATTTTCAAAATTAATTTTCCAAAATTAAATTTTATAAATTAAAATTCGTAAAATTAAATTTTATAAATTAAAAATTTTACAATTAAATTTTATAAATTAAAATTTTTACAATTAAATTTTATAAATTAAAATTTGTCAAATTAAATTTTATAAATTAAAATTTGTCAAATTAAATTTTATAAATTAAAATTTGTCAAATTAAATTTTATAAATTAAAATTTGTAACATAAATTTTGTAAATTAATATTTCAAAATAAAATTTTCTAAATTAAAATTTTGAAAATTAAATTTTATTAATAAAAATTTGTAAAATTAAATGTTCAAAATTAAAATTTCTAAAATTAAATTTTTTAAATTAAAATTTGTAAAATTAGGTTTTATAAATTAAAATTTATAAAATTAAATTTTATAAATTAAAATTTCATAATACAATTTTCTAAATTAAAATTTCTAAAATAAAATTTTATAAGTTAAAACTTCTAAAATTAATTTTTCTAAATTAAAACTTCTAAAATTAGTTTTTCCAAATTAAAATTTCTAAAATTAAATTTTATGAATTAACATTTCTAAAATTTCTAATTTTATGTTAAATATTGTTAAAAATATCTTAAATTCTAGTTAAAAATTTAGAAAATTTCACAATTTCTGGATTAAAATTTTTAAATTTTCCAAAAGTCTATATATAGAGGTGGCATCAGCCCGAGACCTCATTCTTAAACATGAAACCGTCATGTCAACAGTGCTCCGTGTCGTTCTCCACCAAAAGTAACTTGATTCGGCACTACAAGTTGAAACACCAAATGATGGTGAAACTGTGCAAAGTTTGTAATTTAATCTGTGATAATAACATGGCTCTAATATCGCATTTATTACAAAATCACAAGACTTGTAATTTTTGTAAAAAAAATGTTGTTGGACATTTTAGGAGACATGTAAGTTCTTGCAACAATTGCCCATACACAATGATAAAATTTGTTGGTGAATCGATTAAAGCTGAACTTAAAAATACTCTTCAGTCTTGTCCTCTTCCGATAAAATGGACTTTAGTAAGGAGAATTAAATTTATAAAATATTCAATGGATCAAAATGGGCAATTAGTTAATGAAAAAGAATGTATTGCAGATTTTAGAAGTCTTACTACCTTAACTATTGAGAAAAGAGATTTAAAGTCTCAAATTGACAATGCTCTTTTAAAGATCAATGCATCTATACACAAATATCAAGCCAAAGGCAGTGGATGGATTTATGACCACACTAAATATTGGCAGTTGCATATTTACAAGTATAAGCCCCTAACTCCAAAGTCATATATCCCTACACCAAAAAGTATTCAATCAAAACATGCAGTTTTAAATATTAAAAATGCTGACAATAAATGTTTTCTTTGGTCAATTTTAGCAGCTTTACATCCAAGGAATGCTAAAAATGCTGAAAGGGTCTCTAGCTATGCACCCTACATAGGGCAGTTAAATATGACAAATATAAAATATCCCGTAAAAATATCTGATATAGAAAAATTTGAAACACAGAATAATATAAGTGTTAATGTATTTGGAGTTGAAGACCAGAAATGTATATATCCATTAAGAACGACCAAACTAAACAGTAATACTCATATAGATCTATTATTATTACAAGAAGGTCGTAAATCACATTACTGTTTAGTTTGTGATTTTAATAGGTTAATGCTGCGGTCTACAAAACACGACCATTAGAAGTATTTTTGTAAGTTGTGTTTACAACATTTTTACACTAATGATAAATTGGAGCGTCATATAACATATTGTAAAAACTTTGATGCCCAACGAGTGGAAATGTCTAAACAAGATACATTACAATTTAAAAATTATAAATATCAACTTAAAGCCCCATTTGTGATTTATGCAGATTTTGAATGCTTTATAAACTCCAATATACATATTCCATCAGGTTTTGCATTTGTTGTAGTAAAAGATTCAAAAATTATTTCTGAAGAGTTATATAGTGGTGAAAATGTTATGGATGTGTTTTTTGAAAGATTATTTGATACTTATGATTTCATTAAAAGTCAATTGTCGATATATATTCCCCTTGTAATGACTCCAGAGCAAGAGGTATCTTTCCAAAACTCAACACATTGTCATATTTGTGAAAAGCCCCTATATTTTGATAGGGTGAGAGATCATTGCCATTCATCTGGCCGATACTGTGGAGCTGCCCACAATGATTGTAATTTAAACTATAAAGTAACAAAGAAAATCCCAGTATTCTTCCATAACTTGAAAAATTACGATGGACATTTAATAATGCAACACTTGGGAAAGTTTAATAAACGTAAATTAAATTGCATAGCTAAAGATATGGAAAAATATATATCATTCTCTGTTGATGATTTGATATTTTTAGATTCCTATAACTTTCTGTCCCTTCCATTATACAAATTAGCTTCCAATTTAAATACATTTAGATTCATAGACAATCCACTACTACAACGTAAAGGCGTATTTCCCTATGAATATATGACGGGACCAGATAAGTTTGCAGAGTCTCTACCGCCAATTGAATCATTCTATAGCACTCTAACTAAAGAACATATCTCTCCCAATGAATACGAACATGCTAAAAATGTCTGGGCTCATTTTAATATAAATAATTTACAAGAATATCATGATTTATACCTTAAAACAGATGTATTGCTACTGGCTGATGTGTTTGAGACATTTAGAGACCTGTGTTTAAAGGATTACAAACTTGACCCCGTACATATGTATTCACTTCCAGGATTAACATGGGAAGCCTGTCTTAGAATGACTGGTATAAAATTACAATTATTTCAAGATATTGACATGCATTTGTTCATAGAAAGTGCAATCAGAGGAGGAGTCAGTATGATTTCCACACGTTACGCTAAAGCCAATAATAGATATATGGGCAAACATTATGATCCCAATCAAGAGAGTGTGTATTTAATATATTTAGATTGTAACTCGCTATACTCCACAGCTATGTGTGAGCCACTACCTGTGGATGGATTTCGTTGGACTAATGAGATAGACTACAAATATAATCAAAATGATGAGTTTGGATACATTTTAGAAGTTGATTTAAAATATGATAAAAGCTTACATGATTTACATAATGACTATCCATTAGCACCAGAGAAAATGAATGGCAAATTAATACCTAATTTAAATGACAAAACTAAATATATTTTACATTACAAAGCATTACAAAAATATGAGGAATTGGGTTTGATTGTTACAAAATACCACAGAATTTTAAAATTTAGACAATCAAAATGGCTTGCGCCCTATATTAATTTTAATATTGAAAAACGAAAATGGGCTAAAAATGATTTTGAAAAAGACTTTTACAAATTATTAAATAATAGTCTCTTTGGTCGAACAATTATGAATCAACGAAAGTTTCGTGACATATATCTCAAGGATGAGTCATTATTAACAAAATATGTCACTAATCCAAGGTTTGACTGTAGCAAAAAGTTTGATAACAATTTACATGCTATACATTTAAATAAATTAGTTGTAAAGTTTAATAAACCAATATATTTGGGAATGACCATTTTGGATATTAGTAAAGTAATAATGTATGATTTCCACTATAATTATATGTCAAAATTTAAGAATAAAAGATTTCTAATGACAGATACAGATTCTTTAATGTATGCTATAGTTACAGAGGACTTTTACAAGGAAATAGAACATGACTTGCACTATTTTGATACCTCTGGATATAGTAAAGACCATTTCTTATACTCTGATAAAAATAAAAAAGTCACTGGAAAGTTTAAAGACGAATTGGATGGTCATATTATGTATGAATATTGTGGTTTAAGACCAAAATTATACTCTTACATTCCTCTAAAATGGTTATATGAAGAAGACAAGCAAGCTTTAGAGGTCAAAAAAGCTAAAGGAGCTGATGGTGCTACAGTTAAACATCTCCTTAGACATCAACATTATTTAAACTGTCTTGCAACTGGTCAAGACTACTATGAGAATGTGACAAGAATTAAATCTACAAATCATCACCTTCAAACCTTGACCATGAATAAGAAAGTACTATCGTTTGACGATGACAAGAGGTTTATTCTAGAAGATGGCATCAACACCCTTGCTCTTGGTCATTATAAAATTGATCAAACATAAATCTATATTTGCCATTATTCTTCGACCTTTCTTTGTCTATTACGAAAAAGCCATATTTAGTTTTATCCCAACATTGGTGGCAGAGATTTCTAAATTGGTTAAATGAAAAATCATTACCAACATGATTGTTATATACATGTTTTAAATTTAAATCATCTTGTTTAAATAATATTAGGAAATTTACATTATCACGTAAATGTTTGTGTACTTTGCTGTAAGATTGACACAAGTAAAAACAGTTAATTTTTTTATGTCGACCCATTGAGAAAAATTGTGTAATATTTGGACTATTTATGTCATCAAATACAACAATTGACTGTGATTTTACATCATTTGGTGTGATTTCACAGTCAGTAAACGTGTGTAATTTCACTTCGTCACACAAACTAAATATTTCAATTATTTTTTTATATTTTTCTTGTTCTAAAGATTTAGATATTAAATATAAGTTTGTAAATTTTAATCCTTCCTTTCTTACAATTAAATTGTAAATTACAACCGTCTTCCCACTTCCACTTGGACCACAAATAACACATCGAATATTAGTAGGAAATAGACCCAACTTCTTTGGTATTTTTTCCTTAGTATGTACTATTTTAAATTTATGTTTTTGTTGAATAAAAGACATTTTTTATATAATAAAAATGGTAAAAAATGATAATAAGAAAACATGTAAAAAGGGCAAAGGTTTATTCCTAAAGCCCTATAGGGGTCGAGGGTTATTGAATACTCTTATAAATAACCTTCCATTTCCACTTCACATACCATCATATCGGTACTGTGGACCTGGGACGAATGTACGTGAGAATTTAGCCAAAAATGTACCTCCAAAAAATAAACTAGACTCTTATTGTAAAGAGCATGACATATTCTACATGAATAATCCCGATACTGCTGCTCGGAACAAAGCAGACATGAGATTAGCAGACTTAGCTTGGACTAGAGTAACGGCCAAGGACGCAAATCTTGCTGAAAGAGCTGCTGCTTATGCCGTGACAAATTTGATGAAGGCAAAAGCAAAAATGGGAATGGGATTAAAATTTAATAAAAAAGATGGACAACTACCAGCTGTTAGAGGCCGCAAAAGACGTGCCTCACTTCAGGGGGGTGTACCTAAAAAACGAGCTAAAAAATCTAAAACCAAGAGTAAAAGAGTGCGGAATAGTTAATTTAGACAGTTCATCTGGCACACATTGGACAGCATATCGTAAAAATAAAGATATTGTAATTTATTTTGACCCATTTGGAATCCAACCTCCAAAAGAAGTAATTAAATATTTTGAGGGATATAAAATATTCTATACAACTGATCAAATACAAGATTTAAATAGTTCTATTTGTGGAATTTTATGTTTATCATTCATAAAAAATTTTTGTTTATAAAAATGGATTCATTTACTATAACATTTTCGGGTACAGAGTCAGAGCTAAAGTCAGTGTTCTTTCCTCCCATAGAATTAAATGATGATTATGTAATTGGATTAGTAGATTTTCAAAGTTATAATTCTATATTTAATGTTAAAAAACCTCTAAATACTTTAACATATTACAAAGTAGAGAAAATGACATTACCAAAAGGAGAGATCTCTGTCGATGATTTAAACCAGTTATTAAATGGTAAACTTAAAGTTATAATAGATAAAAATGGAGAAGCATTAATTAATACCAAATCCAAACTTTTATTTAAAGGGCTTATTCCAAAATTAAATCAACTTAAGGGCAACAAATTAACTATTAGAGAAGGTGATGATGTTTTCTATTATGATCACAATGCTCCAGTTACAATAGAAATTTCTGAAGGAACATATGAGGTGGTTGAGCTTGCAAAGGAAATTCAAAAGCAAATCCCAGACTTTTTCCTTACAGCTAATAATAAAACTATGAAAGCGACACTACTTTCTAGCCACGTGTTTGATTTTACAAAAACATGTTTTGGGTCTGTTTTATTGGGATTTAAAGGTGTTTCTACTCCTGGTGTTCAGTTTGAATCTACAAATAAAATAAACATTAATAATGTAAATGTGATTAGAGTAAAATGTAATATTGCAAACGGGTCCTATTTAAACGGAAACAAATCACACACCATACATAGCTTTTATCCAGAAGCTCCTCCTGGCTACAAAATTATCGAAGTTCCAAGAAATATTATATATTTTCCTGTAAATAAGAGAAGTTTAGATGTTGTCAGTATTACATTTGCCGATCAACACGACAAGGCAATTGACTTTAACGGAGAAGAAACTACAATTACTTGTCATATAAAAAAGATATGAGAATTTATAAGAATTTATCTATAAGTGTACAAAATGCTAGGTTCCTAAAATCAATAGGACTAAAGTTAAAATTTTCTATTAATAAAAATGGAAGATTTTCTAGACGTTACAGGGAAATCCCAATTCGACGATAGTGTGGTTAAAATTACAAATCACTCCTATGTTCCCCACAATACTTTAGCAATAAATAATTCTGATGAAATTCGAATATGTATTAATAATCAAGATTTGCTAACTCTACCATGTAGGAGTTATCTGTATATTAAGGGAGAAATTGAAAATCATGATAAAGGTCATTTTATAAATAATGCATTTGCGTTCTTATTTGATGAAATTAGATACGAAGTTGCAGGTAAAGAAATAGACATTGTAAGAAACCCAGGAATTTCTAGTCTTATGAAAATATTGAGCTCTTACAATAAAACTACTAAATTGTCAAATGTAGCATTTGATTCTGACACGAATTTAAAAGAGTTCCATAAAAGTGGCAAGTTTAGTACTTGTTTGCCATTAGAGCTGTTAATGGGTGTATTTGAGGATTTTAATAAGGTATTAGTAAATGTCAAACAAGAATTGGTGTTGAAAAGATCCAAAAATGATTTGAATTGTATATTAACAACCACTAGTGCTCCAGCCAGTGGCACTGCTGATACGATTCCCAAAATTACACTTAACTCAATTCAATGGGTAATGCCACACGTGATACCATCAGATGGAGAGAAGTTACAATTACAAAAGATGTTATTGCAAAATAAAAATTTGCAAATTGCATTTTGAAGTTTAGAGTTACATGAACTTCCATCATATCCCAATACCACAAGACATACATGGTCAGTAAAGACGTCTTCAAGTTTAGAGAAGCCTAGGTATATTATATTTGGTTTCCAAACAGCTAGGGATAATAGTGCACGAAAAAGAACTGATGAATTTGATCACTGTAAATTAAAAAATCTCAAAGTATTTTTAAACTCTGAATATTATCCTTATAGTGATTTAAATCTCGACTTTGAAAATGGAGATGTCTCTAAAGCTTATGAGATGTTTATGAGGTTTAGAGAGACTTACTATAATACTATCCCAGATCCTATGATTAGTAGGGCTGAGTTTATGAAGAAATATCCACTAATTGTAATAGACTGTTCTAGACAGAACGAAACTGTGAAGGAAGGAATTGTTGATATTAAATTAGAGATTGAAACTGCAGAAAATGTACCAGCAAATACATCTGCATATTGTTTGATAATACATGATAAAGTGTTTGAGTACAATCCTTTGTCAAATGAGATAAATAAAATGTAAATAAAAGATGAAAAACATTCAACAAGAATTGGTTGACTCTGCAAATCAAATACGAGAAAAATATAGAGCTTTAAAACGTGGCAGGTTTCTAGAGGCTGAAGAGAGGTTTCAAACATTCCAACCTTTAATAGAGCCATTACAAGAATTAAAAAAAATCACATCTATTGGTAAAACAGAGAGGCCTCAAATGGAGATACTCCCAATGACTCCATCTAGAATATCAATGATACCAAGATTACAGCAATCCACTCCACAGAAATTAGATTTTGGTCTTTTAGCATCAGACTATTTAGGAAATTACCTCAGTAAAAGTAGTATGACAGACACTACATATGGTATTAGACGAGAAGCAAATAAATTTTTTATTGGAAATAAGGAAGTTGATATTGCCAATGATGATGTTACAGTTGCAAATAAAACCTACAAGGGGACAAAAGGTTTGTGGCAGTTGTTAACTTTAAAAGAACCTGAGAACTATACTCAAGCTGATTTGCAAAATTATAAAGAGATTTTGGAAGCTACAAATGGACATTTAAAGAGTTACAAAGATGGTGCACCAATTTCAAGTAATAGACATACTAAATATCTTAATATAATTAAACCTCTTTTTAAATCTGTTGGTGAAGGTTTGAGACAAGTGACTGGTAATAAAATAGACTATATTTATTGGGATGATCCTAATGAGCTTGTAGATAGGTTAAGACTTCTTTGGCTAAGTCGCCAAGCCGGTAACTCAGGAGTGGATAATGAAATAGATTCTATTATTGAGGAATTGAGAGAAAGTGGAATTATTTATTAAATAAAAATATGTTTATAGATAAATTTTATCGTTTATATAATCCATATAATAAGCCTGCAGAACCCAGGGCTAGTAGTGAACCTACTTTAAATTTACAAGACGATAGTTGGAATGGTTTAAACCGTAAAATTGGTAATGTTAAAGATGGGGAGTTTGTAGACGATGTATCAACTTTGAGACAGACATTAACTAGAAAAGGTGATGTCTTTTTACAAGGTAAAACTAAATATGAGTTTTTAGAATCTAAGAATAAAAATTGGAATGCTAAAAAACAGAAAATTACTAATGTGGAAAAGGGTGAAAGTTTAGATGATGTGCCCACTTTACAACAGACTTTAATACGAACAGATGGTGGTAAATTTGTACAAGACAATAATAATTATGAATTTTTAGAATCAGAGAATGGTGTTTGGAATGCTAAGAAACGGAAACTTAGCAATTTGATAGAAGGTACAGATAGTAAAGATGCTGTGAATGTTTCACAAGTTCCAAAAATGGAAGCAGGCTATTGGAGTTTTTATAATAAAAGGTTAGTACGTGTTAAACCTGCCATTGATGAAACTGACTGTGTTATAAAAGAACAGACTATAACTTTTGATAAAAAAGAAAAATGTTGGGATGCCAAAAAACAATTTATAAGGAATCTACCAGAGGGGGAACATTTGGATGATATTTGTCTAATGTCACAAGCTATGCATTACGATGGATCAAAATTTGTGTATGGAGAAAAAAAATTTAATTTGATGGAATACAATCCTGATTTATTAGTTGCTGACCCCACATCTTTGAGTGGATTTAAGTATATAGATAATAGACCATATATACCAGAAAACTATGTATTTAAAAGAATGGAAGATAATCTATTGAATGGGGCTAATGGTGATGTATTTAGAGTTACAGGAAAGGATGATGTTATAAAAAATGAATAAAATTGCATACGAACTTCATAAGCCTGCAAGAAAGAATTTCATTAGAAGGTCTTTTAAAGTATTGGGTATAAACGAAACCATACAAATAGATTTAATTGATATGCAAAACTATGCTAGAGAAAATTCTGGCAATAAATATATTTTAACTTTAATAGATACATTTTCTAAAAAAGCTTATGCTGCTCCACTAAAGAATAAGACAGGGTTAGTGGTTACAGAAGCCATTAAAACCATTCTACCAAAGGGGGTTAAAAACATTCAATCTGACAATGGAAAAGAATTTTTTAATCAATATTTTAGCAAACTAATGAAAAACTTAAATATTAATCACTATCACACTTTTTCTACAACTAAGGCTGCAATTGTGGAGAGGTTTCAGAGAACTTTAAAAAATTGGTTATATAGGGAATTTAGTGCTCAGGGAAGTTATAAATGGTTGGATTTACTTCCAAAGTTAATTCGAAAATATAATAATAAGGTGCATAGATCTATAGGTATGAAACCCAACCAAGTGAATATTAAGAATAGTAAATATGTGCATGAGAGGTTGACTTCTAAAGTAGTGCAAGTTAAAAAGCCAAGATATAAGGTGGGTGATAGTGTGAGGATTTCCAAGTATAAACATGTTTTTAGTAAAGGATATACTCCAAATTGGACAGGTGAGCTATTTACAATAGCAGAAGTTAAGAATACAAAGCCTGTGACTTATATCTTGAAAGATGAAAATGGTAATATAATCAGGGGAGGCTTCTATACAGAGGAGTTGTTAAAGACCAAGTATAAAGACATGTATTTGGTAGAGAAGGTAATTAGAAGGAAGGGTGATTTATTGTATGTCAAATGGCTTGGGTTCCCAAGTAGCCAGAACTCATGGATTTCCACTAAGGATGTCCAAGGGAGCGCGCCATGAGCCGGGAGCGCGCCCGAGTTCGCGTACAAACCTCACACTGTCAAGTTGATGATTTTGAGAATATACATGTGAATGCATGTGGATTTGAAATAGTAATAAAGTTGTACAATGGTATTGAACATTTATATAGGGGATATAGGTCGAGATCAGGATTTTTAGAATTGGTGGCCAAAAAATGATCCCCATGTTATTCTTATGGGGAAAACGTGCCTAAAGTGAGGACTCTTTGCCATATTGTCACTACTAAAGCCTCATCTACCCAAGAGATTCCACTTAAAAATATGCATCGATATCACCTATAAACATCTTACCGGGTTGTTCCAGGAAAGCTTATTTAATATCACCTTCGTAAGGAATAAAAGAGGTTTTTTAGTTAGTACCACAATCTCACCTAGGACCTCAAAATGGAGCATTTTATGGGCAGGTTGAAAATGTTAGATGTAAAGTCTGGTAACAAAAAATTGTCACCATTTTATACTGGGTTGAGATAAGGACTTCTACTTTAGGCCGACATTCTTTTTATTTTAATTGATCACCTTCAAAATGAAATTTCACTTGATGAGGCTATATATTTTACCATTTTGAGCTTCCCCCAAAATACCCCATTATACCAAATAACACAAAATACCAGCCTTGGACAAAAGTGCCATACCGACTAAAAAGCACTTTTTAGATTTTTGTTAGGGTAATACCGTAATACTGAATTTAGTTTTCCTTGTATAGGGGAGATAGATGTATATTTTTAAATATAATCCCTCAGGCTGATTTCATATAAAAAGGATAGACATTCATTGGTGTGTTGAGATAACCATACCTAGTTTTCACCGTATTCTTTTATTAATGGCCTTTAAAACTAGGGTGGTCTGCCGTTACACTTTAGACGCATAAATGAGCGAAGCATTATTTAAAGATTGTCAATGGCTAAAGCAGCTAACACCCTTCAATATGTTCCCTTTCAACAGATTCACCGTTTGTTTGCCCGATATTATTTCAATTCTAAAGAATGACAAATTTATCTGATAGTTTATACTGCACCTTTGTAGTGAAACTGGCCATCCTGACCATTTGCTTGTACTTTTTAAATGGGCATAGCAGGATGTACTCGTGCAATCAACATTTGTTCTACAATCGTCAGGTCAGTTAATTCGTTCGGGACACTTGACACATCCATATTATTTAACACCGTGAATTTAGTTGCATTTGAACGAAAACGCGAACAAATCGGTGATTGGTTTGAAGCTGTTAGTTGTTGGCGATGACAGGTAGTGCAAGTGTAACATTTTTGTGCATCTAATTCATGTTGGAATTGATTAGCTAACTGCCTATCATTATCAGCTTCTTCCGCCACTGCTTCATCTGGTTCTTCTTGTTCACGACGCCACTCTCTTACAATATTTGCATTATCGGTGCGATGACCAATATTACGACGTGGCCTTTGAGGCATGCTCAAAACAAATATAGCAAACCTGTTACTTCCATTGATAAACTGTTACATTCCAACTTTAACCTATGATGAAAGTAAACATTGAAATGTAAACAAAACAGTTACAAACAATTATCATATGTTTATCGTATTTAAATGAAACGAGATAAACCCATATGTCATAAACCCAATATAATTTTTCTTTCAACTTACATTAAAATAACAAGCGAAATTGCGTGACCCGTAAAATAAAATCCAGAAGGAAATATGCAAATATTTTTTACCAAAACATTGTGCTCAGTATTCTTTAGCTGTTGGCCAAATTGTATATCAATTGGTCAAGCCATTACATTCTGATGCCCTTACAGAGAAGTTACAAAGTGAGGGAAAGTGAGCTTCGCTCAATGAAGTGTTTCTTGAAGGCAGATTACATTTAATATGATTGAGCTACAAAAAAAAAAATCATACCACATTGGTGATCCCAGCTAAGTGGATACACCATACAATTGTGTTCACTTAGGGCCCTTTCACACGAGGCCACTGGTGGCCGCCACCGGTGGCCGCCACTGGTTGCCCGCCACAGCTTTAACATTATTTTAAATGCGACCTTTCACACGCAGCCACTCTAGTTGCCCGCCACTACACAGTGGCCGAGCAGTGTCTCCTCGCGCAACTGCTAGTCGGCAACCGCCGGCAACTGCAGTGGCGGCAACTCGTCGCGGGACATTGAATTAAATGGGAGCTTTCACACGTAGCAACCAGTGGCCGCCACCGTGGATGAGCGCGCAGCTACTATTTTGAATCAGTTCACGTGCAGACTGCAAAGACAAACGCACTATGGTAGTTGTTGAGTGTTTTCGTGTTGACTTGTTTGTTTGTGAAAATTTGTGATTAGAAGAAAAATAAAGAGGACGTTGCTGAAAAAGAAAAAGACAAAGGAAAACAACAGAATAAGAGAATAAACAAAATAATAGAAGGCAAAGTGGATACTGAAGATCTAATTTGAGAAATTGAAAAGTAACCGGCAATTTGGTATAGTACGCCTGTGTCTTTGCCTTATTTCTTTATTATCAACGCGAGAAGAAGGAGATGTTCATTGTACAACAGCATTTTCACAACTACCATTGTACAGTGGCTGTAGTAAAGTGGCTTGTAAGTTGCCTGTATCATCCACTGCAGTTTCCCGGCCGGTAACTGGTGGCCGCCACCGGTGGCCGCCACTGGTTGCCCGCCACAGCTTTAACATTATTTTAAATGCGACCTTTCACACGCAGCCACTCTAGTTGCCCGCCACTACACAGTGGCCGAGCAGTGTCTCCTCGCGCAACTGCTAGTCGGCAACCGCCGGCAACTGCAGTGGCGGCAACTCGTCGCGGGACATTGAATTAAATGGGAGCTTTCACACGTAGCAACCAGTGGCCGCCACCGTGGATGAGCGCGCAGCTACTATTTTGAATCAGTTCACGTGCAGACTGCAAAGACAAACGCACTATGGTAGTTGTTGAGTGTTTTCGTGTTGACTTGTTTGTTTGTGAAAATTTGTGATTAGAAGAAAAATAAAGAGGACGTTGCTGAAAAAGAAAAAGACAAAGGAAAACAACAGAATAAGAGAATAAACAAAATAATAGAAGGCAAAGTGGATACTGAAGATCTAATTTGAGAAATTGAAAAGTAACCGGCAATTTGGTATAGTACGCCTGTGTCTTTGCCTTATTTCTTTATTATCAACGCGAGAAGAAGGAGATGTTCATTGTACAACAGCATTTTCACAACTACCATTGTACAGTGGCTGTAGTAAAGTGGCTTGTAAGTTGCCTGTATCATCCACTGCAGTTTCCCGGCCGGTAACTGGTGGCCGCCACCGGTGGCCGCCACTGGTTGCCCGCCACAGCTTTAACATTATTTTAAATGCGACCTTTCACACGCAGCCACTCTAGTTGCCCGCCACTACACAGTGGCCGAGCAGTGTCCCCTCGCGCAACTGCTAGTCGGCCACCGCCGGCAACTGCAGTGGCGGCAACTCGTCGCGGGGCATTGAATTAAATAGGTTTCCCTGGTGATATCCATTAAAACAATGGAGGGTGTGTTGATAGAGGAATTTTGTCCAATCCTGTAAAATCAGTTGTTTATATAGCTTAGTAATTTCTAGACTATTTATGGACTAAAACAGTCGTAATAAAAAAGTATTGTAATTTTATAAATAATTTATGTGTAACTTGTTATTAAAGTGTAGTTTAAGTGTAAAAAAGTGTTAAGTGCAGTGTAGCCTACATGTAACATTTTATTTTTAAGTATGGAAAATAAGTTTCCAAGTTTGTAAATGAAATTAGTATTTTCTCTCTTTTAAATTATAGAAATGTGTTAAAATGTCAGTGTTTAACATTCATATATATATAAAAATTTTGAAAGACGCGAAGAAAATGCCAAGACACAACGCTGATATCAAGAACACACAAGATATTTCCCAAGGGCTCAGTATGGACATCTGTCACTGAAGTCTTTTGTTCTGGCTTATCACAGACCTGTCAAGTTAAACAAATCCAAAACCATATCATGTTAACCCAGTTTGTATGACATGCTTTACATGATACGAATAATAAAAATATTGATAAACCAAGGCAGTTATAATATGGGAAATCTTGTTTACATTTTTGTTCTAGTCATGTTCGCTATCATGGTTTTTTGAAAACTGGCCAGGTGGCTGTTAGTTCGGTCTGTTTCAATGTTTCGTTAGGTAATTTAATAAAAACCTTTAAGTTTTCAGTATCCTTCTTAATACAATATAATATCCCTATCTTTGTATTGTTTGTGAATGTACATAGTATACATATACGTGGTAAGTATCATGATAAAAACTGTTTACTAAGGAAAGACTCTTTGAGCTAATCGAGTTAAGTCGACACAGGGACTTAGATGTGGTATTTTAAAGTATAGCATTTGTAAACTGTATATGATATGTATATTTTGACAAAATATTAACTAATTATTTATATAGATATATAATAGACATATGTAGATCCCATGAATAATATCAACATTTAGTAGTAGTACATTACGAATAGAAAAGGATATGTGATGCATGTTCATGGGGATGATTCCTAAGTAGTTCACTCACTGGTTATAAATGAGTTCTCTTTGTTGGTTACGTCTTGGTAGTTTGTCATAGCTAGTCTTATGTGTGTCCATGCGTTTGGAGAAGGTTTGAATGCTTTTGTGAACAAATATGTAGTAGTCGTAATTGGAATATTTATAGAATAACTTACACACTTTGCATATTTGGGTAAAGATTGCTGTATTTTTAGTCTAGCCAGCTGTGTTAGCTGTGCAGTACCAATATGGGAATTATCTCCCTTTTAGCGAATTTACGCTTTAGCAAATAATATATCTATATATAGGTTATTGAATATTATAGAATAAATAATATTTTTCCTTTAAGCGAATAATATTAGATTTATAAATATATATATATATATATATATATATATATATATATATATATATATATATATATATACGGCCGTAAACGCGATAACTTGAGCCATTTTATCAGATTTTTATTAAATTTGGTTTGATGGAGTAACGTAGGTTAAACTTGAATGAGTTCGCGACCCAGCATGGTCAGACCGTGGTAACGGGGTATTGAGTAAAAATGGGTTTTCTCATTTTTGACCCTCAAAACACAAAATTTCCTAATTTCCTTATATACTTTTTCAAAGAGCTTAAAAAGTAAAATAATTTAGTATAGTGTTTTTGTATGGTTATTGGTAACGAAGAATATTCAACAAATTGTAAATTTAAAATTCCCATGTTATTGTTATGGAGAATTTTTTTAAATGTTTTAGTTTGCTTGTTTATTGATATATTTAGACCAAAATTGGATTTTTTTTACTAAGCTAATAATATTTTACTAAAAAACACACTTTACTAGTTTCCTTGTAGCAGCAAACCTGGGTATTCGTTAAATCTAATGTTATTTAAATAGACTCGATTGCAAATAAATTCAGACAAATGGAAATTCGATTAGTCGGCAGGTTTGCTGTGGTGGGGGTATTTCTCTTACTGGGAGTTTTAGGTCAAGTCATTATGCTTTCCTATAAACTTGTTAATATGTGGTTACAAGCCGGTATAAATTCTTGTCTTTTATATTTCATTAAAAACGAGGAAAAGTCATATTTTAGTAAGGCATTTAAGCGAGGACATTATATTTTTTACATGTAAACATATAGTTAAGCATGGAAAAGATGTGGGAATAAAAAAATAAAATTCCAGCGAACGATAAAAGAGTAACGATGACACTTAAGTTTTCCAGATTGACATTTTCAAAGTGTCAATATCGTTATTGGTTGACAGACGTCAGTTAGTTTTTATAAAAGTGCACATTTTCACTTTAGTAATGTACGCCATTAGCAAATAATATAAAAGATATATTTTTGTCCGTAAAAGAAAAAAATACACGAGTCATTTTAATAGGTTTTCAGGGAAACAGTGTAATTTGGTTTCATGGAAAATTAAAACATTAAATTTGTTAGAATGTGTGGCATAATAGTTCCATTTTTGGACTGTATTTTTACTTTAATGTACAAAGATAATACAAATAGGAAAATACAAAGAACAAATATTCAATCTTATCAAAGAAATGGTAACATATAATATTAACATATGAAAACCCCTACAAAAATACAAATAAATTAAATATTGGAGAAGTTTAAATTTTAAATTTTAACAAATATTACAACAAATATGACGTAAAAATGTTCACGAACGTTCCTTTTACAAACAGGATTTCCGTTTTGGTTATTTATAAAAACTCACTGCTTTGGCCTTTTTTTATGTTTCACGGTATTATGAAAAGATGAAAATAAAATATTTGTTTCATCCGTACAGAGTAAATAGGACTAATAAATATATATTTTCATGAAGTGAGGCAATCCTTTTTGAACAGAGTCTTGTTTTGTTGAAATAAACAGTTTGTTTTTGTGTTTAATACTCTTGGGACAAAGTTAATTGTAGATAACGCAAATATAGCGGTTTTCCTTTATGTACATGTTAATTTTATATTAAAGTGTTGTCTTTTGTTTGTTTGGTTACATTTTGTTCAGTGACAAAGAATTGACTGGTCAGATAAAAGTAGAAAGTGTTTCGATACTAAATGTTGTTCTATATTAATACATGAGTTTATACATGAATACATGAGATTATTAAAGTACCGTATTCAAGAGTTGAGTCAGTTTACATAATTAAGCAAATAAATTATGACCCCTCAGTAATAGGCTGTT
This sequence comes from Macrosteles quadrilineatus, assembly GCF_028750875.1. Lineage (NCBI taxonomy): Eukaryota > Metazoa > Arthropoda > Insecta > Hemiptera > Cicadellidae > Macrosteles > Macrosteles quadrilineatus. The sequence goes on from NW_026542602.1 coordinate 4,793,358, forward strand.
ACTAACACACGGTAGTTCATTAGCTAGTTTTGCATTTGAATAAAAAATCATTGTGGTTTAGAGTAATTTTCCAAATTGGGGGTTCTGTTCAAACTCAATTATTTACAAGTCTACTCTAACTTTTTATTTGATATTAATCTTGGCATATTTTGTGGTATAATAATAAAATTGGGTTTTGTGAGTGAGTGCTGAGTATTTAATTTCTGATCTACATCACCCAAAGTACCAGTTAGCAGGATGTTAACTACCGTTACAAAAGTATGTTACATTTCCTTTCATACAGTCAAGAGATTGAATCTATTGACTGCGATTGTAAAGGATGAAGTTAATTAGTAATAGTAGGATTAAATAGTGCTGTATAACAAAGCAAACAATTGCTAACAAATCAAAGAAACAAATTTAGTTGTTCGACACTGTAGTTCAGCATTTGGCTACTTCAAAATGTCCACAACGGTTTTGGAATCAGCCACAGATATCGACGATTACTGCTCCCCGGAGAGTCCAGAAACTAAATCATACAATCTTCCGTCCCCTTACTCGATAATCTGCAATGGTCTCGTAACGAAAACCCTAGATTGACAATAATTACAAATTTTAGCTTTTATGTGACCAGCTTAATAAAACCCCAAAACCAGAAAATTTGAATGGGTACAAACAATTAAGCGTAACCCCTAAATCTGAAAGAAAAACACCAAACGCATTTATTCGATACCCCAGGGAAATAAGCACCTTGTTCGATATTCTGTTTTGTGTTACTTTTGCATTATATAATGCGCATCCAATACTACGCAACATTTCCTGGAATATGAAAATGTCTGTATCTTTTAGAAATTTAGAAGTTATATGATGAATGATTAAAAGTGTAGCATAATTTATATAAATTGACAAATTTAAGTATCAATGTTAAGCTGTGGTAAACATAAAACAAGTTGGGGAAGAAAAACATACGTAAGGAAACTTGTGTAAAAGTTTTTGAAATACTTTTAATGACAGATAAATTATAGTCTTATGAATATTAAAACAAAGTATAGTTTATTTTAAAATTGCATCATGAACAAATTCGTAAATTTAATAACAATTATTGAACTTAAAAATCTATATATTTTTTGTAACGACAAAGATAAAAATGTTGTTTAAATAGTTAAAAATATTTCTTTAAGATTATGTTTCTATATCTTGGAAAACCACCATACCTGACTAGCAAATACATGGTTCAACCATTCATATTTAAACAGTTGTTTATATCCAAAGAAGAATGTGTAACCGTTCAACTACTATTTAAAGTGTACGTTGTAAAACGGTTTTAATAAAAAATGATTCAGAATCATTAAGAAATAATTGGTGTTAATCAGTTATTTTATTAAAAGGTACTGTTATAATTTTTGTATAATGAGGTTAATTGTAAGAAAGGACCATGTGGTCCTAAATATGCCTCACATAAATAAAGTAAGTGAAAACCATTTAATTCAATTTTAAAATTAAACGTTTTAAAAAGCTATGAAATATATTCGTAATTTTCACCCTTTATTTAAATATATTTACCATTGTTAAAAAGGATAATTGTTTTAAACTAAAGTTTAAAACAATTATTATTATAAGATTTTATAAGATTTTATAGAATGTTATAATATAAAACAATATTAATTGTGGTTATGTCTATATATAAGATTTTATAGAGATTTTATAAGTTTTTAATTCTTATTAAAATATTGCGTTTGAAATTATATTTTTAATCTCTAGGAGACATGCTTGTTTCCTTAAGTAATACAAAAAATCTTGTGCTAATCCATAAATAACCTACGTTGGATTTTACAGATGTTAAGCGTTAATATTTTCCAAAGCAAAACGTTTTGCCACTTCTTATTTGGCTACTATCCTTGAAGTAGCCTACAGTATTGCTTGGTTCTATAGATAATATAATATTCTATTTCAGCTAGGACTGGAGTAAGTTTTACAGTACATTAGGATACATAATGATTACAAGAATGGTTTCCATTCCCTTTGGCGTAAGTTGCATTTTAACTAGACCGGAATGACAAAACATTACAAACAATATTTAGTAAATCGTATGAAAGTTTTCTTATAAATTTCAAATATAAAACCCGTTATTTTATGACAAATCAGATAATAAGATATTCTAAGTTCCATTATTTGTCACCCGGTTGTTGGTCCTTATTAACAAACAGGGAAAGATGTGTTCAGCAGGTATGGATGAATATTTTGTGAGAAGTTCTCCTAGCAAATTGAGTCGTTGCATTCTGTGCAAGAAGTAAATATTTGTCAAGTTCATAAGTCCTAAATCAGTCCACCGCCGTTTATTTACCTGAGACTGTTCCTACTGCACTCTGGGGACTTCTGTGGCAACCAACTTGGCGTTATATCTCACTAAAGTCCTCTCTTACCTTTGTGCTAACGATATAATGTCTACAACACCAAGCAGATTGTGAACTCTTGCCATCAAGATACAAGATTGTTTCAATTTATAATACGTCCAATATAAAACAAATTTTAAATATGAAATAATTTGTAAGTAGGTACTATTAATTATATGACCAAGGAAATACAGTAAACTCTTTGCCAATAATAAGGTATTTAACGTCTTTAGATTATTAAACACTATTTACGTTACAAAACTCCCAAATGATGACTTTAAGGTAATGATAATATGGCATAGTGTATTTTTTATCAAGTATAACACAAGCTTTGGTACAAGTGTTTATATGCTATTAAGACGTCCAAATACTGTACTACAATCGGAATCCACCCTCCTCACAAAAACTGAACTTGTTAAATAACTTAATACTGCATCCCTATTAACAGAAAAATACGTCAAATAATGCTATCAAATTTACTTATATAATGTTATCAAAAATTATTTACAAGTTTAAGTTTGCTTACCTTCCACGTAATTTTATAGTGTAATTATACGTAAGTAGTTTTTTATTCTTGACAAATTAACTTTTTTATTTGCTTCAATTTAGACCTAATTGAATTCACGTAAAACTACTCTGTGTTTAATAACGAGTATCCTTAGTCGTAAGACTTGGTACTTTTTTTATAAATAAACTAGCTGACCCGGCGAACCTCGTATCGCCTAAGTATAGGTTTCCCCTAAGACAGACCGACCCGGCTGACGTTGTCTTGCCTTTGACTATCTCGTTCGCATCGCTCAATCACGTCCTGGTTGAAGTTCGTTCGCTACGCTCACTCACTTTTGGGTTGGAGCTCGTTCGCTACGCTCATTCACCTTTAGCTTAAAAGTTATGTAAGTTATCTTAAGATCTGAGTTATCCTATAAATATGTAACAACCCAAATGTGTCCCTCTTGTTGACACATTGTACACATTTCCTCTAATGTTTTTAAATTAATTTAATTGAGTAAAACATTAATGTCAGAACCAAATAAAAAAAAAAAAAAAAATATTTCTGCATTTCATAAGACCTTCAAAGCTAACTAATAGTATAACAACATCTTATTGTTATAACTGAATCGCAAGATAATTAAGTTTTCTTTTCTTTTGTGATGTAAAACGTGATAGTATTAAACAAAATTATTGTAAACATTGACATGTCTATGTATATTCAAGTTTGCTTGGACATGCATGAATTTATTTTTGGAATTCGATGTAATATTTTTTTTTGAAGTTGGAGTCAGATAAGAAATTAAGAGAAACCCAACAACCACTAGTTGCAGTCCCTAGAGGTCACAAACAATGAATCGGAGGTATACAACTAATATGAAACAGATCTTTATACCCATTGTTTTAGCTCTGGTTACCCATTACATTACACATAGGCCTAATATTACAATACTAAAACTGGAGAATAGAGGCTTTATTTGGATTGGGAAAATTGTAATTACAAGTCAATGCAGATTTTTACAGCTAAGTAGAGCGACCAACTTAACATCACTGAATACAAAATACTCGACAAAAAGATTTCAATTGCTGAACAATCGTGAACTTAGCACTGAATCATATAGTCATCATCATATAGTCATAATCATATAGTCATCATCATATAGTCAAAGATTACACCTCTTCTGGTTTAAATCTCTTGGCTTCTCATTAATATTACTTAATGGAATATCTACTCTCATAGATTAAACAGTAGCTATTGCCATAATAATTGATTCATTAGTATAAATTATTTTATATACTCGTAATTTATCATCCAATATTGTAGCTAGTCAACTTTGTTGGATTATAAATGGTTACATAATTACATTGAAAAAACTTATACAAAACTTACTTAATCAGAATAGTAATAATGTTTATAAACCCATACGCAGTTAATATTAAATAATATAACCATATTCAGACATGATTTCAAAAATGGAATTATACATGAATTGTTTGAAGAAGTAACAAATATTGTATTCTTAACATGCAAATGATTTAACACGAATTAAAATAGCAAATCAAACCAATTATACAAATTCTAACATGATATAAAATTGAAATACAACATACTTTACCAAATATTTATATTTTGCTAAACAAAATATATATTTATAAAAGATAAAGCTTAATACAATTAAGTATTTTGGATGGAATCAAAGTAAGTTACTATAGCTGTACGTTCGATTTGTCAGGAATTATGTATACAATTGCAGTTGTGTGTTTGTTTTTAATTACTGAAGCGGCGTTGCCAGATGTGAGCAATAATACGTTTAACTGCCCGAACCAAGTGATATTGCCGAGATTGTCTTGTAACCTTTTTCATGAGCTTTTACCTAAATTATAAATGAATGGTTACAAAGTTTAAAAGTAAAAAAATATGATATACATGATGAAAGATTAGGTTTAATTACTATATTTTCCGTAAATAGTTAAATATTATTTATATAGATTATAGAAAAACATTCAATGCTTTAGAGCTTAGATTTAGGTTTGTGAAAACTTACTGTTTCAACTTTATATTATATTATGTATCCTATATTAAATTATTCCTAAATTAATATACAATTTATCACTAAAACATTGCATAGTTTCTACGAGCTTAATACTCTTTTCGCCAAAACTCCTTTCGTTCCAAGTTAGGCTTATTGATATTTCAACTTGTAAAAGTATTTAATAATGATTTTTGCCTACTAATTACTAAATGTAATTTTTCACGTATGACACAAAAAATTTAAAATTTTTGAGGTGCTTTAGACAAAACAGACAGTTAACAGTTAAAGAGGTTGACTAAACAAAACAACTGCCCATTTGCACAACCGCAAAAAATGTAGGAAGGAATTTGTATAAAAGACATATAGAGCTGACTATGCAAACGGCAACATCAAAGTTTTTGCGGGTCATTAAAACAAAAAAAATGAAAATACCGGATAAAACCCGTTGTGTTTCGAACACATTAAGCCTACGTCTAAAGCTCAAAAGATCCAAAAAAAGGCCATTTCGATTTCAAAGAATAGCATTAACAAAATGAACGGTTTTATAAGTTTTACACGCAATCCGGAAATTGGATTCTGTCCCGATATCAACTAGTTTATGGACCGGAAGTGTGATGAATTCGGAAACAATGCTACGATTTCAGATTGAGGTTATACACCTATTATTCGGTGTGTTCAAATGTTAAATGTAATTATAGTTATGAAGTTAAGCAATTTTGTTCTGTAGATGGGTTATTGCTACGGAATTTTTAGATGAAAACAGAAAAACTTAATGAAGTAATAATTATACCTTTTAGTGAAATAAAACTGATAGCCAAAAACTATTAACAAACACAGCCTTGACTTTAAATTGTTATAGAGAAACGGCACATATTTTAAAAGTCCACCCATAAATTTATTTTGTATCGACCGACTACAAAAAACTATTTATATATTACATTTTCTTTGAATTACATCCATGTCAATTTAACAACATAACGAGGCCTTTAAGTCTGTAAAATTGACAATTTCCGAAGTATTGATGTCGTTAACAGTTAACCAACGTCAGCGACTTTTCGAAACGAATTGGGGACCAATAAAATAATTTATACTCCGAGAAACTCAACAGTCGGAAACGTAAGTCAAACTAAACTAGGTTGTAATATTATAATATGAACCATAATGGCTGACTTAATATACAATATAACTTTAATATATTTAATAAAATTTATCTTTTTCATACTAAAAAATGCGATGTTTAACGATTAAGAAAATTACATCACTAGACGATTAGAATTATATAAAATTGGGATTTTTAAACTCATCACAGCAACATTCCGTAGCCCAAAAATTTTAACAAAGCCACTAAACTTGTTTGATTATTTGCTTTCATAAAATTTTGTTGTTTTTAAAATTTTTTCTACTAATCACAATGTTGCTCAACATTAAATTACTTTGCTGTACAGCTTTTTTTAAATTAAATAGGCAGAATCACGGTAACACTAATAATAGGTCTTTAATAGTCTCACCAGTCTACACGACAGACTTCCCAATTCACAGACGATAAGTTTCAATCTTGATTACAATTCACGCGTATTTCTAAAACGTGTCTGCCTAGTTAACAGTTATCAACAAAGCTTACACAACTTTGCACGTGCTGCTAATTGCAGTTACCCTACCAATGGAGAAATATCGTGAATTATTTCTACATTATATTTTGTGTAATTCAGTAAAAAAGTCTTCTTGGTACTCATTGGTACATCACGAGTTATGAAGAAGAGATTTTTAGTTAATCAAGAGGTTCTTGTCGATGTAAAGAAATCTACAATTATAAAGAGACAATGTGAGACACAACAGAAAAACTTTATAACATTTTAAGTTCGTTTTACTTTGATAATAATATAATAAAAACTGCTATTTCCAAATTAATAGTTAAAAACACTGGTAGCCTTATTTTATCTCATTAAATAGTAAAAAAAAATCTATATTCTAGACCAGCGAGTTATAAAACACATCTCACCACAACATTTTTTGCTTACGTGTTATTTTCCATATTTATCTGGGCCTGTGCAGATTTTTGGGTTTTACTGTTTTGTAATGGGGAGCGAGCTGGTCTAGTGGCTTCGGTGCCAAAGGTACCGGGTTCAAATCCCACCAATCACCAATGAATTTTATTCACGTGATAATGCCGCAACCCTCTAGGACTAGCCTGAAGTAATATGTAAAATAGTTTCGGGCTAGCGTCCAAGAATGTGAAACTGGGATATAAAAAACAGTAATATAAATGACGGGTTCTGGGGGAATCAAAACTGACAGATTGCCTTAAGAAACTTATTGAGAGTCAACTTGTAGTCCAGATTTAGATAGTACTCTAATAATTACCCCAGCAGTAATAAAAATGTTAAACACATCTTTGCAATTTTTAACAGATTTTATTGCTATTTTGCTGTACAATGTTCCAAAAACAATGTGTAAAAACACCAAAACCATTTAATTTTTATGATCTTGTTTCGGACTTGCACTATCTATAAATACACGAAGGTTTATAATTGGATATGCAATGGTAAATTTACAGTTGATAGAAGATTAAACGTTATTGTTGTGAGTTGTTGCTATGTTTTACGAAGCGATAAATTAACGAACAAACATCTAAAACAAAGCCAAACAATTAGTTGCAACATGGAACAACGATGTTAGTCAGTTTGTACGGGTCTTTGTGGTTGTTAATACAATGTGTTTGGTTGAGTATTCCAAATTCTAAACATAAGGAACTTGTAATTTTTCCATTATTTTACTATCCTTAATAATATATAAAAGGGTCTGACTAAAACTAACAAAATACATTGATAAACTAATTACGACTTTTTAAAAGTTGAAAATCTTGTTAGTAATTACTCACCTATATTATAAAGCAGTACGCGTAATCATAAAGTAGTAATTTGTAGACAAACATAAAAGCATTACATTTGTAGGTTTGTTTTTAACTACCAAAGTGATGGCACCAGATGTATGTTATATCACCTTTAACTGCTGAGAACCCTGAAAACGGGGTTTATTGTCCGTGTAAATATGTTTACTGCTTGTAACCAACGTTTCAAATAAAAGTATAAATAATTAGAGTCATTATTTTAAACGCAAAACAATTAATAATAATTTCGTAACAAAGCAAAGTAGAGGTTGTAAAAGCATCATCGTCAGCCTTTATAATGATGTTTCTCTTTTATATTTGTAATGTCTATAGAAGATTTAAAAAACACACTTGGGGATTAGTTATTAGTTCCTTAATAGCTATGTTTATTTTATTTTTCAAATAATTCAAGATTTTGCTGTAATCAGATCCTAGGAAATAAAGCGAAATAAGAAATCATTCTGTGTTACAAAAATAAGAAAATAATAAGCTATGCAACGTTTGTTTTATTCATCCAATTTACAATAGGTATGACCTTAAGGTTTTTCAGAGAATTTGTCATAATACTAAAATTTTGCTACAAATTCAAAATAATTTTATTGGTTGAATGAGCCTACTTTGAATACAGTACTAGGAAATGTATTTACAACAGATTTTAAATTCCTTTATTTTAGCAACAAATGTATACTAACAAAAGCCTTAAATGTAGATTTAATAAATTAATAAACACAAGAAGTGGGACTCATATTTAAGATAGTATTATAACAAAGTACGCCTATACCACAAACTGAGTACTTTGTTTCACATTCTTGAAATCAACGTAAAAGACAGCATTCCTAATTGAAGTAAACTTGTGTTAATATAACTTGGTTGTTTCTAGTTAAGGTCATTAAGTTAATTCAAGTTAATAAAATAACCAAAAAACGTAGTTTTAGCAGAATCGGTAAACATTAGTATACATCATACTTTACCCACTTTAATTTTTATAAATTCCATTTAAACGGTTCTCAATGTATGTATTGTTGCAGCTTAGGGACAAATTTAATTACTATACGTGATACTACTTGAGAAATACCAAAGTTTGAAGCACCTTTAGGAAGCAATATCGAAGTCATATCAAGTTACAACTCGCGTTACCAAACATGCGTTATAACGATCTTGTGACAAAAAGGTTAGGGTCAACATATGTTCAAGAGATAATTAGTAAAGCAATACAAAGACACCTTAGGAGATTTGACAGGCTTTTGAGAAATAATTTATATTTGAACTCCCAATAAAATATGAAAAAATAAAGAAACTGCCATAGAATGAGGCAATCTTACTCTTTAATTGTACATTTCACTTGATGTTTGAGGTTAAGTAATTAAACTAATTTCAGCTAAATGTTTGGTTCGTCGTGTGTTGCACCGTTTGATGGCAACAACAACTGTATTTGACTCACAGTCGTTTACGTTAGGTAGAACCGTAAACCTACCTACATTAGCACATCAAAGTAACTGCGAGAAACCCATCGTGTGTTTACATACATGTAATTACTGACAAACAGTCTACATCTGCACGCTCAGACGTGGCTACATCAATACATTGAAGCGTGTTGTAGTTAAGAATGTAAAGTAAATCGTAGCGTTATTTCTACGCACGGAATCTATGTTGTGATTCAATATATGTACTCGTTTATGTAAAGCTAAATATCTATGTACGCGTAATTGTTACAAAGTAAAAATATAAAATGTATGCTTTCAATCCCAAATTACGTTTTAATGACTTGTTCTATTGGCTTAATACACATCTTAAGTTTTTTTTCATTTAATTGTACAATTTCTTATAATAACCACAGCATATCACTCTTTTAATTAAAATTATTAACATTTCAGATTAATTTAATATTATGGTCATGGAATTTTAGAATCGTAATCGCGTAATGAATAGGAAAAAACTTGGGACAGTTTAGCCCCTTTCAGGAATATTTAGATGCGTTGATTTGCAAATTTAACGAACCGAAATGCCCAAGAGACACAATCAGGAGCTGTGTGACATTCTTGGGCATTGCAGGAGACAAAATATACGTTTATTGAGTTATCAAGAAAAGGTGACAGTCCAATTTATAGAAAGTACAGTGAACCAGTACGCTTAAGAGCTAATACAATAAATTAATACATTTAATGATTTATAGATAATTGTGATAAAAGAGGGCATTTATAATTTTGTTAATTCGTACAGTAGAATAGAATCTTCAGGAAAAATAATTCCTGTTTTGTTACAGCATCTTAACATGTGTTATACAGCATTTTAAACAAAATGGTCCTAAATTTATATTAGACTTACAAGTTCAAATTCTTATCAGAAATATATACACTTTTTTAGTCATACAGAAGGATTTGGGTAAAAACAGCAACGAATGATACAACGTATCCTTGCCTGGCTACATTACTAATCATAATCGCACCTAATAAATTAAATCGCATGTAATACAATGGCACTACAACTCAAAATTTAGACTCCTAGTTAATATACCTAACTACAGTGAGTGCATGAAGGAAAGCGGAAAAGTATTTTGCCATATAAATTGCATGTGTTGATTATAAACAGGTTTTTGTCAAGTAAAGTTCTAAAAGCAAATCAGTAATATGATAAATGTTTCTAAAAAGGTTCAGTATAAAATGCAAACGGCCAAATTCTAGTTTTCCAGTGTGATTTATTTAGGAAGGGCGTCGCTATCTTCGTGAGAAAAGTAGGACACTCATGGCATTATGTTGCGATAACACAATGTCTAGGACTGTAAACCGTAACACTTATATTTAACTAATATGATACCTATATTCATCAAATTGTTTTAAAACCCCTTCTCGATATTAAATCACAAATACTGAATGTGTTATAAAGTATAATAAAGCGTAACATATGATTAATTACATTCAATAGTAAGTCTAAAAGATTTTATTGTGCTTTTCTTCTTAAAACATTAGAAAAGAAACGTCCTGTGGTACTTTTTTGATGGTTGTTTTAAAAATCATTTCGCATTATTTTAAAAACTAAAAAAACTTTTTATTTAACAGTTCAATTCAAAAATTATAAATAACGTTAATTCAATCGATGGCTGTTTCGAATTACTTTTGTTTCTGCACTATTTAAACCTATAAATTGATATTATTTATATTTTCAATTGTTCGTCAGCCTTAAAGTAGCTCTAAAAAGCTACCGTTAAATTAATTAAAATAACTCTTTTGAAGGGTTTACTACTATATAAATTTAGCAACGCTTATTAGAAAACATGACAAATCCGCGTAAATAATATACCTATGTTGCTGATTACATTAATTATTAATTCAAATAAATTTAAAAAAAAAACTTTACATTTGGCTAGTTTTCGTATTGTACAACGTAACCTAGCCATTTAGTGACACTAAAATGCAATTTACTTTAAAACCAAACAAGGTCTTAAAAATAGCTATTAGTATATCTTAATTCCAATCGTTTTATTGAAATAGTTGTTTAAATAATATATTATTGTAAGAAATGATATGGAATATTGCTGTAAAGAACCAAAGCATATATGATAAACAAGAATATTCAAGAATATTTGCTGATCCACTGCATGTTTCAGGCTTTAAGTGGGCTCATAAGTCTTCTACTGATCTCTAAATCCTAAGCTATGAATAGCGTTGTTCTATAACAAAACACTGGGTATATCATTTTAAATTGGCAATTCGGTATTTGTATATTCCAGTATATTCTCATATTTAGTATCTACTTTCTGAAATCAAATACTATAGAAGCATAAATGTATTGAACATTTTTCAACACATTTAGGGATTACAATTGTTACAACAACATACTTTCAACTTTATTAAGAAATTATTCACTTTGATATCGTGGGTTCATATTTTTGTAAAGGGTTTAATTTACTTTGCTACAGATAAACAATCAAAATTTCTAATATTATTTCAAATACTATAAATAATCTTATTTGTAAGTTTATTTGGTAAAAACAGCTTAGGCCTATTATTCAACATAAAACACACAGATACTTTTTTAAGGCATGAATATACTTTGTGGGTGCATGTATCATTTTTGCCTGAATATAAACAATCATTTATTTAGTATCTGAACATTATAATTAATATTTTAATAACCTATCTAAAAAAAAATTTCAAATATCATAAGCAAGAAGTCTAAGTTCTCCAACAACATTTCTATAAACCAACATTACGTTTATACATTTTCTTTAATACACAATATAAAATTTTAAAATGTAAAGAGAGATCATGGTTATTTAAGTTTTAAAAAGCTTTAAGAATTCAGGTCTCGAATTCGTATTTACGAATTAGTGGTTTTAAAATAGAAATGTAAATAATTTAGATGGAATAAATAGTTTGATATTTTACGTTTCCGGCAAAAAATGTATTTTAAATAGAAATGTATGCAAGCTAAGCTAACCTAACAAAACTAACCTTAACATATAAATTGGTTTAAATACCTGCTACTATGGAATCCAGTAGTTGCAAGGTCACGCAACTAGTTTCAACTACATGAAGTCATCTTCAGGCGTCCAGTTGATGTCAAAATCACTTCATCAGGTCGTCGATACACATATTGTACATTTACACACAAACAATTTATAACGATTATGAGACGAATACAAATTATAACTCAGGAATGATGCGTCACGACCGGGAGGATGTAGCGTACGGACTTTAAGTCTCGGAACTATTGAATTACATTGAAGCAGGTATTCAAGCCAATTTATATATTTATATATATTTAACGTAATCCGAAGGCTAACATCAAAAATGTAACCTTAATAGTTGCAAGAACCTGTGTTTGGGTCCCTAACCAAACCTAACCTCCGAATACTGCATTCCGGGGAAATATTCTTATATTTCCCTGTCACTAATAACCAACAGAACAACCAATATAAGAAATATGGGAAAACCTGAAGTTGACTGACACCCAGTCTTGACTCAAAATTACCCTGAATTAAATATAGAGTGGCTAAAGGTAATTTTCTGCTTAGTTGATTCTGATTTCCCCTTAAACTAATGGTACGCCACAAAATAAAACTGAACAGTTTATCTATCTTAGGTAAATGTCTCCCTGTACCATTAATGCCCCTTCGTGAAAGCCATGCAACATTAGAAGAGTATCAAATTACTAATTAGGATATTATTTAGCTACCCATAATTTTATTTTATGTGGATAAAATGCATGCACATTGTTAGTGCGTTTGATTTATACGCACATTTATTGTTTTTATAAATAATACTTTATTTCTATAGCCTCTAAAAGTTAGTTATTTTCGAAATGTTTATTAAATATTTTATAGTTAGGTAAATACAATAGTAAGATAAGGGTGAAAATGTGTAAACCAATAACTAACCTTTGCATGGTTTACTGAGTAAATACGTACATACATAGAATTTGTTCATAAGTCAATAGACGTAAACACGAAAAACCATTTAGAGATTAATATGTTTTTCATGAATGGAATTAACGGAGAAATATCAGATAATAATTATTCATTTGATCCATGTGAAGGATTATTTTATTATTTAAAATAATAGGATTTTGCAGTCACCTCTTGAAATGTGCAAAAGCTCTTTGTAGCGTTGGTGTAATTTGATATTTCAATCCAAGTTTGCGTTTGTTGAAAGTACGAAAATACATTCATATATCGTCGATTATTTTGTAAGATCATCATTGACATTTTTAATTCTAAAGTAGACATTAAATCTGCATGGATCTGTAGCCAGATTTTGTTGAAGTCGAATCCTAATAAAGTTAAAATAATCATTAACAGAGGGTGCTACCATCACAAATACACCTTCTAGTTTGTTTGTATTTGATGCTGCAATGTGAATAACCCTTATTATACCTTGCAACAAAGTTACTTTTCTGTTTGATTTTGTTAAAATTTTGTCTTGGAAAATACAAATTAGTAAGTGACCCGTGCGCGTTATATCAGAGACACAATTAAATACATTAATTTTAGTTTTCTACTGGTTACAACTTCAATACTAAAATATGTATTGATATCAAAATCAATACAGACAAGATAAAAGATGAAAGAAATGTAGAACACAGTGCTGACTATAATTGGGTAGAGCAAACAATTTCCTTTGTTTTTTTTTTATATTGAGCATTAAATAACATTGTTTCTGACACTTACGAAATTGGAAGCAGTTTTAAGTGAGGGGGAAATGCGGCTGATTTGAAGGGTTGGGTGATTCAGTTCCCCGACCCTCTGAGAAACAGTAATGGCAGATGAATGTGGCTGATTTAAACCTACCAGTGGCCGGTTAAATTAACTTGATAATTCTGAAAATATATTAGTTTGTTATGTAGCATACATACTGGGCACATTTTTTTAACGTGTAATAGAAGGCGTATGGGTGATTTTTCTTTTAAAACGTTTTTGTGGTATAGTAATAAAACAACACAAGCCAGGGATAAGTTAAAAATAATATTTAAACGAGGAAACAATGGCTAAACAGATTTGGGTGTTAGTTCATCTACAGGTGAGGACTATATAACAAACATGTTACTGCCCTAATGGGTTTATTACGTAAAACACTGTACATTGATGTCTTACCATTACATGTCGAAGTTATCGATAATAATACAAGCCATTTCACTTTCACTTGTAAAAATTATTTTGTATTAAACATTTTAAAAAGATTTCACATATATAAAATGGTCATCTGATAGACTCGATACGAATATAATCCAGCCATCAACTCATCAACTTGCACCCTTGTACAGCAAATTAACAATATTTAAATCACTTGATTTGATTGATGATTGATTTAGCTAGTCGTTTGGTACTCCTTTGGTGAGAAGTATGTTATGAACACTTATAGACGTAATTTCCTCTATTTTTTGCAGTTGTGCATAAGCCCCTTGGTTGCACGTTATGTTAAGGATCGAATGCAAAATATAATATCGGAACAATATTTCAGCATAAAAATTTCTCTGGGGATTCCAATGTTGACAACTTTAGAATATTTTAAGTTTTTTGTTTTTTCCGAGTTTTAGTTTTTTAAATACATTATTGGGAGACTAATAATCATATACATGTTATCTAATGGAATACCTACTTTTTTAGCTTAATTAATTGCCAAAATTTCTTGATGCTTTAACACTTCTATTAAAATCATAAAATCTATCATATTTTAAGATAAAAAAAATTAACTGCGTTTATTAAAATAAAATTATTATTTTTTAACATTAAGTTCTTATAAAAATAAAGGTTTGAATAAAATAGTTTTAAAAGATAATAATTTTTTTTGGATTCAGCATACTTAAAAAAAGTGCAATAAAACTAACTTGCTAGACAAAACGGGTATTTTTGTATGATACCAACCACACCAATAAGTCGCCTTCCAAATAAGATTTCAATTAGTTTAAATAACAAAATCTTCCTAACCTAAACTTAAACATAGTTCACCCATAGGTTGGGTTAGGTAGTTGGTATAATGGAAAAGTACCATACAACGAAAACGTCAAACTGATATAAATTCACTTACAATATTACTACACTAATTATTTCAATTTGTAGTTCATAGAACGTACGATTACAAGTAGATTTACAAACACAAATACAAGGTAGATTACAATAAAAGTTTCGTTTTATCAACATTCGTGAATCAGTGACTTTTCTATAACAAGATTTTTAGTTGTGTAGAACACAGTATTTCTATAAGGGGTTGATAAAGAGGGGGAAATGCTTTTGGTTGAGTGAGTTTGATGATTTAGTTCTCGGGCCCTCTGGGGAGCGGTAATAGTGGGTATCTGCTACTGATCTCAAACCTATCAACAGCTCTTTGAAGTAACCAGATGTTGATAGATGCGTCTTTTTTACTGAAAATGAAAAACATTTTTACTAAACATAGTTTTTAATAATAGGCCTATATTTTAACTCATTTTTGTAGGACATTGTCATCTTATTTTTTAATTTAATACAGGAAAACTGCAAATTACTGCTGATAAAAAAAACACTATGATAAACGTAATTATTTTATATTACCTTGTAATTTTTGATGTGAAAATGTATTTAAGGGTGTTATTACTTAGAAATAAAATCTGTCTGTAACTTTTGTAATGATTTTGATTGAAAGTTGTAGATGTTGGTGGGTTTTTACGTGTATACTTTATAGACATTTCCCTAATTCTATGGCTTTACATAATTATAGAATCATACGAAGATTCTGCAAGTAGGTTTACGGTAATTAAATTACGTGTTGCTGTCCTAATGTATTTATTACGTAAAACACACGATTACTAGAAAAATACCGGTATGGATCATAAACATAAACAAATGAAATTTTTGGCCCAAAAATAAACGTTATTTAACATTGCTTAAATGGAACTGCCAAAACATATGTTCAATGCTATTAGTATAGGATTCGGGCCAACAACGTCATTTGTTTATGTTTATGATCCATACCGGTATTTTTCTAGCATTCGTGGTAAAACACTGTATATTGTTATCTTACCCTAACATTTCAAATGTGATAAAACGTGTTTTCTATTTATTATTATTCGTACTAATACAGACTATCTACTACGGTATTTCATTTCAATTGATTCATCAAACCGAGTCAATGATATTACTGTAATGTAAAGACCACAAGGAAGAAGAATTATTCTTATTACTTAAGTATTTGTTTGAATGTTTATTTATAGTTTTAGAAATCCTATAAATATCACAAACACATTTAGTATATTTCCTACATGTACGCATACAATTTTCTCGCACTGATTTAGAATAGTTCACCACCAAAACACCAATAATGTGAGCTAAGCACAGTATATTACGAAGGCTTGTTTTTAGTGGTAAATACAATACTTTAACTTAGTATTTTGAACATACCATTTACATGTGGTTGACTCAATTTTAATTCAGCCAGAAGATTAAAGTTCAGTTAAACATTAAGATTTATACTAAAGTAGACAACCTCTTCCGCGTTATCTAAAATGAACTTAGTTTCCAGAGTATTAAAACGGAGAATTTATTGGCTCTTTGACTGCAAAACTGCCTAAGACAACGAAATTATTGTCTTATATCTTCGACCCTCTCTACCAAATCTTAATTTTTTTTTGTACCAATTGGGTAATTAACTTATGCTGAGCATCTCTTAAAATGTATTTTATAATGAAGTCTGCCAAATCAGACTCCATTTAATATTTAAATCTTTAGTGATGATTGAATGTTTTTAATTAACGTGCATTATAGTAAGTATAAAAAACGTTCAATACTTTAATTTGAAAAATAGACTAACATAACATAGACGTATACTTTTTGTATGGTTATAACAAAGAATATACTACTATGAAAAATGTTTTTCATAATATGTTGGTGCAGACAAGCCTTGTATGGTTTTTGCACCTATTGTATAATATACATGTATTCATTATAGTTCAATAAATAAATTGATTGATTGATTGACTACATCAGTTCAGTTCGTTAAGTTTTACTCCAACAGGTTTATCTAAGTTTCTTCTATATTTTTTTATGCAATGATAGAAAGATTGTAAACCCCAATACGTCATTCGATATTTTGTAAACTAATAATTATTGAAAACTCAATGACAAAATATGTTAGACAAAAAAAAATTGGAATATATAAAAAATCGCCAATTGCGTACTCTGTCAGAGTTGTAATTATACGTTTTAATGCTATAAATTAAACATGGAAATAAAATGTTTTCTATAATCTTATAGCAACAGATATTTAAATACAATCTACCACTAAAGATATAGTGATTTACTGAATCAAAATACTGTTTCATTTCATTACCTAATGGAATACTATAAAACATATTTCTGTCTCTTTCTAAATGTTTGGAGGTGGTTTTCTGTGAGCGAGAAAAAACAGCTGTTTTGAAGAGTTGGGTGATTTAGCTCCTAGGCCCTCTAGGGAGTATCAGCATATATTTGGGGCTGACCTATCATCAGCCAATGTAAGTAGTTTGATTATACTTGTTATTTTATTATTTCGTTATTTACAAACAAACAAAACACAAACTTTACAGTGTTGTTTGTTAAAATTAAATTTTGTTAGTTTTTAGATTTTATTTCAAATTAATGTTGTGATAGGTTGATATTCAGTATATAACCTAATAGTAACTGTAAAAAACAACAATATATCGATAAAACGATAGTAACAAGAAGTTGTGTATTAGAATTTCTTCAAGTTTGAAAGTCAAAGTATGAAAAATGGTAGATGGTCTTTTTAGTTAGTAATAAGACTAGTTAAACTTAAAATTAAAAAAAAAAATCTAGAAATAACTGTATTCCACACATACTGTAACCATACGTATGTAATACAGTACTAAAATAATACAGCCATTGAAATTATATCCTTACAAATTTTAATACTCATTAGGATTGTGTACAATTTCGACGGTCATTTTATAATCCTTTCGTGCTGATAACATATATTAGACATTACACTAGTAACTAATTATCAAAGAAGAATACCCTCCAGTGCTTAGTTATTTACGATGATAGGATAGTTCAAGGTTTACAAAATTTCGATGCATTCTTTTAGCATAGGAAGTTTTGCAAGACTATATTTGGTTGCACATTACATATGTAAAGGGTCGGACACAAAATAGAATATAGGAAAAATACGTCAGCGTATATTTCCCTGGGGTATCCAATATTGGCATTTTCTGTCTGTAACAAATTTTGGATTTTATGCCTACTGTTTGTTCTCTTGGTGTAAGTTCCCCATAGGATATTACGTGGACAATATTGATTATATAAATATAAACTACCTTAGTTATTTTTTTTAGCTGAATCGTATTTGCAGGGTGAGTCGCAAAATATTCTTAAGCACATTTAAAAGGAATCTTTCGTAAATAAACTTAAATTTGGTAAAGTGATGAACAGTATTGTTAAATTCTTAAATTTGCTTTAACATAGTATTTTTTGCTAAGTGTTGGTAAAGAGTGGAGAATTTGCTTATAGTTTGGTGAATTTGATGATACATCCCCGAGGATGGGTAAAGTGGATATCTGTGGCTGATCTCAAACCTATGAATGGTTCTTTGCAGAAACTTGATTTAAAAACTGATCTGTTAGTTTTTATGACAAATATTTATTATATCGTTCGTCTGATGAGTTGGATTTTAAACTTTGTTGTTACATATTTATTTCCGTTAAATATATTTCTTGAAATTAAAAATTCCAGCCTTCTACAAATAGATAAAACAAACAAGTGTTTCATGTTATCTCCTGTTAAACCCTTTTTAAGAAAAAATCTCTTTAATTTGGAGATCACAATAATATGTAATACCTATCTAGAGGTATCATATGTTCAAATTAAAACTATTTCTGAAGTTTGAACCTGAATCCAAATTTATAGGGCCTAGTATAATAAATAATTCTTATATAGTAATAACAAAATTGTTATAATGTACTTTCTAATACATTTACCTGCATTGTTTTCTACCTCAAAATTATAGTTTAGCTTCCTAATGTAAAGTATAAATTCTTCAATACATCAAGATTTACATTTATATGTTTTTGGATTTGTTTAACTTGACAGGTCTGTGATAAGCCAGAACAAAAGACTTAAGTGACAGATGTCCATACTGAGCCCTTGGGAAATATCTTGTGTGTTCTAGATATCAGCGTTGTGTCTTGGCAGATTTTTTTATTTTTTAGAGTTTGCAGAGGCATATGAGGAACATAGTTTATAGTAAATAAAAAATTGATATTTTCTTGAACATGTTTTTGGGCGAAATATAATACATTTAATGACACAATTATAGTGGTATAATTTATAGTGTTTATTCCACAATGTGTAGAGGCTTTCTATTAAACTTGTATGTTAGAATGACAACCACGATTTAGTCTAAGTTATAAGATTGACCAAGTTCTACTGAATTGTTTCGGTACGCTTACAAATTTAAATAAAATGTCAAAACAATTGTTTTGTCTTTTAACTCTATGGGTTCTTAACTCTGACAATGTTTGCTACGAAAGAATTTTGACTTTTTTCAATTACAAATAATGAATTGTCAAAACAGTATAAATTAGTTCGCAAATACACTATGTTAAATATGTTAACTGCCCTGATTACTTATTTTACATTGCAGTGATGCGATTTTGTAGCTAACCGATCTTAATGTGATACCTGATATGCTACATACGGCTTAGGCTTCATGTTTAATTTTTTCTATATTTTTCAAAGTGTTCATTATTTGTTTTAATTCATTGGTCATTTAAGCTACTTTTAGGACTTTTTGATTAGGTCAACATTAGATAACGTACAAAAAAAGTAATAACTAAAATGTAATTATCAGTTTGGTGCTAGTAAAAATAAAATCAATAGTTATACAGAAATAGATTTTTGTTTTATAAACGTACTATTCAGCGCTTTTGTATTTGCAATAACATCAGTAATACATAGTAAGTTAACAGCTAAACATTTACTTTATAAGTAGGACTTTACAAGCTGCAGATTCCTTACAAGCTGCAAACTCTTTACAAAGCTAAATCCAAAGTGTTATTCTATTAAATCTCAGCGTCATTGGTTTGCGAAATAAGGTTGTTACTCTGATACAATTAGATTTGAAATGTTCAACTAGATTCACTGAAACCACCAAAGCCTTGCAACATCAACTTGTGAGCTAGCAACTCAGAACGCGCATTGCCTTGCTAGTTCAGTAAATTAACCAACATTGCACAGATACCAACCTGTGTGGAAATGAAATAGTAACATTGTTGGTTTGTATGCTACCTACAATTAACTTTCTAAAACGACGTCTTCTCTAACATGAATTGAACATATATGACGATTAGATCTATGAGCTTAGTAATAATATGAAAATATCCCCCAGCACTGTAAGAAAAATACCTTCACTATTATACATTTATTACAACAGGCACTACAGTTATCATTGAATACTCATTGTAACATTTATAAAGTTATATATCTAAGAAAATCTATTTTCTTTTCATAGTTGTTTGCATTCAACAGTTTGTTGTTTCGAGTTAAACTTGTTTGATGAATAAAGGACATCTTTATAACATTTTTAGTTAATATCTGATATAGTGGTTTGTGTTGAGAGTAAGCTAATGTAATAGACCATACAATAAGGAGTTTACAATGTGAACAAAGTTTTTTTTTCGGAAATTTATAAGTTCACATTAAATCGACCACACTTTTATATAAATATAATATAACATTATTATATTTGTTATTCTATGAGGGTTTTAAATTATGAATGATTGTCTTTTTTCCTATAAACCTTGATTATATTACAAATATTGAATTTAAATGTGGTAATTATTCGAAACTGATCAAATAACGTAAACTATTGGTTAGTATTTTTAGTTTTTACCAATGATTACATATGGTTTTGATATGCATTCATTACACCTCATACCTCTGTTCACAACAGAACTTAATACCAGAACTCTTTTACCACATATTAAAATCGAATATCTTATGTTAATAAAGCAATACAAGTTATTCTGTTATACTGCACACCCGTGTGTAACTAACCATATAGTCTATAACGATACCACGCTGCTTTTATTGTACGTGTGGTTCCCAAGTAGACCCTTTAACGTTGTACTTCTCTCTTTCCAATGCTACGAAAATTCCAGCTTTAAAGGAGTATCTTATGTTAATATAGCAACACACGTTATTCTGTTATACTGCACACCCGTTTGTAACCAGCCATATAGTCTATAACGATACCGCGCTGCTTTTATTGTACGTGTGGTTCCCAAGTAGACCCTTTAACGTTGTACTTCTCTCTTTCCAATGCTAGGAAAATTCCAGCTTTACAGAAATATCTTATGTTAATAAAGCAATACACGTTATTCTGTTCTACGAAAATTCCAGCTTTAAAGAAACTAGACAGAATCTCTCGTGTAGCATACCCAGGTCGTTAATTATTGTACTCTTTTTAAGATTAAATAAATAATTAACCAAGCAACTTAGAAACATGGGAATTGTTTCATTAAATAGCAAATTAAAAACAGTTTAATACAGTAACTGCAAAAAATTAATTTTATTAAAATGTCAGCAATAATGAAAAGTAGTTATAAAAAGACTGTAAAAATCACCTAAACTATGATTGTAAGTTATGTTTTTTTCTGGGTTGAGGACCCTTTAGAATATATTTTGGCCACTCCTAATCGTTCGAACTGCCTGTACCACTATTTTATAGAATTGTTACACGGAGAATTACGACCATACTCTGGACGAAGCCTTCTTCGAACAGTTATTACAGATTTTCTTTTATGAAACCAAAGGTTTAAGGTTTTATTCGCCAAATGCCATACAGCTGGTGTAGAAAGCTCCATTTTTGGCCAGCTGGCAATGCCACAACACAAGTCATTGGGAAAAAACATAGTTTACACTCACAGTAGTAGAGGGAATATGGGGATTCTACATCGTCCGAAGAGGACCCTCTTTGGACGAGGTGAGTGATTGGTCGAGAGGTGGGGGCAGGTGGTATGCGGGTGCGGTTTAGTATGTACTGTGTACGTACTAACCTTACTTAATGTACTGCATACCTAGGTTGTCTGCTTTCCCGCCATAACCTCACATTACGTACTTATACGTAGGTACCTTTGTTTATTAAATCAATTATTAAACTATATTTGTTTATTTGTTAAATTATGGATAAAAAGTGTGCCTCGACTGGGTATCGAACCCCGGTCTCCTATATGAGGGGTTGAAGACATATCCATTGGGGCACGATGCCAGTTACAGGTCCTGTGTTTATAGTGGTAAATGACAACCTCAATTTCCTAATGTACATATATACAGAGTGTGTAATATACTTAAAAACATTATACTTTTATTCTATTTAATATATCTATATGCTGTAGTCCGTTACAAATGCCAAACAAATGATAATTATGGTATCCGCTGTTAAAAAACGGCTGAAAGAAGGTTTAAACGGAACTTAAACTTAAACGGAGCTTAAAAACGGCCTTTCTAAAGGCCACCAATTGTTGAATGTTAAATGGACATTTCATAGATGTTATGTTTTCGTGGGATGATGGATAATCTGAATAATGTTTTTTCCTAACAGTTGGCTGTGTATGAGCCAGAGGTTCACGG
This sequence comes from Macrosteles quadrilineatus, assembly GCF_028750875.1. Classification (NCBI taxonomy): domain Eukaryota; kingdom Metazoa; phylum Arthropoda; class Insecta; order Hemiptera; family Cicadellidae; genus Macrosteles; species Macrosteles quadrilineatus. The sequence continues at coordinate 4,816,230 of NW_026542602.1, forward strand.
GTTCGATCCTTACCAATCACCAAAATGTTTCACTTCTGGCAATATAGCAGATATGTTGTAAAAATAGGTTTTACCCATTTTTTACCCTAAAAACCCTAAATTTCTTTCCAAACCATTTTGTAGAGATTAAAAAACTAATAATTTAGTATATTGAAGCATTATTATGCACCTAATGGTTACGGAGAAAAGTCCAAAAATGTTTAAATTTTTTAATTCTTATGTTATTTATAGAGAGAAAAAGCCAACTGTTATAGTTTGCATGTTTATGAACATATGTTGATCAAATTTGGAAAATAAATTCATTTAGTACTAAACTATTAATAAAAAATAAAATTATAACACTCTTTCGCCTTCCCTGTTGCAGTTTATAGGGAGAAAGAGCCAACTGTTATAGTTTGCATGTTTATGAACATATTTTGATCAAATTTGGAAAATGTATTCATTTAGTACTAAACTATTAATAAAAAATAAAATTAAAAAACTCTTTCACCTTTCCTGTTGCAGCAAACCTAAGAACTCGTTTAAATCATTCAATTTAAATAGGTAATAAATGTGATAATTTTAAGGATACATTTTAGTGTAAATCCAATCAGGAAAATGGAAATTCGCTAAGCATGCGGGTTTGCTGCGGTGGGGGTTCAATAAATTCATTATTGAGTTACGGTGTAACTTTTAAGTACTCCGCTGAGCGTTAATTAAACTGCCTTTTTAAAGTTCACCACATACTCGGTAGTTGTACTCCTTCTTTTGGGCTCTCTATGTTTGTGATGGAAATATTAATTAGTTCAATCAATGACGAGTTAAAAGTTTATTCTAATTCACCAAATATAATAAAGAAACAGGGGTTTTTACTAGAAGTATCTTGTATATGGCAGGGCTTAGTAATATAACATGAATACTTGCATACTATAATAGGTTTGTGTTTATTGGTCGGTGGTCGTTAGTTAAAAAGCCTCTAGAGAAACGTCAACCTCACCACCATGCTAGATGTCCCTCTTTTTCTTATTTTATTATTATTATTTCTTCTTTTTTAAATTTTTCATATATACATTTTCTCATTTTTTATTTATTATTTCAGTTATTTATTGGGGGAAGAGGTTCACACAGGTCGTATCTTTTATCATCATGAGCTGATAATGCAATCTTGTTTAGCTCAACACTGTATCAATTATGCTTGTAGCTTCTTATCATATTCATCTTGCAATACCGGTCAACACGTGTTTTTAAACATTCCTTGAAAAGATGTGGCATTTTCCTTTACTGAATTGGTTATACCTTTACATTTTTTTTATGAGATGTTCATCTTCAGACCTACTTGCATACATCTTTGATCTTGGAGTTCATCCTTGAATTTTCCAAACGTGTTAGTCATACCTACACCAAACTTTCAGGTTGCAAATAACTCATCATGTCAAGTAGTGTAGAATTATAATATCGCGATAATAAGTAACGCTTCTTTCCCACTGTACGGGTTTCCCCGTTCGGTTGGAAACGGTACGATTTTACACCATTTTTATGTTCTTTTTTTACATATTTACGTTGTTTTAACTGTGTAGTGTGAAAGCTTTAATGCTGTTTTTTGCACTACTAACAAAAAAATTATTGAAACGGGTGTTACTGATTGATCATGGATAATAGAAAGTTTGTTTTACTTTTTTTTATTGCAATAACTGGATAAATAACTTTGCAAGACAATAAGTACATATGAAAGGTAAATTGCTTGTTGGATCTGATGATAATTAAAGGGTCCAATTGAAATCGATCGCAATTGCCACCTTTCATGTATTTACCGACTTGTAAATAAACAGTATAGGTGTAAATATATTATTTAAAGTGTTATTTGACGTGTCCTTTGTACTTTCAAATCACTGGTTATGTTTAAGGGGGTCTAGGGGCTTTGTGTCTTCAAACTAAGTTCATATTTCCTTCACCCCAAAACCTAATAAGGAAAGATCTCTGTTAGATTATAATCTCTTCGAAATATTTAAAAATAATCAAGTGCCTTTTCAATGTCATCTTTAGCATTTAACAATGTTAGCATCTCAACTAACATTTAAAACCGCACGAAAATCATCAATAAAAAATAATTGTATGTAAATATGTATCAAAGACTGCAATAATAATAGAAGGTCAATAAGGTTGTTTCAAATCTGTGACATAACAATAGCACATTTAAATCCTGTAACCAAGCAAACGGCATATACCCACAGTTGTTGATTTGTTTCTATTGGTAGAGTAAACGCATACTCATGTATTAAATGTACGTACGTTTTTCAGTTCTTATTACTATGTGGTTTTCATTACCTTACACTTGAAATTTAGAGGAAATATTTTTCCATTTGTAAGGTAAACTGCTATTAGTAAAATAAACGTATAGATTGTTAAAAGTTGTTTGAATAAAACTTTTGTTTAAGTATGAATTAAGTTTAAGAGTGTTTATAAATCTTTGGTAGTCATTCAGCAAGTAAATGTGTGAAACCAGAGTGTTAGCTCAAATTGTTAAATGAAACGTGAAATAGTTACCTAACATGCAGGGTGAATACTAAAATTGTATATACGAATTAAAGGAGAGCATTCAAACATAACTATAAAACCCAAAGGGGTGGTTCTTTCCTTTACGCTTCTTAAGCTAACTAAAAAATACGTGTGTCAACATTAATGAAAAGGAACTCCATGGGTGGCTTAAACAACTAGGAAATACTCTTATTTAATTAACCAAAACTTTTATGTCAATAATTATCAAAAACACGACAAAGATTTTCAACGATATGATAATGGCTTCGTTGAAAGAAAATCACAATACTATTTACAAATGAATACTTACAAATGTGGATTAACAAGCAAATTAATAATTCAGTACTATATGGTCAACATTATCACTAGGCATCTATCATTGATGAACCCGCTAAAATTTTAAATAAGTCTATTCATTTGGAGCGAGTTAAGTTAAGAACAATATCTGAAGAAATTACACCACATAAACTTACACTGAATGTAATTACCATTTTGATGTTAACCAGAAACATAAATCTGAGGTTATGTTTGCTTGATACCCTAACTTTATACGAATTTTAATTGGCCTTTTCAAAAGGAGTATAAAATTAAAAAATAAATACTCAGTATTGTAGTAGTTTTGCCATAAATACTCAGTATTGTAGTAGTTTTGCCAAGTGACATTTATTCTGGCACATAGACAATTTAGTTCTTATTTTGGAAATATAACAATGATTCGTTACACATCAGAGTTTTTTTTTTTTTTTTTTTTTTTTTTTTTTTTTATGACTTTTGTAACTACAAATCACTAGTTTACACATAGTAGGAGTTTTACTCGTGCCTTGTTTAACGGAGTCAGTGTATACAAAAGAGACAATTTTGGTAGTCTTTTAAAATGTCTAAAAATTTGTTTCGCATCTACCATTTAATTTAAATACGAAATTGAACTGTATTGAGTAGTTTGATAATACAGTAGTACGTTTTTGTTAGTTCAGACAGTGAAAACTTATATAAGCTACATAGGATACAAAATTAATGATAGATTTTAATGTATAATCTAATTACATAGTGAATGGTTTGTACTGTAAACGAAAAAATATCGCGATAGTGTTAACTGTTTACACATAATATATATATATTATATTTTCGATATTTTTTCGTTTATATATTCAAACATAACTATAAAACCTTTTTTTTTTATATATATATATTATGTGTAAACAGTTAACACTATCGCGATATTTTTTCGTTTACATATATATATTCGTTATATATATACCTCCACCGCAGCAATCCTGCCGACTCAGTGAATTTCCATTTGTCTGAATTGATTTTCATAAGAATTATTCCTTTAAAAAACGTAGGATAAAAGCCTAGTCTTATACGGCAATGATTATAAAATCTTAACCAATATAATGTCCATGAATAAACTTATCACGCAAGGATCTAGTCTGGAAATAGCTGTTCCACTAGTTTAATCGGACGGGGTTTCATTATACACTATGTACTGTATTGAGTTTTTACCAGACACCAACTAGCTGATTATATTTAAGAACAAGCGATTATAAACGAAAACATAACCTCTTTTTAGAAGATATGGGTAGTGATTGTTAGTCATTTAGTCGGTGGAAATATATCAGGATTTGTACAGATTTTTTATTGTTAAGGTAGTATGACATAAAACATAGTATGCAACTCGGCTAAAATGTGTTGATTTGACCACACTTGTCCGGTTAAAACCTATTTCCAGAACCAGAAACTTAATATAGGTACTATTACAGCATTTCACAAATATTAGAATAGACTCAGTATAGACACAGAAAACATACCAAGTATGTTTTCTGTGGTATAGGCCATACACATAACAAACTTAAAGAGTCCTATACTAATGACATTCTACTATTCACTATATCATTATATATCACTATATCACTATATCACTATTCATTCTGATATTCACTAATGAAGTTCTGCTTGTTTACAATCAAACTGTGTGGGTTTGTTCTTTGTTATCATTGATACCAATCAATATTTAATTTAAAAACTCTAACCTCAGAACTTGAGTGCCCACGGGACAGAGCCCTAGCTCAATATCGGAGCGGGAACAGTTCTATACGTATCCTCGTAACTGTAGCTTTATTTTTGGTCAATTTGATCCCAGCTTTATAATACTGTAGTTAGATGAATCCAACCATGTGATGTTTGTCGGATATTTACAAACACATGTATACACACATAAGTAAACAATACGCCTATCGTTTAACCGGTAATTTCATATTTAGGCAAAATATTAAGCCCCTTACAAACAACACTCAGGAGTAAATAATCCCTGAAAATAGTTCTGACCAGGAACGGAACAGGTTGTATCCAAGATTGGTTAATTTGACTAATGTATCATTTGATAAAAACGAAGTTAATAGTTTTGGTAATTGCTCAAAGTATTACCCTCCAGGTAATATTACCATAGACTAGTATGTTTTATCCATGATATTACAAATACTAATTGAATAACAAATTTACCATTAAATTTGCAATATCATATTGAAAATTCAATAAAGGAAATTACGATATTAGGTTGCTAATATATTAGAAAATGTCATATCAAATTGAAAACACAGGATACCTTACAAACAACGGTTAACTAATAATGAAAATAAATGTATGAAGGTTATTAGGAATAAACTTATCGCTTACTTAACACTTTACGCTGTATTAATAGAAGCTGGCAAATCTCTGTTATCATAATTTAAAATTGATCTGGACGCAAACGTAAACAAATTCTTCACACAGAACATATGTATATGTGTTTAATGAAAAACAATTGAATGCAACAGAAAAAAATAAGACAACAAAGAAATCATTTACCCGAAAATCAACACAGTCATAACTCAAACCAGTATGTTTTATCTATGCTCAAACGGTTATCACTAGGTTTCTCGAGTTTCTACACAGTGTAACTTGAACCCGCTTCTAGAACAGTGCATACTCTGTATACTGCAAAACTTCAGTACTGCGGATGTGGGCTAATTATTTACTGCCAAGAAGCTAACAGGTGCCCTACCGGCTGCCCTACCACCTGCCCTACCGGTTGCTCTACCGGAAATATATTTCCGCTTTGAGATTATCATTTCTGCCAAAGAAGCGCAGAATGCGGCCAGCTCTGGAGGCAACAACATAGAGTACGTTTTCACTCCGCTCTATTATGAGGTAGGTAGTTAAAGCTGTTTATGATTTAATCTCAATTATTTAAATGTAAAGGAATATTACCAAAAAGTTGAGTATTAGCTAAACTTAAATAGAAAGGCCTCGTTTTGCAACTGTAATTTAATTGGAGAAACTTATTTGTACTTAATTTGAAAAACTTCTAAATGTAGTTTTACTCCAGCTATTAGGTTTTTGCAGTATTTCCTATTCTATTTTTAATTCCCTAGAACACATCACATTTTTTTTATAATATCTTAAATACTTTTAACATTCCAAATGTCTTATGCTTCGGTCTAATGATATTCATAAGTCCTTATTTTTTATTTGATAGACAATGAAATAGTAATGATATAATTTCAATCCAGGAAATAAAAGAGACGTATAAATAGTTATTAATTTAAAGTATAAATTTCGCCTTATTAAATATTACTATTTTTCAATTACTGTATGTGACTATGTTATTCCATGGAATTTAAAATGTTGACGTATATGTTTTTATCATCACTGCAGAATTTAAAAATAACATTTAGAATACCAAATTATTTGCTTACCCCTATTTGTAACTGAGATATTTAAAGTAGTTTTATCCTAATGGAGAGTTTATTTTAAAGTAATGAGTTTAAATGACAATCAACAATTAATCTCATCAAACATCAATTCTGGCAAATAGAAATTTGCTGAGTCTGCAGGTTTGCTGCAAAAGGTGTAACAGTTCATAGTATTAAGGTTAGGTACTTGTTTTTTAAAGTGCTCGAAATTGTTACTGTTTAGATTCATTTATTCAAAACCATTAACTACTGTATATTTAGGATGTCTGGTTTAAGTTTAATACTAACGACCTAACTTGATGTAATAATACAGGATTATTCACTGACCTAAAATATAAAATAAAACGTAGACAATAATATATATGAAGTGAGTCTGAAAAATACATATTTATTGTATAGCATATACTATGTTTCTCGCAACTATTTATATGAAATATTAACTATCCAAGTTTCCTTATGAAGATTATTGCAGTAGTACCATTCTCGTTTTATGCTTACTTCTCTTGCATCACTTTAGACTATACTATAGTCTATACTTGGAGTATTAACTACAAACTTGGTACATGAATTGTGGTTAAATAGACCTATATCAGTACAAAGTATTAAGTTGAAATTTTAAGTTTCCACTTAAAACTAATTAAAAATGGTGAGGCGACAACAAAAGTTTTCAATTTTAAATGTACTGGATTTAAAACTAGCTATATTACACAGAGAGTTACGTAATAGATTTGAATATTTTTTTTAATTTTTCCCTTATTGTTGCCCTGGGGTATTGTAATACCATAGTTGCATATGAACCGATTTTTAAAATCCAAGCATCGTTATACTTTTTAAAGTTATACTTGTCAAAAATTTGTTAAATAAACCGTATCAGAAATCTGACACATACTTTCTCCTATAAGTTTGTCAACAACTTTTATCAGCAGCAGTGGGAGCAGCAGTGGGAGTAACTATAATAATTTTGTAGGAAAAATCACAAAAGTTGCAATAATTTTTAAACCGTAATTGTTACAACAATGGGGGGACCGTAACATATTATTTCGATCAAAACCAGATTTTCTAAAAATCTGACTTTTTTATTTATGGTTTTTTATGGGAAAATAACATAAGTTACAATAACTTTTAAACAGTATTTTTTACGGAAATGGGGCTTGTACTATTTTGTTTAGAATATAAAGGACTATAACATACTAAGTTTTAAAAAAATCGATCGTACCATTTTTGAGAACATTCTATTTTTTCCGATATTTTACAGGGTTTTATAGAAAAATCCTCAGTAAAAATCAAAATAAAAAAAAAACATAAAAAATATTTATGTTTTAAGGACCATAACATGCTAAGTTAAATCAATATCGATTTTTGTTCTAAAATCCTATTTTTGTATTTATTGAGTTTTTATGGGAAAATAACATAATTTACAACAACTTTTTAACTGTACATCTTGTAAAGAATTTAAAGGGCTACGACATACTATTTTTTTTATCAAAATTGTTCTGTCCATTTTTTAGAAAATCTGATTTTTACGTTATTTAATGGGGTTTTTATAAGAAAATCTCCTTTTAAAATTAACACTTAAAAAAATTAAAAAAAAAAACTCCTGGAGATACAATGGATTAAACCTACCCACCAAACTTCATCTAAATCAGACCACATGTGTAGTTTCTAGCACTGTACACATCCAGACACACAGGCATAACTTCGAAAACCACTTTTTTGGGTTCAGGGGGACCCAAAATGGATGTATCCATTCAAAACTCAAACTCAAAAACAATTTTACGAATCCAATACTTTCTCCATATACTATGTATAGGGGCAAAAAGTGACTCAAAACGGATACATCCAATCAAAACTGTGACTCGAAAATTCAGATGAAAACAATACTTTCTCCATGTACTATGTATAGGGGGAGAAAGTAAAAAGGTTTTAGGAAATCAGCTATCGCCACAGGCTAATGGCAAGACATGGACCCGGGAACAAATTCACTTTTTCGTTTTGATGTCTCCAGCAGCTAAAAACACCATCCGTTCAAATTCATATTGGATAATGTACACATTTAGGATGTACTGTAATTAATATTCATAAAAAAAACTATAGTAACCTTTTTTAAATTATAATAATAATACAAATTTCCTCACCGCAGCGAACCTGCTGATTAAGCGAATTTCCACTTACATGAATTGATTTTCAATTAAATATATTTAAATAACATTAGGTTTAACGAATACCTAGGTTTGCTGCTATAAGGGCTCGAATAAAGTGTGTTTTTTTTCTTTCTAATATATTAATAGTTTAGTATAAACATATAAATTTGCCAAGTTTGATCAAAATATATCCATAAACAAGCAAACTTCAACATTTTACAATATTCTCTATAAGAATAAAATAGGAATTTAAAATTAACAATTTTTGAATTTTCTCCGTTACTAATAATTGTACAAAAACACTTTGATATATTAAATCATCTTTTTAAGCTTTTTAAAAAAGGTTTAGAGAGAAATTGGAAACTATTATGTTTTGAGGGTCAAAAATAATAAAAGCCAATTTTTAACACATAAAACCTCCTGTAAAACTTTTTTCCTATGGTCCGATCATGCTGGTTCGTGAACTCATTCAAGTTTATCCCATCTTACACCTTTAAACCAAATATCATCAACATCAGACAAAAAATACTCGCGTTATCGCGAGTATTTATATACAGTGTGTAAATTAAGTATGGAAACAAATCTGTATTTTTAAAACCGAAATAGATAGAAATATTCTATTTGTGGCAATAATAGTTAACAAAGATTCCGCAATTTTTCACACGAAAAATATTTTTTTACCCCCCTAACAGGGTAGGTGGTAGGGGGTGAATTATTTTTTTCAAATAGCAACCCCTATTGAGTGACCCCTCATTTTGAAGGGTTTGTCAAAAGAAACACAATGACGCAAATCCGAGGTGAATATCTCACTCCTAGCCCAAATGGCGGATATTCCAAAATTTGATTTATTGTACGTGAAAAACACCAATTTCACAAATAATGGAAAGAAATCTGTATTTTTAAAACCGAAATAGATAGAAATATTCTGTTTGTGGAATTGATTGTTGACATAGGTTCCGCAATTTTTTTAATTAACAATATTTTTTCAACCCCTTTAACAGGGTAGGGGGTGGGAGTGACTTATTTTTTTCAACAACAACCCCTATTGAGTGACCCCTCATTTTGAAGGGTTTTTTAAAAGAAAAAGAATGACGCAAACCCGAGGTAGATATTTCACCCCTAGCCTAAATGGTGGGTAATGAAAAATTTAATTTTTGTAAAAAAAAGCCCATTTTGGAATATCCGCCATGTTAGCTAGGAGTGAGATATTCACCTCGGATTTGCGTCATTGTGTTTCTTTTGACAAACCCTTCAAAATGAGGGGTCACTCAATAGGGGTTGCTATTTGAAAAAAATAAGTCACCCCCTACCACCTACCCTGTTAGGGGGGTAAAAAAATATTTTTCATGTGAAAAATTGCGGAATCTTTGTTAACTATTATTGCCACAAATAGAATATTTCTATCTATTTCGGTTTTAAAAATACAGATTTGTTTCCATACTTAATTTACACACTGTATAATAAGTTATCACGTTCACGGACAAATATACAATATACTATACATATGTACAAATATACAATTCTATACATATATGCAAATTTGAAGGAATCGTATTTTTGGTCTCTGGGGACATCAAAATGAAAAATTAAATCGACCCCGAGTCTAGGTCTTTGTCTTACCGTGCCACCTATCCACCTACGGTAATAACTACTTCCCTACAGGGAAATTCACTAAAATGGGTACTATGGTATATTTTTTATATAAATACATACATGCCATGTACATCCATTCGAAAGAGTTTGCAAACCAGTACAATCAGACCATGGGAAAAGGGATTTTACAGGTTTTATGTGGTAAAAATTGATCTTTCCTATTTTTGCCCCTCAAATCTTAAAATTTTCCAATTTCTCTCTAAACCTTTTAAAAGAGATTAAAAAATAATAATTTTGTATATCACAGTGTTTTTGTATGATTATTGGTAACGGAGAAAATTAAAAAAAAAAAACTTTCATTTTAACATTTTTATGGAGATTAAGTAAACTTGTTATAATTTGGTTGTTTGTGGATATATTTTTGATCAACTTGACAAATTTATTGATTTATACTAAGGTAATAATATTTTAATAAAAAAATACTTTATAGCCCTCCCTGTAGAAGCAAACCTAAGTACTTAAACATATTGTTATTGAAATAGATTTAATCAGAAATCAAAGCAGGTAAATAGAAATTTGCTTGGTCTGCGGGTTTGCTGCGGCGGGGGTATTTTATTAATAACAAGGTAAAATGTGATACTGAAAAGATAACAAATGTTTTTTAAACCAAGAAGATTGGGTTGGCTTACTGTCAAGGACATGTTATTGTACAATTCAACAGCACAATTTAATACATTATAGACCACCCATAGTTACTTATGGTTACAGAAAAAATTGAGAGGTCAAGTAAAAACATCCACCCCTGCAGCACACCTATCAACTGAGTGACTTTTCATTTAATTGCCCGACTTAAAAGAAAAAAAAAATATATATATATATTAGCAAGTATGTTGGATTTATTTGCAATTTAAATAGTATTATTTTCAATGAATAGATCGTACTTAGATTCACTGCAACAAAAGGGGAAAAAATGTTATTTACTTGAATTTTCAATAGCTTACAATGACATAAAAAGATTTGTCAAGTTTTATAAAAAATATATATACATATACAAGTAAATCACGATAATTAATTTATTCTCCGTAAGAATAACAAGGAGTGTAATGTTCTGTATAATAAAAGCTGTAATCATTTAATTGTAATTTAATTGAGATTCTTATCTTGTTCGCACCGTTTATGTAAAGGTGCTAGTATGTATATTGTTTGGTGTATAAATTGTTATTTACGTTGTTTATTAAGATATTGTACCTGCACGATTGTATTATTTCTTGATAATTAGGAATTTTGATTGAAATGATAATTTGGTACCGGTACTTGAATATCTTTAGTAACGAATTGTTGTAGAAAATAGTGTAGTATACATTGTATTTAATTATTTTTATATCTACAATATGATTATATTTAAATAAGATATAAAATTGATTTTTTTTATCGTATAAACCGCATCATTTCCAGTTCTTATAATCTGCTCTTGCTGGTTCGAGAACTCATGAAGGATTATCCAAAATAGGGGGTTAAATGTTAATCTTACAGGAAAATAAGTAAAATTTTAAATCCTGCTCTTTAGTTGACATTTTGACAGCACATATTATATCTTCAAACTTTTAGAATCTATAAATATGTTTAAAAACCACATAGCGGCAAACCTTCTAAATCAGGGGACCACGGTTTCATTCTTAATAATAGTCTTCTCAAACAACACAAATACATATCTTACTTGTTTACTAGATACGATTTTATGTACACTAAAGGTCGTCCATTGGCCGAAAACTCGGCCAAAAATATGTAATGTATAGACTTTTCACCCCACCCTGAGAATAAAACATTTAATTGGAATTTCTTCCATTTTTGGATTTTCTGTTTATATTTCATTGTTATTTTGTCCCTAGCATGGCAACCCATAAGGTCCATGTTAATTTTTCTTAAATTTTCAATGTATAAAAGGATTCTGCACATCTACCGGATAGTATCTTTCTAACAGTATGCGACAATTTTCCCTGCGATTCACACGAGCAGAGGAAAAGTTTAAATGAAAAATGCTTGCCTATTAAAATTAGTCGTATTGCAAGACTTAATATTAATTCGTTTGCTACATTCGAAGGCTTAGAAACAGATAACAATGTGTGTTTATATGACTGTTTAACTATTCAGTTAGTCTAAAATAAAACAGCTCTCATATGGTGAAAGCAACATGAAAAAGCGTGTTTAAAAATATTGGTAAATAATATATATTTAAATTTACAAAACATATTTAGAATGGACTGCTCCTTTATGAAAGTAGAAATATAAAATATTATACCGTATAATAAATCGTATGACTTCATGGATTTGTTTTATATACAAAATAAATATTGTTTATATCTCTTTATGATGGAGTGTATAGTTTCAAAAAATGTCTCTTTTATAAAACCTACCTTCTTGAAATAATCTTTAACGGTTGTACTAACCATTTATGAATGTTTAAGACTGATCCACATACGTAAGAGGGTATTTAGGGACTAGGAGGTTGGTTCGAATGTATGCCAATAGGTGATGAATTAGATTATTATTTGCACGTTTGGTTTTCTAAACAATGTTTCAGCTATTTTTCAGCTAACCCTTTTAACCGGACAAATTCTAGACACTGTCACCGAATTTCCATTAAGGGTGCGCTCTACCCCTGACGCGCAACCGAATGCAAGGGTTTGCAAGATTAGTGTTTTCACTTGCTACATTGGAGGTAGAATCAAAGTTAAGGTCTCATACTAAAGAGGATGCAGTTTTCTATAGTTCTGCGTTTCATTATTTTATTTATTTTTAATACACACCTTATAAACTTTATTTGTAGGACAAGAAAAAAGATCTTTTCAACAAGCCATAACTTATTGAATCAACTTTATTTGTAAATTTGAAAAACGCAGAACTATAGAATGGTATTTGAACAAATGTAAGCCGTATAGAGTGCGTAGCTATCATTATTGGTTAATTTGAAAAAAGTAATCATGAAAACCTCTGCAAGCGCTTCTCGCGGCACTGTCCAATGGTGCAACATAGCAACTGAAGCCCAAGCTGAGATTTCCGAGCTGAGGTAGAACGCACCCTTAATATTTACTTATTAAGTAATAGGTGAATGGCCACACGGTCCCAGCTCTAGACACGGTTATTACTCGTACGGGAGTAGGATACCAACCGTGGTCACCTACGGTTGCTACGCGGGTGAAAATCGTACACGATTGGTAATCGTATTAATGTGAATGGAGTCAAAAGCTCCAATGGTTGACTACAAATACGATTAATAACCGAACGAGCAAAATCGTAGAGTGTCAAAGGAGCTTAGTTGAAATTGTAACCAAGCATCGACTAATTTGACACCAACAACAAATACCTTCGTATCAAACTATTATATCAGTGCAGATTTTTATCACTGGTGACAAAAAGTAATAGGAAGAAAAAATTAAAACTTGTTGCTATAAGTTATTTTTTTATATTCCGACATATAATTTACATAGGGTGAGTACCTCCATGATTTGGAAACAATAGACCGGATCTCAGAAGTCAAAGGGGAGGGAACATATCCTACATAGTAACATCTTTTATTCATTGTTGATCTGTAAAAACTATTAAAAAAACAACAACTATATCCTTAAATTTATACAGTAAAAATAGATAGAAACTTAAAGCTGGAATAAACATTTTTTATCTCTCCTTCCTTGTTGATTTTTATATGTTCAATGAAATCGGTATGTCCCTTTATTTAGGTGTTACTAAAAATTTTATTTAAAAACTTTTGAAATAAATATATACCTCATGTATTCTTTGGCGAGAAAAAAATATTGGAAATTTGCTTGTTAAGGGTGTATGTTTTTATTTATATCTTTACCAATAAAGCTGAGTTAATGATTATAAATAAAGTATATACTTATTAATAATATACCTTAATGCTCTTTTGTATTACAATACTTATATTTTAAAAAGGATACAAATAGATTTAAAATTCCTTCTTTTGACCCATTTAAACAGCTAACTATTTCGTGTTTTAGTCATTTTGGTCAAACTCAAATAAGCTTATGTGATCTCATGTTCATCCCTGAATTATGTCTATATAAAATCCTTCTTCATATCGTTGTCTACATGGTATATTATCAAATTCACATCTAACTTCATCTCTTCATATCACATGGTTGAATCAAGACGGTTTAACGCAAATAAGATTATATTTTATATGTTCATGCCAAACTCCCCCCTTGTTATGGTTTAATCAAGTTTGTTCACGAACGTGAATAAGTTTATATGATATTACTGATATTATAATGTTTATATTAGGCAAAATTTACCAAAATTGGTTTCAAAAGGTTTTAAAAATGATTTCAAAAATCAATTTTTTAATTGTGTCAAATGGTATATTTTAATGACGCAATATTGATATGGAATATTAATAAAACTTAAAAAACATTTATTCGAGTTATTAAATCACGTTAATTGGTCAGGAGGAAAACTAAAAGCTTTCTTGGAATAGCCTTCATTATCAACGATAATCTATAAAATAACATATCTTACTTACGGAAAGTAAATAAAAGTTGTCTTATATCACTTAAAAGATATATTTACGCTTATACTGTTACTCACAAGAGAGTAAAAATACAAAAAAGATGGTAAGTGGTGATCGATTTTGATTGGACACTCCAATCATCATCAGACCCAATACTTATACTTATACTTATACTTTTCGATGAAATGGCGACCATACAATGTAGGTATTTTAAGCCAAGTATAAATGGAGATGTAGTGTAGGATGAGTGGTACGATCTTGTAGTCTTGTTAGTGACTAAGGCCGACATATTCCTTCGACACAGCTGTTAATTAATAGCCCATACAGCTAATGGTAATTAAGGGACCTACAGTTTATAGTGGAATCCAACCCACATGTTTTAGCCTTGGTATATAAGGATTGGTCTAATTATCAGGATAGTACTGTGGATAGTCCTAGTACTTAATCGTGCGGACGTTAATCCACACCAGAGAGTATCTTATCTACAGTGCATATATCCATAATTCGTAACCTCCTAGTAGCTGGATTATAGGACGATGCCACCCGTCCCAGTCTATAGGATATAGGCGAATATATAAATATATACTAGGCGAATGACACGTAAATTCAATAACATGTACAATGCTGATCAAGAAGTTATATCTTACTTCTTTATAAATATATTTTAACCAACCTGTAATGTGTCGTTATATATCTATAACTGACCGATATTTACACTAAAAAACACTACAGTAGCAGAACCCTCGTACTTAAGTTTATAAATCTTACAAATCAATGTCTAGCCCATTTAAATACCCTTAAATCCCTCATCTTATAGTTACATTATCCTAAATCATGAAATTAATTAAATTTATGTGGTATAACATGTTTATACTAAGTTTGATAAAACTGAACAAAAGGAGGTATTCAACTAACTATTTCACGCCAAATATTACTAAAATCAGGCAATTAGGGACTTAAAAAGGAGTTGCAGGTCGAGTCTCACAGTCATTGATTCTTTTGGCTGTTGTTTGACTGTTGAGGAGTGAAGATCATTTACCGATCAATAATTGGCTTTTCAAGCCAAAACTCTACAAATTATTCATGATTTGTGAATTTGTCTCCTTAATACCAAATTCTATCGAAATCTTAATAACCGAGGGTATAAATAGAACCGCAGGAGCCTCTCAGTCATTGAGTCTTCGACTGTTGAGGAGTGAAGATCATTATACTACCTTTTCAACCAAACAAAAACCCTACCAATTATTCATCATTTGTAAATTCGTCTCTTTAATACCACATTTTTCAAAATCTGAATATCCGAGGGTATAAATAGAGCCGCAGGAGTCTCTCAGTCATTAAGTCTTCGACTGCCAAGGAGTGAAGATCATTTGCACTACAGTTTCTGTACTACCAATATACCGGGTGTACACAAAAGAAGTAAACAACTTTGTTTTAAAATTATAGCGAAGTTTTACTAACTTATAAAGACTAACATACACCATTAGAAAGAGAAAAACCTCAAGTTTTTTCCTATATACTACAAGTGTTCAATATGTGAACCTCGGCTTGCTTTGCAGACATCTATTCTAAAATCAAATTCTGACCAAACCTTTTGAAGAGTGGCTTCATTAACACTTTGTACTGCAGCAGTAATGCGATTCCTGAGCTCCAAAAGAGTCAACGGCAAAGGAGGAACAAAAACTCTGTCTTTCACATAACCCCATAAAAAAAAATCACACGGGGTTAAGTCCGGGCTTCGTGGAGGCCAACGTAAGAGGTGTAAGTTGTCGTCAGCAGCACGGCCAATCCAGCGCTGCGGTAGACTCTCGTCAAGGTAGTCTCTTACATCGTGCAGCCAGTGTGGCGGTGCACCATCTTGCACCCAAACAAAGTCTTCACTGTCTTCCTCGAGTTGAGGCATCAACCATTCACTCAGCATGTCTAAGTAAGCATTTCCTCTGACGGTTGCTTCTTGAAAGAAAAATGGACCATACACCTTCTTTTTTGATACAGCACAAAATACGTTCAGCTTAGGTGAGTCTCTCTCATGTTCAACAGACTCTCGAGGATTTTCGGTCCCCCAAATTCTTACATTGTGTCTGTTTACTTTACCACTTATGTGGAACGTTGATTCGTCGCCAAAAATGAGTCTTTCATAGAAACCATCTTCTTCCTGCAGTTCCTGCAGATCACTACAAAACTCAAAGCGTTTCACTTTGTCGCCATCGTTCAGACTTTGCAACAACTGCAGTTTGTACGGAAACATCTTCAGACGTTTTCTCAAAACCTTCCAAATCGTGGAATGCGGCATTTGAAGCTCAATACTCATCTTCCGCGTTGATTTCCTCGGAGTGTGTACAACAGTTGCACGGACTAACTCAACCTGAGCATCAGACGTCGCTGGTCTTCCAGAGCTCTTTCCTTTTCTTATGCAACCCGTGGCCTTGAATTTCCGATGCCAATCGTAGATTGATTTCCTATTTGGAGGGTCTCTATGATATCGTGTCCGAAAACGACGCTGAACAGTGGTAGCAGATCGAGTTCTTTCAAACTCCAGGACACAAAACGACTTTTCTGTAAGAGTATTGACCATTTTCAACGAAATCACTAAACGACTACTTTTGCCACATTGTTGGCATTGTTGACAACAGTCAGCTGTGTGGAACAAAACTTGAGGTGTTTTCCAACACATTGATACCAACCACAGCGATGTCGAACACGTAGTTTTTGTTATATTAACGTACAAAGTTGTTTACTTCTTTTGTGTACACCCGGTATAATCGTTTGAGGATTTGTCTCTTTAATATTTTTTGAATAGTTTTTTGTATTTACATTACTTTTGTCTGGTTTATGAAATTTTGTTAGAAAATTGTTTTTACTTGCAGGAAAAGAGAATTATTGAAAAAAAAAACATGAAGAGAAAAACTTGTGACAAGTGTAAAAAGACTATTTCATCAAAAAACTTTTCGCGTCACTTGAAAAAATGTTTCGGGGAACAAGTAAACACCATCGAACCCCAGAGGCCATGTGATTTTTGTGGAACATTGATTACACTGTCAAATAGGACACGTCATCTTAAGCGTTGCACAGTGAAAAGTGAAAGTGAATATGCACCAGCTCCAAAGAAACTACGTCCAGCGGATATACAACCATCAACCAGCATCAACCAACCTACTGCCAGCTCCAATATTGATAACATCAGATCATCATTACTCATCGAGGACCCTAACAACGCTAAAACCGAAAATCCAAAACAAAGTTTGAAAATAATTGAAGTGGAAAAGGCGTTCAAGAACAGGATGAAAACATATTTAATTGAAAATAAATCAGCCATTAAAGATACAAAGCAGTTTTTTCAACTTTCAAGAAACTTACTAAGTGATAAGGTGCGAGAAAACTTGCAAAAGCACAACATTAAAATAAACTTTGTACTCTTGACTGAACACAAAAAAATAAGTAACGATGAAGAAATTATGCAAGAAATGAACTTCAAAACAAGAAACGTGACGTTATATCCTACTGATGACATCGAAGAACAGCTGAGAAGAAAGGAGGAAAAGATTTTGAAAGAGATGGAAGAATTTCAATCGAAAGGCTCGGGCTGGACTCTAAGTAAAATTATCAACATTGAACTACGAATCAACCGCTATGTTCCTCTGAGAGGATCGTCCTACATCGATTTACCGACACCATTAAAACTAAAGAAAGCTATAATCAATATTCAAAACAACGACCATAAATGTTTCCTGTGGTCAGTGCTCGCAGCCATTCATCCAGTAGGGTTTAAAGAGAACCCACATAGAGTACAAAACTACAGACAATATGAACACGAGTTTGATAGTGTTCTACAAGGAATTGAATTTCCAATAGATTTAAACAACGTGAAGTTGTTTGAAAAACGATCTGGGATATCTATCAACGTATACAGCTATGATGAAAAATTTACAGTGTACCCCCTACTTACAACCAACGAAGAAAAGGAGCTACACGTAGACTTGCTTTACTTAAAAGATGGAAGAAATTCACATTATTGTCTAATTAATGACCTTTGTAGACTCGTGCGCTCACAAAAAACAAAAAACAAGAATAGTATTTGGCTATGTAGGAGATGTTTATTACACTTTGGAACAGAAGATTTGTTGGAAATGCACAAGGAATATTGCAAAAAGCATGAACCAGTAAAAATTATAATGCCGAATGAAGGAGAAGTATTGAAGTTTAAGGATTACAACAGAAGTATGAGAGTGCCATTCACAATTTATGCTGACTTCGAATGTATGCTCAGCCCAATACAGTCTACCAGCAAAGAAGAAGAAGACACGGCAGGATCGTACACGAAGAAATACCAGAAACATGATGCAATTAGTTTTTGTTACTATATAGTTCAAGAAGAACACAGTTATGCAACGCCAGTAACATACTTTGGCGAGGACGCGCCCCGCATGTTTGTAGATAGGATGCTCGAAGAGACGAAGAAAATACGACATCTATATTCTAAAGAAGCTGTCAAACCCATGATACTTTCAGAGGAAAATCTTACTACTATTTCAATGGCTACTCAATGTCACATTTGTGGAGGAGAGTTTACAGCACAAGATCCATTAGTTAGGGATCATGATCATCTGTCAGGAAAATTCAGAGGTCCTGCACACAATAGCTGCAACTTAAACTTTAAAAAACCATCATTTATCCCAATATTTATCCATAACCTTTCTGGTTACGATACTCATATATTTATTAAAATGTTAGGATTAAACAATGAGACCATCGATGTTATCCCTAACAACGAAGAACGATATATTTCATATACTATTCATGTGAAAGGAGGTATCGATCTGAGATTCGTCGATTCATTGAAATTCATGTCGAGTAGCTTGGGGGAACTAGTCAAAAACTTGACACCCTCTCAGTTTAAACATACATCACAATACTACTCAGGTAAACAGCTACAACTCCTGCTTCAAAAGGGTGTGTATCCGTATGATGCAATGGACTCATTAGATAAATATGAGCGTACATCATTACCACCAAAAACGGACTTTTACAACAAGTTGACCATGTCTGAAATTAAAGAAGAAGATTACCAGCATGCAAGTGAGATATGGAGGGCTTTTGAGATAAAGAATATGAAGGAATATACTCTCTTGTACAACAAGTCAGATGTACTGCAGTTAGCCGACGTCATGGAGAATTTTAGGAACGTGTGTATGCAGACCTACAAACTCGACCCTGCATGGTATTATACAGCTCCCGGACTAGCATGGAGTGCCATGTTCAAGACTACCAGGATAGAACTAGAACTTTTAACTGATTACAACATGATTTTGATGATTGGCAACGGAATTCGGGGAGGTCTATCACAAGTTTCAAACCGCTACGCAGCCGCCAACAATAAATATATGGATGAGAATAATTATGATAAAGATACTCCTTCATCATACCTAACATATCTTGATGCCAACAACTTATATGGATGGGCAATGTGTCAACACATGCCATATGCAGAATTCAAATGGGTCGAAGATCCCCACCTTATTGACGTATCAAAGGTTCCCGATGATAGTGACATTGGATATATCTTAGAAGTGGACTTGGAGTATCCAAAAGAATTGCACGATCTACACTCTGATTTCCCCCTAGCACCTGAACGCCGAGTTCCTCCAGGATCCAGACAAGAGAAATTGCTAGCAACATTATACGATAAAGAAAAATACGTCACACACTACAGAAACCTTAAACAATATATGTCTCTCGGTTTGAAAGTAAAGAAAATCCATAGAGCAATCAGCTTTAAACAAAAGAACTGGCTCAAACCCTACATAGATTTGAATACCAACAAGAGAACAAGTGCTACAAACCAATTTGACAAGGACTTTTACAAACTAATGAATAATAGTGTTTTTGGAAAGACGATGGAAAATGTTAGAAATCGAGTAGACATCCGGTTGGCAACGAAAGAAAAACAGGTAGACAAGTGGTTGGCACAACCCAACTTCAAGAGGAGGACAATTTTTACAGATCAACTTGCAGCTCTACATATGAGCAAGACAAAGTTGTTATTTAACAAACCTATTTATTTGGGTATGAGTATCTTGGATATATCAAAGACGCTAATGTACGATTTTCACTACAATGTAATAAAAGCTCGATACAAGGACAAAGCTCAATTACAATATACTGATACAGACAGTCTGACCTATCACATACACACCGAGGATTTCTATGATGACATGAAGGAGATGATAGATTACTTTGACACAAGCGATTATCCACCGAATCACCCCTGCTTCAGCACCGCAAACAAGAAGGTTATTGGAAAATTCAAAGATGAACTCAAAGGGAAAATCATGTATGAACACGCAGGGTTAAGATCAAAGATGTATGCAAGCAGATCTGAAGATGAACATCTTATAAAAAAATGTAAAGGTATAACCAAATCAGTAGTGGAAAATACCATATCTTTTCAAGACTATAAGGACTGTTTAAAAACACGTGTTGACCGGTATTGCAAGATGAATATGATAAGAAGCTACAAGCATGATTTATACAGTGTTGAGCTAAACAAGATTGCATTATCAGCTCACGATGATAAAAGATACATCTTATGCAATGGGATAAGTTCCTTACCGTGGGGACACTCAAAAATACCACAAGAAGAGTTCGAAGAGATGGAAGAAGAAGACTCGCTTTCGACGGACTAAGTAATTGAAGTAAGTACTTGAAGACAGACTTGAAGTAATTTTGCATAAGGGGGGTCTCCATAGCACAGGGTTATTTGGTCTAGACCTGTGTGAACCTCTTCCCCCCAATAAATAACTGAAATAATTAATAAAAAAAGAAAAAAATTTATATGAAAAAAATTTAAAAAAGAAGAAAAACAAGAAAAAAAAGAAAAAAAAAATAATAAAAGAAGAAAAAGAGGGACCTCTAGCATGGTGGTGAGGTTGACGTTTCTCTAGAGGCTTTTTAACTAACGAACCACCGACCAATAAACACAACAGGAAGTGTGTTTTTTTTCTGAATTATTAAAACTTACAGTTTGAGATTTAAGATCTTAATTCTAAGTTTTTTGGGATAAGTTTACTATAAAAAAATGGGTGTGAAGAATGTAGGTTGTATTACTAAACCCTGCCATAGACACGATACTTCTAGCAATACCCCCACCGCAGCAAACCTGCATACTTAGCGAATTTCCATTTGCCTGATTGGATTTACACTAAAATGCCTCCTTCAAATTATCAAATTTTTTACCTACTTATTTAAATTGGATGATTTAAACGAGTTCTTAGGTTTGCTGCAACAGGGAAGGTGAAAGAGTGTTATAATTTTATTTTTTATTAATAATTTAGTACTAAATGAATGCATTTTCCAAATTTGATCAAAATATGTTCATAAACATGCAAACTATAACAGTTGGCTTTTTCTCTCTATAAATAACATAAGAATTATAAATTTAAACATTTTTGGACTTTTCTCCGTAACCATTAGGTGCATAATAATGCTTCAATATACTAAATTATTAGTTTTTTAATCTCTACAAAATGGTTTGGAAAGAAATTTAGGGTTTTTAGGGTAAAAAATGGGTAAAACCTATTTTTACAACATATCTGCTATATTGCCAGAAGTGAAACATTTTGGTGATTGGTAAGGATCGAACCCGTGAACCTCTGGCTCATACACAGCCAACTGTTAGGAAAAAACATTATTCAGATTATCCATCATCCCACGAAAACATAACATCTATGAAATGTCCATTTAACATTCAACAATTGGTGGCCTTTAGAAAGGCCGTTTTTAAGCTCCGTTTAAGTTTAAGTTCCATTTAAACCTTCTTTCAGCCGTTTTTTAACAGCGGATACCATAATTATCATTTGTTTGGCATTTGTAACGGACTACAGCATATAGATATATTAAATAGAATTTAAGTATATTACACACTCTGTATATATGTACATTAGGAAATTGAGGTTGTCATTTACCACTATAAACACAGGACCTGTAACTGGCATCGTGCCCCAATGGATATGTCTTCAACCCCTCATATAGGAGACCGGGGTTCGATACCCAGTCGAGGCACACTTTTTATCCATAATTTAACAAATAAACAAATATAGTTTAATAATTGATTTAATAAACAAAGGTACCTACGTATAAGTACGTAATGTGAGGTTATGGCGGGAAAGCAGACAACCTACGTATGCAGTACATTAAGTAAGGTTAGTACGTACACAGTACATACTAAACCGCACCCGCATACCACCTGCCCCCACCTCTCGACCAATCACTCACCTCGTCCAAAGAGGGTCCTCTTCGGACGATGTAGAATCCCCATATTCCCTCTACTCACAGTTTAGGTGATTTTTACACAATATTTATAATAACTGACATTTTAATAATTGTTTTTCAGTAACTGTATAACATTTTTATACATTTGCTATTCCTTGAAAAAATTCCCATGTTTCTAAGTTGCATGTTATGTTGTAGGTTATTTGTTTATATAATCTTAAAATGTGTCTAGTAATTTATGACCACCCTGTATTATAATGTAGAATGTATTCAAATAATGTTACATCTTATTAGATGGCTTGAGATACAAAAAAAAACGAAAATCAAATGTAAAAGTGTGTAACAACTCTGACGAATATAATAGGATCCGTTATGTTTAATTCATCATCAAGGCTAGAAAATACCTTATTGCATCTATTTTACCGCACTGATTGCATCTATTTTACCGCACTGAATTACGTTACTTATTTCGTTATAATTAATGTCTTGCTTATATGCTATATTATTGATTCACGCTTTTGATAATTTTTAAATTGAAACTTCGGTGGCAAAATCACAAAATGTAATTCACAAGTTTGACATGTATCTTACATTATTGAATTTTATAGAAGTTATAATTTAGTTTACGTTATTATGTCAATTATAATTCTCAAGATTGTAATAAAGCCATTTCAGTTCATTCCGTGCTAACTGATGAATATATTTTAAAAAAGCTACAATTTAAGAGTTGAAACGGTCCTTGAACGATTAATTTTTAAGTTGAACAAATCAAACGCTTGGACTAAACATTAAATTTTAATTTAATCATAATTGTAAGCCTACGATGTTCATGTGCAACTTTCATTGTAAACATATATATAAATCTCCAGGACTATTTTTTTTCCATTTTTTAGTGAATTTCCCTATAAGGGAAGTAGCTAAGGGAAGAAGGCACGGTAAGACCTAGACCCGGGACCGATTTACTTTTTCATTTTGATGTCCCCAGAGGCCAAAAACACTATTCGTTCAAATTTTTATATATGTATACATAGACTTATATATACGTCCGTGAACGCGATAACTTGAGTAATTTTTGTCCGATTTTGATGAAATTTGGTTTAAAGGTGTAAAGCGGGATAAACTTGAATGAGTTCGCGAACCAGCACGATCGGACCATGGGAACGGGGCTTTACGGGGGGTTTTATGGAATAAAAATTGGGTTTTCTCACTTTTGACTCTCAAAACACAAAATTTCCTAATTTCTCTTTAGACCTTTTTAAAGAGCTTAAAAAAACAAATAATTTAGTATATAAAAGTATTTTTGTTCGATTATTAGTAACGGAGAAAATTAAAAAAAGTTGTAAATTTAAAATTCACATGTTATTCTTATGGAGAATATTGTCAAATGTTGTAGTTTGCTTGTTTATGAATATATTTTTATCAAACTTGGCAAATTTATTTATTTTGTACTAATCTATCAATATTTTACTCAAAAACACACTTTATTAGTTTCCTTGTAGCAGCAAACCTAGGTACTCGTTAAACCTAATGTTATTAAAATATATTTAACTGAAAATCAATTCAGACAAATGGAAATTCGCTTAGTCGGCAGGTTTGCTGCGGTGGGGGTATTTACTTTTTTATCTTTATTTTTGTTAAAGTATGGTTTTTATAATAAGATGTGCTTAAAATAAAATATAATTCGGTGTTATTTGACGTCTAATAAACACGTAGATAGTTTAAAATAAATTATATTGTTTTAACACTATTTTGAAGAACACTGCATTATTACTAGAGCACTGAACAATTTAAAATCAGATTAGTGAATACCTCTTCTAACGTTGTGTCTGTTAATCTGGTCCCTTAATTACATTGAGCGATGATGGTCACTGAATATGATGCCGTGTTACAATGTTGTCATTGTGTAGTTCATCAGCTCCCTCAGTTGTTTCCACAGTACGGTAGACATTGCTATAATACATCTAACCCAATTGTAAGGGTAATTACGGACCTAAAGCAATCTGCTTGTAAACATTCTGGAAACAGCCAAGCAAGGTGCTTACGTCATTAGATATACAGTGTGTCCCAGAACTCTCTACCAATATTTTAGGGCATTGCTCCTGGGTAAGAAACATACCTAAATATCATATTTAAATTGTCCGGATGTCCTTAGTTACTCACACAGCCGCCATTTTGTTTTTTTTCAGTTATTAATTTGTTTCTAAAGAATGGTTCAACTTACGAAATTGAAACTTTGCACAAACATTTATGACAACTAAAAAAAGCTACTAAAAAATTATGACGATTTTTCCAATTCATAAAACAAAATGGCGGCCATTTAAAATTTTGTTTCTTAAATAACTAAAAAACCATTGATTTTACAAAAATTTTAAATGGTCGCCATTTTGTTTTATGAATTGGAAAAATCGACATAATTTTTTGGTAATTTTGTCTTGTTGTCATAAATGTTTGTGCAAAGTTTCAATTTCGTAAGTTTAACCATTCTGTAGAAAAAAAATTAAGAACTTAAAAAAACAAAATGGCGGCTGTATGAGTAACTAAGGACTTTCGGACAATTTAAATATGATATTTAGGTATGTTTCTTACCCAGGAGCAATGCCCTAAAATATTGGTAGAGAGTTCCGGGACACCCTGTATTACAATGAAAATTAAGGCTCAAACCGTTATACATATATGTTAACCCCGCTAAAACAGCTATTCTAACAAACCACCTTTTTGTTTATTGGTTAATTATTATAATTATAAAAAAAATATAGTCGATTAAATATGAAACGTATTAATTAAGGCTCTAAATACACTCCTTACTTACTTGACTTGGCTTACTTACTTGGTTTTTGTTGAACTATTCCATGGGTTAAACATTATTAATAAGCAAAATACTATTATCGATTAAATATGAAAAGTATTAAGGCTCTAAATACATATACTTGGCTATTTGTTGAATTATTCTATGGGTTAAACATTATTAAAATGCAAAATACTATTATCGATTGAATATGAAAATTATTAAGGCTCTAACTACATATACTTGGCTTTTTGTTGAACTATTCCAAGTGTATATTCGTGTTTGGAGACAAAGCAATTCAAGCCCCATACATCGCTTAACCTAAGGGATATAAAGGTTATAACTATGTAAATACGGGTAAACGATGTCCTACTTGGACCAAGACCGTGGTAATATAATATAACTACCCCTGGGATCTGGTTTATGTGCAACAGTTGAACTGTGAACTATATAGTGTTATTTTATTTTTATTAACTCATAAAATGTCTTGCTATGGAACTAACTCACTTAGGTAATCGATTATATATATGTTAGATATACATTTTCGAACATGTGTAGGTACCATGTACATAAAATGAACAGCTAAATGATTACATAAAAAAGTGGTATTTCAAACCAATTATTACATCTAATGTTCATTAAAATTTTATTTAAACATAAATGTTTAACATGAATAAAATATAAACTCAATGGTTTAACTAAATAATAAACGAATTTTAGATGTTGTTGGTTATTAATAGGGGTATAATTTTAATTTTAACTTATAAGCCTTACATGTTCGAAATACTGAAGTTGATTAATTAATATGTTTGAGGATTTTTTTTCACTTTGCACATATTATTGCCCACTTTCTTTATACGGTAAAATTGTGTAAATGCTTTCTAAAAAAATTTAAAGTCCCAATTTTTTTTCACATAAGGAAAATCGGTGTGATTAAATATATTTATTTTTATGTGTTATTATTTTAAGGAGATGTAAATTTGTGTGTCAGGTGTGGTAATGTCATTTAAATTGATCGAAAATGTATACTTATGAATAGTGTTAAAATGGTAAATCAAATTTATGATTCCTATTGTATATTAAATTACGTTCTAAAACAGTATAAGAAGTTTTCACTCGGTTTATCCAGTGAACGTAGTTTTAAACAGAAAACGTGTTACACGGAGTAACACCATAAAAAAGTGGTGTCAATCAGTTTTAATGGGTTTCCCCCTGATTTATTTTACTAAAGGGGTTCAGATTTTATATACTCTTAATATGTTTTCAAATTATTGTATCACAAAAAACTATTCTATGTAAATACGACAGTAAGAAGGATAATTGAGTTAATAGTTTTAAAGGAAATTTATATTTTTATAGAATATAAAATGTAGTGTGATAATATTGGATAAAACAGAGCTATTTATTTATGTATAGCAGTTTAAACATTGCAGTTGGACGTTTGTCTTTAATTACCAAAGCGATGTTGCCAGATGGGCTTAATAGGCCATACTGGTTGTTTTTGTTGCGTTGATATTGCTGAGTTTGCAATTACCCTGTCAGTATTAAATATAAAAAATGTTTTTTCCCGCAGCTTTTCAGTTATTCTTCCTCTTGGTGCATATTATCCTGAATAGTAAACAATACATAAAGCAAACCTGTTTTTCAAAACAACGTCGTCCTTTATCTGCATCGCAATATACGTATACATTTTTGATTCACAAATCCTCGTTTTAATCGTTACATCAAAGTTGCTAAAATAGATATAAAGCCCCTTTATAACTTCTACTGTTGTTCGTTATACATTTATAAAATAATTAATCAACTATACCCTTATAACTTAATAGCATTCAAAATACGACATATATATTTTAATTTGAATTATATATAAAATTGAACTTAAAAATAAGTTTTAGTATACAATTATTTTCTTACGGTTATGTTATAAATACGTTTTTTTTTTATTTTAATTCGTAATTTTTTTGTGATTTTGTCCTTCAGATGTTTTTTTTATATTTATTTTGATTGTAAATGTCCTTTTTTGTAATTTCCGGTATTGCCAACTCAATAAAAATAAAGCTCGTAACGTTTGGAGTATTATAAGAAACTTGTTGCCATATAAACAATAAATCATAAGTTTTTCCGTTGATTCTTAACTAATGTAAAAAGGTTCGATGTTTTAGGTGTAATCTCCAGTGAAACTTGGTATCGATATCAATTTTATAGCTTGCTACACATAAACACGAACTGAGGGAGAATAATTGTATTGTTTATTATGTGTACAGATATAATGTTTCTTAAGCTTACCAAGTTAAAAGTAAGATAAAAAACCTATCGAAGACATAACATGTGTTTTACCAAGCTACGAATATAAATTTGTACGCGTTGTAAATTCAACGTTATACATCAACGTTGGCTGAAAGACTTGTGTGGTTAGATTTGGTTGATTCATGTGTGATAAGTAATACATTACTCATTTGAAAGTTAAATATGGCTCAAAATGTTTTTTTTAGGATTTAAAGTTTTCCATTGTATTTTTAATCAACAAATTTGAAGAAATGCTACCACCTTGATTAACACACGCTCTAACCCATATTCTATTTTATGGAAGCCCCAAAAGTGTAAAGATTACACACTCTAATTTTTACCTTACACTATAATAAAGTATTAGGAGATAAATTATAGCAAACACTAATTTAAAGATTAAAAACATTCTCAATTAATAGAACAGTGGTTATTCACTGTCATTATTATATTGGGTTAGAAGTTTTTAAATTTTATTGGTCTGATAACTGTAGCCTATGATATGGACATTGTACATGGTTTATCTAGTAAATTCATGTAGTTCCTGGTGAACAGATTCCATCATTTTTGAGAGAGGATGATCTACAAACTGTCAACCTCTTTGTTTTTTAAAATTTTTTTAATCTTTTCAACGCTTTCAGTGTGAAGATTTTATTGAATTGTTTCACATAACTACCCTCATGGTTATTCTAATGAAATTCCAATTCTTACTAATTTAAGACCTTAATTTATTTGATAAATCCGATAAATGTCTTTGGAAAGAAAACAAATATTTGTTATACGAAGATATCAAAGTCTATTAATATAAAGTTCCAATCAAGATGAGATTTTACTGCCGAGAGTTAATAAAGTGCGTCTTTTAGTATCCAATAACCAAGTTCACTTTCGATAACAGAAATATAGTTTATTTTATGACTAAATAGCTTTTTCATTCGATTATAAGGTAAGCCCTTGCTGAATCTTACTTGTTTTGTACACTTTGTTGTATAACTTTGTTTCATTGGCGTATAAATGGTGTGTATTGTCATCTGCATATATTTGTTATTTAATATTCATTCGTTATTTAGTATGCAGGTTTTGCTTGGATATAATTTACGTGAGTTGCAAAAGAGTAAATAATGATATAGTCTAAATAATGTTTTATTTCGTAAACAGCACTAATTCCTATTATCAATTTCAATTATCATCTTCTGTATCATTTTTAAGGAATAGTTGTACAAACGCTTTTTATATAACGATCAAGTAGTTTGTATTTTCATTCAGCCGGTAAATATATACATCAAAATTAAATATTTTTAAGAGACTTAAGCAACAAAGCTTAACTCTATCATTAATCAAGCTGAATAAATATGCAGGCAAATTGTTTATGTTTATGTACCCTGTAGTTACTTATTTTATTTGATTTAGGTAAAGGATATGCGTACACAATATTATTATAATTAACATTGAATACAAACTGTAACATATGTTAAACTTAAATAAAAGAATTGCATGATATAAATATAAACTTCTTATTGAATAGCACTGCATAAGTAGGAAATGTGGTTTATACCTATTAATTTTAGGAACAACAATATTAGTTGTGTCAAAACTGAGACCGGCACTATTGATTTCTAAATCGTTTTTAGTTTTTTTCTAAGTAGCTTCGCAAACCAGCAAGGAAAAGTCAAGAAAGTAAATGTACTAGCATAAGTGGTTAAACGAAATATATGAATGTTTAAAACACCCTAGGGCTGTAACTTCTTCAGACGCTCAAATGTGACTTTAAGCCTAACGACCCTTTTGGAGAGCATTTTATTTTTGTTTTCCTGAAATATAAAATATCAGAAAGAAACATTTCTTGTCACCACTTATTTTAAATGTAAAAGTCTGAATTTAGTGTGGCATTTTATGAACGTATACATACCACACACGGATTTATATCTACAAGATCAAATACAATACACTCATTTGAAATTCAAAAATATCTTCTCATATTTAAATATGCAAAGTTTTACATATTTAATAGTAACTACGATAAAGATAGTGAACCTTTTAGAGTACATAGCTATTACTTTTAAATTTGTAAACCAGATAAAGGCTACTTACGCTATTTAGTGTAAAAAAAAAACTTTTTTCCAAATTAAAAGTAAATTCCTTAGCCGCTTGTTGCAGTACCATATTTCATCAATAAACTAAAAACTATTTTTAAGCAAAGTATGAGTATTCTATTAAGTAAGCTAATCGTAAAGGGTCTTCTCAATGAACATTACATTTGCCTAAACGATGATTGGTGTCTTGTACTAGATGTATAGACAATCATGGATTTAATTAGACGAACCAATAACAATATCGGTCCCTTAATTGGATAATACTTGGTCAATCAATATACCACTTGCAAAATCTTCTACAACATCCTGTTTTGATTATTCTCGGTTAAATTAAAAGTGCATTATTTATAATATTCCCTTGTTTTCATCTTTACAGACTATTATTACTTTTTCATTCTTCATTGAATTATTTATTGGAATGTGTTAATTTTTACATTACCATTCTGAATTAATGAGTTTTAATGCAATGTTAAGTATGATACAATATGATTAAAAGAGTTTTATCTTAGATAATGTCTTAACAAGGTAACACCATGTCGACTCTAGTCACAGAAAATGAAAAAATACTGTGCTAAAAAGACTACAATATACTCTTCTAAAGGCATTGTTTGATTTGTGGAACACTAAAAAAATTAGCTTCATTAA
Organism: Macrosteles quadrilineatus; assembly: GCF_028750875.1. Taxonomy (NCBI): domain Eukaryota; kingdom Metazoa; phylum Arthropoda; class Insecta; order Hemiptera; family Cicadellidae; genus Macrosteles; species Macrosteles quadrilineatus. Next base: position 4,846,808 of record NW_026542602.1, read on the forward strand.
GCTTACACATAAAATATAACTATAATTTAAAATAAGCTGACACATTTTTCAATATGGAAAAGGATGTGATAAGCTTTTCGTTATAACAAATGTTATGTATTAATTCGTTAAATTAAAGACATTATAATTATAATTATATAACAAAATATATAACTGATACTAAACAAATTCATACATTTAGTAGGGTCGGAATTCTGTTTATAGAAAACCAGAAAAAGGATTATCACAAGTCTATAAAATGGAAGTTTGTAATTTATTCAGCCATTTATAATATAAGTAATATTGATACCAATATGTTTTATGTTGAGCTTTTAAGTTGTGTCTATACTAAAATACTAAACTAATTGATTTAATATTTGATAAAACATCCAGCTAGGTTAGTTATATAAAGTTTTATAGGTTGTCATGTGTAGAACTAATTGCAGAATTGTTTAAGCCTTTATTTATCAAATAATAAGCTACAAAAATAAGCTCTAAAACTTTTAAAAATCATTAGCATAGTGTCATATTTTTAATCGTCAGCAAGATTAACCATAATATATTCCATAAATATCGTAAATAAATTACTGTGAAACCTAAACCCCTTCTTTGTTTTGTCTTTCTTTTAAAAAGGAAGATGAGGTATATTCAAAGGACCATAATTGATACAAGAAAGACTTCACTAAGACCTAACCTCGGGCAAACTGCCTTGTTTAAGCCCATGTGAATAAATCGTTTGATCTTTTTGCATAACTATGTCTTTATCAGAAGTTGCCAATTTGTCCAACAAAAAATGCAAAATTACGTATTTATAGGTACTTTGTGTTGAAAGGATTGCTATTACTAGAGAAGAATATATAATGTACACATTGCAATCAGTATTTTAAGGTCCCTAGTTAATATTTTGTTTCTGCACTTAAACATACAAATACACACAAAATAAATGCAAAATGTCTAGTATATATTTTAAACTATACAATGAGATATCAATCGCGATCGTAATGTATTAAGGTCGATTAACACACATAAGTCCAATCACAGTACAGTATCAGTTGCATTAGTAATTCCTCAGTCAACTGTCCGTCAGTTGGTTGCAGTCTTCCATCACTACATTTACAACGATGGTACAGTCAAGATTTTTTTATCAAAGCACAATAAACCATAAATTTTCATTGTCCATAATGTGTTTAAACACAATTATTTAAATGACATCACATGACCGCAAGGTGTCCGAACAATCCCAAAATATTGGTGCAATGAAATCTGAAATTGACTGACGGACGCTGACAAAGCGACTGACCAACCTGCTTCGAATCTGCGACAGGAGTGTAGAATCAACTAGAAAATCCATTGAAAAACATTTTTTGACTGAATCATGACTGATTCGACGGAACTGTGACGTGTCGGAACCGATGTGTGTGAATTATCGATGCATATACATCGATGGTGTAAATTAAACACTTATGAGGCTAAGGTAGTGTTAGATAGTAAATATACTTAAGTCTTTAATCCACTTATTTTTAAATTAAACTAAATTTAATTGTAACAATTACCAATTTAGAAAACACGTAAGTATTGCACTTAAATCTTGTTTTGTCAGTTTTCATATGATTGTTTAACTTAAATTTAATATTTAGTCGACAATGGTTTTATATATGTTGACACATTTTACCATTTTACCGAATAATGTTATAATCTATTTCACGCAATAATTAACTAAGGTTTGTGAGAAGATATGAAAGAATCATAAAGAAACTGCTAGCCTCAACTCAGTAACAAAAAAAAAAAAAAAAAACACACACACACACACACACAGGTTCTATTGGCGTAAACCTATCTTTAAAAATTCATAAAAAACGTTTTGTTTACAAAATAATACAAAAACTTTCTTTACATTCTTTAGAATAGAACTCTTCTTTTTTTGCTGCAAGATAAGTTGACTGCTGGCCTGTATAAAACGACAACAGAAGTTCAGCACTTCACTGATTGCTAGTAAATATTTAAAGTTTACTGCGAAAGTTTACTTGGAAGGACCTATTTTTCTACTTAAAGAAAAGACTTCAAAAAATAAAATAAAATATATCTTAGGAATGTCGTTAAATTTTTGATTAGCTAATTTACATTATTTTACTAACTTATCACGAATTTGTTCTTCCAAGCAGGAAGGTGCTTAGGACTTTGAAACTTAATAAAAGTAACGTAATTAATATTTACAAATTGTAATAAAGGGCATTAAAAAAAAAGGTTTTCATAAAGAAGAGTAATATCTAATTAGATCTTAAGGAAAGTGATACTTAATTGTATAAAGTAATAGGAATTGTATGCCTTATTGAAAATACATATTTTTAAAAGTTATTTCAATATGCTGTCGTTAAATGTGGTACAGCTGATGTTTGTGTGTCAGTGTTATTTTTTTTCAAATATACCTAGTATAAGTCATAAATTAATGTTTACAGATGTTTAAGGGTAAAACTGACAAAAAGGGTACACAAAAACTCGTTAGTGTTATTATAATCTATTTGCAGGTTTTAAAGTATCACGTAGTCTATAAATTAAATGATCTTGTAAGATTAAAACTCATTTATATATACGTTAGACGCCAATCCCCTAACAAATTTAACGTTTAGTAGCTAATGCTATTTTTCATCAATAAGTATAAAAACCACTTGATTTCTCTCCTGTTTGTACTTTTTTAAATTCAAAAGTCTATGAGATAAGAGTTTGGCGTGACAAAAAGCATGCAAATTGTGATCTTTGGAACCACAACATTGTTTATCAAAACTGCAACAAGAATCCCCTAAAGTGCTACTCTTCCAGGTTAAAATGGAGTTCATATTCTTTTACGTATTGTTCATGTTTCTTTGAAAACATGTATTGCGAAGCGAGCGTTTATTAAATTTGGATATAGTATATACAATGATATAACTAACGTGTTCCGTAGAGTCTGTTAATATGCGTAGCTCACTATCATCATGATTAAACATTTCAATAGTAAATATTGATCAATATTATACTAAACAATTCCTCCATCAATCTTTCCTACGAACTGAGCCCTTATTGTTAATTTCCCCTTGAACTTCTTTATACGCTTTTGTTAAGGCTAACACACTAACAAATTTGTCTGGATATTGTTAAAATTGTTTAAATCTATTTTTAGGTAGCTGAGTGGAAATAGTGCTCATCTTGAAACCCTAACTTTGCTTGTTTGGATATAAAAGTTATTGTTGCTAGGCAAAGATGTAGTTTGTCATTCAAATAATGTTAGTTCAATTAATTGGCTATCTACTGATAATACATCAGTAGAAAAACAACATTAGTACATTAGTACATTAGTAGTTTTACATGTAACAAAAGGCTGTAGCTAAATTGTAACAAAGTCACAGCTTGTTTGGTTTGCTTTAAAAAAGTGATAAATTCGCTTTAAAAAAGTTGACGATGAGTTTATGTATTCGTATTTCATATTCTAATTGTTATACCTGGGGTGTAACTGGTGCAGAAACTAGGTGCATGTTAAAATATTCGGGGGTAATGAAGATTAGTTAAGTATATTATGCATAAAGCATACAATTTTTAAGTAAGTAAAATATATCAGTAAAACAATACATTTATTCCTCAAGAAAATCTGTTTAGTTTTTATTATGATATATTTTGTTGTTGTTTTTAAAACCATTGATTTGCATAGTTAATAAAGATAATAAACCCACGATAATGTATATAAATATTTTCTTAACATAAACCACGTCATAAAATATTGTTAACAGTATTTATAACAGCAATTTATTGTAATATAGTAATATATTGTGTGTTGTTCTCCCCGTTACATTAATTAGGAAACCCGTATAAATACTTTTCTAATAAAAGACAAGAAGTTGAAAAAGTTAGTTGGTTACCGCAGAGATCCCCAGAGTGTCCTACAACTGAACCGCTTCTGAGGTAAACACAATCACAGGTAGAGCTTATTTACTGCTCTTTAAGGGTTTAAAGGTTATGTCGTATTTAATTTCGTACCTAGTAGGTTTATACTTTCTTAGCAGTCAGCACAATATACATCAAACTTTAAATGTAAAAGTTTGTGTAGTAAGTGTTTGTAATGTATAACAAATTAATTTGTATGTAGAGAAACATAAGAAAGTTAAAACATTGTATAATATTTGGATCGTGATTAAGTGTTTTCGGAATATCAAAAAAGGTTGAAGATTTCATTGTTGAGATAACTTTAATGCTTCAAGTAGTTGTTTCTCATAAAAAAACATGTACTTAAAAAAGCCTTTTTTAAATCTAGAATTAATAAATCAGAAAAAACAGACTGGATTATCAACTTTTGCGACCGACGAAAGGTTCAAAATGGTTAAATGTATTTTGATTGAAAACTTGATCAAAATGTTGACATAAGACATATATGTGAAAAGAGGGTAAAGGAGAAAAAGAGAATAGTAGAAAACAGAATAGAGTTGAAAAGAATTACGTAAACGTATTGAAGAAAATATTAATATTCTGTCTATTAATTTAATTTCGCTCTTTGTAAACGAACTACGATATATACAAACCAACGGAAGTGAATTGTGTATGTGTCTATATCATATTTTTCAAAGGAAACTCTGGAATAAAAATTCTAGTAGGATACTTTGATGACACTTGCGAAAATCCTGAATCCAAAGGCATAATTAAAATTGTATTTACTTTAGGATTTAACAACGGTACTAACGGGACTTTTCCATACTTTTACTTTGGAAAAACCTAAGATGCAAAAGACCTGTAGTAACCAGTTCATTAATAAGCTGTTAAAAATATAAAAAAACACCTTCTGTTACTGTTTCTTTTTCAAACTTGGAGTGGTATCGCTATGAAGATTTATACGTATATTTTACAGATTATAAATAACAGGGTTGGCTTTACAAGAGCTGTAGTACACTTGTTAGGTAATGTGAGTTGTAAGGTGATATGTCTCCCATATTGCTTCCTGAGCATGCTTCAAACTTCGGAATTCCACAAGTAGTCCCATTATTACGTAAATTACACCATTACAAGGTTAAAGAGACCATCTATTGATCTTTCAAGTTGTAAAAACTATCTTCATGGAAATCAGCCAACAATTTTGTGTGACTAAAACTATTTAAATATTTAACAATTAGTATAAACATAATGTGGTAATAGAAACAGTATTGTTGTTCTCAGTCATTATAAATGATATACGTATAAATTAGAGTTTTATTATTTCGTTAGCCACATTTGTTTACTACTTTGAGGGTATATAGTAGCGCTTTCGGTAAATTAAAATAACCATCGAGTTTTTGTCAAGACCGATATTAAATATAAGACCAGTGCTTGGTGTTATATTTAACCTACTACTATTCTAGATGGTGTGCCCTTAACTCGTTGTACTAACAGAAAACAATATGAAGGAGAACTAACGTCCCCAGAATTTGTAAATCGAGATTTGTTTCAAAGCATTTATTCCGTTAGGTATACCTAAGACGTTAACTTATATTTACGATTAATAGGCCTACTGTTTAACGAAACCATTATGATAAAACCATAATGAGTTTTCAAAAGATTAAATATTTTTAAGTTGGTTCATCATACGAACTATTCTTATTACCAATTATAAGCTTGAAGTATACAATTAAGTCAATAGAGTCAAAGCAACATTAATTGCTCCCCTATCAATTAAAGCTGGAATAGCAACCGTCTTTAGTGGTTGATGCAAGAATTATAATATCAAACGATGTATTTGCAATGTAAATTAGCTTTAGGTTAAAGAGCGATTATGCATTATTCCATTTATACATCAAGAAAGGCCAAACATTTTAACAATCGAGTCTCTAAACTATGTAAATATAAACTTTATTTAGCCTACTAGGACAAATTAGTTGATAATTTTAAATTTAATAGTTTGGGGAACGAGCTGGACTAATGGTATAGCAAAGGCCAGGTCCTGGAGGTCTCAGGTACAAATCTTTCCAATCAGCAATGTATTATTCCAATTAATAATGCCACAACTCCGTAGGCCCAGCTTAAAGTTGTATGCAAATAGATCCGTGCTAAAGCCTGATCTAGCTTGGAACTGTTTTACACATTACTTTATGACTAGTCCTAGAGGGTCGTGGAATTACCACATGGATAAAACCCATTGTCGATTGGTAGGATTTGAACCCCAGACCTCGGGCTCTACAGTTCCGAGCACTACCACTAGACCAGCTTGATTCCAAACCACACAGTAACTTACACTTAAACTGTTGATAACGAGAAAATTATAAGCCTATCTGAATATACGGCTACGTATTTTTACATTATTGCCAAGCTAGCACCCCAGATGTAACGAGGCCACTTAAGAATGTCAAATTGACGATTTCCGAAGTGTCAATATCGTTAACAGTTAACAAGCATCAGCTACATTCTGAGCCGCTCAACACTCCTTTAACATCATTTCAGGAATAATTGACTCGAAATATAAAAAAAAAAATCTAATCAAACCATACTCACTTTGATTACATGCAGTTATTATATTCATAATTTTATAGGTTTATTATATTGTAACAAAAAGTATCACATTATGTATCAGTTGAGCGTGGCATTTTAAGTACATAGGTATTGATTGAATACTAAGTTCTAAGTACTAAGCATGATAACATATTATACAACTGGCTATGATTGTATAACGGGTGCTTAAAAATAATACCATAGTTATAATACAAATTTGCAGTTCACCGAAGAAAAATAATTTAAACTTTTTTTACTCTTGATTGTATAGAAATCTTGTTTAAAGATCTTATAAATGAAAACATTTTACAAAAAATCCAAATACCTCTCTCCTGACAGCCAAGCAAATTTGACGCGATACTCAGACTCATTCCACACTCTGAAGTAAATAGAGACTAATGTTTTATTTAAAAGGTTTTGTTTTGCGAAGAAGTAACTAATAACTGTCCTGTGTTGAACGATTTCTGTTTTATTTAAGCCTATGAAATGTTGGTCCTTTTGCCAAAGGTTTTTTCTTGGCTAGACTATCTGTAAATTGTAAAATATTTGCTGTTTCGCAAAAAAAATATTTAAGTTATCTTTGTATGGAATATAATTAGTTAGTAATTTTAGGACTTTATACTACTTTGGTGACATGTACATTTCAATTCAGAAGCAAATTATGTTACATGCGGATATTTAAAGATGTACTTAGCAAAGGCGAGTTGATTTTTAGCAGGTCTGAAAGAGTATCAGTAGTAAAATAGGAAATGATAGTAATGAAAATAAATGAATAAGAAATGTTAGAATGTTTGTAATGTTTGATGTTGGGAACGGTACATGGTATTTAATTAAAAGCTAGTCTGAACTCAGTGTAACACCTGGTAATATATCATTTAAGTTATATCCCAAACCTTCAGCACACTGTAGACGCTAAGTTTCAATAAACATTAACTCCATCTTTCTCTTAGTCGACTTATAAATATTTATTTCGTTTTAAATACAATCAACGTGTATTCGGGAATACTAAGTTTGGTTGAAAATATGGCTATGGTTGAAAATAAACAAGTCATATAACGAGTTATTTTTTTTTTTTTATAACACATAAGTAAATGGCATTACAAGTCAAATAGAATTTTAAGTAGAAAATAAATCTAATAGTGGTTAAAGTTATAAATGTATTTATTTTATAAATAAATTTATTTATAAATCTAATAAATCTAGTTGTTAAAGTTAGAACTTCGTGTTCAACCTTTAACACTTAACCGCAATCTTTTAACGGATAACACTGAGTCTATTTTCTACATTGTACTTTACAAAATCATTTTTGTAGATTACTTATTTATGAGAGTTGTTTGATACTAATTTAAGGACTAAAAATAATATAATGATACTACATTTAACTGAGAACGTTAAAAATATCAAAATATGTATTCGCTACAATAAGTTAAGATTGCCCAGTTCATTATGAGGCTATAAAATATTATATAAGGGTTTCTTTCAGTCTTCCAATGTGTACCTCTCGCACCAAGACTTCTAGGTTGTCTCATAATTACTAATATATAAATAATTCGTTATTTCCAGAGAGCTTAGTCTTTGAATTGTTAAAACGGCTTATTTGATTTTTTTTTTAAATAGCTTGCCATCTTTTCCTTTTATTTGTAAAACACGAATAGTTGATAAAGTTGTAGTTGGATTTCTATTTTTTTTTTCATATCTTATAATTTAATTTATAAACATGTATGATAACTTTAATGTTACAATAACATAGCTCACTTCAGAACTAAAATTATGTAGACGCTATATATAGTTATACTCATAATATAAAAAAAATTCTAATTTACATTCATTCCACGAGCATTATTATCTAGTTTTTATTTAAAATGACTATTTTTAATGGAACCCAAAAATCTTTAAACTCAAAATTAAAATACTGAGCGTGTTTTATTCATTGTTGAAACGGATAATACGTTGTTTCCAAATAGTTTTAGCGACAAGAAAAATCTAAAGACCATATTCATATGGGACTATTATTCTACGTAACTTCCATAAACACAAAGAAAGACTAGTCAAACGTAAATAATTGATAAAAGGAAGACCTCATAAAGTGGTTGCCATAGGCATATTCCCTTCCGTTGGAACATATGCGAGTAAATTGTGTTTTGTTCATGAAAAATATGGCTTCTCTTTCTATAAATTAAATATTATGATCATTATAGAATACCTTTTAAGGCTCTCAAAGTGTTGTAATTTCACATACAGTTCCAAAATAAATTGTATCATTAATTATCAATCATTGAGATGGGGACGCTACCAAGGTGTGTATTTTAACCCAAATATGAGTGAAGGATGAGTGTAGCTTTGTTACTCTGTAAGATCAGCTGTTTAATTAGCTAGGATTATTTATTCATAAAGCCCAGTGATCAGGAACAGCTGGTAAGAGTCCAGTTTTAAAACATCAAAAAGCTGTTGACTTTTCTCAGGATCGAACCGGTGACCTTTTTATGGTTAGGCGAGAACTAAAATGCACTGCATAACCACTCGGCTACCCAGACATTTATACATAATTAACACATAAAATGATAAAAATTTTAATTTTTCCTTATTGCTGGTAAAACGTTACAACTGTTTAATTTACTAGGTTTTAGATCAACTGATCAACCAGTTAAGGATGTAGCCTTAAGTAAGTTGGAAGTGTAAAGCCTGAGGATATTCTTAAACAATTCTCCGATTTCTCGGATCGGCATTTTTAGCATGTTACTTCTGCAAGAGCCTGTGGCAGTTTGGAACAGAATTTATTTTCATACCGTCGAAGATTTCACTTAAAGTTTTTCATGTAAAAACATCAAGTACCATATATTCCTGATTAAATTAGTCACATGCAATCTATAAGGTCCTTCCAATGAGTTGATTAAATTAAGTCACAAAAAATCAATTAGACATAGATAGTACAAATAGTAATAAACTTTAAAAATGTTTAGCTCTTTTTTAAACAGGTAGGCCATCTCGCAGCTGATTACTCTTTGCCGTTAATTTGCTTTAGCTTCGAATCGATTTTAAATTATTTTTTTATATTTTTTAACAATCTTTACTATTTAATACTGACATGTTTAAAACTTATATAGACCCTCCTGAAAAATAAAGATGCAAACTGGAATATAAGAGGATTATAATTGTTTCTGTTAACAAAAGCCTTTGTTCATAATTTGTAATGAAATTCAATCGGTTCTTCTTGCTATAACTGTGATTGATTTCACCTTCTTTGTTTTAAAATGATAACTTTTCTTTTGAAAGTATTGAAATATACTTTTAAATCACAATGTTAATAATAATAAAGCAAAGGCATAGTTAATAACCTGGAAGTTGTACAGTATAATTCATGGTCACAAATAATTGTATAATCTCGTGGTTAATGAATGCACTCATCACTGTGGTAACCATCAAATTTTGCAGAGAGGGAAAAGGAATTTCAAATTTGTCATTTGATATTGTAATGTAAGAGGAAACGCCTAATGCTAACTGAATTGAGAACTCTTCACTGTCAGAAGTCAAACGAAACCAGATTTATTCAAGTGAATCTTTAATCTAAAAGAATAATGAGATATTAAGGTTCTTGAATATTTTAACCTTAATTCATAAGCAAGATAATTTATACTACTCCTTTAATATTTTTCATTTGATTAAAATATCCGCAAATGAAGCTCAGAAATATTTTGTTATTCAAAAAATTAATAAGTTACAGTTTAATCTATACTCTTTAAAGTACCATGATGAAGACCATAATAAGAAGGTAGATTTCAAATGTAATTCCTTAATACCGCAGTTGATGAAAAATACAGAGGTTTGAGTTATACAAATCGATAACCACTCTTTAATAAACTGCAGTAGGACGCTCAAAGATCCGTTTCCAAATGCTAATACACTGTTTGATATTGTAATGTGAGGGTTGAGCAAACCTCATAATGTAAATGAGAATGAAAATGTTTGTTTTCTCCACTCTAACAAACCTAGTGGGTTTCATAAAATAATGCATTACTTTATTTTGTTAACCAAATTTATATTTTGAGGCAAATAAGACTAGTATTTTTTAATAATACATAAAATAGGAAATCTCACTAGCAGTAAGGAGGGAATTTCATAAAAGTAATTAGATTTATAATAACTTGAATAAAAGAAGCTTCGAAAATGGAAGGTATTTCTATATACTAGTCCGTAGTTCATCCATCTATTTAAATTACCGTTGTACTCTAAAAATATTTAGTTTTATTTTATGAAATAAGATGTTATCATAATACATGTCATGGTCTTTATTGTATTTATATAATTGTCGTGGTTTATGATGAGCAAACATTTTACATCTTTTATATGAATTTGACCTTATTAAATATACAATGTTCAATGTACAATGTACAATGTATACAATGTTCCAACAAATCGTTTTATATTATCAACTATTTTTCTTTTAAATATTTCTGGACTAAACAAGATTAGTGATAAAAGGTTTTCTCAGTAGTCCTCTGAAATATGAAGAAGGTCCTGGCATCGACCGCGTGAAAGTCGCTGCATTATACAAGGTTCTCAAGAAGTAGGACTATACTTAGCTAACAGTATAGAAATATAATTAAACCCATATAAATACATGATTATTTTATTTTTAGTTAATAAATCTTAAGTTACTTGAATCTAAAAAGTTTTGTGATCAAATATTTGAATATCAGAACAAGAAGAACAGATTTTGAAACTACATCAATATTTTTTTTATGATTTAAGACTCGTAACAAGTTAAGATAAGCTAAGTACGTCCCAGGCAAAGGGTCTAACTTGAAACCTATGGTAATGGAAATTCGCTACAAAAAAAGTACATATTAAACTTGATATGTGATAAAAATCTAATATTTTATACACACACGATGGTAATTATGTGTCATAACAAACTATGAATTTGTATGATCATTTTAGTGATGCATACATATTTTTTCACTACGACTACATACTACTATTAATATTAGTAAAAATTGCATTCTGGTAATAACTGTAAATACACTTATTCAAACAATCACCTAAAATATTCATATTTTATAGACGTATATATGCATGACAACTCATCAGAGTTCATTTGTATTATTTGCTATGCTGATAAAATAAACTACAATACAAATAAATAACTCATATATCCCCTGAATTTTTTTTTGTTTGGACCGAATAATATTTCTCGTTTTCCTTTACATTCTTGTTTACGGGACTGTAGAATGCTAATGCGTTCTTTTATTGCACGTTAAACAATTGTGTATTCCAACAGAGAAGTAAAGACAGGAAGGAAGTAAACAATGTAATGTTCGTAATGAAATCATAATCATTTCCTGTTGTTTGGGTTCAATTTGTTTATTATAAAAAAGCCTATGATTGCTAATTGTTCGTGTTGTATTTTAAGAATCGTTTATAGTTTTAAAATAATAATCTTTATTAATATTGTGTACATTTTTTTATATTGCTTTTTCCATGCCACCACAAACGTCAGCTGTTATTATATTTATTGAAATTGTAAAATTAGTATTAAAAAATAACATTGGTTTAATATTTAACTAAACAAATCTAAATAATGCAAATAAATAGACTTGCTGTAAAAAAACGGGCATTGGCCATTCTTTCACATTTTCAAGTCTAATATAAACTCGTATCTGTAGTTGATATACTATTCACACTTTAACTAATGCTACAAAGAAAGCGAAATCAATAGTCCTATAAGCTACAAAATCAAAACTTATTACAATTTGACAAAGTACAACACCCGTCACTTGTCATTGATTGGGTCTTTCATGTATGAATGATTAAATTTTCAGAATGTGATTCTTCTATTAAAATTGTAGCTCTACTGTATTTCTATTGATAATATTTAACGTTGATTCACATTACAAAAAATAAAACTAGTGAAAAAAAAACTTAAATCATGCTAACTGTTAAATGAAGCTTGCGTTGTATAGGCATACTAATGGTGTTTTCATATGTCAAAATAAACATCTGCAAAGTAAAAAAATCTATTGCATAACAATCCAACTCATAAAATACACGTTTCAGCTATACATAGTCCTGAATGTTCCCGTTCATACTTGTAACTTGTAAGAGTAATTAAGCTTTCTCATCTGTTGCCAACTTAACAGGATGTAAAGCTACAATTAATCTTTTTTTAATTAATTTCTACAGTACGCTTTTGATTTAGTTGTTGAAACATTTGTTTGGTCTAGACACCTAAATATTGTTAAAACATATACTTACATTAAACAGGTAAGCTGATTTGCCAAATATACCTTTAAGTGAGGAATTATTTCGGGACGAATTTCAGACTAAAGTTTGGCATTTTAATGCTAAAGTTTGGTTTAGTTTTAGTCCGCCCGGAAAATTAGGACGAATCGTGCCTTAACTTTGAATATAGATGCCACTGGACTGAGCTATATTTGCTTGGCAAACCGATTTTCGAGTGTTATTTAGACCTATCCATAAATAACCCACAAATGGCTTTCGCTGACGATTTATAATAACCAAACAAACAAATATGCAATGTTTATAACAGCTGGTTTTTTTTAAAACAGCTTAAAGAAACAGTGTAGAAGTACTTGCATTAGAAAATGAATTTATCTTTGACGGCCTGTGGGACTGAGCTAAGAGTAATTTTTGGTACTAGTGATATTTTTCCCACTGTCTTTGGACCTTAAGCTTTTCTATCTCGAGTTTTTTAGCTATCAAATCGCTTACGGAATTAAATATAAAGATCTTACCGCAATTTAAACATTTGGATTATTCACATTTCTACTATTATTGTTTGCCCACAGATTTGAAAACTATAGCACTTTTTCCAAAAAGATTCAAATATTTCATTGAAATAGGAACCAGGAAGAATCTTGCCAAAATATGCTACCTATTGATAAATAACCGTACGTTAGGAGACGTGAAAAAACGGAATCATGAATAATAGGCGAAGAAAAATAAATTGGTTGAATTTATTCACAATAGTCCCTTCGAAAACGACATCTGCAAGCCATATACCACTATTAACATTCGAGCAACTACTCAATTTTAGGTTTATCTCAGTCTTCTAAAAGTATATGAAAACCGATGTTGGTAAAAGCTTATATGCGTAGTATAATTTATAAAGCTAGGCCATTACGCTAAGCCACAAGCGTAACATTAAATCTATGGTTTAAAATATGGGGTAAGTCTTTTGTGGCTTAATCTTTTAAGCAATTGAAAAAAAATATGTTATAAAAAAATAGAAACGCTAACACAAATAGTTTAATGTTTTTTGCCATATCTACGCGTTATAACCAACATTACTCTTTATCGCTAATTGTTTTATATGTTATGTGGGTTTACCAAATGCTATTACTCTACCTATATAGGCCTAATATAAAGGAAGCTTTATTAACAACACTAAGGCTGACTAAAGGCTTTAATGTGATAATTGTTATCTTATACAGGATGGAACGAAGTTAGTGTTAAAAAACTGTATGTGTTAAACTACTAAGTATTGGTGACGAAATGGCACCAATTTAAGTTTCCATACCCTCACAGGTATGGAATAACAGACAATTTAAGATTTTTTCAAAATATTTGTATTTGCTTACATAAAATGGCCATAAGTGCACTAAAATTGTTTTTATTCCAAATTCATTGTCCTTTTCAGAATCCTCGTTAAATTTCCAATAGTAATAGTACAAATCCATTGAGATGAAACATCTGCATAAGCCCTTATTTGGCAATGGAAGTTTGAATTTGTGATTTTTTATAAAAAAGATAAAAAAGTAATATTTTTTCCAACCTTTTTCTGTACTACACCAGACTGTATAGAGTGTCAAATATTACTAAAAACATCTGCAGTTAATAACCTTTAAAATTATGTATAAGAACCTGCTGTTTCTTTGTTTTTTTGTTCTTAAATTCAAGAGTTTCTCTTGAAAAATACGGAACGGCTAATGTTTAATTTCCTGTAAAAACATGTATTGGCTTCAATGATATGGCAGCAGCTGCTTTAAAAATCATGTTTAAATGGCTATTATTGACATTTTCAGAATCCTTGTAAAATTCCCAATAAGAACATTGAGAAATTTTTAGGATAAACACTTTATGAAAATATGTTGTGTGTAAATCTTCATTAAGGGGTTTTTTCTTATTTATTGGCATAAATTAAATATCGTTTAAGGTGTTAGTTCTATTGTACATTCAACCGATGTGCGAGAAGGACTTAATGCAAAATACACAACTGATAACAATGTTAATGATGGGTCATATGGTGTGGTTTGCTGGCATGCCAGGTCGCCAAACCGTCAGTCCACTGGACTTGTTTTGTGTGGCTATGTGGAGTACTTGGTCTCCTCATCTTTAGTGGAAGATAATCAGGAAATTTACAACTGGATAATGAATGCAGATGTACTAGTCAGAGGAACGTCATATTTTAATGTTACTGTTGGTGCCACGTGCAAAAAAACTTCGCTGTGTATCAGGGCAAATGGAGGAGATTTTCAAAACAAAACTCAAGTATTTCGCATCAAATAGAAGGCAACTATTAAAACGTTAAGGAAGTAAGGAACAGTTATTTAAGTTTCGAATATTGTGTGTTTTAGAATTTACTTTTAGTTTTTGTGTAAATAACTAAAACTAAGTATTTATGAGGTGTTAACAATTATTTTTGTAAAGAAATATATCACTTGGCTGAGTTATTTCCATTAGCATTTGTCTAAGCACTACAATCAATTAATTGGTATACTTTACTTAGGTTAATTTTGGGTTTTCGTTAAACATATTGACAACATTGTAAAGTGTAGTATCTACATAGCTTTAAAGGTTACTTCATTGGAAGTATTTGGTTATGCTTAAAAAAAAATCTTAAGTTAAATGTACCATGTGTAACTTTACACAATATTCAATGTATTCAAAAAGTAAAAAAAAAAACAAGTTTAACACGTTTTCAGAAACAACACGTTTATATGGATGTTAATCCTAATTTCTTACAATAAATCTCACAAGGATTCTAAACATTACAATAAACCCTAATCAAATATAATTGTTATTGCAGCTATTACCATATTATTTAAGTAAATACATGTTATTTTAAATGGAGGCGATTTTCATCATCATTATTCCGTGTTTTTCAAGAGAAACTCTTAAATTTGAGAACGACGAATCAAAGTAAGAGTAGATGTTTATACATCATTCTAAAGGTTATTAACTGCAAATGTTTTTAGTAATATTTGACACTCTCTACAGTCTAGTGTAGTATAGAAAAAAATCACACATTCAAACTTTCATTGCAAAATAAGGGCTTATGCAGATATTTCATCTCAAAGAATTTGTACTATAGTAATAGTACAAATTCTTTGAGATTTCCAATAGTAATTGGAATTTAAATTTCCAATAGTAATTGAAATTTAAATTTCCAATAGTAATTGGAAATTTAACGAGGGTTCTGAAAATGACAATTAATTTGGAATAAAAACAATGTTTAGTGTACTTATGGCCATTTTATGTAAGCAAATACAAATATTTAAAAAACATCTTAAATTGTCTGTTATTCCCTACCTGTGGGGGTATGGAAACTTAAATTGGTGCCATTTTGTCACCAATACTTAGTTAACACATACAATTTTTTTACACTAACTTCGTTCCACCCTGTATTATGCGACTTTGTATTAAATATGATAAAGAGATCTCAGGAGAAATGAGGACAGAGTTTGTTTTCCTATCAATTAAAGGAAGAATAACAAGCAGCCTTTAGTGTTTGGTGTAAGAACCATTATAATATCAAATGGTAAATTTGCAATGGAAATCACATTTTGACGAAAGAGCCATAATGCATTATTCATTTTATTATAGAACTGATATCTTAGACTTAATTAGTAGTTTTAATTGAAACTAAAGCTTTTTACTATACTCTTAATCAATTACTGCTATAGCGTTTTATTTTACCCTTTTGACTCTTTGACGATAAACTTAAAATGTAAAAAAACTCAAACATAAATATATTAAAGGAACGTAGCCTATAAATTCACTAGTATAGAAAATACATACTCTTGACATTTGAAAAATATATAGATTAAAAGCTAACTAGTCATTGACTAATTGTAGATTAATATTGTATAAAGAGAAACCGCTTCCCTTTAATCTTATGTCCATTTGTCTCATAAAATTTTAAATTAATAACAACAATTAAAAAATTATTGAAAATATTAGTTATAAAATTGAAAGGCTTCTAGGAAGGTATTTTAGCTACATACGAAATATAGTACATTTTTTTATGCCTAGGGATGATAAAATAATAACTTTAGTTTCTGCAAGATATTACACTAAATTACACTTGCTGTAAATATCATGGCTTAAACATTATGACATTAAACACTATAACTTAAGGGTTATCCATGTATTTTCACTTTAATTTTTTTCATACAGAATCCACCTGTAATCTCCAATCCTAAAGCAAGTAAAGTGATGATGTCAAGTGAGTAGGTGTATTTTAAAACATCAAAATCCCTAAATTATATAGATGCTGTAATAACGCACCTAAATTGACCTTATATTCAATCAAATTGTTCACTTTTTTAAATAGTTTTCAAATATAATTTTATTTCTTTATTTATCTTTTCACTTATAAGCGCCTAAAGATGGAAGATTTAGTTAAACATGGTTTAATATTAGTTTACTCCCACAAATTCTCAAATAAGTGTTGTGTTTATCTGTCGTCAAAATAAACTGACCAATAGTAAGCTTTTATTATAAGGATTTACCATATAAGGAATTGAGGTTATGCCTAATTGACTGATTTTAGGGATTTTATAATCCATGGGGTCAGTATAATTGTTCAAAATCGAGCAAAATTGCCTTGGTCTGTAAATAGTCCCCCTTTTTCCAACTCAGGATGGTAATTAATTCACTTTCCAAATTATTCCTGTTAGGGACAATACTATCTATTATTGTTCGGATTTCACTGCAAACTGTAAGTCCCTTAGTTGCCATTGGCTGCATGGGCTGTTACGTATTTATCAGCTGTGGTCTAAGGAACATGTCGGTTTTAATCATTAACAAGACTACAAGATAGCGCCACCCATTCTTCACTCATATTATTGGGTTAAAATACGCACCTAGTGGCGTCCCATTTTTAAGTAATTGATATTATATCAACCCTATTGCCAGGTAGTACTGGTCTTTAAAGTGCTGACAGTACAAGTAGATTAGCTATGATCGAACTACTTAATAATGAATGTTTGAAATACATATTGTTTTAAACTTTTTGGGGTTTTAAATCAAAAAATTTTACCCTGAAATGCTGGCGTACGACAGTACTAGTATGGATACATATATATAAGTATGGATACTAGTATATAAAAGATACATGTAATGCATTCATAGTTTCAAATAAATGACGATGTTTACGATAGAAAAAAAAGGTTTTTATAACCTCTGTGCTTAGCAAAGGAAAACGGAATTGCAAATTTGCCATTTGATATTGTAATGTAAGAGGAAACGACTAATGCGAACCGAATTGAGAGCGCTTTTTCCAACAATCAAACGAAACCCTATTAATTCAAGTGTATCCATAATCTGAAAGAATAAAGGAATTTTGAATTTCATATTGTTTTACTTAAGCGAAATAAAATTCTTTATTTTCCATAAAGTTTTTTTATGATCGCAAGCAAAAGTTTACTACTTATATTTGAATATAAAATATATAATCTTTACAAATCACTCTGTCAAGCCTATGGTGGGTGTTAATGGAGAATTTAAAACTCATACTAAAAAATAATTATTGTATTATAATCGTAATTTAAGATTATTATCGCAATCTTCGGAGGTTAATGCCGCATATTGTCACATAGTCTGCGTTTTACCCACACAGACGCATAACTGGCTACTAATTATCTCCACTTTCATTTTGTAAGATCTACAACTACCTACGTTAACACCAAAATAATCAAATCCAAAAGATGTTCCGGCGCTCTGCTACCAAAACACGTCTTACCGATCGTAAAAAACAAAAGCGTTGAACAGTTTTTGCTAATATTTCAAACCAAACTATAAAAGGTTAGGCAACGTCTGTGCAGCGAAACTTCAATTCAATTTAATTAAATTCACAGATTAAGCGAGATATGTTTTAGCTTGGAATATACGGATACAAAAAGCGTAGAATTATTTTGTTAACGTTGCTTACATTGATCGATGTGCATATTTTAAAGTTAAATATTAAAAGGGTTTTTTCAATAGGTTATCTTAGATTTAGTGGTTATAGTATCTTGGAATCGAAAACACTAGGCTTAGCTTCATAGCTACTAAACAAAATACATTGATGATTATCGCAATAAAATATAATTAGCTAATTTTGAAATTTGAGTAACTGAAATGAGTTGTCTCGATATAATTACATTTATATCGATGCAGGACGTAATATTCATTAGAGAAAAGTTACTAAAGGAAGTTGCTTATTAAAATCATGGTTGGACTTTAAGACCATACTTACAAGTAATAGGTTAGGTGCTTAAAAAATCCTAAAAAAGGTCAAAATGTTTACAAAAATGCATTTACGGGACAAAGCGATGTTCAAATACTATCAGCGTTGTCCACAAACAAACGAAACCAAACATTTTAGTTTTGTGTAAATACAAGAAGTGTTCAAAAGTGTTTGGAGGAAATCCCAGCTAAAAAATAAACAAACTTTCCTACCACTCTAGGGACGTTGTTTGGATGTTATATTTCTTACAGAATATTATTTTTCCTGTTAGGAATACGTTCTGTAGCTATATAATTTATTTCACATATCTCATATATATAATAAGGTTAAAAATTGAAGGGCCACAAATAGAAGATATATGATAAGGACGTTTAAGGTTGTCTTGATCGCAAAAGAGTCGGTGTGGATTTGAGACGCCAAAGGTTCTAGTAATGCCTGTTTTGTAGCTTAAATCCAATCTTTAGGCAAACTCTTTATAAAATGCTATTCTTAAAGTCACTTATTTAACAATAAGTAACTTTTCGTATTACCTTTTAGCATTATGATTTGGTCTATTACATGTTTTATGTATCTAGTAAGCGTTTGTAAAATGTAATTTAAGCTTAGTTAACAGAATCATAAGATTAATTCCCGTGTTTTCATTTTAGATGGTCAATAGAAAACTTGTATACATATTGAAACTGCTGTAAGTAAACCACATGTTGCTGGTTAAGGTCATTAAAATATAATAAACAGGGGAATTCGGAATAAAGAAACATCTTAAGGATAAGACAGAAGCTTTCTTATGTTGATATCTTCTTATGGAATTACAAGTGATAAATTACAATTAGTAAAAACATACTTAAGTTGTTAGTTGCCCAAATGTGTTTACGAGTTAATGGCCAAAGCTACAATTACGCAAACAGACTAATTCAACAATCTCTCTGATATGGAATATAATCTGTTCATGGCCAATCAATGCTTTTATCCACTCTATTGAGTGTATTTCAATCAAATCATAGTAATACTATTGTAAAATATTCAAGATGAGTTATATGAGACGTTTTTTATACATAGCTTATAATAGTACTAGTTTAGTTAATAGGTTTAGATAATAATATAGTTGAATTGACAATTGTGTGTTTAAGCTGTTTCTTTCCCCTAAATCTAAAAACCGAATTCCGAACACATTTAGTTTTAATAATACTTTCTCATTAAATGGTAACCACACAAAGTAGGTATTTTAAGCCAAGTATGAGTGAAGATGAGTGTAGGATGAGTGGCGCGATCTTGTAGTCTTGTTAGTGACTTTGGCCGACATTCCTTAGACACAGCTAGTTTAATAGCCCATACGTTAATGGCAACTAAGGGACTACATACGAATGGGTCTAATTATCAAGATACCCTAGTAGCACAAATATATATTAAATACATATGAATAAATATATTTAAAATCTATTTTATATATCTCAAGTGTGTATTAATGTCAATTTTATATAATATTTAAAATATATTAAATATATAAAAAATATGTTTTTGAATCTATTAAATATTTAAAAAATATGTTCCAATAATATATTTTAGTGAATAATATTTAAATTAAAAATGTATTTAATATCTCTTCCAAACATCCCATGGGGCCTAAATATAAAAACTAAAAATAATGAAGATTTAGTATGAAAAGCACAATTATCAGTTGAGTAAATTGATTAAATAGTTCATAAAAACAAATTTTGAAAAATTACCGGATAAAATTTTATCAGCCCGGATGGGTCTCGAACCTGGGTCCTTCGACTTATGAGCCTCTTACCTTACCTCTGAGCTACTTGTGACTGTTGTTAGCATTAGTTTTCAAATGGTGAAAGAGTGGCCGTCAGTTGCAATGGTTGCAATACTTGAAATATTTTTTATACTACAGTATAGTATGATTTTGTTAATCTGTTTTGGCATCAAGTAGTTGAGTTGAATAGTGCTGTAGTGAATAGTGAGCAGTCTCCACGAATACAAATACAGTAAAATACAAAAATTAATTTAAATACTATGACAAATATTATGTAATTTATGGCATATGTAAATCAAATAATTATTTTTAGAACGTCATATACAACCGTAATTCGTTTCTTAAAAGGTCGCCAGTCACTAGCACCCTTTTCTAGCCAATCATTCGAGATTTCTATGATCACATTCATTGTCACATATTGCAATTAAAAAAATAAAACCCATCAACACTTTTTTCGTTTGACCCAAATGTAGCTGTTGAACATGTATACTGCCTCTTAACTATATGCGTAATTTTTTTTTTTACGTGCATGATAGAGTGACACCATTCAGAGTACGTATTATTATTAACTTAATTTTAACGCTTTCACAAAAGCAATTATCATACAAAAAATGCATGTATAAATTGATAGACACTATAAAAAACGAAAAGATGCAAATTATTTATTTGTTAATTATAAAAGATTATAGGCTATATATTCCACAAATATATTATTATTTTATTAATAAAAATATCTGACGTGTTTCAAAATATATTTATAAATACTTTAAATATATAATATAGTTTAAAAAATATTTTATATATATATTTAAAATATTCTCAACACATAATTTTTTTAAATATTTAATAGGAAAAATATACATATAAAATATGTATATAATAGATTCTATAATTATTTTATCAATATATATTATAAATCTATTTTATATATTCAAAACTTATATTTAATTTATATTTTGCATTGCTTTTTGGTTATATTTTAAATATATATTTGAATATATCAAACAATTATTAAAGATATATTATTTATATATTTTATTCGAGGTTCTATCAAATAAAACTTTAAATATATAAAATATTTATAAAATACATATTTGTGCTACTAGGGTAGTACTGCGGATAGTCGTAGTACTTACTCGTGCGGACGTTAATCCACACCAGTGAGTATCTAATCCACAGCGCATGACTATAAATATCCACAATTTGTTACCTCTTAGTAGCTGGATTACTGGATGATGCCACCCATCTCAGTCTTATATCATATTCAATAGCATTATAATATTATTATATTATATTATATTATAATATTATATATCATGTTTCACGGTATATAATTCGAAGAACAGAACTTATCGCAAACCCTTATTGTGTTTCATTAGCTCGTTAATATATTTAATTAGTGTACTAATAATTCATTTATAACAACTCACTAAATCTTACAACTAAGACTTTTCTTCGTAAACCATTTATGCGGAACGAAGAAATTTTGAGACACGAGACAAGCTACAAACAGTTTTAATTTACATGACAAGTTTATTGTTATACTAGACTGAACCAGTTTAATAAAACATTTAGACTTTATAACTGAGCTGATTTTTTTCACCTAATTAGTGGAAGTGCGAATATTAGAAAAAGTCATTTACTATTCCTACAAATATGATTGACCAAGCATAAATAAGAGTGAGAAACGATCCTTCAACGAGCCAATCTCAAGCCAATTTCGATAATAAATTGGATGCTATTGAAACACCTGAGTGCCCCAATGAACGATGACTCAATAAAACTGAGTCTAATGATACCTACGACGCTACTAATACTGAACCAAGTTAATTATGAAATCTGACGTTTTGAGACAATACTTTCCATGGAAATATATAAGCTTGTATTTTTTATTAATTAATAATTTACAAATGTTGGTTTTGGATGAAGTTAGCCTATAGTAAATTTTATATGTATATTCATTAAACTCTTACCAACCTATACCCTTTTGATCTTTGACTTCTTTGGCCCTTCCAGAACCCCCCCAGCCCATTTAAGGCCAGTCTGTAAAATAACATTCACCTGGTATGACTGTGTAGTTTGTTGAACGGTTTAACTTAATTTTTTCTCGGTGGCTTCATTTTGTGTTAGATATACATTATTTTATGTTTTTTTAAGTTCGCAGAAAACTGCTTTTTTATCGTACTAGGTTTATACCATTTATATGAAAATTTTATCAATGCGGATTACATTGACCCCGATCAAAACAGACCAAAGACGTTCTAGATAAATGTTGATGCATGCACTGATATAAAAAAAAATTACCAAAAAACTAAGTTTGCTTCATATTTTAACAAACCAAAATTAAAATTAGTAACAGTTTTGTGTTTGTTAGTCATTTGCGTTTAACAAAACATGTGGTATTAAAAATAGTTTTTATTGATTTTTGGGATAATTATACTAAATTTTGACTTATGGATAAACTTTACCTAATAAAGCATTTTTATAAATATAAAACATAATTAATTTTACGAACGATAAAACTGAAAAAATATTAAAATAAAATTATATATATTTTAATTAAGAGTAAATATCGTAACATATGGTTCAAAACCAATTATAATCCTTAAAGCACCTTCCTCCAACCAACCAAACCATCTTCCTCCTTGAAATGTATTAGTTTGACATAAAAAAATAATTAAAAAAAACTATATAACATACTTCAATTAAGTTTTCCTAAAATTATCGTGAGTTTATTTGTACTTATTTCTAAAAAAATCAATAAAATACATTTTCCGAAATTGTTTTATCTATCTTCATACAAACTCTACAGATTTATATAAAAATGGTACACCGTCGAATAATAGTAATTAGTGAAACAGGTAATAATCAGGCTATTACCATCAAGTTTCCTAATAATGATGGTGAAGCAGTGTTGTGTCAGTTAAGATAAACGTTGAATCACTATTGAATAAACGTTTCTTCTTAATAGGTTTCCTATATGTTCTAATTCGCTGAACAATTGTAAACATTATTTACATATCACATGGGTTGATATAATTTCAGTTTATGTAAAACATATACATTCTAAGAAAAAGTACACAATAGACAGTCTAACAAGAGTAGTGAGCCGAAGGTTATACCTAAGTGTCTAAACAAGTTTTTACTCTAGGGTATCTTAAACATTCATACTTTTCTTTCAACGTCCCCTCCTGGTATATTTGCTGCCTTAAAAAAAATATTATTGTTTAAAATAATACTCCTACATAATATA
The DNA here is from genome assembly GCF_028750875.1 of Macrosteles quadrilineatus. Lineage (NCBI taxonomy): Eukaryota > Metazoa > Arthropoda > Insecta > Hemiptera > Cicadellidae > Macrosteles > Macrosteles quadrilineatus. Next base: position 4,870,748 of record NW_026542602.1, read on the forward strand.
TGCAAAGCAGTTTATTTATAGTTATTTTAATGTTTAACATATATTTAAACATTTATCTCTACAATGATAACATTGTTTTATAAACAAAAAACATACTTTTACATGTATCTTAAAGTCCGTATTCTATAATTTTATCACATTTGACATGGATATAGATATTTATCTTACAACGGAAAAGTTATAAAAGCACTTATTTTAAAAATAGGGAAAATTCATTATCCCGAGGCATATATTTACGCTAAGTTTGTGTTTAATAGCATTAACTATAAAACAGTAATCCAACGTTAAATGGTTATGAGAAAAAAGGAAAATGCCTTTATTTTAAGTGATTTTGCAAACATAAATATGTTTTTGTAAACATAATGGTGATATTAATTTTGGGATATTTTTTTCTGTAACAATTTTCAAGCTTTAGACGCACAACACTAAAATATTTGATCCCGTTTTGTTTGCAAATAGCATCGATTGTATTGGGACATTTATTTGTTCCCTAAATAAATTTTACGAAAACCTTTTTACCACATTTGGTAATAGTTAAATCAAATTTTGGATTTAGTGTCATTATTATGGATATTGACAACCAAATAAAGAAAAACATTTTAAACACTGAATATTTTTTCAGGCCTAAATTTTGTCTTGTGTTTTAAAGAAAATTGTTCAGTGTAAACAATTGATACTTTTCATCAGTGGCGAATAAGAGAATAAACTATATATTCTGAAGAAGCTTTAGTACTATTACATTTCTTAAAAAATCTACTCTTTAAGGTGTTCTGTAAAGAAGATTTCTATTAATAGTATCTCTCAATTAAGACAGTTAAATTTGTATCTAAATGTGTAAATGCCACTGACTCACAGACAAAGTTTGCAACGGAGAGGTTAAGGCTTCACATAGCGTGACTCACGTGACGAAAAAAACTCCAAATCTCTTCAACAAAAGTCTGATTAGTTTTAACTTATTTGTCACATGAAGGACATGTAATTCACGTAAGAATTATAAATTTTATTATGTATATTATGCATTATGTGTTATCAAAAATTGATGTTGTGGCAGGAGGCTTATAAAAAATTTTACGCAAGGGCAAAGTTGTATGGGTTATTTTCACATTCATTTTTGGTATTTATGAGTATTTTTAGTTTTTCCCCCCCATTGCGATCAAAGTTTCAGGACTACGTATTTCTAGGTCAGGTTTAATGCTGCACATCAGAACCGGATGTGGCAACCGGTGTAATCAGGTGATGGCTCTGATTTTGCTGCATTAGTATCATATAGCCTAATGTTCCCAATATTACCTGCTTCAATTTATCCTTTAATATGTATTGCATTTTGTATAATACATATCAAATACACATCAAAAGTTATTAGCCGATACTAAAAAAATACTTAGTTCTGGGCTTTATAGTAATACAACCCAATAAATCTCATTTGTGCACGTGCCACTGTTATACTTTCTGTTGAAGACCTTATTTTTCTGTTTACTTTTCAATTCATATTGTTGTTCTTGCACTAACATAACGTGCCTCATTTGTTTATAATTTTAATATTTTTTAATTCCTAATCCAACACTTTCGTTTCTCTAATAAATTTAATGGAAGCAAAATAATTATGACAAGTAATATAATATTTTTGGGAAAAGACTTTTTCAATGTATTATGTTTACGAATTTTGTATTTACAACTAACAATAATATTGTTTTCACTTTTTTCACTTATTCATGTTTGTCGTCATATTGAAATATAGTTATTTGAAAAAGGGGCCATTACATTATGTATATGTTTGGTTTATAAACAGAAAGTTTGGCTTATCATGGAATACAACGAGCGACTGTTAAGCACTTTCATATTAGGTGAAGTACAAGACGTGAACGGCTTTTATACCTTTTGTATTATCTCTCAAGCAGAGTTAACACTGTAAATACTTTTTTTACTAAAAGATTATCCTGTTTCGTTAGAAACTGGCCAGGACCTTTTTTTAGCTATTTAGTTAAATCTAAGATTTAAAAGTAGATGACTATGATTACACATGACTCAAACACATGCAACTGTCGTGTTTTTCATATTGCATTAAGGCAAATAAAAAAAATCAATAAAACTCTGAAACAATAAAGCAATAATAACTTTACCAAATATTTTGTAACAATAATAAGAAGAATATTTTTAAACTATTTTAGAGACTAAGACCCCTAAAAGACTACTAAAACGTAAATATGTGTAAATAAGCTAATTTAACCATCAAGACAGGTTAGTTAACTGTTTATATATTTGCTGAATCTTTCGAAATAGTCATGTTCAGAAGTTAAAATGGATATACTCCGAAGGGACCAAAATTTGTCTGCAATTGATCCGTTGTTGATTTTGAAAATGTAACCACTTATATGTAACCATCCGATCCGTAATTAACCTAATTAACTTAACACCTTAGCGGTTATATTACAGAGTTCATTAAAACTAATTAGTTTCACAAATAGCTGGTTAGGGTCAATTAAATCATCAAAAGCTAACACTTAGTTTAATTGATTCTGTTTTCATCTACTGAACCTTTACAATGTAACCTTATCCTATTTCCGGGCGTCGTGTTACTGAAAAACACATGTCGGTCATTACTTGACTCTGTTGGACATTATTTTGCCACGAGAGGAAAATATAACTCTTAGTTTTTTACACAAACTATATTGTAATTTTGTATTCAAATCAACTTTAGTTAACGATTCAAAATTGTCAAAAATTATTTGGAATGATATGGACTTTGTACTAATATATCTGCCTTCGTGTTAGTATGCAGGTACAATATCTTGTGAGCACGTCCCTAAGTGTTAGAGGGGAATTATCAAGGGAAATATAACTTGAGCACAAGGCAGAAGTTTCTTGAGCCGCAGCTTAGTTGCAATATTGTTTACTGTAGGTAGGGGTTTTTTAATGTGAAAATATTTAAAGTTATCAATTATACATTTACCATGAATGGATATTCTAATGTCTGTACTAACGCTCAGGAAACCATAAGAAGATCCTCTCTTGCACCCTTTTGCGTCTTTTGAGTTGATTGCTTTTAAAAGTGTATCTAGGCTACACAAATTTAGTTAAAATAAATATCTTATTTACTCATACAAATTAAAAAATATATTTACCATTTACAAATTCACTCCTACTTTTATCTAAGACAAACCTTCGCAACAGAATGTTTTCCAGCACTATTGTTCTTCTAGAATATATTTGCAGGAATCTTTGATAACCTGCCAGAGTGGTCCAATTCTAGCTGTTACTTACAGACTTATTCCAACCGTGGTCACTTCACTATTCACCAACTATAAACTTTTAAACAATATCCGCGTTTCTAAGAATATGAATTGCTCCTCCTATACAATCATATGGAGAAAGTATTGTTTTTTGTCAAAATTTTTTACGTTTTGGTGGAGTTTTGGGTGGATATATCCATTTTGGGTCCCATCAGAACTAAAAAAGTGGTTTTCAAAGTAACTCTGTCTGTGTGTGTGTGTCTAGATTAGTACACACACAACATTTGTAGCCTGAGTGTGGAATTTGGCATATGACCATTGTCCTGGATGTTTTGATCTCAAAGGTGTTCCCACGAAAAACCATAAAATAACAGAAAATGTGATATACTAATGAATTATGTTGTACTATCTAACCTTACGTTCAATCTAATTTATTATTTTATGGTCGTTTTAACCTCAAAATGTTACCTCTAAATAAAGAAATACCGTTTAAAGGTGTATACATTTTTTTCCCTTATAAAATATCATAACTGCTGCTCCCACCACTTGCCTATGATAAGGGTTGTTGATAAGCTAAGGGGAGAAATTTTGTATTGGAATGCTAAAACAGACAATCAGTAAGTAGTTTTGTTTTGCTTTCAAGATGACAAAAGGTGTTTTGTCAATCCATTAGTATAATAACTACAAAGTAATGATTCAGTATCGTCGTTCGGGTAACCTTTCCGCTATAGTCATAATATTGAAGTGCTATACATGTATTTAACGGGGTTTTTTACAACAGATTGGTGTTTTGATGTTTATTGAACATCAATAAGTATAGAATATTTATCATTACATTTTTATCATTGTTGTTATGTAGGAATATTTATCATTGTTTGATGTTTGATATTTCGATAACTAAACTAACAGCATGAATAAATAAAATAATATTTATTATTATTAGGTTGATTAATTTAATGCAATTGTAAGCCTGTATGTAAGACTGTAATGAAATTACTTACATTACTTATTTGCATGCATGTAAAAGGAAATACAAGGATTATTGATAAATGTAAGCAAAAAAAAAATTAATTAAAAAAGATTTAGATGCACGTTTGTTAAAATTGCCAGACATGTGGTTAGTAAAAGATTGCATTAATTAAGAGTAAAGGAAACATCGTTTTTTATCTAGTTTTAAAATGTTTATGTGTGTTACGATCTTTGTTCAATGCGTAACAAATTTTTATTCATGCTATATTCATGGTTTTAATATACATACACGTTAGTAAAGTAACTTTACCAGTCAGTAATGCATGCAAACCACTAAAAGCTAAATTACACTATACTAGCTCACGGTAGAATGCACTCAACGGGGAGTTAGGTTACAGTAATGTATAGAGTAAATGTTCGGGGGTTTGCAATTTCAACAATTTCCAACAACTATTAATTTTGTAAGATTGTTCGTCTTAAACCCTAACAACAAACTACTTCTTAACATATAGGGAAGACGCTATTACCGTACGTGGCACAGTAAGACATGAATTTGGGACCGAATTACTAATGAAATCAGCAATATTGGTCGGCAAAAACAAAGTGTTATAGGGTTAACATTTTTTAGCGAATTTCCCTATAGGGAAGTAGCTATTACCGTAGGTGGCATGGTAAGACCTAGACCCGGGACCGATATACTTTTTCATTTTGGTGTCCCTAAAGGCCAAAAACACTATTCGTTCAAATTTTTATATATGTATATATATATATATATATATATATATAGACTTATATATATATATATATATATATATATACGTCCGTGAACGCGATAACTTGAGTAATTTTTGTCCGATTTTGATGAAATTTGGTTCAAAGGTGTAAGGCGCGATAAACTTGAATGAGTTCGCGAACCAGCATGTTCGGACCATGGGAACGGGGTTTTACGGGGGGTTTTACGGGGTAAAAAATGGTTTTTCTCATTTTTGACCCTTAAAACAAAAAAAAACCCATTTTCTCTCTAAATCTTTTTAAAGAGCTTAAAAAAACAAATAATTTAGTATATAAAAGTGTTTTTGTACTGTTATTAGTAACGGAGAAGATTCAAAAATTCTAAATTTGAAAATTCCCATGTTATTCTTATGGACAATAAGTAAACTGCTGTAGTTTGCTTGTTTAGCGATATATTTTGATAAAACTTGGCTTATTTGTTTGTTTTTTATACTAAGCTAATAACAATTGAATAGAAAACACACTTTATCACTCTCCATGAAGCAGAAAACTTAATTAATCTAACTGTTTTCTTGATTGTTAGAAACTGGATTAATAATTGACCTAGCTGTTCCTGGACAATGGGCTTTAAATAAAGGATCCTGGTTAATGAAACAGCTGATAGTTACACAAGGCTACACAGATCATCAAGCATGGGTTATTAAGGCGGCTCCAGACATATGCACCAGTCTCCAAGCACAAAATATTTTATATTTGGCGATCTAGTTGTCTTGCTATTCGCCAGATTAACAAGTAGACGTCTATACACTTGTGTTGTTTTCCGAGCAACTGTTTATTTCGGGAATAGGAAATGTTCCTTTACTTTGATGTGTGCAAAAATACAGACAATGAATGGAAAAAACACGTGCACAAATGTTTCCTACTTGTCAAATTGACAAACATCTATCCACACTACTCGCGATTTGACGTATCACCTCTCAGTGCTTGGCGAATGGCGCATGGTTTGAACCGCCTTTATATGCACATAGGTGGTGTTGTCATATCAATGATTGAATAGGTTGTTAGGTAATAATTTGTTTTTTCAAATTGGTATTTTTTTACTTTTACCCTCAAAGCATAGAACTTCTTAACACTTATAACAGTCGTTGTGTGGAGCTTATAATTGAAAAAAATAGTGTATTTTACTAGTAATACAACTAGACACTCTATCCCCATCTGAAAGTTGTTCCCTACTTTTAGGATGGCATTGTGAGTAGTGAGGATGTGCTGGAGGCATGGGGCTAGGCTCAAATGGAGCTTTTGTTTTGGGAATTTCTAAGAATCTCACTTTCAGTAGAAGACATTGCAGTTCAAGAGAGCAATGTGCATTTGTACTCAAAGATGTTTTTTTTTTTTCAAAAATCAGTCTATTGTTGCTGTGCAGCTAGCCTTGGCTGCCAACTTATTATCAGGTGGTCTGCTGCAACGCTGTTATAATTTGGTGTCTGTGAAGTACTTTTGTGTATTGCAAAGAATATTTGGAGCTCAAAGAACAATTTGGACTCCTGAAAACATTGAACTTGTAAGAAGATTGATTTTGCAGTCTCCTCAATGTTCTGCTTGTAAGCATGCATCCGCCCTGGCTTTGTCTAATCGTACTGTGTGGGTGTATTCTCCATGAAGACCTACACCTCCATCTTTACAAGAGGATAGTTGCTCAGGAACTCACACAACGGGACTGGCAATAACGAATGCAGGCATGTGAAATCTTAATTTGCGGAACCGCCTCATGCTGCTTGGGTTTTGTTTCGTGACGAGGCACACTTCCATATTTTTGGAGCAGTAAATAATCAGCATATGCTTTATTGGAGTGGAGCTTAGGGTAGTTCAAGGGAAGACCCTAGATGCATTGAAGGATGCAGTTCACCTTGAATTTTGCTGCATTCCACAACAAATGCTTCACAGAGTTTTGATGAACTCCAGAACCAGAATACAGCAGCAGTGCATTTACGATTAGGGACGCCACTTGCAGGATATGCTGTTTAAAACCAAGTAAGGTTATATTAAAATAAACTCCCAGATGTAACCTTTTAATCTCAACTAGCTGTAACCCGCGGGCTTTGCCCCGTTTAACTTCTTAATTTTCAAGATGATCTCGTTCGCATGGCTCAATCACGTCCTGGTTGAAGTTCGTTCGTTACGCTCACTCACCTTTAGGTTGGAGCTCGTTCGCTACGCTCACTCACCTTTAGGTTGGAGCTCGTTCGCTGCGCTCACTTGCCTTCAGGTTAGCTCGTTCGCTACGCTCACTTGCCTTCAGGTTAGCTCGTTCGCTACGCTAACCTGCCTCCAGGTTGAAGTTCGTTCGCTATGCTCACTCACCTTTTGGTTGCAAATTAGCTGTTGTCATAAATGTAAAAGAAATAATAGTGCTGCACCCTGTTGGTAATCCTTGTAACTTTAATGCTTTTGAACATCATAGAACAGAACCAACTTGTTTATTTGAAACAGCTGTTAAGATTCAATAATTCCATTTCTCATAAGGTTAACATGGGAAACTCCAGAGCCACTGGGGCGGATCACGAAATTGATAGTGTATAAACCAATTCCATGAAATTCTACAGTTCTAGTTTCGTGGAAATCGGTTCAGCGGTGTTTGAGTTTATCACTGCCAAACAAATATATATACAAACATCCTCTTTTATACTTATAGATATAAAGTTTGGTTCTAACATTTTTGGTTGTATTTTAATGTACCTTCAAAATTAGGGATACTTCCCTGCCTCGCCATGTAGTTGATGTAAGCCCCTGACAGATAGTGCTAATCTAAATTAATAATTTATGTAGAACTAGCAGACTACTGTCCTTTGTACGGGGTTGGAATATAAGTATAAAATGCTTATTGCAGTTATACTTAAGCTTTGCGTTTGCAATAAGGGAGGAAACAGTTTGATAAAAATTTGCTTTTTTAAATTTACAATATTTTCTTTAGTATTACACATCTACCATAGCCATAATGTTCTACCACTTCACCTATAAACAATAGAGAAAAATAAATTATCAACAATTCACAAAATATCACAAATTATTCATGAAATGAAAAACATAAACATAACTGTAAACAATCCTACTTTGACAGTTCTCATTGCAAATCACAGTTTTTTGTTGCTGCTTAGTTCAAATTAGCTGTTTTCATAAATGCAAAAAAATATAGTGCTGCACTCTGTTGGTAAATCTTTTAACTTTTTAATGCTTTTCCATATCATAGAACCAACTTTTTTAGTTGGAACAGCTGACTAAATTCTTTAATTCCCTTTAAATATGAATACTCATAAGGTTAACATGGGGAATTACAGAGCCACTCTGGGGCAGAGCCCGAAAGGATTTTTAAAATAAGAATATGCCTATGTGCACAGAAAACATACTACTATAACCCAGAATGCCAACCGCATGGTAAAAAGGTTAAGTACTTTGAGAGAGTTTTGCCTGTCAATTCGTAGGCAGCGCCACCAGCGTTGCCATGCACTCAGCATAGCAACGCTGGTGGCGCTGCCTACGAATTGACAGGCAAAGCTCTCTCAAAGTACTTATCGCTTTTTACCATGCGGTTGGTATTCTGGGTTATAGTAGTATGTTTTCTATGCTATATGTTAATCAGGAATGTAAGCTATCATCATGCCAAATTTCAGCCCAATCCGTCCAGTGGTTTATGCGTGATTGAACTTCAAACACACAAACAAACAAACACACAAACTTTCACATTTATAAGATTAGTATAAGTCAAATGTAAGATTAACAATGTAAGATAAACAAACTTTTTACTATTGTGAGCTATAGCAACTGTTATTATGACTCATTAACTTGGTCATCAACAAAAATAAGGTAGAAAAGGGCATTTTTAGATACTAGTGTATTCTGTGACTGGCTTACACAACAATGTTATTTTTTAACAGAAAAATGTTTAAAAGCTGGTTTCATGGGAGGCAAAAGTCTACTTCAGTATCCAATAGTCAAAGGTATTGCCATAGACTAACCAAAAGAAGTAGACTTCTCATCCCATTGTAAATTTTGAGGCTCCTTTATCGTGTATAGTTCATGTATGGTGATAGTGACACAGGACGCTAGTGTCAACATAATTTTATTTTATAATTTTACAGTTAATTTCTTGATTTTCGCTTCACTGTTTGGTTTTATATAACTAGTTGATGATTTATTGTTTATAGTTAGATTATATTATTAGACTAAAATAGGTTTTAAATGACTAAAATACCAAGAAACAAATTGTAAACAAAACATGGCCTCAGCAGTACACCATACAGAACTAACAATAAAATTTATTGTCTTCAGCTGTTCCATAAGGATGAGAAATCTACTAAGGGATATGTTTTATCTATGGTATTACTGACTAAAGGGGTGTTTACAATGTCACGGCTAAAATCAGGCGTGTAGGTAAGAAATTTTCTCACTTTCTTGAGAAGCATAGCCACGTCTCGTGTAAACAGTGGAGACGTGGCAACCCAATACGCCTGTTTCCCACGCCCTAAGGACTAACCAAACCGTGTTTGGTTGCTACACCAGTTGCAAGAAGTCATTGTCTTCCGTCTCGTCGTTGTGTGCACTATTTAAATGTCCATTTAAATAATTTGTATGAATAGTTGGCAAAAGAAACTAAAATTTTTATATTTCAATATTGATTGTATTACGGTAATAATGTTGAAGCTGGACCGCCTTCTCACTAGGTTAAAGCCACCAAGAACTAGGATCTGCAAAATTGCATTGAGTCTCATGTAGCCCATCACATTAGCAGGTTGCAGTTACCCACCTAGGTGACAGCAGCCGCGGTAGCCACAGTGCCGTGTTACAGGTCAGTGGCTGATACTGTGCTTTTTAGGGACTCAAATTCTAGTGGGCCACTGTAATATACATTCCCTTCACATCAGGTAGCTGAGACCCTGGGACCTAGCTTTCAGCAGTAGCCCACATGAGGCTTGCCTAAAAATGCTGTGTATTAAGGCAAAAGTCCATCTGAAGTCAATAATAATACAGTTTACACTTTGTATTTTTGGGTCTTTATTTGTAATGCCTAAGATAATTACCGTTTTTGATATGATAGGAAATTTGTATAGTTACTTTTACATTAGACACAGTGTTGCTTTGGTCGGTAGTTACCATAGCCATAACAAGCACAATACATTAATTAACATTGTTATAATCTGTTACGCCTGTGCTTAACACGTTCGCTACCGTGCGTGGCATATATGCAACACCCCGATCATTGCCACGGACCAAGGTATACAATTTAATCTTATACCTAGACTAGCTGTCACTTGGTTGAATTATTGACATTTTATTTTATTTTGTAAACATAGTAATTGTACCACAAATAAAACAACAATAAAAACACAAAGCAACAACAACACAGTATTTTAATTTTTTTGTTAAAACCAAAGCAACATTTTTACAGCATAAAAATTAACATTTATTAACAATCCTCTTCAAATTCTTAACAAAAAATTAACATTTAATAAAAATTCTCTTCAAATTCTTAAAAAAAACATATTTAATTTAAATCCTCTTCAAATTTTTAAAATTTAACAATCTCTTCAAAACAATCTCTTCAATCCTAAAAAAACAAACTTCAAATTCTTAAAAAAAAACATATTTAATTTAAATCCTCTTCAAATTTTTAAAATTTAACAATCTCTTCAAAACAATCTCTTCAATCCTAAAACAAACAAACAAATATTAAAATTCATTTTTGTCGATTCTTGGTTTTTTTTAACACATTTCAGGCCACACCATGTGTTTCTTGAGATTAGATTCTCAACCTTTTTACTACTAAGGCCACACTTTCAATCCTTCAGACTACAGTACAAGTGACATATTTCCCGTAAATTTACCTAGGACTTGGAAATCTTTCAACAATCCAAAGATGGTGGCAGCCCAGTTGCTACAGAACATATTTGACTAAATGCTTGAAATTTAATTAAAAAATTAGGTGCTGGAACCTATTTTTTTTTAAATGTGATTAGTACCACTGACTATGTACAGATTCTGTGTATAGTCAATGTTAGTACCCATTTATGTACCTATTACTGCCATATTTTTATCTTTTTTTTATTTTAAAGAAAGGTACTGGAACTCTGTTCTGCTGACTTCCCCCGTATATCGAGCACTGCATTTAGCTATATCCTATACATTACTGATACCAGTTAATAAATTTCTTTGACTGACAAAAGAGAAACGCAATAATTGTAATGGGTTGAGGATTTGTATTAACCTTAGGGAAGGAGGCTATAACTGCTAGCAAAAAGGTTTGGTCTTAGCCCTCTTTCACACCAGTGCAATAAGGACAGTCCCGTACCAGAGAAAGCTGTTTGGATTGTTGAATCATATAGGAGCTTTCACAACCGCGTGGGTTCACTTTGACAGACCTAAACCTCTGTCCGGGTTGAGGAATCAACTCCCTGACAAACCTAAACTTCCATGCGGGACTGAACAGCTATTGATAAAAACATTGGCCCTTTAAAGCCCACCATACATGGGCAAACATGTTCATGACGGTGTTGGCGGCGAACATGCTCGCCAGTGTGTGGGGTCTGCGAGCCTTTGTACCGGCGAGCATGTTGGGCTCGGCACTCGGCTTGTCGGACTATCACAGCACGAGAGAAGGAAGAGTACTGTGCGGTGGCGGCAAGCAAGTTTGCGAGCATGCTCGACCGTGTACAGGGGGCTTTAGGCCCGCCGCACATTGAAGTGAGGCGAGGTGCAGGTGAGATGAAGGCTAGGTGCAGGCTGGAGCGAAAACTTTTTCGTGTCACCGCACATTGAAGCGAGGAGGGACAGAGGTTTCCTAGCATTGGTCCTTCTATCGTGAGTAGGAGGAAGATTTTTCGGACGTTTGTTGATTCTGATTGTGAGTTTAAAATTTAGTTTTACTCTATTCTATCTAAAAAATGTAAAAACTGTTTTGGGAAATGTGATTACCGTACACGAAAAAATATCAAGCCACGGAGAGTATTTTTTAACTACTGAATTACCAGACCAGTCTGTAAGAAAATATTTTTGTATGAACAAACAACAGTTTGAAAATATCCATAAGTTGATTGAAAGTGACATTAATGGAAAGGAATGCAATACTCAGAAACATATAGCCAACTGAATGAAATGCTACATTACTATCTTTCACTCACAAAACACTATAGAACAAACGCAGGCGCAAGCGAGGTGCAGGAAAACTGTATTCCAACTACAACGCTGCGGGGGCCTGACAGAGGCTGTAGCTGTGCTGCGCGGAGGCTGCGTGCAGCCTCTGCTCAATGTGCGGTGTTCCATTTAAACAAGTGTATTACAGAATCAGCCGCGCCTTGCCTGTACCTTGCCTGTACCTCGCCTCGCTCCAATGTGCTTTACGCTTTCTCACTTGTGCGAGATCAAAAGCACTCAGTCTATTTTAATGTGACTAGCCATCGCATATATGCGACGCCAGTCTATGGGTGGAAACCGGCCATCGCATATGTGCGTCGCTGGTCCATGTGAATGAAAAATTTTGTACTATTGCAGTAGCGAACGTGTTAACTTACCTTGCGCAGGCATTCTATGGTTAATTATGGCAGATAATCATGGGTAAGTTATAGTTAAGTTATAGTTTTTACCAATTTTATATCATTCTTCATACATTATAGACGTTTGTAATAAATATTACATTATAGACTATATAACTACAACGCTGCGGGGGCCTGACAGAGGCTGTAGCTGTGCTGCGCGGAGGCTGCGTGCAGCCTCTGCTCAATGTGCGGTGCTCCATTTAAACACGTGTATTACAGAATCAGCCGCGCCTTGCCTGTACCTCGCCTCGCTCCAATGTGCTTTACGCTTTCTCACTTGTGCGAGATAGGCTGGTTTTGCCCAGACATAATTCATTATAGTGTTGACAGTATACTTCTATCAGTGGTTGAGTGTGGACGATTTTCAAGCACTTTTGCTAACTTAATATGGAAGTTTGTTTGTTTTATTTTATATTTTTGTAGAATGGATTGACAAGAGGTTTGTTTGGAACTAAACTCATATTTTTTACTGTCTTGGATGACAGGGCAAAGAACATCTCAGTTACAGTAAGTAAAGTGTGTTTGTTTAAATAGCCTACTTTAAGATTGCAGACATACTATGGGTTTTTTTATTTACTTTTTTATTAACTATTCTTCCAAGTCATAATATGTAATAACTTCTGAAAAATACATTCTATTGACCATTTTTTGTTTGTTCATTTTACCTACAGACATGCAGTCACTACAACGGCTGTAAAGCACTCTCACAGACAAAAATCTCTAATTTTTTGCTTGGAAACACCCGGATCTGGGTAGTTAGTATAAAAGGGTCTTCGGGCCATCCCGCATCAACATTGCTGGGTGGGCCTGAACGGAATGGTGTGAAAGAGGGCTTAGTTAGGAAATACATGTCACTTTAGGCCTCTAATATCCTAAAATTTGCAAATCTATATGGGGTGAGGAAAGACGTACTACAACAGTACCCCAACTGTATGGTTCAAAAGCATCATCACAGAGAATGCACCACCATAGATACTGTCTGCCTTCTACCACCACAAAACATTTAGCCAGGCACATCTCTGTCTTGCAGCCTACTGCAAGGGCCAAGGCCAAGTAGGTTTACGTCACGTAATCCAGGATAAACTGTGTTTTTGTTAATACTTTCCACAATATTCATCAAAAAGGCTTAATCTAATGAAAAATAAAATAAAAAAAAATACATAACAATGCCCCTGCCCCTAAAAAAAAATAAATCAAAATCAGCCTTCACAGGAACATTTACATATACACATACTGGGACGGGTGGCGTCGTCCTGTAATCCAGCTACTAGGAGGTCACGGATTGTGGATATTTATAGGCATGCACTGTGGATGGGATACTCCCTGGCGTGGATTAACGTCCGCACTAGTGAGTATTACAACTATCCGCAGTACTATCCTGATAATTAGACCAATTCGTATATACCAAGGAAAAAATGTGGTCCGAATTCCACTATAAACTGTAGGTCCCTTAGTTGCCATTAGCTGTTTGGGCTATTAATTAACAGCTGTGTCTAAGGAATGTCGGCCTTGGTCACTAACAAGACTACAAGATCGCGCCACTCATTCTACACTCATCTCCATTCATACTTGGCTTAAAATTCCTACATTGTATGGTCGCCATTTCATAAGAAAGTATACATAGGCCCTACATATACACTTACTTCATTATCACTCTTCTCTGCGTCTTTCTCGAGTCGAGCGTTTTTCCTTTTGCCCTCGGTTCGGGCATGGAAAGTCTGAGTGTAAAGTCGCTTTACTGGACCTCTCTTTTCTTTTCTTTGATTCCCAGCAAAGCATCTATTCAAATATAAAATGGTCTCCTGGAGACTTTTGTTGTTGACTGAAATCAATAACAAAATTATTAATTCAAACTTATGAATAAAAATATAGAAACAATTCATTGTTTTTCAAACTTGTTTAAGATTAGTTATTGTTTTTCAAAATGTCAAGTTAACTCTGAACTTTATTTTGGTACATATATTGTAGTTGTGCAAAATAATAAATACAAATAAGTACAAAATATTGTGCATTTTTGATAGGATTCATAAGCTAGTAATTAGTCCCTATGTTAACTGAATATTAATTGTTAGACATTGTTCATAAATGAAATTGAACTAATAACTGTAATATTTAGTACTTACCAAGTAGAGCCGCCAACAGTGGCGCCCTTACATGTGGGTACATGTCGGTTAATATGCGCATGTTCTTCATGCAATCTTCCGCTTCTTTATTTAGAGAATTTATCATATTCTTGTAGATTGACATCTAAAACATAATTACAAACGTCTATAATGTATGAAGAATGATATAAAATTGGTAAAAACTATAACTTAACTATAACTTACCCATGATTATCTGCCATAATTAACCATAGAATGCCTGCGCAAGGTAAGTTAACACGTTCGCTACTGCAATAGTACAAAATTTTTCATTCACATGGACCAGCGACGCACATATGCGATGGCCGGTTTCCACCCATAGACTGGCGTCGCATATCAGAAATCAGAATCAGAAAATCTTTACGTCCGCACTTCACGTTATTATTGGACTTTGCATATATGCGATGGCTAGTCACATTAAAATAGACTGACGACGCATCGGGGTTCTAATGTTATTAAAATGATTATATCTTTGTAACGGTCTATTTGAACGCACTGAATTCCCTGCAATAGTCTACAGAGATGTCTGACGCACAACTGCGTTGCTTGGTCTGTGGATATGATGATTAGTGACGTCATATGATAGTTGGAAAAACTGGTCTTTACTTTTCTGCATCACTGTATGTATGTATGCAGTATTTATGCTGCATTATCCTCTGTAGCTTTTATATTTGTTCAGTTATGAACTGTTCTTGAAAATTTGTTTTTTTTTTTACTTACTTTTACCTCAAAACACAACAAAAATGAACTGTCACATATATATGCGATGTTTGGTCTATTTCAAGAAAACTATGATAATTTTCACTATTGTCTTTGCTGTAGACCAGGCGTCGCAAATATGCGACATTACTTAAGGTTATAAAAAATACAAAAAAACAAGAATAAATTATTTACAAACACGATTGTGGCACATTACAGTGTAAATGATCACTGTTTTACGGGTTTTCACACGTGGTCTGTGTGTACTGTTAACCAAGTGACAGCCGGTCTATGTGTAAGATTCAAATGTATACCTCGGTCTGTGGCAATGACCGCGGACGGTAGCGAACGTGTTAAATGTAGAAAAAATGTTATTGGCTTTTTTAGGGTAAACAATAAGCTATAAGACCTTAGAGTTAATTAAAGAGTTACAACGTGTTATTTTCTGTAAAAAAAGAAACAGAAATAAGGTTTAGAACAGTAAAAAGAGGTTTTGGCATGCATTAACAATATTTTATATCTATATATTACAACAGAGCAGCAACTATAAAAGGTGCGTTAAGTAATGGTGAGTGCATGGGCTGCGATTGCTATTGCCAGTAGATGGTGAGAAGAGCTAGACCGAAAACAGCGCCCACAGTGCTACTGAGAGCGCAATCCATGTAGTTCTTTACATTGTTGTCTAGTGTATGCCTAGCAACTAGGCCTATTTATTATTATTTTTGCTGATTCCTTAAATCTTCATATAACCTTAAAAGTTTACTTGTGATGATTGTTAGTGTGCATTATTATTATTGTGATGAATAGTAGTAATGTAATAGGGTATAACTTAGTGTGGTGAAAAATAAAAAATGCATTTGTAGCCTACCACGGATTGAAAAAATAGTTTTGCAGCTCACAATCGTTTTAAGTTCAAGACTTTGCCTTGGAAAAACTATCTCGAGCCGGCAAAACCTCATTTTTGGCCCTTGGTACAAAATATACTATTACACAGTAAAGTGTACCTAGTTAAGTTTACATTTAGGCCTACAGTAATAAACTTCAAATTGAGGTTTGTAATGTGGTTTGAATAATAAGTATACCTACGTAAGTTCACGTTTAGGCCTACAGTAATAAACTTCAAATTGAGGTTTGTAATGTGGTTTGAATAATAAGTGTACCTACGTAAGTTTACGTTTAGGCCTACTGTAATAAACTTCAAATTGAGGTTTGTAATGTGGTTTGAATAATAAGTAATTGCTTATTTTATTGATTAAAACCAATAACTGCAAGCTAACACGTTTAAGAGATAGGCACAAGAACTCTGGGGTCAAAAATAGATTTCAATTAAGTTCTCATTAGGCCTACTTAAGTTAAGTACATAGTTTTGGAATTTAACAAAGAGTCCCAATAATCTAGTAATGGCATGCAGTACCCTGGTGACAATTTTATCAATTTTGATAGCAATGACTCTGGAAGCAACTTTTTACAAATGAATTAGTCTACTAAGTAGGCCTAACTTACATTCAATCCCCTTCAAGATTAAGTATTCATCACCCTGCAGCATAGCATTATAAGTTAAGTTAGATACATTGGTTTTGTCTGATAAAAACTAGCCTAAATTAAAAGTTGTACAATATTATATTATTCCTTTACATTATAATACATTTATATAATTTAGATTTAAGTTAATTAACTAAGCCTAGTGAAACATGTACTACAACTTAAGGTAATGAAATAGGCCTACCGTACTATAGCAGTAATAGACCTATCTGGAAAGGAACAATTTCAACATTTATTTAGCCTAACTTTGTCATATTATGCTCCAAGTATAATATTAAAATATATAAGTTATTACTCTACAAACAATAATTTATAAATACTATGAAAACAATTGATTTAATAAGTAAAATACTTACGTTGTACGAGGAAAATCCACAAGGAAGAATTCCAAAACGAAGAAAAGGAAGTCGGAAATAGAAATAGCGCAACGAAACGCATCAACATTCGAATCAAGCAACAGTGAAGCAAACAAAAAAAAACGCAAAAACGAAGCCGTAGCATCGATTATAGTTAACAAATGCCTTCCCAAAAACTGTATAACATATAATTATCCTTATACTTCTTATGGAACTTTTCAATAGTAATTTTAATAGGCCTGGCGTTTAATAATGATATACAATTGGGAAAATAAAATATCTTTACTATGGATAATATTAATTATCACCACCATCTTTTTGGCCTGTTAAATATATATCTAAAGGGCCCCGTAACGTAAAAATGTGAACTTGAAAAATGTGAAATGTAGATTTTCTTTAATTGTTCCAAATAACATAAGGACACCAATACTGGAAAATTATTAAATCCCAACTCGTATACTATGAAATGCGATATTAATACTGTAACAAAGAATATTAGCATAAGTATGATTTATCTATGATGTTAGAAAACAGCAAACTCAAGCCGCGTTACCGGACCGGACGCTTAATACATAGATAATCATTGATATCATTTATAAGCAAATATTCATGGGCCCATCAGTATTTTAGTAAAAGTAAAGACCTTTTAACTGAATGTTAAAGTGTTACTTAGTATACTCATAGATAAAACATAATTCTTATTTTAATTACGTCTACACCATTTTTCAGAGTTGACATGCTGATATTAATACAAATACAATATTGAAAGTTAATTAACAAAAAAGTAATAACGCAAGAATAATATGAAAGGAGCATAACTACTTGCCTAATTAAATTAGCATCCCTTCTGCCTTGTACATAATGCAAGAACACATACAGTAGTCTATATTTTTGTGAATTTATATCGATGTCGGTACTTTTTTATCAACAAATTTAATATGTACGAATCTTGTTTTTTTATGTCTACAATAAAAAAACTAACGGTTATAATACAAAATGATCATAATGATTATTATAGACATATTATACTACATACTGTCCAGATAATACATCCACGTATATCATATAGCCACGATATAGCGCAGCTATACAACAAAATCTAGCTCTAATATCAATCCTCATACAAACATAACCTAGTTAAAGTAGTAATTTCTCTATGAACCGGATATCGAATTACTCTAAGCAGATTTAAATTTGGATTCCTTAAATCCTTAATCAATCCATTCCATGTTCTCTTCTCTGTCTTTCTAGTGAGGATTGTTGAGCTGTGTGCAATTTATTAGTACTAGGACTAGTCGATAAACTTGCACCAAATTTTATAAGAAACAACAATTTTCTCTTCTATTTATCAAACCAATGCGTAATTCATCAAAACTTTGGAAACTATGTGAATCTTTCTTATTACAGTAAGTAAGCTAGTTTAGGTCTAATTATTATTAGGTACAAGAAATTACCGTAAGTTATCCCTCAAAATGGTAGGTACCTACATACTAAAATGGTTTGGTCTGAAAAATATGGTAGGCCTATATTAGCCCTCTTTAACCATGGTGACTAGCCTACTTTATATGTTGTATCAATGTTGGTAATAAGTTAAGCTAGTCCAACAGGTTAAGCCGTAAAATGATAAGCTTATGCATTTTTCCTTGCACCTTTGACCTTGATCTTTAAATTGATCATATACTTAGGCTATAGCCTAAACCTAAAAAATGAACCTATTGGGCTTTATAGGCCTCGCAGGTCTATTAATGATCATTTATTGGTATTGGTCTAACTTATTGGTCTAGGCTTTCCAAGTGGTTAAGTTAGACTTCCGTATCTGTCGGCACAAACATCTGAATGAAAATATCGATTAGGCTTATTCGATTGTTTCATTCGATAAGTTACATTGTTTGGTTAGTTAGGTTGATTAACCTTTCCTAACTAACCAAATGATAGGCCTATATCGAATATTCGATATATCGAATGATATTTTCATTAGTTTTTTTGTGCCAACAGATGCAGAAGTCTACCCTTCCTAGTTATAATTTTAGTCTGCTTTTTAAACAGAAAGGAAATAGGACAGGTCCAATGACAAAATATTCTGCTTATTAAGTTCAAGCTTCTAACTTAGAGTGGCCCTTATTTTTAATGCAGAGGATAGTCATACGCGTTGGTTAATCGGACATGGATGGATTAGGCGTCTGGCAGTGATGTCACCGGGTTGTTAGGACCCAGAACACCATCACCACAATGATTTAAGGGTAAACAATCAGTGTTCATGGTGTTATGGATTGAGTAGGCTACTTACTCGGCTGATGTCCAAGAGGTATCCAGATGAAATCCTACCGGTGGCACTAACTTTTAGTCAAATATTTTAATTGGAATGCAATTTCTTTTTGGTTACACAGAGGATAAGTGCGTCCGGTAACCGGACGTGGATTAGGCGTTCGGCAGTGACCTCACCGGGTTGTGGGGGCCCAGAACACCATTATAGCCTACCACAACGATACGATGTACCTACATCCATTGGTGTTCGTAGTGTAGTGGATAGAGTGCTCGGCTGATGTGCAAGAGGTCCCTGGTTCAAATCCCATTGGTAACTCTAATTTTTTGTCAAAGATTTTGCTTTGACTGCCATTTCTTCTTAACCCTTTCAGTGCTAGGCTAAGAATTCATATTTCGTAAGACATTTTTGTTTGCCTTTTAATTCCATTACCTGTTGTTGAATTTTAACTGTAATGCTAACAATTTTATTAATTAGGCTAATTTTGAATAATAAGACAATAAGAAAATAATAACAAAGATAAATCCCGGTATTTGTAGTAAACATTAAATAAAACTTAGTTTTTGTTGTAATTTTCCTGGTTTTCCTATAAGTTTTTATGTTCTGATAGCATTGTTTGAAACAAAAATCTCATAAAATCAAAAGACATATAGTTAACAATGTAATATTGAATTTAACTTTGATTTAGTTGGACGAGGTTATCGTAATATCGCCATTTTATAGGGAAACTAATGTTTTTCAGCAACATCTCAGGAACACATTTATGATCACTGTTGTGCTTTCAACTAAAAAATGTCATCTACATAGTCTGTGACTAACTGGTGCTGCTACCTAGTAACGCATTGAACAACCATCCGTAGCGCTATCTGTTCGCAATCGGCAAAGTCAGCTTAAATACCGGTTTTTGACTCCTTGGTCTTCAAGCACAGATAGCCGAGAAGGCTGGGGCGTGTGTCACTTGGCCCGTGGCATTCGTCTGCTTGGGTTCGAATCCCGTCCTGTGTGGAAAATAATTGGTGACCTGTGTGTTTGTAGCGATATACTACAACCACTGGGGCATAGTGAGGTGTTCATAATCCTTGGCTTAGACATACACCTCAAAATCATTGGATTGGGCGAATCTTTTAGCTAAGTGGTTGATAGTGTATCCTATGAACATGCAGGTCACCAATGGCCGTTTTGCTACTTTTTGTTAAAATAACCTTCCTCTCTATATCCCTTAGAGATTTTTTAAAACAACGATATATCGTTTCATAGCACTGAAAGGGTTAACTGTACATCTTTTGTTAGATTTTTGGCATTTATATATCTATTTCATGAACAGAATTTAACCTTTTAAGTTTGGTTGGTTAGGTTAGGTTATGACAGTAACTGCCAGACGCCTAATCCACGCCTGGTTATCCAATGCGTATCCTTTGCGATCTTTTTAACTGTAAGTTAAGTTAGCATTTGAGGCACTAAGTTAACTACCGGAAACTTTTATTTTAGGAACACAATTTAACCTTCATTCAATTTTGTCATTATCAGCAATTTTTGTTAGTTGTTTAGTTATGACAGTAACTGGTGGACACCTAACCCACGTCCTGTTAAGTTACCGGACATGTAACTTATCCTCTGCATATTTATATAACAGAAACATCAACCCTATAGTTTAAGTTTAGATACATTTTCGAAAAGCCTAGAACCTACAATATAAGCTTGGTATGCTATTAACTAATAACAGTTTCATTTTCATAAAAATAGGTATCAACTTTTTAGACCTAGGCCTAATGTAACAGGTTAGTTTAACCATGGACAAATAGAATTAAATGTATAGACCGACAGCAGTGCTGCAGTTAGATCACGTTCTGGTGTCCACCGCTAGGAGTGCCGTGTAGTTACATAGCACGTGCGCCATAACTATTCGGAGCTCCTAGCGATAGACAACAGAACTTGGGCTTCCCGCAACACTGATGTCAGTCTATATTTAATTATAACTTATTTGAGTATGGTTTAACTTAAAGCTTAGAACAGATTAGTTTAGTAGCATTCATAACAAACGCAAGTTAGTACAACTGAGCAGGTTTAGCATGACCGATGGACTGGTGATGCACAGTTGCTGCGGAGTGGATTTCAGTGGTGGGGGGATCGAGCGGCTCAGTTTGTTGCTAACCTGTGCGTATCGCTCCATACATTTTGAAGATTGTAATTTTTTAATTCTTAATTTTAATTATTTATTTGAAATAAAAGACGATGGACGCCACACATGGCGGATCATCCGCGCGGCTTATGACCGTACAATCATAAGCGGCGCGACGATGTCCCGGCCACACGGAGTGGATGAACCGCTTCCGGTTGAGGTTTCCCAGCGTATGTATTGTTTTAAGATTAGAACATGGTTTAATTCACTCGTTCTCGTTGTAGTCATGGACAAAACACTTATGTTAGTTTGTGCATTAGAAGCGTGTGGTGAGCTAGTGACTAAGGTTAACCGAAATCATTGGGTCCATCCTTTCATAACCGACAAACAATTTGTGTTCCAAACCTTTTACGAGCACATGCGAAACAATAGTTCGGAAGTTTTTTTTGTTACTATTGCATGTAGATAGAATCTTTTGACGAGCTACTTCAATTGCTTTGACTGCATATATCTAAGGAAGATACACTCATGAGAAATGTACAACATGAAATACAACATGAGAAATCCCACAGACATAGTTTGTCTTTAACAAGTTCTATTAATTTGTCTGTATTGAACATTTTATACCTTTAAACCGAACAAACAAGCACAAACTAAAAAAAAAACCCCTACAAATGCTTGAAAATGAGCTCCAATTGCGCGGACAATCCGTATGGTGTGGTTACTCTCATGAGACTACGTGTGTCATCCCCTCCTACGCGGCTTGGGATTGCGCGATCAATCCGCGACAAGCCACGGACAATCTGCCCAGGCGGCTTAGGATGGCCCCGTGTGGCCACTCTCATTTGATTCAATGTGTTGTCGCACCACGCGGATAATCCGCGCGAATGATCCACCTCGTGTGGCCCCGGCCTAACTAAGTTAATAGCCATTGGTGATTGGCAGAACCTTTTCCTAGGTAAATGTAGATTACAACTTTACACCCTACCCACACACAAGACTGCTCCCCAACATATGCCCTTTTTTTTATAAATTTATGAGAATTAAATCTATACATAACTTTTAACTCATTTTTAAAGAATAGTTATCAAACATGCTTTTACCATCAAAGTATAATACTCTACGTTGGATTTACCATACATCGATGGTTTTTATTTACTTTTGCCATTGACTATTGGATAATGAAGTATACATTCCATCCTTATGAACATGCTGTCTCCAATTATTTATAAAAAGAGGACATAGTTGTGTCAACCAGTCACAAAATGTGCTACGGCTAACTATTCTACTTTATCCCTTATTTGTGTTTAGTGTTTCTGAGCATGTTGAAGGGTCATAACAATTGCTATAGCCTAATTAAATCATTCCATTTGACATCGTAAAAAAGCTTGTGTACACAACAGAAATTAGTAATTTAGGTCAGTGCAAGCTGTCAAATGGTTCACATCAACTACGACATTTAATTTTTTTTTAACTAGCAACAGGATTAGCACAAGGATGGAATGTGTAGATCTTACTAATACAATTATAAATGTAAAAGTTTGTGTGTTTGTTTGTTTGTGTGTTTGAAGTTCAATCACGCATAAACCATTGGACGGATTGAGTTTGAAATTTGGCATGATGATAGCTTACATTCCCGATTAACATATAGACATATTCTTATCTCACAAATCCTTTCGGGCTCCGCCCCAGTGGCTCTGTAATTCCCCATGTTAACCTTATGAGTATTCATATTTAAAGGGAATTAAACAATTTAGTCAGCTGTTTCAACTAAAAAAGTTGGTTCTATGATATGTAAAAGCATTAAAAAGTTTAAGATTTACCAACAGGGTGCAGCACTATGTTTTTTTTGCATTTATGAAAACAGCTAATTTGAACTCAGTAGCAACAAAAATCCGTGATTCACAATGAGAACTGTCAAAGTAGGATTGTTTACAGTTATGTTTATTTTTTTCATTGCATGAATAATTTGTGATATTTTGCGAATTGTTGATAATTTATTTTTCTCTATTGTTTAGGTGAAGTGGTAGAACATTACGGTGGGGCACAGGGAAGATTTCTCAGGTGCCGTTTGACGTCACTAACTGCTGACGTCACTAACTGCTGCGTCTGAAGAAACAGTCAATTTTATAATTTTCTATTATTAAATTAAACTGTCATAACCTAACCAAACTAACCAAACGTGCTGATAATGGAAAATCGAATAAAGGTTTACTAATCTAAAAAATAGTTTTGTTCATAAAATAAAATTATAATTGCCTAAAATTCAATTTTATAATTTTTAATTATAAAATTAAACTGTCATAACCTAACCAAACTAACCAAACTTGCTGATCTGAAAAAATTGTTGATAAAAAGTTAGTGCCGCCGGCGGGATTCGAACCCTGAACATTCGGATTATTAGCCCGCAACGCTATCCACTGCACCACCGAGGCCGATGGCTCGAACCGTATCGTTGCGGTATTTGTGTTCCCTCAAAGTGACGTCAGCAGTTAGTGACGTCAAACGGCACCTGAGAAATCTTCCGTGTGCCGTTTCGTAGAACATTATGGCTATGGTAGATGTGTAATACTATAGAATACTGTAAATTTAAAAAAGCAAATGTTATCAAACTGTGTCCTCCCTTATTGCAAACACAAAGCCTGAGTATAACTGCAATAAGCATTTTATACTTATATTCCAACCCCGTACGAGGGACGGGTACTCTGCTAGTCTATAATAAATAGTCACTGACTATGCGCATGGTGTGCAACCATTTTGTTGTTTTTCAGTATTTCCCTCACCAATCTAGACAACTATACAATTTATAGACTGTTACAAAGTTTCAGTTCCTAAGTCCACTGTGCTTGACTTGTAAGTTGCTACTAGCAGGCTACCTCATGATACATAAAAGCACCCGTTTGTGTTCATTTATTGGCACCATGGGCATTTTGTTTGAATAGCTACCTATCATTGCTTAAGAGATGTAAGGGTTTAACTTTTAAATTAGTACATATACTTTAAGCCTATTTCTGATAGCTGATTTAATAAATAATCCTTTTCTAAATTAATTAGGTATTAAGTGGCAATAACCTAAGCTGGAATAAACATAATATCGAACTTTCATTTATTAACTACTATCATACAAACTAAATTTCAATGTTTTCTAGGGAGTTCCTATTTTAAATATACAATCACTAGCTTTGGAATGGTAAGACGAAACCAAACTAAGTAAGTAGCCTTTCTTCAATTAATTCTATCTTGGGAATCGTAAGACAACGAACTTGAGTAAGTAGACTTCTTATTGCATTAGGAATAAGGCTTAGTTATTTAATATTAATAAAATACCAGTTAGGTCCATAAGACAACCCAAAAATCATTTATTGTAGTTAACCCAATTGTTTTATAACTTTATATATTTAGTAGTTGTTCATTAATAATTTAAATTTTTACTAAATTACTAATCTTAACTACTTCTTTGTAGGTACTACATACTCCAATTAGCAAATTGAAAATAACTCAATGTATTTATTATAATTACTACATAATAGGCCTAAACAGTTGTTAAAAATTATAAATACAAAGTACGATTGTTTTTTTTTTATTCTTACATACTACAGAACCCTGTAGCAGTTTTCATTAAAAATGCCCAAGTTGAAAAAGAAAAGTAAGGATGTAATGAGGAAAGAACGGAAAGAGATCATGTCTTCTAAACGTCAGGATGAATCTAAAAGTAGGATATTAAAAGAAGCAGACAGAAAATCTAAAGAAATCAGAAGACAAGATCCTGAAAAACGTCGCTATGATAACCTTTGTGCCAAAATTTGTCAGAAAAAAAGACTATTAAAAGAAGATAATTTACTAGTCCATAGAGAAAGATTAAAGATAAGTCAAACCAAACGTCTAGGAGATGAAGAAAGTAAATTACTCCATTGTAGAAGGCTCATAGAATGCCAAAAAAAACGTCTCTATATCAATGATAAAAAGAAAATTCACCTACAGCGAATGAAGGATAGTCAGAAAAAGCGTCTCAGCATTAATGAAAAAAAGAAAATACACCTTCAGCGAATTAAAGATAGCCAGAAAAAGCGTCTCAGTATCGAGGAAAAAAGGAAAATTCACTTACAACGAATGAAGGATAGTCAGAAAAAGCGTCTCGGTATCGAGGAAAAAAAGAAAATTCACTTACAACGAATGAAGGATAGTCAGAAAAAGCGGCTCAGTATTGATGAAAAAAAGAAAATTCACCTACAACGAATTAAAGATGGACAAATTAAGCGACTAAAGGATCCAAGTAAAAAAAATATTTACCTTCAACAAAAAAAAATCTGCCAACAAAAGCGACTAGAAAATCCCAGTATAAGAAATAATCACCTTCAACGGCTTAAAGTTTGTCAGAGAAATAGACTAGAAAATGCTAGTAAAAAATGCATCCACCTTCAACGGCTAAAAGTTTGTCAGAGAAATAGACTAGAAAATGCTAGTAAAAAATGCATCCACCTTCAACGGCTAAAAGTTTGTCAGAGAAATAGACTAGAAAATGCTAGTAAGAAACAAATTCACCTTCAACGGCTTAAAGTTTGTCAGAGGAATAGGCTAGATAATGCTAGCAAGAAACAAATTCACCTTCAACGGCTTATAGTCTGTCAGAAAAAGAGACTAGAAGATTCCAGTAAAAAATATATTCATCTTCAACGTATCATTGAAAACCAAAAAAACCGCATGAAAAACATCAAGTTACGAATAAAGCATAATTCATTGAATCAATTATGTCAAAGAAAAAGGTTGAAAAATAAAAAACAGATTGAAATGCACAGACAAAGATTGAAAATTAGTCAATGTAAAAGAATGCTTAGACTAAGGTATCGTATGAAACACAACGAGAAGTGTAGGCAGAGCTATTACAACTCAAAACACATAACCGAGAACAAATTGAGAACAAAAATCTTTACAAATTATGAAAATGCAGTTAGGGATGGGCCTTACTGGGAATGTGTGTCTTGTAGCCGTTTATTTTTTAAAAGTTCAGTTACCTTTTGTACAGTAGATATGTTTAGTAATGTAACTTTAGATATGTTGAAACAGTGCTGTAGTAAAATGGTAAACAATGTTGTTATTGGGTATATGTGTTCTTGTTGTAAGAAGGCACTGACAAAAAATGAAAAACCGAGATTTTCATTATGTCATAAAGGATTGCACTTTCCTGATGTTCCTGAAGTGGTTAAAAAATTATCTCCTTTAGAAGAAAGGTTTTTGTGCCCAAGAATTCCATTCATGCAAATTAGAACAATAGGAGGCAATCAACAGTATTCTGTAAAGGGTAGAGTTGTCAATGTCCCAACTGATGTTGCTGAAAATATAGATGTGTTACCAAGGTTACCACATGAAACCGATGTCATACCAGTGGTTCTAAAAAAAAAGAAAGTTTATAAGAGTAATGTGATGTTTCAAACTATAAGACCTAATATTATATTGGATTCACTAAAAGCACTTGAACACTGTCCAGTATTTAAAAAGGCAAATGTCAGTGTTGATTACAGCAAAATAAATTCCATAAGAACAATACAAGAGGAATACAGTGAAGACAATGAAAATGATGATGAAGAAATCATAGATACTGAGTCAGACTCTGATAGTGAAATTGAACCATTGAATGTTCCAGCTGATCACACATTGTTAAACTCTGAAGCGATTGTGTTTGCTCCTGGGGAAAACTTTCAGCCTATTCCTTTATTTATGGATACTGATGCTGAGGCTATGAGTTTCATTAAAATCTATGGAGGAGAAATCAAGGAATACCCCAGTCACATGAGCTATCAAGATATAACAAAATCAGAAGTAATGCGCTCAGACAAAAGAGTGGCTTCATCAATTGATAAACTATTTTACTCTTGCACATTCTTACGTGCTCAAAAGATTTCCAATAGTATTTCTATTTGCTTAAGAAAAAGTAGTGGAAGACAGAATGCCACAGTACAAGCAGTGTTATCAGATGATTTTGTCAATTCCATTGTAGCTCATGACAGTGGTTACAAAATCTTTGCTCCTGATCGAGGCTCTCCAGCCTTTTGGGAGCTTAAGAAGAAAGAACTATTTGCAATGATTCGTCAAATTGGTCCTCCTACATTCTTCATAACCCTCTCACCAGCAGAAACTAAATGGGCTGAGTTATTGGTAATTTTAAAAAAGGTAATTGATGGAGATGAAGTTTCTGAAGAAGATGCATTAATGTTGCCCTATGAGGAAAAAGTTAGATTAATCAAACATGATCCTGTTACTTGTGGTGTATATTTTGATTACAGACTTAGAAAGTTATTTAATGTGTTAAAAGCAAAAGACAGTGTATTTAGGGAGTATGATCTGGTTGACAGTTACATTAGAATAGAGTTTCAACAAAGGGGCTCTCCCCATGCACATTGTTTAGTTTGGTTAGAAGGGGCTCCAAAACTAAACCCAGAAGATTTAGAAAGTGTCAAACAATGTGAAAACTTCATTGATCGTTTTGTTTCTTGCAAACATGACCACGACAATGTAAGAAATGAACTCATTCAATTTCAGATACACAAACACACATTCACTTGCTGGAAGAAAAAAGATAAAAACGAGAAAAAGTGTCGGTTTGGCATACCAAGTTTTCCTATGAAGCAAACAAAAATTCTTGAGCCTCTAGGTGATTCAGTCACTGAAGTACAACTAAAGCAGTACAAGACAGACTTTACGAAAATCCGAACATTACTTGATCAATTGTATCATAATGAACAAGATTTGACTTTTGACGCCTTTCTTAACCAGTTGGGTTTGTCTGAAGAAGAGTACCTATTGGCTATTAGAAGTTCACTAAAAAGGCCAAAATGTTTTCTGCAAAGATCTCTTAAAGACATAAAAGTGAATGCTTACAACCCTGAAATTCTTTCACTTCATAGATCAAATATGGACATCCAGTTTATAACTGACGTATATTCATGTGCTATGTATGTACTTAACTACATAAATAAAAGCACAAGTGGAATGTCCAAGATCCTGCGCGATGCTAAGAAGGAGGTGTCAAAAGGTGATTTTACACTAAAAGAAAAAATGCGATTTCTGGCCAACAAATTTTTAAATGCCAGTGAGTTTTCAGCTCAAGAAGCTGTTTATTATGTATTAAGTTTGCCATTATCCATGTGCTCTCGCTCCACAATCTTCATCAATACATCTGTACCAGAAAAAAGAGTTTCTATTTTAAAAAACAAACGTGAACTACAACTACTTCCAGATAACTCAACTGATATTTTCAAAAAGAGTGTCATTGACCACTATTGTGAAAGACCTGAAATGCTAAATGATATTTGCCTAGCAGAATATGCATCATACTACACTTGCCCTAGCTCAAAGAAAAGTAATTGTGAACAATTTGAAAATGAAATAAATGAAGAAATCTCAGATGAACGGGAGTTACATGAAAACGAACCAAGATTTCCTAATAATGTCTTAACCAAAAGAAAGAGAGCTAAAATATTAAGGTATGTTAGATTTAATGTCGAAACTGATGAAGCTAATTATTATAGAGAGCAGCTAATGCTGTTTTCACCTTGGCGAAACGAAGTAGTAGATCTTATAAATGTTAATCACAAAATGAAATTTCTGAATTTAAAGGATGTCATACTTACAAACCGAGCCAAATTTATTCATGGAGATTCAGGAGATGATGTGCCAATTGATATTATTGATAAAGCTGTAAATGACAACAATATCAATGAAGAGAATAATGAAGAAGACAATCATGAAAATGATGAAATTCTGCCAAATGAGTATGAAGTTTTGAATGACCGTAACAATGATGCTGATATATTCACTGATATTGGTATTAATGGAAATAAAAAAACGGCAGATGAAATTTCTTTTCCAGTTCCACATATGGTTGATGATGATAGTTATAATAAGATGGTCCGTTCTTTAAATGAAAACCAACGAAAGTACATGTTACACGTTTTGAATTGTCACAAGCTAAATATTCAACCTGTTTACGAATGTGTATTAGGTGGTGCAGGAGTTGGTAAATCAAGACTCATAGATACTATTCATCAAACACTACTAAGACACTATAACAAACAAAGTGAAACTGATTTAGAAAGTGTAAAAGTATTGATATGCGCACCTACTGGGAAAGCAGCTTTCAATATAAAAGGTGTTACTTTACATTCTGCTTTTGTACTACCATTGAATCAGTTTGCTTCAGATATGCCTCCGCTCAGCAGTAGTATTAGCAATTCTATATTATCAAAGTTGCGTGATTTAAAACTCATAATAATAGATGAAATAAGCATGGTTGGCAGTAAGGTTTTTGGTCAGATAAATTTAAGATTACAACAAATTTTCCGATCCAGTGAACCATTTGCTGGAAAATCAATCACAGTCTTTGGAGACTTTAATCAGTTAGCACCTGTTGGAGATCGGTATATATTCAAACCTGATCCGAGTAATCCTTATAGTGAGTTGATTGGTAATCCTTTATGGGAAAAGTTTACATTTTTTACCTTAAATGAAATAATGAGACAGAAAGATGATGCAACATTTGCTATTGCACTAAACAATTTAGCTGAAGGAACTCTCACTGACAGTGAAACAGAAATGATTAACTCTAGAGTAAATTGTCCTGAACCTCCAGACACAATAAGATTGTTTAGAAGCAATGCAGAAGTAGACAAGTTTAATGAATCTGTTCTAAGAAAACAAAAAGATGTTACAATTGTAAATGCATGCGACAAAGTTATTGGAAAAGTACATGAAACCCTTAAGAAATCACTTCTCAATGCAATAAAAGAATTAAAAGTGTCATCTACATATGGTTTGCCAAAGTTATTAAAATTAAGTATTGGAATACATTACATGCTAACTAACAACATAAAAGTCGATGATGGTTTGGTTAATGGAGCTGTTGGCATTTTAAAGTACATCGAAAAGAATGATGCAGGAAATGTAAAAAGAGTTTGGATGTCCTTCACTGATCCCAATGTTGGCAAAGTTACTAGAAATGATTTTAAGAGGATTTCACAAGCCAAAAATATTGACCAATCTTTGACACCAATTGAAATGGTATCAAAAAATGTCAAACCAAGACAAAACACTCTAGCAATGGTGATGAGAAGACAGTTTCCTCTTGTTCCAGCTGAAGCAATCACTATTTATAAAAGCCAGGGTGGGACATATACATCTGCAGTTGTGAATCTAAAACCAGGAATGAAACGTAATGAGATTTATGTAGCTTTGAGTAGAGTAACTTCTCTCAGCGGTCTTTACATTAAGGGCACTTTTGTCAAACCTCATAAGACCAATGATGAAGTTAGTAGAGTAATAAAGAAATGCACTTTGGAAAAACCAGTCAAAATGAAACTATTGTTTTTGGACAAACAAATGTCAGATTTTACAATTGTTTTCCATAACATTCAATCATTGAGGAAGCATCATGGAGACCTAATAGCTGATCATTTCTTAACATGTGCCGATATCATCGCTCTTGTAGAAACATGGACGATTGACACTGATGACATAGATATAAGTGGTTACAAGATAGTCCATAGAGTAGATGTAAAAAAAACATACCGTCATGCTTATGGCATAATTGTGTATTGCAAGGCAGAATTAGAAAATCATTGCAAAATCCTGTTTGAGCACAATTGTGAAGAAAATCAGAAATCATGCAATTTGGTTGTTTTAAAGGTACAAGATTCATGTATTTGTGTAACATACAAGCCACCTTCAACTTTATTCAGAAAGGTGAAACCATTGATTAATTCTATGATTGATGTTGCCCTTGGCAACTCTGAACAAGTAATTGTTTTGGGCGATTTCAACATTAATTTGTTGGATAAGAATAGTAAAGCGTTTGATACATTTTTATCTTCTAAAGGATTAACTAGTAAAATCAAGAAACAACCATCTACAGATGGAATGACTCAAATAGACATTTGCTATTCCAACATAGATTCCTTTTCTGCATCCTATTTCGAGTCATACTTTAGCTACCATAAACCAATAATTGGTGTCCTTAGTAAGGAAAAAGATACCGTTCCAACAGAAAGTGATGTTATTATCAGTGATATAAATCCTCATAGTCATGAATATAGTGGAACAGCTACTAATGAAAATGAAAGTACTATAAACAAAGCAGTCACTAAAACAACAAGAAATGCTATTAATGTTGTTGGTTTTAAAAATGTAGATGGTGTGTCATGCTATGCAAACGCTGTCTGTCAATGCATTTTTTTCATCTCAGCACTGCGAGACACAGTGATAGCTCAACAAAATGATGTTATGATGAATTTATATGAATTATATTTAAATCCCACCACAAACCTGTTAAGTTCTTTAACTGTAAGACAAATGGTAGATAACATTAATGACATTGAGCATTTTACCTTGCCTCAACAACAAGATGTTCCTGAATTCATTGCTTACCTGATTAATTGTCTCCCAGAACTTGAAAAAATAGTTAAGCATGAGTTGATAATTGAATACAAATGTTTAAATTGCTCACATAATTACAAAGATGACAATGTAAATACAAACTTGATTTTGCCAATTTATACATCACACAATACAAATTCTTTAAATGAATTATTTAAAACATCTTATGGAAACTGGGAAAACATTACTAAAACATGTGGTATGTGTAGTTCCAACAACTCAATAACAAAAAGTACCATTTCTCTAACTGAACAATGTTCTGTTATGTTTGTACAACTAATGATTTTTGAAATTAAAGAAGGTAATTGGGTTAAAAATCTTAAAACACTTACCAATCTACACAGTGAAATTGTTAAAATAGATGATGCTAACTTTAAAATATCTGGTATAATAGATCACCATGGACCAAATATTACTAGTGGCCACTACACATGTAAACTTAGGAGTGGTAATACATGGTATCAAGCTGATGATAACAAAGTCACAAAATGTAACAAACCTGAAGTTGAAACTAACACTTATGTAATAGTACTGGAAAAATGTTAAAAAACTGACAATAATGCTACAGAAATGATACCTTACAATTATTGTCATTGAGCTGATACAAGGCAATGTCCTCAACTGTTCATTACAAAAGGCAGTTAAATTGTATATCTATAAATGCTACAACAATGTCACCTCACAAAGTTGAAATGATAAAAGGCAAGTCCTCATCAACTGTTTCTTTACAAAACACAGTTGATTAAATCTTTAAATACTGGTGCAAGGGTTACCATTATCTCCAAATTCAAAATAAAAAAAAAATATATAAATATACATGTTTAAGTTTTTTTACGATTTCTTTTGTTACTTCAAACTTTTAAACTGTTACAACACTTTCAATCACTTTTAAACAAATTTAAATATTCATTGTGTTTTTATTTTGCGTAGTAATCTAAATGTTAATCCAATTTTCAATACAAACATTCATCACGATTTGTTTCTTTGAAAATCTTTTACCTAGAAAATAGCTTCGAAATCATATAAAAAATAATTGTATTGGAATTTAAACAATAGATATCTTATTAATTTCTTAAAGTAATTTTTGTAAGAAAACAAAACCAACATAAATACACTCTAGATATATAGTTTTTTTACATTTTCTAATTTGCACGATTCTTGAAAAAATCAGCTGTATGTTGTCACCTTTACTAATTTGTTCCAAAAGATATATTCTAGGTATGGCCTTGTTTATTCATAATTTAACTTCATTACTCTTATTTAAAACCAATAAAACATAAAAAATAAATCACTTAAAATTAATTAAATGTATGTAAAAATGACAAACATCACAAAATAATACTGCTTGTGCTAGGGCCAGGGTGCACTAGGTCGCTGAGCACTGCTGATTCACTGACAAGTTAAATTTAAAACACCCTCACCAGTACTTAAAGGTTTGCAAAAATGCTACCGCAAAGTCGCCTAGCGGTTGGGTAAGTGAATCAAGGCATTGGCCTTAACAATTCTTCACAAATGACAGTTAGTAAAAAAATATGCTACGGCAATGTCACCTAGCGATTGGGTAGGTGAATCAAGGCAATTGGCCTCAAGTGTTCTTCAAAACAGTTAGTAAAAAAAGATGCTACGGCAATGTCACCTAGCGATTGGGTAGGTGAATCAAGGCAATTGGCCTCAAGTGTTCTTCACAACAGTTAGTAAAAAAAGATGCTACGGCAATGTCACCTAGCGATTGGGTAGGTGAATCAAGGCAATTGGCCACAAGCGCTCTTCACAACAGTTGGTAAAAAAATATGCTACGGCAATGTCACCTAGCGATTGGGTAGGTGAATCAAGGCAATTGGCCTCTAGTCACAGAAAACGTACTACTATAACCCAGAATGCCAACCGCATGGTAAAAAGCATTAAGCGGTTTGAGAGAGCTTTGCCTGTCAATGCGTAGGCAGCGCCACCAGCGTTGCCATGCAATAGCATAGCAACGCTGGTGGCGCTGCCTACGGATTGACAGGCAAAGCTCTCTAAAACCGCTTAATGCTTTTTACCATGCGGTTGGCATTCTGGGTTATAGTAGTACGTTTTCTGTGCTCTAGTGTACTTCACAACAGTTGGTAAAAAAATATGCTACGGCAATGTCACCTAGCGATTGGGTAGGTGAATAAAGGCAATTAAGCCTCAACTGTTCTTCACGAAAGACAGTTAATAAAAAAAAGATGCTACGGCAATGTCACCTAGCGATTGGTTAGGTGGATCAAGGCAATTAGGCCTCAACTGTTCTTCACGTAAGACAGTTAATAAAATAAGATGATTTCACCTAGCGATTGGTTAGGTGAATCCAGGCAATTGGCCTCAAGTGTTTCCGTCACAAAAGACAGTTAATAAAAAAAAAAGATGCTACGGCAATGTCACCTAGCGATTGGTTAGGTGAATCCAGGCAATTGGCCTCAAGTGTTTCCGTCACAAAAGACAGTTAATAAAAAAAAGATGCTACGGCAATGTCACTTAGCGATTGGTTAGGTGAATCAAGGCAATTGGCCTCAAGTGTTCTTCACGAAAGACAGTTAGTAAAAAAAGATGCTACGGCAATGTCACCTAGCGATTGGGTAGGTGAATCAAGGCGATTGGCCTAAACTGTTCTTCACGAAGGACAGTTAAAAAAAGAAGATGCTACGGCAATGTCACCTAGCGATTGGGTAGGTGAATCAAGACGATTGGTCTCAACTGTTCTTCATGTGAGACAGTTACGTGAACTGTCTTTTTCAAGACAGTTCTGTAGAAGGGTTTACTCCATACCACAGTCCTTGCTTGTGTGACCAAGGCTGTGGGAACCTCTTTCCCTTCAGTGGTTCTCAAAAATGATTAGGATTATACAAACATTTAAATAGTATGTCAACAACTTAAAATATTCCCAAATATTTGTGATACCTATCATTTTCAATATTTTCCCACTTAACTTTTTGTTGTCTGTCTCTAAACAATAATCTATTAACTTAATAGTTTATTTATCATCAAATAATAATTGTACTGCAACAAAATTAAAGACATTGGACATTGGTGTGAAAGTAAAAATATTGACTAGGAATATATAAAATATCTTGTATGAAATGGTAAAATAATAAAGGTACATATGAAAAATAAATAACGCAACTTATTAAAATTAGTAAATTAATTCTAATGTAATTGCATGAAACTTTTTATGAGAGTATTAAATAATTATTTTGTCATTTTCTCTAAACAATAATCTTTTAACTTAATAGTTTATTTATCATCTAAATAATAATTAGACTGCAACAAAATTATAGACATTGGACATTGGTGAGAATGTAAAAATATTGACTAGCAATATATAAAAAGACTTGCATGAAATGGTAAAATAATAAAGGTTCATATAAAAATAAATATCGCAACTTATTAAAATCACTAAATACTAATATAATAGCATGGCACTTTTTATATGAGTATTAATTAATTATTTTGTCATTTTAAGATTTTTTCTATGGGTAAATTATTTAACTGAGAACCACTGTCTTAAAAAATAGAGTGACCTTCAAAATGGTGGAGAGGTTGACGTTCCTTTGGAGGCTTTTCTACTAACATCCACTAGTGACACATTAATCTACAACTTATTTATGTGGAAAAAAGTGCAAAATTATTACTTTTAACAAAATCAAACAATAAATAAAAAACTTAACTTCAATTTTAACCAGCTTCAAATAAACATAATATGATATTGATGAAATTTCATAATATTAAAAAAAATTTCATTTATTTAGGCGAACGCACATGACCGAGCAATGGGAATGGTGTGAGATACTAAACTTAAATGAGGGTGGAAACATACTTTTATTAAATAAATACCAGAACCTACCAATTCCCATCCAAATTGACAACTGGGTCTAGGTGTTAGCAATAGTTTGAACTTAATGAGCAAAAGTGCAAAGTAACGAATACTCAAATACAATAAATTAAAAACACACTCCAACCATATTCATAATAGCAAAGTCAATAAACCGACTAGATTATTTTACACTCCGAAATGATCAACTCATTTTACAAATAAATATTTAATGGTGACAACATAAATATAAAACATCACCACCAAAAGCGGTGTTAGTGGCCACACAACGACTGGACCAAATTTTTTCGATAAGCTGTTAGCTAGTACTGTACTTTAATTCCCTGTGAGGAGCGTGGAGGTTTTAATAAAAGCTATTTGTTTTGTGGTAGGATAAAAAAGCCAAGAATTTTCATTTGTACTCTATCAAACAAGTACAGGAACATCGTTATATGCTACTTACTCATCTCATGTATGTCGATCTTCAAATATATTCCAAAGTTTAATCCAATTCACAATTTATGTTTGACTTTAAGCAAATTTCCCTATGAAGAAGTAGCTACCTTAGTTTGCATGGTAAGACCTGAAGCCGGGACCAATATACTTCTTCCTTTAATGTCCCTAGAGGCCAAAAACACTATTCGTTAAAATTTGTATACAAGTATATATATAAACGTCTGTGAACGTGAACGCGATAACTTGAGTAATTTTTGTCCGATTTTAATTAAATTTAGTTTGTAGGTGTAAGGGGGGATAAACTTGAATGACTTCACAAACCAGCATGATCGGACCATGGGGTAAAAATTGTTTTTTCAAATTGTTGACCATCAAAACGCAAAGTTTCCCAATTTCTCTCTAGACCATTTTAAAGAGCAAAAACAAATAATTTAGTATACCAAAGTGTTTTTGTACAGTTATTGGTTATGGGAAAAATTCAAATTCAAAATTCCCATGTTATTCTTATAGAGAATTTTGTAAAATGTTGTAGTTTGCTTGTTAGTGGAAATATTTTTGATAAAACTTGGCAAATTTATTTATTTTATACTAGGCCTAAGCTACTAATATTTTACCAAAAACACTTTATATTAGCCTCCCTGTAGCAACAAACCTAGGTACCCAATGGCTTAATGAATTAATGTTTTTTTTTTTAATAGATTTAATTAAAGTCAATTCAGGCAAATGGAAATTCGCTTAGTCTGCAGGTTTGCTGCGGCGGGGGTATTTATATATAATCTTTAAACATGAAAATGCCCGATTTTTATTAGAGTTAATATGTAGAGATACATCACAAATAATTTTTTGAAGCGTTGTTGTATGGGGGTGGCTAAAAAATCACAAAAAAACTCTACATTTAAAATGTTTATGTGATCGTTATTAAAAATAATCATTGGACATTTTATTGCCGATTAACTTATTACCAACGTATTCGGCAAATTAATTTATTTTCTACTGTACTGTTAACTTTATACATTTTTCCTTCCCGGTAACAGGAAACTTTATCGTTCATAAACACCGAGTATTGTATAAATTAGTGATTAATCTGACGTAATGTTAAGGGACATGTTTGAGTCAAACCCAATGAGAGGAATTAAATTTATTTTAGTCTGCAGGACGTAATATTTCATAGTTTACCTTATAAGAATATACTAAATTGAAGAGACAATAGAAACTTAAAAACACTCTCAAATTGTTTTCAAAAATTAACCTCAAAAACATATTAGAATAAAAATTTATATTTTACTGCAGTTTTTATTGTTCGACCCTACTGTATCATTGGTAATAACTTACCACATCAATCTTAATTTTGTTGTAGAATTAATGGTTATGTAGTTCAATTCTTGATCATATCAACCTATCTTGACACTGGTTGTGAAATTGGACTTAAGCAAAGATATAGTGGGTTCTATTTTTTAAAAAAATTATGGAGTTATTGTCAGTTGCGTATTTCTGTTGTTTTATAAAGGTTAAAAAGACTGTTGTTCTTAAAAGCCTAACAATTGCGAAGGGCAGTGCAGTAGTCTATATTACTGTTAAGCCAGTTGCTAAAGAAACTTTACTTTTATTCAAGTTATATTTTCCTTAGGAATCTTGCGCCAAAACATGTGAGAGTGGTTGAGCCAATGGTTATGTAGTTAAAACTTTTATTCTATAAAATATTCGTGAGTGTTTAAGACTAATATGGTGGAAATAATAATTCTAATGAGATATGTAGGTATCTATTCTAGAATATCACTATTTTAAAATCATTCACAGAAAATGAAATAATGAAATATGTGAGTGACCACTGTTCAAACTTTCACTTTATGAGAAAAAAAACACTCTAGTAAAAATATAAGTACAAGACGAATAAATCTGCTTGAAATAGATATTTAATAAATGTTAATATTATTAAGTTCTTAAAAAAGATAATGACTGCAAAGTAAGATCTATATAAAAATTTACTCATTTAGCATATTAACAGTTTCAACTTGTGTAGGCTTAGTACCAAAATCTGGACAAAATTAATCAGTCAATTCACATATTGTAAAAAAAAAACATCAATGAAATTAAAATAGAGTGCATATATCTTAAAAAATAGATTGTTTATAAATATTTTCAACAGATTCATGTTATATTGAGTGATGCAATTAATTGGTTAAAAACTAACCAGTTTCGTCCTTTGTCATATGAAATTATTTAACTTGTCAAACTGTGTGTTCAATGGTTTTATTAATGGTATAATAAAATTAATACGAACTTAATTGCTTAGTTTGTACATCATTCACGTACAAATTCCTTATAACCCTTGAGATTTTCAGCTTTGAAGTTCCAACAGCTTTTATTTGTATGCTAATTATTTACTCATCGTTAAAATCATACTTCCGCAACCGTACAAAGGGATGAATGCCCCTATTCTTTATTTCGAACATTTTTATATAGTACTAGAAGGTAAGCAAGTATTGAAAACTAAATATTAAGACAAGAATTTCAGGAATAAAATGTATAATATTACTTTAAAGAACATTGATCAACTTAATGA
Source organism: Macrosteles quadrilineatus (assembly GCF_028750875.1). NCBI lineage: Eukaryota > Metazoa > Arthropoda > Insecta > Hemiptera > Cicadellidae > Macrosteles > Macrosteles quadrilineatus. The sequence continues at coordinate 4,909,658 of NW_026542602.1, forward strand.
TTGTAATGTAAGACTAAATTACTTACGTAATTCCCGTCACAGCTCAATAAAATATGTCTATTCAGGACATGTTTCGGTGTTAAAACACCATCGTCAGCTTCAGGTACATAGTGTAGAGTTGATCAGTTGTTAACATCGTCAGAAGAATGTTAACAACTGATCAACTCTACACTATGTACCTGAAGCTGACGATGGTGTTTTAACACCGAAACATGTCCTGAATAGACATATTTTATTGAGCTGTGACGGGAATTACGTAAGTAATTTAGTCTTACATTATGTCCAACAGCTCAGGGGCTACACACATGGATTTAAATTTAATGATTGTAGTGTATTAATTTAAAAACAACTGTAAACTGCAATCTATATGGCCAAAAAGGTTAAACGTTACCTGTATATTATCATATAAAACACCATAAAAAAATTTCTAAACAAGAAATATGATTCATTTGACTTACAACGGAATTATATTTAATTCTTTACTTGTCGAGTACGGTATATCTTGAAAATAAAATGATAACGCAACCGTTTATCCAAACAATAGATATTTTATTGCAATAACAGTTCAACATTAGAATCAGTGTTTTTTTCAAAGGTTTACATCAACATCACCAAAAATGAATTTCAAACAAAGAATTAGAATCAAGTTTTGGATTTTTTAAACGTGTGATCAAATTTCGCATAATCGTAGAGTGGATGTATTGTTACAGTTTCTTTTGATCCTATATAAACATTAAACCACCCCTTACAATACCTATAGTTTGAGGGGAAAGTCTCATTTTATAACCACAAATACATGTAAAATAATATCATACACAAAAGTTTGGATGTCACAAATATTAATCCAAACACTTTCCTGAAAACTTCTTGTTTGAGTCTATTTTTCCAGTATCTATTTAAGGAAATTTAAGGAAAATTTAACATTAATTAATTTGAATTAAAATAAAAAACTGAGTATTTGTATCTTAATCTAATTTCTAGCCAAAGAGAAGATTATAGACCCCTTAAAATTTATTCTGTAACGATTTTTTTCACATTCAAATACTTGGCAGAACGATTACCCAATACAAAATACACTCAACACAAATCACGTTCAGGTTATTCCTGATGGTCAAAGATTTCGTGACAAAACGGGGACCAAGAACGTGAGGGTTTTACTGAATATTGGTCTCCACCGTCAACGCAACTGACGTATCAATGGAAATCTCTAAACACCTAACCTGCTCAGTATGGACTTTATTTATACAGTATATTATTAACGTATCGTGTTTTTATAAACATAAACATTTATGAATTTATTGTATATAGTTATAATAATAAAATCACCTAATAAAACATTAAATTTTGCAGCTACTTTGGTGACACATGCGAATTAACTCAAGTAATATAAATATTTCGAGACCTTAAGCTTAACAAAACTAATAATATAATCTCTTAAATAAAAACTTTTATTTTAATGCTGTTAGGACAAACGTAACCTCAAATGACTCTAAATAAAAAAAAATATATATATCCATGTTTAAAAATGTATTGGGCCTACATTATGTCTTAAAACGAATTTTACGTTGGATTATTTCAAACCAAGATTGATTTAAGTCAGAATTGTTTCGCTACGGAGAAAGTATCGTAAAGTGTTTTATGACATCAAACAAATGTAAAATTAACATCTCAACACTTCGAGGGCCACGGCAGCATTATGTGTATTACAATCGTAAGTAAACAATTACAAGTGTCATATCATTTTTGCACACAATACCTACACAAATGAATATAAGCGTTGTTTAACGGGTTTTGTAGTACCCAGGGGCTATCAGAATGAATAAATACACATAATAATGATCATAATAATGAATAATACATATAGTTGGGATAAGAAACTGACACACGGTAAATTGTCATGAAGTAAATATTACAAACAATCTGTGAAATAGTCTAGCTTTAGTGAACCACAACAGTGGTCCAACGCAGACTAACCTACGACCGTAGAGTAAGACAGAGAACAACAATGCTACTATCAGCTGACAGCCACTGCCGTCTGGATCTGAGTTTACAGTTGCGTTAGATTTATTAATTACGGTAATTATGCGTTTGGCTGCATATGTGACCCTTCATGTGTAAACATAACAAATATTAATCTATTTCATCTTACGATTTACTTTCTAACTTCCACTATGTTTGCAAATGTACTTAAGCAGTATTAATAAAATTTGCAATTTAATAAATATAAAAAACATCTAGTGAGACAATCAACTGGTTAGTTTTACCTGCCAGGTTTACAAAACACTCACACGTTTAAGTTAAACCAACCTATTTTCATTATGAGTTTCAAATACCTAGCTATAAACAAATTGTCTAATAACTATTGGAATTGAAAACAATCTTAAGCATTTTTGTATGACAAATGTAGATAAATAAAGTATAAATTCTACACTAATAAGTTTATAAGAGCATAGCTATATAATACAATCCGATGGCTATTGTAATCTATAATATTAAAACGAAACAGTGTTTTTTTTATTTCACGATTCTGAATCAACCACTCGACGGATTTTCATGATTTTTGTGTTGAAAGAAAGATAATTTTGAGAACTAGGGAATGTGGAAGCCATAATTTAAGTTTAGGGTCCCTGTTTTTTTAGAAATTAAGTTTTAATTTTTAAAAAGTCTAGCAGCCGACGCTAAGATTCTAAACTTGCTGTTGGCATCAAATAATTTGCTTAACATAACAGCTGTAAACATTCAGCTTTTGTGTCACAAATTCAGCATTTGGATAAAAATGTAAAGACATACTTAGGGCTGACTTATTTATACTATGTGTAATGCTAATCATTGATACGTTCAATTCTTCTGTAAGAGGATGACAGATTAATTAAATATACATAATTTTACTATGTACTAGGATGTTCAAATTATTTTTTAAAGCAATCTTTGTAATCTTCGATTTGTTTTAGAGCAATATAATTTGTTTTAACTAACAGCTGGTCAAATGTAAACTATGGAACTATGAGGTTATTTTATTTTTATCATTGATTATAGGAAATAGTATAGATAATTCGACCACAGTTTAAACCACAGTTTTAACCAAAATGAATTAAACCACAGTACAAATCGAGGCTCTGTACACGAGTCTTAATAAAAAAGGACAAATGCAAATTATTTTACTGCTCCACTTTTCAAGGAAAGATCAGAAAAATAACAAAGTTTACATGTTTTAATTCTTCATGGTAGCTTTTTGTTTACAAGTAATGTTTGTCTGCTTTAACTTTTTTGGATTAGGCCCGGAAATATTGATGTCATAAAAAGAAGATCAAGAATAATCAGGAATCACGATTTTAAATTACCACCACAACACAACCTCAGCCGGGTTTTTATTCAAAGATAAACAGATGGATGACATAGATTGAACACAACATCAACATTGACCTAGGATACTGCAATTAGACAAACCATCCTTTTATGAAATCGTGTTCAGTTGTGGCTACGTTTGGGGGCGCCTATATCAGCGCCCCCAAACGTGAAAATATCACTTTTATTTCAACTATGAATATAGTTTAAATTAACTAATATGGGAAATTACGATGTACAAATTGTCAATGTTTATTATCCATACCGTTATCAGTTCTATCCTTGATAATTACCCACCCTCATTGAATAAATTACGTCATTAGCTTTACTAGCGTAGAGTGCTTACTTTTTATATTCCTGCTACATGTGACCAGGTCTTTTTTTCAAATGAATGTTATTTGAACCAAACAGCTGTTTCAAAACAACCTGTTACAGTATTGCTTTAACTTTTCTTTGTTTACGTTTATTTATTTAGCAGTTAATGCAGTGAAATTGATATAAAGGATAGGTGTGACGATTAGTTTTTGATGTTAGGACACCAAAGTTAAATTGTGTGTACTGTGATTTTTATTGGATACTATCGTTTTATTTTAGGTCGTTTCTATTCAGACCTACTGGAAATTGTGTATAGTAGTTGTATTGTGGTGATAATAATTATGGAAGAGGGAGGTATGCTATGGAAGGTGGTATCGTTGACTAGGTCTATACACTTCTCAATTGACTATTACTCTCTCTACTGCAGGCTACTTATAATCAGTGTGTGTCTGTGCGAATCGGCTGCAAATCTCACTTCAACGCTTTTCACATCGTAAAAATTGCAGAATTGCTGTTTTATTGTAAAATTATCGGATTTAAAATGCATATAGTATAGGCCTATGATGGAATAAAAACATATTTGGTCACACAACATTTGTTTACAAGATTTTTTTCAAATTAAAACTGCAAGAAACTTTGTCTTTATATGTGTAAACTAGCTGTTCTGAATTGTACACGGTTTTAACTGACTACTGAATTCCCGTACGTAGGACGGGCTAACACCTCGTACATATTAAACATAAAATCAGACAGCATAGTTGTTGTAAACACCATATTAGAAATGTTAAAATATTTACCTTTTTCAAAGTATTGCACCATTCGTAGTCTTGCCTCGCCACCTTTATATTACTTGACACACGCATATACCAATCTCACTACACGATATATACACTAAAACCTAAACGAACACTTCACAAAATATCAACTAACACTGCATGTAGTAACAGGAAAGTAAACCGGACCGTCTAACTACACGAACGCGACAACAATGATCCAAGAAACGCACATCATGCGAGTAAAGACTTATTCTTACTCATCAGCTGTCATCCACGTCAGCATTGGCCTTTGGTTAAGAACATAAACCAGCATTTACATGTACTATACGATGATAATAGTGTATGAATTCATGCTCTTGCATTCATCATACTAATAAATGTGAAAGTTTGTGTGTTTGCTTGTTTGTTTATTTGTTTGTTTGTTTGAAGTTCAATCACGCATTAACTACTGGTCAGATTGTGTTGAAATTTGGTATGATGATAGCTGACATTCCCGATTAACATGTGGACATATTCTTACCTCAAAAATCCTTTCGGGCTCCGCCCCAACGGCTGTAGGGTTTCCCATGTTAACCTTATGAGTATTCATTTCTTAAAAGAATTAAATAATTTTGCCAATTGTTTCATTTACACAATTTGTTCCTATGATATTCAATAGCATTAAAAGGTTATACGGTTTACCAACAGGGTGCAGCACCATTAGTTCTTTATACATTTATGACAACAGCTAATTTGAATCAAGCAGCAACAAAGTTCTGAGTCCGAGAACTTTACTTATTTCCATTGTTTGGGTGAAGTAGTAGAACATTATGGCTATGGTAGATGTTCTATATACTAAGTGCCGTAGATTATAGTAAACCAAATTTTCTCAAAACGTGTCCTCTCTCATTGGAAATGCAAAGCACGAGTATTTAACTACTATAAGCATTGTACGAAGGACGGGTACTCAGCCAGTTATTTTTAAACGGAAAATAGTTGTAAATTAACGATACATTCACTTCCATTACTATATCACTGAATCAGCAATCGTAGTAAATATCTTTAGTATTACTTTCCTTACATGTAGTTATATTTGCCGAATTTTACTGAATATACAACTCTTATAAACTAGATTTATCACAATATTTAATGTTATTAATAATGAGTTAGCATAGTATGTAACATAAATGTATAAAAACTATACTTTTATGAATCATAAGCTCGAGTAAAATATACAAGGGAGTCAGGGTATTTTGTATGTGTATTTGTGAGAGGGGTATCATGCATTTGTAAACAAAAATAAATTGCCTAAATCTATAGCCATCTACATACCAAATAATGACGGTATATACTATATATTGAATATATATTGACTATATATCTATATATATATAGTCAATACCATTAGCCTTCCTATTGCTCATATGTTATAAGTGTAATAGTCAAGTGAATACACAAAATTTATGGTGAGTGAAGCCATATATTCGTTATAATAAACCAAGTTGGATAATTGTTTTAACAAAATTGTTCATTACCAATAGAGTTGAGGGTGGCGAAGAAAGGCGAATCGTAAGAACTGAAGGTTTGCTTTGTGTTGTATAAATTTTATCCAGTATATAGAATTATCTATGTCACTAATCGTTTATATCTTTACATATGTATATAATATGTGATTCCGCGAATAACTATAATAAAATATTGATTAATTTAGAGTGAACCTGGATAAATTTGATTGGGTTCACGAACTAGGAATATCAGGTTATAGAAATAAGGTGTTTTGGGGGTTTGAATTTATCAAATAATGGTTTCTTTCACATTTTTTACCTTAAAACATATAAATGACCGATTTTCATTACCACTATAGTGTAGAGCTTAAAAAACTAAAAATTTTCTGCATTAAAGCATTAACGATTGAAGGTTATGGGAAAAATTGAAGAAAACTATACATGTAAACTCCCTATCTTTGTTCTAATAAAATAACTGTTGTAGTATGCTTGTTTCTTGATTTATTTTGAAAAACTTGGAAACTTATTTATTACATCCTATACTTCTAACCCTTAATCAAAAGACACTTTTTTCATTCCCCGTAGCAGCAAGTTTAAGTATTTTCACTAATCGAATATCAACGAAACAGAAAATAAATATGACTTTTTCATGGAAAATTGTTAGTAAAAGTCCAACTAGACAAATCGAAGCTTACTTAGTCTCCAGATCTGCTGCTGTGTTTTTTCCTGTTTGGTGTATCCGTTAGACCAATAGTCACTTAGGGTGTAGGGTTGAAGTCCACAGTAATTATTTACGGTGATAAAATCAATACATTATTTTTAACTAATGACTCATACAAACCTTTCTTGAGTTTTGACATTTTGCATTTCAAATTAAATGTTACATCCTACAAACGAATTATTTAACTAATCCAATATAAAGGTTCAAGTAATAGCAAACTTATACTCTACGTGCATAAATACAATATAAAACTAACATTAACTAACGCTTATACAGTCAACAATCAGACAATCAACTTTCTATGTTGTAAAAGCACAAAAACTGACAATCCAAAAAGTCGTAAACAAAGAATAAAGTGGTGTTCCAGATATCAGAATACACTGTATATTTCCCGAGAGTCTACAACTGAATGGACATTTGTTTTTCGAGACTGTTCTTGTTTGGTTATCTCAAAAAAGCTAGTCCTGATACCATCAGACAAGCGTTTGAAGTATACAGTACAAACGACTTAACATAGGTTAAGTGTAAGAAAGATTTGATGGGATAATGATTAAATTATGTCTTATAGCTAACGTAAAGAACTTTATAAGAAAAATAAAAGTGTTCTTGTTAATTCAGTTATACACACCATAAATGAAAAGTTAAATTATTTATCTCTTCTTTAAACGATGGCAACTTTATAGTATTTAATTATATTTTACTCTTTAATGTAAACCAAAGAATGGTTTATTTTTTGTTGTATAACATACTCAGATTTCTATATATTTCCTTGGCTCAAATATTCCGATTAATTCTAAACCCATTTCCTGTTTTTCTGCAAACAGGATTGTAGTACAGTTGAAATTAAATTGACTTGTTAAAACTAATACGCCAGTCAGTATTATATCATATAAATATACCACTATTATACCAGTACTAACATATGTAAAGCGTTCTTGAGAAAATAAGATACAAAAGGAGGATTACAAGTATATTATTGATGTAACTAAGATAAGATTTTACTGCAAAGATTTGACTAAGTGGGCCTTTATTGAGTTGTATTTAATAAAAGGAGTTGTAGATGGTGCTAGCTACTGGTCCAAATGTTATCGTAGTCTTTTACGTTTACTGTTAGTTTACACTACTTAGACTAACTATTACTGATATTTTAGTAATTTTCATCATATTACATCCATCTGAATAAGTTACTTAGTTATTATGATGTGTTAAGATCTTCAGCTGAAGCGCTCTGATAGTTTTTATCAATGACGAGGCTAATACAAGTATTTATTTAAGTACCGTTATGTATATTTTATATTTTCAAAGTGGTAATATCAATGTAATAGTTTTATTTTAAATATATTTTCGTGTAGGTAAACTGTAGTAGCTCTATTAAAAAATACGAAAAGTACACAATATTATTAGAGAAAAGTAGTTTTTTTTTTACATTTTGGTAAAATATATTTGCGATATAATATAAATAAATCCAAGCGATGTAAAATGATCATCCGAAATGTGTCGGCAGGACAAAGAGATGTTCAAATACAATCAGCCCTGTCCACAAACAAAATCAAACATTTTAGTTTTGTAAACTCGGTGAGGTTTAAGAGGATAAACGCGTTCTTTTACTATTTTATGTTTAAAAGCCTTTAATCGACAGAACTATGTAAGATATGTACTGTAGGCGCTTCTATATTTTCACCCTATGCTGTAAAAACCAATGTAATTTCTTCCGTTTGTTTGAATTTTCTGTTTATATTTTCTTGTTATTCCGTAACCAGTATGGCAACCTATAAGGCCCATGTTAATTTGTTTAAAATTCAAATCCATTTTTTGCATTTATTTTTGAGCCTATTTTAATTTATAAAAAGATCCTGCACATCTACAAGAAAATATTTGTTTAACAGTAGGCTATGCATAGATTTTCCCTAGGATGCACCCGAGCTGAGAAAAAAGGGTTTTAGAAACATACTTGCCTATTAATATATAGATAGGTGAAAGAAATAAAACTGATTGGCTAACAAGAACAATATTTCAACAATGCTATGCGATAAGAGTAATTAAATTAAAAATTTAAAATCCTTACGCGACAACTCATTTGCAAACTTCAAAATAGGAAAATAAATTATTTAATGAAGAATATTAACATACCAATATCTAACAGAGATCCTTATGTACATTTAAATCTTGCCTAATGTATTTCTAAATAGGCAATTTAACGTTCACTGAATGTAAAACAAACCGACTAACAGGAAATGTTTACGCTTAATTTGGTAACAATATATTCTGAACATCCTTAGTGTGTTTATTTTTATTTTGTTTATGACGCACAACAAAGGAACGCACTGTTACAACCACATAATTTAATTTTGTAAAATAATAAATAATATATTGTAAATATATTTGTTGTAACAAAAAAGAAATCCATTCGTTTCATGGAAAGAGATAAATAATATAAGATTAGTTTTACTTACTTATCTTACAGGTATCATAAAAAGTTATTTTTTAAGGAATAAATTTGTACAATAAAAAAAATGTGTTTCAATTCTTTACCTCAGTAATATTTTTAAGCCTACTAAGAACCATTGTTAAATAACAATGTTGGGTATATTGAAACATATATTATAGATATACCACGAACAAAACAACCTGCGCAGAAACGAAAAGATCACGTGGTTCGCGCAGGTAGGTGGGCCGTACCATTCAAACCTGCGCGGCTCGAATCGGTCGAGGGTTCTTTTGTTTCTGGTATTACTATAAAAACATACCCATAAAGGGTTGAATTTGAATGAAAGTTCCATTTGCACACGTAAAAAAGTGTATAATTTAGTTTACCTCGTACTTCTAAGGTAAAAGGCATTTAGTCATTTTAATTTATCTTTTATTTATAAATAAAAATTAGGCTTCAACACTTAAAAATTAATTTTAAACTTAATACAAAATATCAATACTTTTTAAGTATAAACATTAAAACAGTACTAGGCCTATAAAATTAGCAAAATAATACAAACACTAGCTAAATCTTTGGGATAAAACCTCTTCTATGTTATTAGTATCATATTACATGGGACGGTGGAGTCGTTCTGTAATCCAGCTACTAGGAGGTCACCAATTGTGGATATTTACAGGCATGCACTGTTGATGAGATACTCCCTGGTGGGGATTAACGTCTGCACTAGTGACTACTACGACTATCCACAGTACTATTCTGATAATTAGACTAATTTTTTAATTACAAGGGAAAAATTTTGTTCGGATTCCACTATAAACTGGAGGTCTCTTGGTTGCCATTAGCTCCTGGGTCTAGCCTGAAGTAATAAACAATCCCAGGCTCGTGCCTAGCATCCTAGGTCAAAATAAACTGCACATCTTAAACGAAAAATTATTATAAAGCAAAATATTTCATTACAAATTAATATTCAATGTAGAGCTTCCAAAATGATACGGATTTTGACACGATGTACTTAGTTACAACTTATTTCGAAAAATCGGGCTTAAAACTTAGGTTTAGTTAAACGTAATAAGGGTCATATTACATTCCTCCAATGGACATTTTAATAATCAATATGTATCTTTTGAATGCCAACAGTTTTGACAAGGTAAATTTCGAATGTTTCGACAAGAGTTGCTCTATGTAAACACTCCTGTGTCAAGTGCCTGAGAGAGCTTTGCTGTGATAATTGTGGCTAATTTGCATACATTTGCGTGTGTTTGTAACATGTACAGCTTCAGTCTGTCCTTTGTAGCATTTCAGGCAACACATTACTAGCGACTCAACTAGTCGTAACTTACGGGGTACAAAACACTAATTAAATTGAATATGAGTGCAATTTTTAAGTGTTCATATGTACAATTTGTTTACGAAGGGGAAATTCATAATACAAGACCTCAGATGGAAAACAGTATTGCTCTTAAACATTAATATTTTGAGGACTTCATGTTTTAATGGATCACGGAATGGGGCTGCAATAGTATATTTCGTACCAAGGGCCGAAAATGAGGTTTTGCCGGCTCGAGATAGTTTTTAAGTTCGAGACGAAGTCGAAAACTTAAATCGGTCGAGAGCTGCAAAACCATTTCGGCCCGTGGTACGAACACTATTTTTCACCACACTATACCCTATTACCACTATTCACCACTATAATAATGCACACTGATAGTCAACACAACTACAACTTTAAGGTTATGTGAAGAAATAATTTGAGGAATAAGCAAAAATAAAAATAAATAGTTGCTAGGCAACGGTGACAATAACACAATTCTATTGTAATGTTGTGGATTTTGATTGTGTGTTTAAAATGCATTCATGTTTAAGTAAGTAAGCGGACAGCTGATTTTGCGGCCCCGGCCTGTAAAAACCTGCTCGGTCCCCAAATTATGGACAGCTGGCATCGCCAGCAAAACGTAACTTTCGGCCACCAATTAACGTATGTAATACAGCCAAAAACATGATAGTGTGGTGAAAAATATGTTATATATGGCGCTGCAAAATATTAATATGGGTACGTAATATGAATGATTATGTAAAAAAAAATGATGCAACGTAATATCTTAAAAATATGAATATAAATAAATATATTTGTATTTATTGTAAGCCATAATTAAAAAAAAGTTTCAACATTTTATTGTTCAATTTTATTTGTAATTGTAGCAATTTTTCATCTAAGCAGTCAGGTGTTTTCTGTGGCACTCAATTTATTAACTCGATTTGCTTGAGATTGGCTTGGAGAACGATCACTTTCAGTTTCATTCATGTTTGGTGTATAAAATATACAGTAAAAAAATATATATTTTCGTCCACGCCTTTTCGTTGATTTTACTAGCTAATAGACTTGACACCTGTATATATATCAAAATGTATAGGTAAAAGAAAGGTCTACAATTATTGTTGGACTAATAAAAGTGGATAACATGTAACGTGTTTACGAACCAACATGATTAAACTACGTATAAATATAAAACACAGGTACTTTCCTGTTAAAGGGAACATTCATTATTATCGATGATTTTCAATCGATATATCGATATTAACGAATTGAAACCAATCAGCTGACAACTACGATAAATAAATATTGTTCAGTATAAAAAAAATATTGAAATGAAACCGTTCCAAACTAACCAAACAAAACTAACCAAACTTGCTGTAACATTTAAAAATCTGTTTAATATTCCCCACATGACTTTTCGGTAATCAAACGGAATTTTTAAAATAGTACAGCAAGTTTGGTTCGTTATGTTAGGTTAGCTTAGAACAGTTTTAATCCATAATAGACTTGATTTTAGCCTAAACAAGATAGCTGTCAATTTGTAATGGATAGTAAAGGGAAAGTAAAATATCGATATATCGATTAAAAATCATCCATAATAATGAATGGTCCCTTTAACAGGAAACATATTTCCTACATATTTAAAAATGCTAAAAACAGAATTCTATCACAGTTGGAAAATCTATTAATCTAAGTGAAAAAATCGTAGCTACCTTAATATACGTCCTTGCCAGTATTAGTCAGCCCAGTTAATTACAACCTACATATAGCGTGACAATAAGACCGGCAGCTAGTAATTATCAACTTTTGGTTTTTTAATCAACTTTAATTTTACCAAACTAGAACATTGAGCTAAAACAACTCAATATTTCTGTCAAAGTACTTATAATGGAAGTAAAAAAGTACGGTTTGAATTAACACTCGGAAATATACATTCCGTAGCCAGTGGCTGAGAAACATAATGCAATATGTTTTACATATTATATAACATAGGCTAAGTATAATTTATCCCACAGAAAATGTAAAAAAATGGTAGGAAAAAGGTAAACTTTGCAGTAGAAACATAAATATTATGCAAGCCTTATACAACTAAACTATTAATTTCAGTTTTTTGTTGTAATGTCATCATTATGGCAACATTTGTGTAGCTATTCGTTCAAATAATTGCTAATATTGTTATAAATACTAAAAAACAACCATTGCACGTTTAGTTACTATCAAAAAGGTCATACGAATACCCCTTTTGTCAATATCAAAAATTCACACTATTCAACTTAGATTCCTAAATCAACACCTTATGTACATAAAATCTTTCTAGTTGCTTTAATTTTGTTGATTACTTCTTGATCAGCATCTTACGTGTTACTAAATTACCCGAAACCACAAAAAATACATGTAAAGGGACTTGTGGTCCCTTAACCGTACTTATGGTAGGTGGACCATATTTATATGTATTTCCTGTCTTGTGAGTAAACAGTATAAGTGTTAATAATATACTATTATAAGTGTTATTTGAAAAAAATGTGTTTTAAGGTAGTTTAATTTTTTTAAAGTAATAATCATTAAAAAAATCTTTATGAAAAGGCATAAAATTACAAACAAATATTTATGGTTATCGTTTTGATTTGGTAGTTTCCCACCTATTTAATAATTAACTACACTAGAAAAAATAAAGAATAAATAAATCAAGCAAAAGAGGATTGAAACATACAATTGGTACTCTACTTCGGAGGCTACTACCTGTTGGTCAAACATAATCACGTGTCGTCATGTTGGGGCAAAGTGTTTAGGGGAAGTGTTTCATCAGCGTAACACATGTTCCATGTCATGTTCCTCATGTCAGTTTGCATATCATGCATACATGCATGCACAGTTGAGCGTGTTCTTTTTAAGTAATTATACTGGGTTTGTATTGTTTTATTTTTCATGTTTCAGATTCTGATGCTGAGGAAGAATGAAAACGTAATAACTTTAAAACATAATGGTTGATTGATCGATGCAAAATACAGTTAGTAAATACTATTGAATTGAAACGAAATTAGTAACCAGGATTTTATATTGTTTCATACATTTATTATTTTTAATTGTATTTTATTGCATGTATTTAAATTTTGCAATATTAAATACATTGATATTGTTTTCATGATAACTATAACCAGAGCTACACAAAGTATGTCCACACTTAGTAAGACATCGTAGATATCCAAAGCCTCAGTTTGTCTTGAATTTGTCTCAGCGTTTTGATCATCAGAAATGTGAGCTACAGACGTGATCTGAGATGCGATTTACTCTTCAGCGATCTCCACTGAAAACATAAACCTTCACGATCAGCTGTATTACGATAATTTTTTAAGTTAAACCAAAGTTGCACCAGTTGGAACTATGGAACAATATTGGTTGGTCTTTAAACAATATTTGTACCTTAAAAACTATTAAGAAGATTTTTCGTAGATATTTCCTTTTTCAACCTTCATCGAGATTAAACTTATTATTTGATAGTAAAGTATAGTATTTGATAGTATTTAAAGTTATTATTTGATACCTGAATTTTACTGCAAACGTTTCTCATTGTTGCTACAAGTGTTGTATTTGAGTAGTAACGCAATTTTATTAACTGTCTCTAAGCCTATTTATTTTGTGAGTTTATCGCATTTCATTAATAAAAATCAACGTTATACTTATCCAAGCTAAATCATTAGTTTGATTTAAGTAAGGTTGGTTTTGCCTGACAATCACTGAAAGCATCCTAGAGCTTTTATGCCAAACAAATGTAAACTCGACGCCTCGCAACTCTTCTAGGGCCACAGCGATATACGTGGCATGCTTATTGTGCCAGGCAGATTAATTTTGTTTTATCTTTTCTTTTGTATTATATATGTGAAAGTGTGTTTGTTTGAAGTTCAATCTCGCATTAACTACTGGATTGGATGAAAATTTAGTATGATGATAGCTCCCGATTAACATATAGACATATTTTTATCTCAAAAATACTTTCGGGCTCCGCCCCAGTGGCTCTGGAGTTTCCCATGTTAACCTTATGAGTATTCATATTTAAAAGGAATTAAATAATTTTGCCAGCTGTTTCAACTACACAAGTTGGTTCTATGATACTCAATAGAATTAAAAGGTTATAAGGTTTATTACCAGAGTGCAGCAATATTCATTTTGCATTTATGCATACAGCTAATTTGAACCAAGCATCAACAAAATCTGTGATAACTTAACTTTTTTATTGTTATGTGCAGTGGTAGAACAGTATTGCAATGGTAGATGGACAATACTATAGTACACCGCGAATCATAGTAAAATGATTTTTTTTAAAACGTCTCCTCTCCTAATGCAAACGCAAAGCACGAGTATAACTGCAATACGCATTTTATACTTATATGCCACTCACACGAAGGACGGGTACTCAGCTAGTTCTGTAATATTTCAGTACACAAGGTTTATAAAAAAAACCTTTTTTTTGTGGAAGTAAATATTCAAGAAAATGTCTACTGAGCACAACGAGGATTTGATGAAAATGTTTTCGGAGTGTTGATCTCTTGAATAGGACGTCAATTATACATCTGTGATCATAAAATTGATTTCAACACCTCCCGTTCGGTTAAATGGAGAATATCCAGAGTGTTAAGTCATTTTGTGCTCAAATCCGATTTCATATCGTAAGATCTTTAAAGTTCATTATTACTTTCTATGTAATGGCTTTATCCCTCTCCAGAAAATTAGCCTCATCGTGTCTATAATTTAGTTTTAGATAAACGCGAATTAAAAACAAAAGCATTAGTTTTTTTCATGTGGATTTTCTCAATACCATTAAAATTTACAACACACATATAAAGTTAAGTTGTATCAGACTCGTCAACTGAGGTTGTTTCTAAAGATATTATTATAACATCCTTTGAGATTGAGATGTGAATATTTCATTTTATATATAACAACTGACAGTAGTATTCATGCATGGGGACGTTTGATGAAGCCCGGTTTAAACACTGAATGAATAATTAGCATACCAATAGGCCTACAAGTTGTTGGAACTTGGTAAATTTGGAACTTCTTAACTAGATAAGCGTGAATGTTATACAAAAGAAGTCAATTAGAGCACGGTTTAATTTGACGAATGTATTAGCTAAGTATAAGTTTAGTTCAAAATTTATCGTTATCATCAGATATTATAATAGCATAGCTAAAAGAAGATAAGTTAATGACAACCTTTAGCCACATAAAATATAATTGAGCTGAATTGAAAATGTGTGAACCGTTAATAGCATCCACAAATCCAACATCAAGTTTAACAATATTGTCATAGTACATGGAAAGCTTCTTAATATTGTCATACACACTATTCTCAGATTATTAAACATTTCTAATGTTTTCTTGTCAAGTGTTTGCAAAATAACTCTTCTTACTTCTTCTTGATAAGAGTTACATTATTTATTGATGTAAATTCATAAATTAAATAGTACAAATAAAATATATTTTAACTAAATAAAGCAATTAATAATATTATCAATGAATTAATATTTAAATGAGCACATTTGTTTATATTTAGTACTGTATTGCCCTATTAATGAATAACTACTAGTATAAACTACTGCCACTGATAAATAGTTTAGACTGTTTGTTGGATTGGGAAATGGAACAATTATTTAAATTATTATTAAGAAATTAGAAAAAAATGTTAACTTGATCAATAAAAACAATGCAATAAAAAGTAAACATAAAGAAATAATAACATATGAAAAATAAATATACACAAATGTTAAATGTAGATCAAGGGGAAAAAGTCTTCAACACTATTTAAATTATTTTTTTTTTGTTATTGCATTTATAAACTTTTAAAGTTAATGTTTTTGTTATAATAATACTAACAGAGTACTTCGTACGGGGTTGGCATATAAGTTTAAAATGCTTATTGCAGTTATACTCAAGCTTTGCGTTTGCAATAGGGGAGGACACAGTTTGATGATATTTACTTCTTCAAATTTACGGTATACTATAGTATTACACATCAACCATAGCCATAATGTTCTACCAATTCACCTAAACAATAGAGAAAAAGTAATAAACATTCACAAAATATCAAAAATTATTGTGATATAAATATAAATAAATATATATAAATGGTTAAAGTTTTGAAATTTCTGCATGAGAAAGAGTTTCGATAAAGGCCTAAGCAAGCATGCCAGCTGTTTTATTCGAAAACCATTCAAAATTTAACAACTTAAACCATTATTATCTTTGAAACGGTTAGGTTTATGAATAAAATTACAAGAATAAAAACGTCTTAAAATTACATTTTCTACCAGAATACATAATAAAATACAGGGTGTTCTATAAGAAAAATCAAAGTTGGCGGCCATATTGGAAAAATGGTGGCTAAAATATTTTTTTCGACTTTACTACAATGTTTTTAATAAAAAGTCCAAGGCACTTACCATTTAACTTTTTTTGATATCTCTTATGGTTTTCGAATAAAACGGCTGGCACACTTAAATCAATCACCCTGTATAACTGTAAACAATCCTACTTTGACAGTTCACATTGCTTATCACAGTTTTTTGTTGCTGCTTTGGTTCAAATTGACTGTTTTCATAAATGAAAAAAATAATAGTGCTGCACCCTGTTGGGTGCAGCATATCTTATATCTTTTTAACGCTTTTGCATATCATAGAACCCACTTTTTTAGTTGAAACAGCCGACTAAATTGTATACTGTAATTCCCTTTAAATATGAATACTCATAAGGTTAACATGGGGAACTACGGAGCCACAGGGCGGAGCCCGAAAGGATTTTTGAGATAAGAATATGCCTATGTTAATAGGGAATGTGAGGTATCACATGCCAAATTTAAGCCTAATCCGTCCAGTAGTTAATGCGTGATTGAACTTCAAACAAATACACAAACTTTCTCATTTATAATATTAGTAAGATTAGGCCTACAAATATTGCTATATCAAATAGCCTATTTACCATGTTAGTTATTGCAATATTTTATTATAAAGGGATAAGAATATAGCTAAGGCTATAAAGAGTGTAACTACACAACAATTGGCTCAATCACTCTCACCTGCTTTGGCGCAAGATTCCTGAGGGAAATATAACTTGAATAAAGGTAAAGTTTCTTTAGCAACTGGCTGAATCGTAATATAGACTACTGCACTGCCCTTTTCACTGTTAAGACAGGGCAGCGAGGAAGAAATATATTTTAAAATTGTAATAGTTATATTAGAAAATTTAATCCCGATAGAGTCACATGTTTTAGCATAGACTAACCAACACAAGTAGACTTCTCATCCCATTGTAAATTTTGAAGCACGTTTTTCGTGTCTAGTTCATGTACGTGACACATGGGTGCTAGTGTCGACGAAACTTCGTTTCTATTATCTTAGGGTTAATTTCTTGATTTGTGCTTTACTGTTTGGTTATATAACTAGGGGACAAGTTATTGTTTATGATTAGATCGTATTATTTGGTTAAACGAGGTTTTAAATGGCTGTAATAACAGGAAACAAATTGTAAACAAAACACGACCTCTACATAAACCGTACAGAACTAACAATAAAATTGTCTTCAGCTGCTCCATAAGGATGAGAAATCTACTAAGGGATTATGTTTTATCTATGGTTTTAGTTACCAATTTGAATAAGATTCTTAACCACTTTTGCCTTTACTTTAGTATTTTATGATTTGATGGGGTTTTGTTCAAGTAAACTGTTTCAATTTATGACTGTCATATTTTAAGTCAATACTTCATTACGCACATAGTATCCTCCGTGCAAATTATAATACAGTTTAAATTACACATCTTAAAATTAAGATAGGAATTGTAAGATTAAATCACCATCCTTATAAGTGGTATAAGATTAATATGATATAAATATAAAGCCACATGGATAAATAATCCATGGACCTCAGATTACGTGTACGAGGCCAGAGGTAGCAATGAAAGTATGCGTGTTTAAGGCCACATAGTAATGGTTTTACTTGAAAATATGTGAAAATCTAATTACTGAAAGAACATAGTCTAGTGGTTAAAGCAAGGAACCTCCCACACACATAGAAATAAGAAATAAGATATTTATATACCCATTTTTTACATTGCATTGTTTACAACATAACTGTTACACTACTAGCCATGGCATGATATACTAAGGATGAGAAACATACTTAAAAAATAATAACTGTAACATATCAAACTTTCACTAGATTATTAGCCATGAACTTTATTATAGTTCAGTGATCAGGTGGATACCAGGTGGCCCACCTTTAACAAAATACCCATAAACAGCTGAAACTTGAATTGTAATGTACATCTTAATGAAAGATGACTTCTAGTATATTTTTAAAATATCTCTTCTGACATTCAATGCTAAAACAACAATTGTAGAGATTACCAATAAAAGAAAAAAATCTATAAATGAAGTAAACCTATACCGTAAATTTTTAAACATTTCTTAATAACATAAAAATGTATGAATAAGGCTTAAAGAAAATCTAGGCCGAATTTATTTGATAAACTTGTATAAGACATTAGCTAAACGCCAGTAAAAATTTAAAATGAATCAATACAATATTCTTCATGTTAAACGAAAATTCAAACTTAAAACACGGTTTCTACATTGTTAAATGCATTATAAATGATAGTTTAACCGCTTTGAAAAGTTATGTGATTAGTGAAAGTCACGTGTTATAAAAAGGGCTTTTAAAAATGATATTTTCACAGAATAAAACGTTATAAAGTCCTGAGTTCGTGCGTCACGCTAACTCGCTCCTTATTTCCGGTCTGTTCATCAGCGCTCGACGAGAATGCTATCTCATGCTTGGATCTTAATAATCATCTACTTGGACTGGCAAGCGACTTTTTATAATTTGGAATAGTTAGAAATCCAATAGTAAAAATATAAGAATGATTATTCAATGTTTACCTACGTTTTAATTGTAATAAGTACAGTAAAATGATTGTACAGCCTTCATAATCTAGCAATTGTCTTCATTATGTTCAATTGTTCACATTGTAATTAAATTTTGCAAACTTGCATTATCTATCTCTATAATCAGTGGATCTCATTGAGTTGTTTCCTAAAGAGAAGATTCAATCGCATGACGAATATTTTGAAACTTTAACCTACAAAAAAATACACAAAATGCAATCAACTACAGCTTTACATTATAACTTTGAATCAATACAGGATACTCAATATATGACTGTTTATTGTTTAAAATTTGTCTCATTGGTGTTTAAAGTATTGGTATAAAGTTTAGTTATAACATTCCTTATCTGAATGAAAAAAATAAATAATAGAGAGAATTTATAGATGTTAAATTTTACCTTCTAAGACATGACAAATATAATCGTATATTTATATTCATCAATAAAATAGTCTATGGGTCTTATGATACCTTAACTAATCTTAACCACCCTTAACTTTATCTCATAATCCAAAGTTTACACATTACTGTAACTTCACTCCACTTCAAGTGCATTGCACCGAGAGCTAGTGTACAATATGTTGCTTTTAGTGGTTAGCATGCATTACTGTATGTTGTAGTCCCTTAACTAAGGGACGCACTTAGTAAAACAATTAAAATCACACAGATACAACGTGTAGTTAACGCTAAAACAAATAATAGGATCTGTTTAAGCAAGATGATACCAGGTATCTAGGATTATATTTTATCAAAATCTTTTTTGTAAACACAATCCTTTAGGTCGTGCACGGTTGCAAATGCGTAGTGCAGGCTTCGTACAGTGAGGAATATAGTATAAACAAAAAAATAATCCATACTAAAAATAAATCGTTTACATTACCTGTCTATCAGTGATCCTACTGTCGTCTACGACACCGACTACGAGATTAAAATCTCATCATCATGCTCCTTCAAATGTCATATTACTCAAGTTTATGTCGTCGGTGAACACAAAAACACGAACATTAAACACAAACCACTGAAGGACATTGCACGAATATATATAACTGACCAATACAGGACACTACGACGCGGCACCGGTAGATGCGTGGTCACGTCTTCATAACTAAGTTCTGATTAAAAACAAATAAGCACATGAATATACCAAACAAATATGTAAGCTTATTAGAGCAACAGAATTAATCTTCAGGTGCAATCAGTTTTTAAAGAGTTAATAGTTGTAAAAGTTCCTTAAAAATTTGTTTTATACAATAGTATTTACCTATGTAGAAAGATTAGTTTCGTTTACACATGTTCATCGTGAGGTTTTGAAGAAGATACGCATTGCTTTTACTGTCCAGCGCTGTAAGACAACCTCTAAAGCTGCAAAATATGTATTTACTCAATCAAACTTAAATTAAAGCACTTAGTTAATAACTATAAAGCATTTTCTATATCCGTAACATTTTATGATTTTTAAGCATTTTGTTTGGAGACAAACATTGCAATGGAAATATTTTTTTGCTGATACTTGCCTTAAAACAAGTAATATTTGTATACCTATTATATAAGTCTGAATTCTTAGATAATAACCTAGAAGGTGTAGCTTACGGATGTATTAAAAAGCTATCGTAGAAGCAAACATACATTTACAGTAATTTAAGTAACTCGGATGCTTTTGGAAACTAGAATTTCGTAAAATGAAGCTTGTATGCTCTGATGATCCAATGTAATGTAGTTTACCAACTTATGCGATATAGAGTTTCCAAACTTCACTTAATCTGATTTAAATGGATTCCCTGAGGACTTTTATGAACAACGACTCAGAGTAGCATACTCTCTAAGTTTCTGTAAAATAAAGTATTTGCTGTTTTTAGAAGAATTACAAAAACTGTTGATGTTGTTTGCTTTGTCGTATTTTGGTGGGTATGCGAGTTTCATAACAAAATACAAGTTGTATCGTACTATACGTACCAACTATACGTAAAAAATTTATATGCATCGTATGAGTAAGAGACAGTAGAATTAAGGAACATGAAAAGTAACTAGTTAACAATAATGAACATATTAATTATTGAATTTATAAATAATCAAACAAGAACAAACAAAGCTATCAGTAAAAGTTGGTCTTCATTATTACTATTCCAAATTATCATTATTAATATTTTGAAATTGTATTATAGATACCTTACAAAATGGCAATCCATAGGTAATTTTGTACTAACCAAATATTTCATCAGCTACAATTTGTACAGACATTAAATTCGTAATGCCATCAACATTTTAAAAATATAAATTTTTAAAATATCATATCAGATTTTCAAAATCATGAATATTACTTATTCAATCCTGATAAAATATACTTTTCTCCCTTAAATTAAAATAAAATGCCAAACAATATTTTCATACAGCTAATGATCAGATAATACGAAGCAAGCAATACATCTAGAATAGAATTAAAAGCATTGAAGGAATAATCCTATATAATCCCTAAGCAAGATGAGATATTAAGAGGATTTAAAGACAATATATTTATCTTTTTTAAAGTTATGATTATCAGAATTAACCGGCATTACATTATATTGCTGACATATCTCTAAGAATATTGATCAAAACCTATCGAAACATCAAAACTTATCATTTATTTTTCATTTTAAAATAGAAAAGTATTCAAATCATCGATGGATAAATGGATAATTTTCACATCACGTGAAACCAAATGGTTTTCAATTAAACCCATTTAAATGTTGAGGAAATTAAAAATACTAGCTAAATATCTAGTAAAAAACCTGTTACTTAATTACCTGTTAACTTAACGTGTTAACTTAATAACCTGTTAACTTAACGTTGCCCTTAAATTTATTTTTCTGTGTTATCACGCATTCATATTTTAACATATGTAAATTTTGGTGGCAAAATTACTTGAAGATTTTTTTTTTACATTGAAATAATGAAGGCTAAATACAATCTTAACTCGATATAGTCCTATTTTACTCGAATAAGGTAAGTATATAGATCATAAATTATAAGGTAAATAAATAAAAAGGAAAATAAATAATAGGGAGAATTCCTTTTTCGATTTTACATAGCCTTCTTATGACGAAAAATTTAAGTTTATATTCAATAATCCTTGGTGACTTAAGATATCTCAACTACCCTGAACTTTATCTAGTAAAAAACCTTTTACTTAACGTTGCCCTTAAATTTATTTTTCTGTGTTATCACGCATTCACATTTTAACATACGTTAATTTTTGGTGGCAAAATTACTTGAAGATTATTTTTTTACATTGAAATAATGAAGGCTAAATGCAATCATAACTAGATATAATCCTATTTTACTCGAATAAGGTAAGTATATAGATAATAAATTATAAGGTGATTACTATTATTAAATTATCGCTAGACAAATCCACTACCAAGTTCCATTATAATCCATTACAGAGAATCAAACTAAAATTGTTGTTTTAAATTTGTTTAGTATTATTTGTACACCAAATACTATCTGCTGGTTGATTTATTTTAAGACAAAACTAGTTTAGGTATGTACTGACACATTGACATTATAATTAACTTTTACACAGTAAAACCGTAAAGGTCTTACGCTTATGTATGCTAAATTAATGTAATTGATTAGATTATATGTTTCTCAAGCTTTTTTCCCCAAAATAAGCTATTTTCAGGGTTATTTACTTATTTAATTATATGAGAGACCCGTTTATAAATTAGGCTACTTATAAAAAAGCCAAATTCATTCACAAGATTAAACCGACTGACAAATTAGTTGTCTGATAAATATAAAAGATCAGCTGTCCATAGCGTTGTCAACTCATTATTTATTTCAAAGGTTAAGCACCAATTGACAGATATTCAATCCAGCCCTCAGCTGACGTGCCAGACAGCGGAAGTAGTGATATGGGCCTTCGTGAGTCACGTGAAACTGTAGAAGACAAACATTAGAAATTGTTATAAAAATAGGTTCACGTTATTGTATTTTTAAAATAAGCTTTTTATAAATATGTAAACCTTAATTGTGTGTCATATTCTACAAAGGTGATGCACTCTATGAAAAACTATAGGGCAACTTCAATTATAATTATCACCAAAATGATTGATGTTACCTATGTACAGAGGTCGCTGGAACCTAGGTGTAATAAGTACGTTGAGGAATAATAAATAAATAACTTCTTGATCAGCATTGTACGTGTTATTAAATTTACGGAAAGTAAATAAAAGAAACGTCTTATAACACTTTAAAAAATTTATTTTCGCTTATACTGTTACTCACAAGACGGTAAATATACAAAATACCCCCGCCGCAGCAAACCTGCCGACTAAGCGAATTTCCATTTGTCTGAATTGATTTTCAGTTAAATATATTTTAATAACATTAGGTTTAACGAGTACCTAGGTTTGCTGCTATAAGGAAACTAATAAAGTGTGTTTTTGAGTAAAATATTGATAGCTTAGTACAAAATAAATAAATTTGCCAAGTTTAATCAAAATATATTCATAAACAAGCAAACTACAACATTTGACAATATTCTCCATAAGAATAACATGGGAATTCTAAATTTACATTTTTCTTTTAATTTTCTCCGTTACTAATAATCGAACAAAAATACTTTTATATACTAAATTATTTGTTTTTTTAAGTTCTTTAAAAAGGTCTAAAGAGAAATCGGGAAATTTTGTGTTTTGAGGGTCAAAAGTGAGAAAAACCAATTTTTACCCCATAAAACCCCCCGTAAAGCCCCGTTCCCATGGTCCGATCGTGCTGGTTCGCGAACTCATTCAAGTTTATCCCGCTTTACACCTTTAAACCAAATTTCATCAAAATCGGACAAAAATTACTCAAGTTATCGCGTTCACGGACGTATATATATATAAGTCTATATATTTATATATACATATATAATAATTTGAACAAATAGTCTTTTTGGCCTCTGGGGACATCAAAATGAAAAAGTAAATCGGTCCTGGGTCTAGGTCTTACCGTGCCACCTACGGTAATAGCTACTTCCCTATAGGGAAATTCGCTAAAAGATGGTAAGTGGTGATTGATTCCGATTGGACACTCCAATCATCATCAGACCCAATAGGCGAATGTTAAAAAATATATTCACCTATTGGGTCTGATGATGATTGGAGTGTCCAATCGAAATCGATCACCACTTACCATCTTTTTTGTATATTTACCGTCTTGTGAGTAACAGTATAAGCGAAAATAAATGTTTTAAAGTGTTATAAGAATAATAAATAGTCCAAACATATTCATTCTGTGGTTCATTTGTGGTTAGATGTAGTACACAGTTATATTATGTTTATAACAATCAGTATCATCTTTAAAACGGAAAAATTGTTCAATGGAGGCATAATTTGTTACAACCATGAGGAAAACTGTTGTTTAGTTTATAAATAATAAATAATAATAGTTTATAAATGTTGTGTTAGTTATACAAATTGCATAATCACTATTAGTGGTTATACATGACCACTGATATTTAGTTATCATTACAAAAATGTCTCATTTAAGATTATAAGAGGTGGTTTTATATAAACGTATGGTAGTTTTAACAGAGAGAGCGTAGCTATATTCTACCCACATTCTAGTAACGTAACTCTACTCTAAGTGCATTCTCCTTTGAGAGTAGTGTGGTGTGTAATACCTTTCAGCATGCTGCATGCATTGTTCATATTACGGTCTACAACTGTTCATCTTAGTATTACACAAATATAATAAAGACATTGGTGACTATTCAGTTGGAATATTTGTTTTCAACAAACAGTAAATAATTAAAAGTGTTTTGGCAAAATTATATCCTCCCTTTTAAGTTTAAATGTGAGATGTTTTCTTATTAAATAAACTGTACTCAACATGTAAATAATCACTAAAATACTATTTGAATAGTGCTTATAAGATAAAACCATGTTAAATTACCTCGACTGCATGTCCCTGTACCCTATTGATTTGTGGTAACTGTATTAGTAAGACAGTAAGCGACTGGTCTTGGATTAGCGATGTCTACCCCAATAGCCCAATACGACTCATGGAGCTAGTGTGTTCAGTAAAAGGCATTTCAGTTTTATAAAATTTAATGGAATTAATATTTTCAATTGGTAAAATCCGAAAATATATAATTTTATATTCAAGCAAAGAAAGCTAGTCCTGTATGAATAAAATATGAAGCAGCGATAATAAAACATTGAATGTATCAAATGTCAGTATCATGAGAAGATAAAGGTCAATCGTGCGTGTAAAGTCAAGTGTATATTAAATGTTAACTGTCAGTTATATCCCGGTTGTTAAGGTTTTCCGTAGACAAAACGATTGATATTATTACTAATGGTTTTCGACTCAAAACTATTCATTTACTATGCCTAAAGCTACTTACAAATGCACATTTTATACAAAATATTTAGTCCAATTATTTTGCATATGAAAAGAGAATTTTTATAGACACTTTTATAAATCAATGAGTTACTCCATGATACATATTTGAACCGCACGCTTTTAAAAAAAATACTTAAAACAGTTATTATCGTGTTAACAAAATTTTACTCGTTATTGAAAATACACTGAGGTAAGTTAGGATAACAGAAAACTAGGGAGTTCGTGCTACATAAGAAAAGTTGTTGTTAGTGAAAGTCCCCAGGGAATCCATTTAAATCAGATGAAGTGAAGTTTGGAAACTCCATATCGCATAAGTTGGTAAACTACGTTACGTTGGAGCATCAATGCGTGTAAGCTTCATAAAACCGGATTTCCACTTTAAAATAATACCAAAAATAGTTCATATAGCTGGGCTGTAGCACTTTTGTTGTATTTATGCTCTTAAGATTGTGTGTTATATATGCAAGGGGGTTTTAACCAGTTTTAAAGTACACGAAACGTAAATAATATGCAACAACACCAATTTTACTTTAAGACTAAGTATGTTTATTTAAAGACATTACTTACCTGAATACCATACTCTACAAACGATATTTAATAAATTTAACCATCATTGAAATGTAATACAACATAAAATAGACACCTACATTAGAGTTACTATTTACAAGATTAATGTTTATTTTTTACCATCATTTTATTGTTGAAAGTCAATAGTCATAAGCTAAGAAGTAAATTGTGTTAAGGTTTTGAAACAATGTTTATAGGAAAGGCTTTGCACATTCATAGGATAGCATTATGTTTATTATTATTGTAACCGTGACACCTGAAGTATAACATTGTCCTCGAGTGCTTGTAGTCAATGCTGCACATGAGATCCAGGTGCTTCATACCATATAATCAGCTGAATTGGTCTGATTTTGCTGCATTAGTATCAAATGGTGTTCGTTATGTATCTAACTGCTTCAATCCCTTTTGTAAACGTGTATTTTCATAACATTGTTAGTTACATATTACACAGTGAGAAGAATATTTAAATTTACATAGGTATAAAAAAAAGACAAAGTAAGACTATATTTTCTAAGTCCCAATGGTCTTAAAGTGCATTCCCTTGTAAAACTATTTGACTAAAATTTGATATTAAAATATATGTGTAAAGATTATTCTAGAGTGATTGAGAAAGTATTTTGATAATTCACTCAATACAAGGAATGCATATATTAAATATTATTGAAAACAATGTTAACAATAAAATTCTTCTTGAAGAATGCATTTTATATTAGGCCTTCTTGGGGTGTTAGTTATGAGTTATACTAACTGCAACTGTGTTGTTAGTTAAACGAGTTGAATTGATTAAGTTTTGATATACTGTGTAATAATTTACTCAAAAACCTACGTTTGCTGTTATAAAACACATTTAACAAATGGAATATCAGTAATTTTGTATTTTGAAAATTAAAATTCTAAATTATAGTGTCGATACCTATGATTTATCATTTTTATATCTGATGTTTTATTTGATATAGATTGATTTAAAATGTTTCACAGTATTTAATAATTTAAATTACCTTAACATTGGTGACTTTCAACATGAAAACAAATAAATAAATCTTTTATTGTTATTTATAGTATAATTACCAAAAATGATTTATAAGAAAACGTGTCTCGTGATTGAAAGTGTTTAAATAACCAGACACTGTCCCAGGTGGTGTTGGAGACAGGTAATCAATGTGATGTCACTGATTACCTGAAGATAATCACGGTGGTTGGTTGCCGTAATTCCGACAAACATTTTACTGCTTTCACTTTGTACATATTTCGCAGGTATTATTTTGGTTACAAAAGACAATGTCATGTTAAGTATTGAAATATCATTTATGTTAATTGTCCTTAGCTTGGTGAAAATGTAAAGAAAAAAATTCTTGTTACATAAATTTTAAACTAATTGAAATTGCAGGATGTTTCTATACGACCATTGTAATAATTTAAGGCTAAGTATCTTGAAAAACTTTGCTAATCCTAAAAATATATACGGATGCATACTTGTACATGTTTTAATATTCGAAAAAAAACCTCTTACAATCATCCAAAATCCTTCAACATTCCCGTACTTTCAACCCACAGTTACTTTAAAAAGTGTGGAGGTTATGATAAGACTCAGATTTAAAGACTTGTTATGTAATGTTAAAGGTTGAAGCTAAGACAATAGATTAAGTTGAGGACCATCTCACCAAGGGTATATTGGGTTTATATATTCATTAAAATCAATGCAGTATCAAAGCAAACAGCTGATTGATTTATCACTTGACACAGAATATTGTCATTAGTTAGTAGACGATCTCAATAGATCGCATCATGTTTTTTGGCTTCAAATTTTTACGTTAGAAGGGAAGTCTATTCTGTGTATGATAAGTCAGTCTAATTATGGTGGATTCAATAAGCTAATATATATCTTGAATTAATAAATATAACTTATTAATTATCACCCTTTCTTAACAGTGAGTTTACACTTCAGCCACATGGCACCATGTATTTTAACCACTTATTTTCTCAATTTTAATATCCCTTTTTTCATTAGTTTACTTCTGTGTGTGAAACATCAAACACTAGGTAGAATTTAAAATGCCTAGATTGTACGAAATAAAACCCTTCTCAGGAACATACCAATAACTGTATTAACCTTACGATTGAAAGTGAACAAAGATGTATCATAATAGCTCTGAAACAGTAATGTCCAGCCACTTTGGCTATATTGACACTTATAAATGAGTTTTTACCATTCAGCTTAACACTACCAATACAAAGAGCTCCTCAATGTATGGTACAAGCTAGTGCTGCCATGATGGACATCGTCATAGGTAAATGTTGATTGGCATCTTGTACAGGACAGACGATCATGGGGTTAATTGGATCGGCATATCATGTATGAAATGAGGTAATATGTTTGGTATCCCTACCATTCTAACAGTATGATTGTATGGACTTGACCTATATCTTAAATTGAATGGTGTATATTAAAATCTTAAAGTGTGATTAATATAAATGATACATTAATATTATACATTAACACCAAGAAATCTCGTTGGAGTGTTTTGAATGGGACAAAAATATAGTGATGTTTTACCATAATCAGGGAAAGCTTTTTGTTTGTACCCATGTAAATAAATTATCAATTTTTATAAATAGTATATTCACGTATTTTTTTGGAATAAACTGACATCTTTCCACAAGCACGAAAATTCCATGTTTTGTTTTCATAACTTTATTTTAAAGATATAACTTAGCTTAACAATAATTGTAATAACGAAATATTTTAAAATAGTTTTGTAAGTTACTATTTACACAATAAGTGATAAGATAATGAAATGTTATATTTTTTAATCTGTTTTGTATTGTATAGTTCGTTGTGTGTTTTCTACGCCCATGGCATTTTTTAGCTTTAAAAGGTCTAAATATAGTAATTTTAAAGATTTTTTATTAGTAAATTGTGCTGTATGTTCATTGTTGGTGGGTGGAGATGTCTGGAATGTGGGTTTCTGGGTTAGGTTGTGGTATGGTTTTCCTGATTTAAAATCAATAAGGGGTTGAGATTCACAGCCATAGCCTTTGACAATAATGATATCGTTTTGTGACTCAAACCCTAACTTGTTCTAAACCCAAGACTGAGAAAATGGAACGACTTTTGAACCAAGGAAAGGATTATCTGATTCTGAAGAATACTTTCACCAAATAAATAATAAAAGTACTCTTACAGGTCAAACGCACAAAGAATTAAAATTCTTATAAAATGGATAACTTATATTTTGTGTTCTCAGAGGTCCATAATATGTTGAAGTAGGCCTATTTACATTATCTAAAAAACAACGAATAATAATGAAGGATATTCGTTGTGTTAAATGGAAGAAATACGATAAATATGTACTAGAAAAATAGTTTTCAATTAATATTAAAACTATGGAGACTGTTAAGCATTTACTTTCAAGCAAGGAGTTTCAGATTAATTTAACCCAACGTGCATGACAAGAGTGGTTATGTGTCAACACAACTCCTATGAATGTGCGCAAAATGGATTTGCTGTGATAATTGGAGCTAATTTGCACACATTTACGTGTGTTTGTAACATTTTGTAACATGTTTGAGCTTTTTCTTTGCAGCATTCAGAAGATCTAGCCAGTCTACGAGTCAACAACATAGTTAATGTTAAAGAATAGTAACGTAACACCCAACGAATATTTGGTGTTTCTTTTGTTTAATATTATTTGTAGTAACGCATACGTTTAACTAACTAAATAGAAATGAATTACCAATTGGTTTTCAATAAAATGAATTGCTGATTTGATTCGTTTCTGGTGTGTGGCTATTTGAGATTTGGTGTGAATATTGCATAATCAGGAAATACGTAACTGTTTTTGCATCATTTCCTCGTAGATATCTTGGAAAAACGAAGACGCAAAAGAGATAATCACTTCAGGGAAGTGTTTAGGAAAAAAATGTACATGATTAAAATAAAATAAATTATTATCTTCGTAGACAAAGATAAGTGATTAGTTGTCCATAAATATTTGGTGAAAGTCGTTTGCGACCATGGCATGCTGTGACCAACATGGAACTATCAAAGGCTACTGATTGTTCCTGGGGTTAAACTGATGACCTAATTACTGGACCAGCTAGCTATATACCAACGTATCTGGTTTAGGATTTTAGCTGGAGGAACGTGATTAAGTTAAATGAAGGTATGCCTATAATAATAAACGTTATGTCAAAGGAAAGTTTAATCGAATATTATAATTAGCTGGGTTATTGTTTGAAATACCTTTATTTTCTGAATGTTAAGTAGTCATGATTTAAAACTTGTGTAGTCATATTTCAATTACTGTATAAGTTGTACTGTATAACTACGGAGTTGGGTTCTGTAACTTGATTTCCCAGATTTTCTCGTCTAAGGGCCTTTCTTCATCACGTACGCATATTTATACAAGTATTTTATACTGTGCACAAAAACTTGTATAGTTTTGGTATATCATGTATTCAAATAGCATTTAAAATATGTTGTAGTTTTTCATTGGGTCCTGTCTTGTTTAAAACATTTTATTGTTTTGATCATTTTCGGACAAACGATTTTTCTGAAACTAACACTGGAATCCATACGAGATTTTTCCTGTATGCTTGTATATAACTGTAATTCATCGAATTACAATTAATTTATACACAATAATATTGTATTGACTTTTGTTTTATTATAACTACGGTACTGATTATATCTTGAATTTGTTTATATTATTTTTTTTACATTGCAAGGAGTTTACAAGGACCAAATTGACGTGGTGACTGTATTGTATGCTGCATTACGTTATTATATGATGCATACTTTACTTCCGAACGCTTAGAAAAAAAATAAACATATTTTCTACGGTTCGTTTTGGAATGGAAATATTATTCTAAAACAATCATCAGCGAAATTTCATAGATTTAAATATTTTATATCAATGTGTCAAACATATTTGTTGGTCAATTTGTGATAAAGATCAGGAACCTCACTCTGAGGATGTTTAGTATTCGGTTGCTGGTTTTCAGGGTTGAAGCCAGGGGAGTTTATATCTGAATATTTAAGATTTCCAAGGAACATTCAATGCACTAGTGCTGGGGTTTCTTGGTTGTTTTGCTGCGTTTTCTTCACCAATGACTCGTTAAGTTAAGAAACGTTTCAACCTCTTGAATTGTATTCATTTCACTTTTACTTTTTGTTAGCATTATTAACTGATATTTGAATGACAAAAGTCATCTGGGTCTAAAGCTATCCCAGTTTAGTGATAGAACCAGCGGACTTTTTCTAATTAACTCTAGCTTTTACACAACTAAACCGAAGGTAAACACCATAAACGATAGTCTGTCTGTTTCTGTTGAAGAACATTTGCAATAATAAATTAATTTCTGATAAGAACTATACGTACTGTAAATATTACATGAATATAGCAAATTAAATACGTCTTCCCACATTATTCGATTTATCTATACTTTTACTTTGTACATTGACATAAGTTTATTTAAAAAAATACCAATGGCAAATGTTTAACTCCAATATAAAATGTTAAGGAGGTGGAGCTGGTCTAGTAGTTAGAACATGGGACTTCGATCCCTGTGTTCCCGGGATCAAATCACACCAATCACCAATTTGTTTTATCTAAGTGACAATGCCGCAACCCCTAGGTCTAGCATGAAATAATGTGAAAAAAAATCCCAGGCTCGTTCCTAGCATCCTAGGAAAAGAATGATACGTATGTTACATACTTACCACCTTGTAATTATTTACAGTAAAAGTGTAAGAATATCAAGTAGTGTTGGTTAACTAATTATATATATTTTTCTTTCGTAATAATGTTAGAATACTGCAACATGATTGTCTACTGTTTTAAATTGATTTTTCTTATATTTCTTATCTTCAAAAACACGAGATGTTTACAACAGTAATAAATTACAATGGTTCTTTATACCAAAACACAAAGCAGTCATGGCTGTGTCATCTGTTGCTAAGACAGGAGGATATGTCATGTGTCTTACTTACTGTTGATAAGGACTTACGTTTCCCATGACTAAGTAAGAAAACATATCTCCATACACGCTTTTGTTTGTTTCTTTGAGAAAAAAGCTTTGTGTATGAGCTCAATTCTAATATTATGCTTCGTGCAGTTACCACTCGTTAACGTCATAATAAATTTGTATTAAATTTATAAATACCATGTTAAATTAAATGAACAAAGTCATTTTGCATTGAATAAACGACTGTAATTATACAGGTTTCATATTTAATTTAATGAACAGCTAGTATTGGATGAATTAAACTATTTCGTTATAAATACACGTACAAATTTGTGCTAGTTTGTGTTAGTACCGTACGGGAACTTCTAACGATGAATTTTATGCAACTCTTCTCTCCGCAATAAGTATGATTTAAAATGTATAATTAGTTACAGTACTATCTAAATTCATTTAATTGTATTGTCTTGACACTTATAATTATGAATAATTAGTTTTAAGATACCACAAAAATGGATAGCTTCTTTTTGGTAACGTCAACTAAATTTTTAAACCGTCATCAAAATGTATCAATGGTGAAAGTATATCTCTAAGGTTGATTAAATTGTCTAGTTTGTAAGTAAAAGCTGCGTATGCAACTTTGATTAGTATAATTGCAACAGTAAATGAATTTCTAACTTCTAAAGACACAGCTACCTTTCAAATATCTTGATATCAATATATGCTATAATTATTTTCAATTTATTTTAGGTACTCTAATTGTACAAATAAGTTTTATAGTTATTGATTATAACAATACCCTAGTTAATCTCTACAAACATAACAATCGATATTTAACATTTCACAGCCCTTTTCAAAGTATCATTTATCTAGGTGACTTACAATGTGACTTACACTTCGTTTTGATTTATATCCAAGTTATTCCAAAAAATTCCAGATTATATTATTCTTTAAAACATATATTTCCGTTTTCATTAAATTTGTCTTTTTGTTTGGTAAAACATAATAATTTAGCAAGTAGTGTGTTTTTTACGTTTTATCTTGGCTTACCTTTTTATCTTTTATATTGATTGATCTAGTTGATTTAGTATTGATTTTGAAGAACAAGAGACATAAAATATTACGGTTATTTTACGTACTCGGTGAAATGTAATCCAAACTTATCTGTATGTTTCCCATTTTACAATGGATTGTAGACAAACTCAAAAAAATTAAACAAAAGAAATTTTGATTATTTAAAAACACATACAAAGTTTGTAATAAACCCTTAAATGAAGGAATTGTGAAAGCAAAATCTAGGTTTACATTGTTTTGTAGAAATAAACCTTTATATCTCCGAGAGGTGGTAAGTGCTAGGCCTTCGGCCAAATGTAAGTGTTAAGCCCCAGGCAGTTTTAGACAATACCTCGTTTACTAAAATAACACTTTTCACAATAGCTACCTAGTAGAGTGTTTATACTTCTGTTAACAATTCCTTTACAGTGTTGTTTAGGATTTTATTCTGTGACCTAAACCGTTATACAAATATTTTATATTCTACAATATAATAGGTAATTAAAATACGTGCACTTTACCTACGAAGAAATTATTATACAAGTGTTAAAACTGGGAGCTTTCACAACATTTGAATTTGAACAGTCATCAAACTCGTTTTGATAAAAAAAGAACCATAACACAAACTATAACCGATGCTTGAGACTGTAATCATGATTGTGTTGAACTACATATATTGTCAACATATGTGAAGAGGTATTCATATAGTATTTTCAATTCACAGATACAAATATTTACTATAGTAAGTAAGCTATGTAGTTACATACTGTCAAGGTTTCGTTTAAAACAAAAGAATGAGTATGTT
Source organism: Macrosteles quadrilineatus (assembly GCF_028750875.1). Lineage (NCBI taxonomy): Eukaryota > Metazoa > Arthropoda > Insecta > Hemiptera > Cicadellidae > Macrosteles > Macrosteles quadrilineatus. The sequence continues at coordinate 4,943,737 of NW_026542602.1, forward strand.
TGGCTAAGATATTTCTGCTTAATTTGTTAAAAAAAATTTCGAAAAACATTTAAATAAATAAATTATTTATTTTTATTGGCTAAGTTATTCATTTGGTTTTATTTTATAACAAGTGACTTTAATTATTGATTTTATATCACTTCCAAGTGACCTATAGCTAATTTACGTTATTTCGAAAAGTTATGATTTGACAGCGTGATATTCATGTACAGTTAATTACAGGGCTGAATATAGCGTGCCACCGACCCGTGGCTTATAATTTACAACTTTGGACTTTTATCTGCTTCAATCTCACAATGATAGAGGGGTGACCACGGAAAGATCGATATTTTAGTCAAAATAAGTATACAAAGATGTTTTTAACACATTACTAGGCAAATGAATGATAAACCAACAATGACAAAATTAATTTATTATTCATAACGGATAAACCATCCAATTACGCAGTGAAGCTAAAGAAAGATACAGAGGCTTTGCAGAAGCATTTACACATCATCTAAAGTGAGGCCGATTATTTTGCTTAATATGTTATCCGACATCTTAAAAGTAACAAATTGTATAATTATGTGTATTATACATAAAGTAATGTGCTTTTTAAAGTAACTTATCAACATAGTAACGGACAAAAATTCCTATACCTTTAATAATTAAAGGCATTTTTCCACACTAAGGTATTTGTTAAAATATCTATAGGCTAAAAGGATTACTTTATTGGAAGAAACATTTTTTTACTGTTTTACACCTCAACTATCATTTGTTGAATATGATTTCCTTCTATTTATTTTAATCAATTTTTGACACAGTTTAGTTTCAATAATTTAGTAGTTACAGGTGTCATAGCATGTATAATGTAGCGTTGAAGGAATGATTATATACCTTATTTTAGGCTTATTATATTTTTACGCTTAATGTTTTCACTTTATCAATAACATTACATTTAATAAAATTTGACAAGTAATAGCTACATTTAGGCCTATGTATGCATTTTAAAAGTTCATAATGCCCAAAGAAATGTTAATTTGTTATATAGGTAATGCTGGCAGTTTTACCAGACGTATAATAAACAATTAGAAAACACAGAAGTACTGAAATTATTTGTGTTTAATATAGATTTTGGATATAAAGTATTTTTATTTAGACTATTTATTCAATAATTTTCCCCATTCATTGATTATTTAAATATTTAATGATTATTACAATTTTTAATTTTCATGCCATAAATATTCAATGATTGAATTTATACTTTTTTCAATGCAGTTAGTTGCAGCCTACTTGGTTTTTAATATTAGATATTTTGTCCCTTAATAATAGTAGGATTGTAATACTTACTGACAGTATATTTAATGGACTTTGGAGATTAATTTGGGGACATTAAATGAACATATTGAATCCGGACTTCTTAAATATTTTATAAAGCTTTGTATGGACTTAAATGCATTATGTTTTAAAATGTTACTGTACCTCCTACTAAATAATGTTTTGTAAAGTATAGCAATAGTGGGCTGCTTAGTACTTTCAATGAAATTCGTCATTGTATTAAAAAAACCTATTTATATACAAGATCATTGACTCATTAAACCACTTACAAATCTACTCTAACTAAGCTAAGAGCAAGTACATATTTATATATTTTACAGTTATTATTTACAGCTTTATTAAGTCTTTAAGATTCGCCATTGTAAAATGTTAACCAGTTAAATAGATCAATAGCTTTTGCATATTTTAGCTGAAACCAATCATTACTTTTAGTACAAAGGGAACCAATTTACATAAGCTACGTAACAAGTTCTAATCACGTGACCAGTAGAAAGAATGACGTCACCATGAGCAGAAATGTCACACTCGACCTTGTAGTGCTGGAGACTCCTTTCACTAAAACATAAAGTGTCATTAAGAATAATACTATATGGGTAAACAAATAGTTCATTAAAGCTGTATGGAGTTACATAATAAATTATGTTTTATGTAAATTATGATGTGTTTTAAAGCAAAGATACAGGAATAGTATAATTTAATACTACTACTATTGAGGTAAATACTAATACCTATTATAAAGTAATATATTAAAGTACAATATATTAATTAATTTAAGTACAATATATAATTAAAGTACAATATATTAATTTTAGAAATTGTAAGCGCTAATAAATGGTTGTCAATATCATTGAAAGTTTTAGAGTTTACGACCCTACACACAATATAGTTTCTTATGGTTTTATATTCGACTCTAAGAATTATTTTTAGGAGTCCTTGGACCCTAGATGTTTTAACTCGTAAAACCTTTAAGAAACTACAAAGAAAATTTTTAAACCCAGAGTGCCCTAGCTGTTTAAATCATAATGACTTTGGTATTGAAAAATATGTTGAGACGATAAATAACTCTTCAGCAGATGTTTGAAGTTATCAAAACTAATATTGTTCTTTAGGTTGGCAAATCCAAGATAAGTTTAGCCCCCATGGACTCCCATAAACTACAAAGAAAATGTTTAATCACATACTGCCCTAGATATTCAAATTGCAATCACTTTGGTGGTACTACAAAATATTTTGGGGTGATAAAGAGCTCTTAGAAGCTGTTTTAACTTATTCCAAGAAAGCCGCTAGCCTACAAGGACTCTATACTAGACTGCCAAATAACTTGTAGCAACTGATTTCATTTGAAATAGTTTGTAATTTACGCAACCTTATTGATTGGGTTATTTAAATACTATATACAACATGACACACAGTGTAACACATTTTAACTATCGTGAGGCAAACTTTTTTTTAGTTTTGAATAGTAACAAATAAAAAGCATAAGGCAAAAACGTTAAAATTGTTAGTGTTCAAGCAAATGAATTATGAAGACCAATTAATATTAGTTCAAAAGACCAACTTAACTCAAAACCTACCGAAAAACAGAGCCTCCCTGTTGTAGTCCAGAGCTGGCGGAGGCCCGGAGGCGGATAGACGCTGATGTTGTAGCACGGGGGCGGGTGCCGGGACCGTGGGGGTGGCGGTGGAGGTGGAGATGGTCGCTACACACCTGACCTGGAGGCGGCCCTTGTGGAAGTGTTCAGGTCCCACCTGGAACCTCAGACCTGCGGTGGAAGTCATCAGCCCGTGCTGCTGCACTACCGCCTCGTAGTCTGGCCCCACCTGAAGACATAGGATGACAAGCTTAACACGTAATAGAAGGACAGAATAATTGGGTCGTGTTTAAGTTTAAATTTCAGACTCAAATAGGTTCAATCTTTTATAGTCGGCTAACTCTATCAAGAATTATTTCTTTGCTAAAGAGTGTATTGTGGTAAATGGGAGAATTTAATTTGGAAACTTAACCGTTCGGATCTACTAATTACAATGTTAAAATCAATGGATCATGTTTTGATGAAAGGTTTCTTGGGCTTTTATTATATTTTATCCCAAACGTGCGGTTAAGGGGGTTGACACAACTTTATAACGCTGCTGTTATGTAATATCAGAACACTTTATCAGTACTTTATTTCTGAAATATATGACAAATATCCAAGTGTAAAGCCAATTTCTCAATTTACATAGTATTTTTATAATATATTTTAAAACTTGTGATTGTGATTCTGCATTATTATCTAAGTCTAAAAAATTACGAAGTTTTTTTATTAGCTAAAGAATTTTAGTAAAACATAATGTTATTATTAAATATACTGAAAATGTACAACATTTGGTCTTCAAATCGATTGTACAACATTAAATATTTGGCCTATGCTTGATTTATACCGTAAGTCCTTTACGGTAAATGCATGGACAAGATGTTTTATATACAAGATACTAAAGCTAAATCTCCAACACAAATCCCCAACGTGGTGTCCTATATTTATTCTACAAACTATCTCCAGGCTTAGCAAACTTTAACGAATAATTTGTTAACTAAGTCCTCTGAACATTTTAAGGAAATAATGACCCATCTTTTTAGTGTGGAAGATATAATTTCTTATACAAATCCAACTCAACTTTTGTCCGTAACCAAAGTTGTTATGAGGCATATACTAAGCGTACTATTTTCCTTATTAGGATTCAGCAACCGTTCAAAGTGTTTGGTGTACATATAGATTTTTCTGTTTATATTTAATAACATTGTAACTGTTTAAAAAAATATCATAGTTTCGGATATTAAATAATAGCTCTTAAGTAAAAAAGAAATTACAAAATTTTAATAAAATAAACCCATTTAGTTTGACAAAACGTGTGCGAGTTAAAGTTAACCAGCACAAACCTGAGACTCTTTTTTCTTCCTCATAATATATGAGAATAATTATAGTAATTTTTAAACAGGTAATTGTTTTACATTTTTATAAGAAAATAAAGTTGTTTTTTCATACCTTGGAAATAATGATTACTGGTGGGTATACTAAGAGTGTGGTGAGTAAAAAAGCGCAGAAATAATGTTATTTTGAAACAAAAACACTTGTTTAAAACGAAAACCAAATAGTTGAACTAACCACTCACCAGCTCGTCGTTGACATACCAGCGCAGTCTAGCAGGAGGAAACGACTTGGCAGAAGTACAGTTAAGGTTGATCTCGTCTCCGATTTGGTAGTTGCGCTCTTCTCCTGTGATCTCAGGGCCGTCCTGGGGCAGAGCTGTGGGAAATACATTAAATACAATAGTAAATATATGAAATAGATACAGCATAGGAACAAAACAAGTCAATGTTATTGTATTAACAAATTTTTAAAATTAGTAGTTTTGAAAGAGTTTAGAAGTTTCTGAAGTGATTACAAAGTTAGGAAAATGTACTTGTCAACCCTTTTTTGACTAGACATTGTGTACAGAACATTGTTTAAATTGTAGAACTAAGTAACAATGGCCAATCAAAAATAAGAAAAATTATCTCTACAACATTATACTTAAGTTCAATCTACATTTCGGAATATACTACCTTTAATGTAGATAAATTTACCATGGGAAGGCTGTAAATTATCCCAGAATCTAATTGACAAAATGAGAAATATTATTTGAGATTATTGACAAAACTAAAACCTAAGAACGCGTAGAAATATGGAACCTGTTTTCTGTTGTTGGAAATGTAAATGTCCATCAAGTGGTTCAATGATAATTGGCCAAAAAAAGATTTTTTTTTTATAAAGATGTGTGGGTGTGTATATAAAACTACGAGGAACTTCTAAAATATCTATAAATAATGCTAATAAGGATCAAAAACGTTTGAGAAAACCGCAAGCCGCACATCCATCAACCACATACTTTAACACATACGAAAAATATAATTCAATATTTCATTCTAGTTAATTGTACACAAAAATCAATAAACATAGTATTTTCTATAAATCCTCACCTAAAGGCACAAACTTCAATTGAAGGCCTGCATTTGATCATAATTAAAATACTGAAGATGAATCAGCTGTTAGATTTGTTTTTATTTATAGATTCATTGATTACTTTTCCCCGACTTAATCTTTCGATTCTCATAATAGATGTTTTAAATAATATATAATAGAAGTTATTAGTTTTGATCCTTAATGCTTAATGCAAATACACGAGAAATTTGTATAAAAATAAGCAATTAATATGATTGAGATTCACCTGTATAATTTTCACGTTAAATGTGTGTAATTTTGCTTAAAATACATTTATAGACCCAAGTTATTCTCTTATGTATCCTTGCCAGGTATCAAAGCACGCGCACATCAACTATCCTATGTTATCCTAAACCTCTAGCTTTTGCTGGACAAACATAATCACGTGTCGTCATGTTGAGGCAAAGTGTTTAGGGGAAGTGTTTCATCAGCCTAACACATGTTCAATGTCATGTTCCTCATGTCAGTTTGCATATCATGCATACATGCATGCACAGTTGAGCGTGTTCTCAGTAGGTAATTAAATCTGTTTGCATGTTTTACTTATTCCAACACTAACTTAAAACGGCAAGATTGTGTTCGATACTGAACGAACAGCCATTGTATAGACATTTCTTGTAAAAGTGATTTAATATCCACCCCAGCAAAGTACATATTTAACAAAAACTCAAAGGGAAAATAATAATTAATGGATAAATAATCTTCCTCCATGGAGCATATTTGGAGGAAATTAATTCCAGTAAAGGGTCAAAGTTGTTTTGCTCATTTTATTCAAATTTGTTGTTGTAATTTAATGATTTAGAGAATAAATTAGGTAGTAATAGTTAACATTATGTTAATACACTTAAAATATAGTTCCAAGCCGAAAACAACTAAGATTCGCCAACTAAGCCTCTAGGTAATGCTATTTGAAAAGAGTTAAGCTAATGATAATATGAAAGATCAAAAGTTTCATCGGTAGCAATAATAAGGCATATGCATAATTGCTCCTATAATTTACTATTTGATGGTCCTGGCAGTTAGTCAAATAGATATTGTATGCGGCTAAATTCTAATAAAATTTTGTTGTTTTTTTTTAGTTAAACAAATACAAAACAAATCCCACTTACCTACTACATTCATCCTGGACTCGCCATGCACTGAGGAGAATGCTGGGGCTTCTGCAGACACTTCACATCTGTACATACCACTGGACCTCAGGGGCACGTTCCTTATAACTACCTTCTGGGCATCCGACTTGTGGTGCTGTAATAAAAAAGTTCTTAAATATATGCACAAAATTGAAATACAACATTATGCATAACATGTTAAGGCTTGTAATGTAGAATAAAAGATTACTATAAACAATTTCTTATTTTATGCGGAAGTAATTCCTTGAATTCGTAGAAGAGATGAATTTATGTTTGAAGTTCACTTTTATATTGGTAGGTTTCATTTTAATATGCAACTAAAAAAAAATTGATCTTAAAATAACACAGAAAAAAATAAAACTAGATTTTAATTACATTTGCCCTCTCTAACAGCAAGACAGTTATTTAACATACGATATATATTTTATTTTATGGCCACCCGTTGAACCTAATTTTCAAAGCTCAAAAAAACCATTCGAGAAAGATAAAAACCCGTAATCAGACAAATTGGACTGACAAAAAAAAACCAAAACTACGACTTAATTCTTGTGAAAGCCTCAAATACTTGTAAAATTTATTAGTATCATAAAACGTAATGTGTTAAACTGTTTGTGTTATTCCAGATTCATAAATTTGAATTATATCCCCAAGACCCCCCCCCCTAGAGATTCCACACAAGATGGCAAAATGTACATAGAGATCAGTCAGAAAAGGTTATTTTGTTAAATGTTAGTATACTCTTAACAGGATCTCCTCAACTCGTCATTATTGTAAAACCATTTTTGTTGTTAGTTTCTAATTTGTTAAAAATACCAAATAAATATATTTTCCTACAATGCATTGTACGAGTTTAAAACTTCCCTGCCACAGTATCTATTACTTACATCGACATTTATTCCGTCTATATAGTACGTGTGTTGGGGAGGATTGCCTCTCGGAACGTATCTGTAGAACTCATCATGGTCCTTGTACCAGGACACAGAGTATAGTCTGTCTCCTTGAAGATCAAACTCACAGAGCAACTCCACAGGGTCTCCTCTCAGAGTGTACTGTGGCACTGACACTCGCACCATCTTGAGACTTATACCTCCTGTAACATTGAACGTATCTGTAGAACTCATCATGGCCCTTGTCCCAGGACACAGAGTATAGTCTGTCTCCTTGAAGATCAAACTCACAGAGCAACTCCACAGGGTCTCCTCTCAGAGTGTACTGTGGCACTGACACTCGCACCATCTTGAGACTTATACCTCCTGTAACATTGAACGTATCTGTAGAACTCATCATGGTCCTTGTACCAGGACACAGAGTATAGTCTGTCTCCTTGAAGATCAAACTCACAGAGCAACTCCACAGGGTCTCCTCTCAGAGTGTACTGTGGCACTGACACTCGCACCATCTTGAGACTTATACCTCCTGTAACATTGAACGTATCTGTAGAACTCATCATGGTCCTTGTACCAAGACACAGAGTATAGTCTGTCTCCTTGAAGATCAAACTCACAGAGCAACTCCACAGGGTCTCCTCTCAGAGTGTACTGCGGCACTGATACTCGTACCATCTTGAGACTTATACCTCCTGTAACATTGAACGTATCTGTAGAACTCATCATGGTCCTTGTACCAGGACACAGAGTATAGTCTGTCTCCTTGAAGATCAAACTCACAGAGCAACTCCACAGGGTCTCCTCTCAGAGTGTACTGTGGCACTGACACTCGCACCATCTTGAGACTTATACCTCCTGTAACATTGAACGTATCTGTAGAACTCATCATGGTCCTTGTACCAGGACACAGAGTATAGTCTGTCTCCTTGAAGATCAAACTCACAGAGCAACTCCACAGGGTCTCCTCTCAGAGTGTACTGCGGGACCGACACTCGCACCATCTTGAGACTTATACCTCCTGTAACATTGAACGTATCTGTAGAACTCATCATGGTCCTTGTACCAGGACACAGAGTATAGTCTGTCTCCTTGAAGATCAAACTCACAGAGCAACTCCACAGGGTCTCCTCTCAGAGTGTACTGTGGCACTGACACTCGCACCATCTTGAGACTTATACCTCCTGTAACATTGAACGTATCTGTAGAACTCATCATGGTCCTTGTACCAGGACACAGAGTATAGTCTGTCTCCTTGAAGATCAAACTCACAGAGCAACTCCACAGGGTCTCCTCTCAGAGTGTACTGTGGCACCGACACTCGTAATATCTTGAGACTTAAACCTCCTGTAACATTGAACGTATCTGTAGAACTCATCATGGTCCTTGTACCAGGACACAGAGTATAGTCTGTCTCCTTGAAGATCACTTAAACCTCCTGTAACATTGAACGTATCTGTAGAACTCATCATGGTCCTTGTACCAGGACACAGAGTATAGTCTGTCTCCTTGAAGATCAAACTCACAGAGCAACTCCACAGGGTCTCCTCTCAGAGTGTACTGTGGCACCGACACTCGGACCATCTTGAGACTTATACCTCCTGTAACATTGAACGTATCTGTAGAACTCATCATGGTCCTTGTACCAGGACACAGAGTATAGTCTGTCTCCTTGAAGATCAAACTCACAGAGCAACTCCACAGGGTCTCCTCTCAGAGTGTACTGTGGCACTGACACTCGTACCATCTTGAGACTTATACCTCCTGTAACATTGAACGTATCTGTAGAACTCATCATGGTCCTTGTCCCAGGACACAGAGTATAGTCTGTCTCCTTGAAGATCAAACTCACAGAGCAACTCCACAGGGTCTCCTCTCAGAGTGTACTGTGGCACCGACACTCGTACCATCTTGAGACTTATACCTCCTGTAACATTGAACGTATCTGTAGAACTCATCATGGTCCTTGTACCAGGACACAGAGTATAGTCTGTCTCCTTGAAGATCAAACTCACAGAGCAACTCCACAGGGTCTCCTCTCAGAGTGTACTGCGTCACTGACACTCGTACCATCTTGAGACTTATACCTCCTGTAACATTGAACGTATCTGTATAACTCATCATGGTCCTTGTACCAGGACACAGAGTATAGTCTGTCTCCTTGAAGATCAAACTCACAGAGCAACTCCACAGGGTCTCCTCTCAGAGTGTACTGTGGCACTGACACTCGCACCATCTTGAGACTTATACCTCCTGTAACATTGAACGTATCTGTAGAACTCATCATGGTCCTTGTACCAGGACACAGAGTATAGTCTGTCTCCTTGAAGATCAAACTCACAGAGCAACTCCACAGGGTCTCCTCTCAGACTGTACTGCGGCACTGACACTCGCACCATCTTGAGACTTATACCTCCTGTAACATTGAACGTATCTGTAGAACTCATCATGGTCCTTGTACCAGGACACAGAGTATAGTCTGTCTCCTTGAAGATCAAACTCACAGAGCAACTCCACAGGGTCTCCTCTCAGACTGTACTGCGGCACTGACACTCGCACCATCTTGAGACTTATACCTCCTGTAACATTGAACGTATCTGTAGAACTTATCATGGTCCTTGTACCAGGACACAGAGTATAGTCTGTCTCCTTGAAGATCAAACTCACAGAGCAACTCCACAGGGTCTCCTCTCAGACTGTACTGCGGCACTGACACTCGCACCATCTTGAGACTTATACCTCCTGTAACATTGAACGTATCTGTAGAACTTATCATGGTCCTTGTACCAGGACACAGAGTATAGTCTGTCTCCTTGAAGATCAAACTCACAGAGCAACTCCACAGGGTCTCCTCTCAGAGTGTACTGTGGCACTGACACTCGCACCATCTTGAGACTTATACCTCCTGTAACATTGAACGTATCTGTAGAACTCATCATGGTCCTTGTACCAGGACACAGAGTATAGTCTGTCTCCTTGAAGATCAAACTCACAGAGCAACTCCACAGGGTCTCCTCTCAGAGTGTACTGTGGCACTGACACTCGCACCATCTTGAGACTTATACCTCCTGTAACATTGAACGTATCTGTAGAACTCATCATGGTCCTTGTACCAGGACACAGAGTATAGTCTGTCTCCTTGAAGATCAAACTCACAGAGCAACTCCACAGGGTCTCCTCTCAGAGTGTACTGTGGCACTGACACTCGCACCATCTTGAGACTTATACCTCCTGTAACATTGAACGTATCTGTAGAACTCATCATGGTCCTTGTACCAGGACACAGAGTATAGTCTGTCTCCTTGAAGATCAAACTCACAGAGCAACTCCACAGGGTCTCCTCTCAGAGTGTACTGTGGCACCGACACTCGTACCATCTTGAGACTTATACCTCCTGTAACATTGAACGTATCTGTAGAACTCATCATGGTCCTTGTACCAGGACACAGAGTATAGTCTGTCTCCTTGAAGATCAAACTCACAGAGCAACTCCACAGGGTCTCCTCTCAGAGTGTACTGTGGCACCGACACTCGTACCATCTTGAGACTTATACCTCCTGTAACATTGAACGTATCTGTAGAACTCATCATGGTCCTTGTACCAGGACACAGAGTATAGTCTGTCTCCTTGAAGATCAAACTCACAGAGCAACTCCACAGGGTCTCCTCTCAGAGTGTACTGCGGCACTGACACTCGCACCATCTTGAGACTTATACCTCCTGTAACATTGAACGTATCTGTAGAACTCATCATGGTCCTTGTACCAGGACACAGAGTATAGTCTGTCTCCTTGAAGATCAAACTCACAGAGCAACTCCACAGGGTCTCCTCTCAGAGTGTACTGTGGCACTGACACTCGTACCATCTTGAGACTTATACCTCCTGTAACATTGAACGTATCTGTAGAACTCATCATGGTCCTTGTACCAGGACACAGAGTATAGTCTGTCTCCTTGAAGATCAAACTCACAGAGCAACTCCACAGGGTCTCCTCTCAGAGTGTACTGTGGCACCGACACTCGCACCATCTTGAGACTTATACCTCCTGTAACATTGAAACATGGCAAAGTTGTTTGACCCTTTTCCATGAATCTATGAATATACGTTATTAGACCAAAAACTGCTGATTCCTAACTCGTATTTCATTCATGATTTGGTCAAAGTTTACCTTTCTAGCTTTATCATTTTACATTGAAATTAGACTTATAACTACATATGTCATCGTATACAATATTACTGATGGTTTTATAAGCTTGAGACTCATAACTCCTGTGATATTCTCACTATTGCATTGTAATACACTCTTTGAATGAATCGCAGTGTGTATACTACCTTTTTACCAACACTTAAAAAAGGAATCGTTATATTTCCTGTAACATACAAATTGAAAATGGATTACTGTAAACACATACACTGTCATACACATATTGTTGCTACAATTATATATTTTAAAATTAGACCTATTTACTACTCTTTAATATTCTCTACAAGTAAAAGTCTGTTTCAGTTTACAATACGTTTTTATACTTCCAACTCTTTGCGACTTATACTAATAGAAATTGTATTCACACCTCGTTTAGAGTGTACTGATGTTACGCAACACTTAAATTGAACTAACAGTCTACACTAAAAGTACAGTATCTCGGAGTATTATTAATGAGCAGTGAATAAAATGTATCGACGAATGACTTTTATTGAGGTGAGAAGACTGATGTTTTTAATTACAACTTTACTCGCATGTGAGCTAGACTTCATTGTCATTTTTTATAAAGATCTGCGCAAACTTCAAGAAATGAAAACGTATACTTAAGTTAGTAACTAAAATTCTTAAAACTAAATTATATTATTTTCAAGAGTGGTTAGCCTCCGGATTACGTATGAATATTTATAATGATTTAAATGCCTGCGTTCAGAAGATGGTTCCTTGTGAACTGAAACCATAGTTGCCACAAGCAGCATTTTGGATTACTAAATGCAGGTATTTAAACCATTATATTAGTTTAGTCCCTATTTAACATTTCATACAGAGGAATGTATTATGTGCAAAACCTAAACTGTAATAAATCAAACGGTACATAACTTGTGTACAAAATTGTCAAATATCATTCATGCAATGCAACGTTAGACCAATCCAAGCTAACATCTGGATGATTAAAGTCAGAATTGTTTTGCCCGACCGACGCAGAAAGCACCGTAAAGTTTTTACGACGACAAACAAATGTAAAATTGACGCCTCAACCCTCCAGAGCCACGGTAATATACGCGTCTTAAAATTGTGAATGCAAAATTAATCCCATCTTGTTTTCCGTAGTTACAAAACATGGCAATGAATTACAAAAACATTAATTAAACAACAGTTGCAGTTAATTAATTAAAATATTTACTTTAAACCTGTATATACACTAAATATTTCCTTCCTTCTCTATTCATCAACCACAATTATTAAAAACACATTTTGGTCCGTTTAAATACATATACTGTTTGTGAAGCTACCGAACTATAAACATGAAATACATTTTCTTGTTTTCACCTTTTTCAGGAAATAGGGTCTCCAAAATTATTCATACGGTACCGTTATAGCAGTTAGTTCTATTTTTTGCTTAAAACGATTCTCTTTTACGAAATCATGGCAATACAAATCACGTTCCGATAATTCCTGATGGTCGAAGATTTCAGACAAAATGTCGAGCAGATACGTGTTGGTTTTACCAAATATTGGTGGAAACCTCTCCTACTTCTGCATACAATTCATCAATGAGGTAGAATGGTTATAAACAGTTTCCACTAAACGTATTTTAACTACTGATTATGGTAATTGATTTATTTAACAGGTTAATGCTAAATATTAAAGTCGTGTTTTTATTTGATCAATTATATCAAGTTAGTTTTAGACCATTAAAGGTCAAATTATGAAAATAATTTGCTCAAAGTAAAGAATCACGTGTACAGAGTAATCTATGCTTCTCAGCTAACGTGTCAGAGACCGGAAGTGGAAGTATGGGTCTGCGTGGATCACGCGAGTAAGGGTAAAGATTTTAGAAATAATTGAGGAATTTTATTAGAAAAAAGCAAAGCAATTCATCCTGAATAAAGATAAAAATTTTGAGGTACATAATTTTTTGCATACGGAAAAATTCCAGTTTATTAAGTTAAAATAAACATTAAATAAAAAGAAAACCTACAAAATAGTTTCGACTTATTTGGATAAATTAAATGCAGTTTAGTAACCGAGTCTTAAATATTATAAATAAGGACTACGAACCATTCTATTTTTAGCCAAGTTAATTCCTTATACGGAACCAAATATTGTATGTTTACGGCGTTGATAAAAATAATAATAATGTGTCAACAGTTGAATAAAAGTCATTATTATCGCAATAAAATGGTCCTCGTTTGCTGACAACACAAAAAAATATAATATACGGTTACGGGAAAACAATTATTTATTCGTCATTAATTTTAACGGATAGAAACAAAACACAATAAAACTAGTCACATTATGAACCAAAAGATTAAAAAATGAGTTTTTGAAATAAATTAAGCTATCCGCGGATACAGGATTTGAATTGTTATGGTTATTTAACAACATTCGTCTAAAGTTACTAAATTGATTAATTATATAGATAGCCTAAAGTATAAATAAAATAATATAAATATAGCATGGACTTTAATATAAAATAAATATGTTATTAAATAATACATGATTTCGGTTGTAACAACATGAGAATGATATCTGAAAATCTAAAATTCAGGTTGAGCAGTTTTTTGTAAAACTGCTCTGAGAGTGTCAAGTTTACTAAGCACGAATTTCACCTAGACTTGTTCTATTGCCATGGACTCACAGGACATATCTTATGATTTCAAGCAACTAAAAAATAAAACTAATACTTATTTTACAAAAAACTATGAACGAGTTAAGCAAACTAACACGTAGGCCTACTTTCTCTTATTAGCTTGTTAACAATCCTAATAATAGTTAAGTGATGGGATTACTTACACATTTTTATGGATAAAAACACGTTGCAAAAACCGTTGAATATTGTTTACAGTTTTAGGCTTATTTTAGCTCATTTTAGCTCATTTAAGTTAAAAGGACAATTATATCCTTAATCTTGATTTAAGGCACGATAGCAGATTTTGTAAATTCAATTTTTTTTCTAGAGATACTATAGTTTAATACGCACATACCAAATGTCATCAAAATAGGACCATACGTGAAGTCTGTAACTGTGTACATATCTATACACAGAAACACACATACATACACACAAAAAACATACACAGTGTTACACACACATACATTACTTCGAAAACCAATTTTTGGAGTTCCAAAGCACCTGAGACAATTAAGACCTGACTGAAAAATGTTGATGAAAAAATTACTTCCACCCTAACCTATATATAGGGGGGAAAGTAAAAGGATCAGTACCAAGAATAGGTGTCATACTATATATATGAACAACGATAAAAGTTATCTTTCCTTAAAAGAAATATTTTAATTCTCAAATTCGTGCTCCACGCTAAGTCATACCTCATTTCCGGTCTGTTCATCAGCACTCGACGAATACATCTCAAGCTGGATGGATATTAATAATCATAAATCTTGGATTATATTTATATATTATCTTCAAATATACAAAAATAATAATTCTAACACGTTCTTTACTTCAAAATTGTAAATCAATGTAGTGTTTATATTCCATATTATAAGGGTCATGCTGCCAACTCTTTATTGAAAGGTTTATTAATAACTCACTTGAGGATTCAATAATTCGTTACTGCATTGGTAACATAATTTAAGAATGAACCGGGTTAATGACCCTTACGATTTATTTATGAATAAAACTTTATAATGTTAGGTTTGGTACAAAAAAGCAAATATGCAGTATATAAATGCAAAGCCTTCAAATGTAAAGAGTGGATAGCCTTCAAATCTTTTAAAATAATCAAATTAACTACAGTCAAACTAGCCATTATAATAATAAAATTCTATCTTTTTTTATAATAAAATGGCATTACCAGGTCCCAAGCGTTATTCTAACAATAACCTACGTCTGAACGTTATCTTTCAACAGTAAATACTGCATGTTAATGGTTACTCTATTGTAATTGCAGCAGATATAATTGTATTAGCCATCTTGCACACATTTAGCAAAGTACTTACAAATCTATTCACAGTATTGGTTGTTACAGTTGTTAAATAAATCAAATGCAGATTCAAGGTACTGACTGCAAAACTTGTCGTTAAAGCCTTGAATTTTCCAATTCTACGAATATTTTATGTAATTTGTTTATTAATTTGCAAATCTCCTATGAAAATTGTCTGTTCCTATAACAGTATTTGAGTATTATAAATGTAACTTTTATCAAAACAAAATATAAAAAACGGATCATTTATTTATTTTCTTCTTAATAAATTTTGTTCTGCTTTAACTGTTTATTATATGATTAACTGATAGAATTACACCACAGCATAATTACGGCACGTTTCATTGTTGTTTATTTATTGCTAACTAAATAAATTTGGAGCTTCAATCAAACCATCGAAACATGGAAATATTTTGAAATTGTAATTACATGTTCTGTAGTTGTATTCATACAAAAAGGTGTTGTAATCTAGAGTAATTCAATTAAAATCTGCATAGTTCCAAAATTCCCTGACCAAGCGGGGTTTATCTTTATGTACTCAGTGTTCCCGGTTACATGAGTTGCCAAGCGAAAATAATCATCATATCGTTAGTATTACGAAATACGTTAATTTAATTAATTAAGTTAGTAAATTGATTGTATTACAAAAGAAGACAAACTTCCTTAGCAAGTTTTTTTACTTATTTGTGTTGAAAGATATTTACAGATTGTTTACTTGTTACTGAATTTTAAGTAGTAAATTTCGAGAATAATTACATTGTTTTACGATAGCGAAACATCGGCAGTGATAGAGAAATTCTTCCCCCGGAAATAGGTTAGGTTAACAATTTTTAGGTCAACTACAACAATGAATCTTGGCCGATACGTAGTGTAGCCGACCACGGGGGGGGGGGAGATTTCCGGGGGAAATTTATATTATTTAATTATTTATTCATTTTTTTATTTATTTTATTTTTTTATCATTTTTATTTATTTATTTATATTCTGGATGTAGAATTCCAGGAATAAAATTCCAGTGTCAGATTTATTGAAATTTTGATTAATTAAAACCGTTAAGTTAACCATAAAATTTGATTAAAACAAAATAAATAATAATTTATCCGACCTAAAATTCCGCGTCGCGTCTACCCCCATATCTGTACCATCAAAACGGCGCAGGCTCTATTTCATGTGTCTGAATTTCCTGGGGTAGATTTCTGGTGACCCCATTGACATATTATCACAAAAATAATTTACCACTACAAAATTGACGTGTAGTAAAGTAAGCTATACAACATAAGCTGAGGGCTCATGAAACTTTGGCCTTGTGCTCAAGTTATATTTCCCTTGATAATTCCCCTCTAACACTTAGGGACGTGTTCACAAGATATTGTACCTGCATACTAACACGAAGGCAGGTATATTAGTATAAGGGTAGTTTCAGTACACGAGACAAAATTATTATTAAAACAATAACTAGTTAATATTTTTACACATTCTTGACTAGGCTTTCCCGAAAATGTTTTATTTTTATTTGTATATTACTTCGAGCTTGGCCAAGGGATTGCGATGTGTAAAGCATACTCCCTTAGATAAAATCCTTTAGTGATTGAACAGTGTTTGAACCCAGGACTGGATAACCACTGCGCCCGGTCGCTATCCGTATAATTGATTGCCGATTTATTAAGGAAACAATCTATATAATTTTAAAAACTGTATGTTTGTTCAAAAAAAAAAAAAAAATACATCTTATTAACTTTAAATAAAATTTAACGCTAATGGTGTCACTTAAATATTAAAACATTGCATTTTTAGCAATCTCTAACGCCGGAGTGTTTAATTGTAGGGTATAAAAGGATGTATAATAATATAAAATACACTTTTAATTAAAACCCATTATCACCATTATTTATATAATTGGTATAACACTAAATTATTAAATTACTGAATTAATTAAATATATGGCATGATTAAATACCGGCAATATTTACAATGTTAAAGCCTGAGTAATATATAAACGAAAGTGCAAATGTTGGTAAAACTATGGAATATATCACATCGTACAAGTCAAAGTTTTGAGTATTCAAGTCACAAATTCGGATCAATTTGTGGAAAAGATGTTGCATACGTGACATGGTAAACGAAAAGTAATTCTGTACACGACTCTGCATATTTACTAAGTTTTGACATGATGATACGTCCGTGCCTAAAGTTTATATTTTAGTTGTTAATCAGTTGGAAATCTAACAAAAATCATTCAAAGTGTAAATTAAATATCTACATTTTGTCCAAAAATAGTTATTTGTGTAACTAGTGGTGAAAGTGGCACTTTGCTGCACACGAGAGCAATGTTTAAACACGCCTGCGGCTCGTGCGGAATGATCACGAGTGCAGCAAAGGCCTTTTTCACTCGTGTTACACATTATATTTTTCCTACAGTTACTATAAAGCATATAAATAATTAGTCTTTCAAACACTATACAACACGTTTTTAGGTTCAGCTGGCAACACAAATGGTGCCCTAGAGAAAGTAGTACCCGCGGTCCGTATCACTCCGCTATTTTTCCTCGGCAAGAAATGGGCTCCGCGTTTAGAGAATATTATAGTTCCGTATGTTTTTGTAATTTGAATTGGTTTCCGCGCCTAAAAAATGCTTTAAAGGTATTTTCCTGTTTGTTAAGATCGCAGGAATGTTTTAAAAACGTTTAAAAGAAATGTCCAGAAAGTTCAGAAATACCGAAACTATAAACAAGAAATGACAGGTTAAATCGTAGTTATAATAGTCAATCAGCTGCTCATAGCATTATTATCTTTAAGTGTTGCCAACCTATTTCTAAGCGTACACGGATTACGTGCATAATAGAACCACGCTGTTTTGTGTTGTTTCGTTGGAATCCTGATGTGCGGCAAAGTATAAACCGTACGACAAAGTATAAACCGTACGGAAAAGTATAAATATGCAGCAATTAGCAGCTTTCTGTACTATAAACAGTACATGAAAGCCAACTTTGTCGGGTGACTGTAGGAGAAATATGTGTTTGCACAAAAACATAGACGTCTTAATAGAAATAGTATTTATATTTTTTTTTTGTTTTTAAGGAACCAACGTGTATCTTATTTTATCAATGTTTCAAGTAACAAATTAGAGCATGGCAAATTAATATAAATTGATTGTATCTTCGAAATAAGGCTTTATAACCGAATGGGAAAAGATACTTAGAATTAAAAAAAACTCTTTATCATAAAATAAGTAACACGAAATATATTTTAAAATATACATTGAACTGTTAATTTGTGAGTTTTTATTAATGTTATTTCTGTGGTCTAATACGACATATTTTGGAATAGGCTCATGCTCTATTGGTTAGTATTGCAATTATTTTATTTATAAACAGAAACTCATTTAAATGAAATTTTAAATAAGCTTACAAGGATACCATTCAAGGCTATACATAGTTTTATTTTTATTTTGAAATAAGTAATTACAAATTTTGAATCAGTCAAAATATAATATGCAGTATGACATAATTGGTAAGTATGTTTTAAATATTGACTTCTAAAAAAAGGTTATTGATTATTGTAATACGTTTCCTCAATTAAAATAAACGACATGAAACAAAACATGGGCCCAACCCCATTTAGTGAATTATTTATTCCTACATTAGTATGATTATATAAATACTAGGGAAATTTGTAAATGTTCAAAAATAAACAATAATAATATTAATTCATTTGTGGCTGTAATATTTTGCCATCTCGATGTGCAATTAAAATAATTGATCCAAATACATACAATTAAGATTAATAAGCCTTTACTTATTGTTAAGGTTTTACTCGCAGAAGATAGTTGTGAAAACCCTATATTACACTTGGAAAAGCGAGTGTCAGTTATTTGGCTTCTGTGCGGCTGAAGTATAAAGTTACATTGTAAAGTGATAAACACATGATCAATTAATTAAGCCAAGTGGTGTTTAGAACGGACGAATCAACCTTATGAAAGCGATGACACTAATTAGTTTTAATCCACTTTGTAACATGAACTCTAAGCTACTTAAACTAATTATGTAGGGA
This sequence comes from Macrosteles quadrilineatus, assembly GCF_028750875.1. NCBI lineage: Eukaryota > Metazoa > Arthropoda > Insecta > Hemiptera > Cicadellidae > Macrosteles > Macrosteles quadrilineatus. The sequence goes on from NW_026542602.1 coordinate 4,963,286, forward strand.
TCGGACTATTATGTAAATTGATCTCGCTTTAAAAATGTGTACATTTCAGTTCCATCAATTCCAAAGGGTCTAAACCAGGTATACAACAGTTACCTCCTTTAATAACTAGTTACTTTGCTTCATGAGTTAAGCTATGTAATCAGTCGTTATTAACAGAAACAAACACAAACAAACTGAATACAAACAAAAATTGTTCTAATTTTAACTAAATTAATGCAGTTTATTTTTATCTTAAAATTACGAAATAAAAAAAGTGTATTGTTTGGATTACCTAAAGAGAAAACAGTTCTTCGCTTAAAGTAATATACTATCAATATTTATGCAAGTAGTGCATTTAGCAAGTAGTGTATTCAATTATTGACCATATAATTTTTTTATGTAAAGTAAAATAATCAAATCAGCCTAGTCTTACTAATAAAAAGTATGTAGTCTTAAGTATATAGTAAATACTTTCTCATTAAATCTTTATAAGCCTTTGCAAAAGCTAACTTGGCATATTAAATACTACTTATAGCGCAGAACTTGTTTTCAAATTTCCGTTTCCAGTTTAATAAATAGTACAATATATGGATAATGTTTGGATTTAATGATGAATAATTTGCTCTGTATCAAATTAACCTTACATAGTAAACACAGTGTATTATTTATGTATGTACATTTATTTATTTATTAAATTATTAATTAATTAATTTCTTTGTTTGTTACATATTTATTACAATGGCTTCTGTATTATGAATAACATTTTGTATAAAACTAGATTTATAAGATGGCAGAGGCTGAAAATTGTTAATAAGTAATGCAAATTTAAACTATGAATTAAAACTAATAAATTTATTATCACATTTACTAGAATGAATTTGAACTTTCAGAAGCATGGTTAAAATCAAGGGAAGATTTCAAGGAGTGTATTAAAAACTTGACTATCAAAATAAATGGTGTTTGGTAATTAGAAGTACCGTATCATTAATGTTCATCCTATAGGTGTAACTATTTGCTGGATTTCTAGTAACCAACCACCATGATCATCCCCTGATAATTAGTGACGTCACGTTAGTTAACTGTCTCTACACCACCTGGGACTGACCTGTTTATAGAATTGCTTGTGTGAAAGCCGGATTATTTATCCTCTCTGCAAGGTTGACTAATGTTACAATACAACAATGTTATAAATAAAAGTGATGCACATATTTTTTTATAGTTTTTACTAACGTATGTGTTATTTTTTCATATTCTAAACTGTTGTCTATTTCAAATTTTTAACGTTTTTTCTGGATATCACAATACATATTCTTCTTATTATTTTAATAAAAATTGGTGAAAAATATAAAGAACCTGAAATGAAACATTTTATTATTTCTATAATCCAAATAATTATCGCTCTTTAAACAGATTCATTTTACTTAGAGGAGATGAAATAATAAATTTCCTAGATTGATCTTAGTGCATTTGTTACAAGTATTTATACAACGTCCTTTAGATTTTCTAACTTGTCTGTATTATAGTATGTTTTGATAAATACTAATAAATAAATTATAATAAACAAATACATTAATTAAATGATAAATAAGTAAATAATTTAATAATTAAATGTTTTTTGGAGTGATCTGTTCCCATTGAGACACGGAACATACAAATTTTGGAGGAAACAAAATATTTCATAAAACTAAATAAAAAACTAACATACATTTTTAACAAACTGTAAACACAAATGATTCACTAGCAATCAATAAATTATAAACACATATGTTTACTTACAATTATTTATACATTTATAACTTTGATTATAATCATCACATAAACCTTAGTTGTTGAGTTTGGATTAATAAAACAGTTTCAAAAGTATGTAAGCTTTTAATTGCTACAGTGTTATCTCAAAACACGAACACTGGCATGTGGAACCTAAACTGATGTAAGGGAAATGTTAATTAAATTTAAATTATTTTAATTCACAGAATATATAATGTACATATAATATCATGATCAATGGCTAACTAGCTTGACTGTTATTACACTTCACCTTGTTGGCAGAACTGGAGAACAGCTGTTAATTAACTAAAGTCATTCTTGTAATGAGCTGTTTCTTCAAATCTTTCTTAGTTGGCTGATTCCCTTAAAAATTGTACAAACTCGTGAAAATGTAAGTAGAAAACATTTTAAATATAAGAAAATTGATTTATGTGGTATTGTATTGTTAATAATCTTGTTTACCATGTTTTTACCTATGATTATATATATTCTTTTGATTGTCTGTCAGTTAATAACTTTGTAAATGTCAAATATTAAATACTCAACTTTCATGTTACATTTGGATGAAAAAGCACATGTTCTGAGAATATTTTATAAATTGTAAAATTATTTAAATTAATTCTGTTTGCCTCAATTATGTGAAACTAGTATTACTTTAGTTTACCTGTTATTATTTCTTTTGAAATTGTTACAGACGAGTTCAAGCATTAGGCCTACTGTACTTGAAACAGTCATAGTCCGTAGGAACTGGGAATCACAGCCTATTTAAGCCAGTCAAATCGTAGGAATTTTACCAAGTAAGACTGTTGCCATTTAATTACTGATATAGTAATATTAGATATCATTTATAAGGAAGATTATAAAGGATTTTCGTTTATTTAGAAGAATTAAATTATAATTTGTTATTACCATGCATTGGAGTAATTTGTGCAGCATCCTAACATCTGAGGGAAATCACCTAATGATAGGTTATCACAGCAAACCTCATCTTAGCTGTTAGCTTGGTGTTGAAGAATAATAAGTCCAAATTAAATCTAGCCTACCTACTCTCCGGTGATTGGCCATACAGGGGTACTGGGTAGCGTATAGGAAGGTCAAGTTACTAGAACTGCAAAATAAATTTTATGAAATCAAAAACCAAGTATCTTTACCTGATCTGAACCAATATGAAGAGGATTTAAATAAGTCAATCATCGATGAAGAAAACCTAGTTGAACAGTTAACTAGTCCGACAAAATCAAATAGGCCTAACCTAAATCACACTTCAACACCGGAAGAGACAAATCAAGAAAATACAACAAAACCTAAAGAGCCTACTGAAACTAACCTAAATGAAAACCCAAACATGCAAAATAATATGTTAAATATGCCTACAAATCCTAATCACTCGCAAATACACACCATGCCTATATACCAGTTACCTAAGCCTAATGAAAATGCGAGCATTTTCAACAAGTTGCCTAACCCCGTTGAAGGTTATCTAAATAAATTCACTGAATGCAACGGACTTGAATTAAACCCCTTGCTTTCATTTTTGAGAGATTTAGTAACTATAAGAAATGAAACTAACCTCACCGATCAGCATTTATATGAAATATTGCCTAGCCATACTAAACCACCCTTGAGTACAAAAATATTGCAATGTAAAGCTGTAGGATTTACAATGGATAAATTACATGAATCAATCATAGAAACCTACATTCCTGTGACTTTAAAGGAAAAATTAAAACAAGACTTAGTGTATCGCCCACAAAATCCTACTGAACCGCTGTCACTGTATGTAAATGACATTAAAATAAACAATCAGATCCTAAAAACTGGATTATCCGAACCTGACTTGGTATGTTTTATTAAAAATGGCTTGAGACCTGACATCAGAAACCAAATTACCTTCCAGAACAATCCTCGATCATTTAATGATCTAGATCAGTTGTGTATCGAATTGAACAATATTAAGTACAATGATTACTTACACAGAATACTTAAACAGTTTCAAAAGTATGTAAGCTTTTAATTGCTACAGTGTTATCTCAAAACACGAACAGTGTTTTGACGTTGAGCATGTGGAACCTAAACTGACTTTTACAGTCTCGTTTAACGATGCCTATTGTATTTTACAGCTTGGATTAAAGCTAAAATGCTGCTTTGAACGACAAAAATAAAATATATCTAATGTCGTAAGCAGAATAGGAGGCATTAGTATTTTGCCACAAATATACTAGTTTAAAATTTAATTCCTGGAACTACTTTGACGAGTCAAATAGGCCTATTTTTATTGGACAACATGTTTATCTTCCCAATAATTACCTGAGTAATTTGACAAATCTCTTCACTCCACATGTGTACGTTGTTGTTGGCTACATTATTGATTACTTAATTGTAACATATACTTTATCAATGTAAACTTTTTATTAAATGTAAAAGAATCAGTAGTAGTATTAATTAGTTTAAAAGCCAAATGACGATAAATATAGTTCATCATAACACTTACGAAAAATGTCTTTTCAGCCTTAACTCATTCTTCGACCTCGATTTAAGCTTTGGTCGTTAAACTTGAGCCAAGAAAATTTTACTTAAGCCCTTGTCACACATTTGTTTTCATATATTAATATTTGTACATTGGATAAATGTCAAGGTTACAATTTATAAAAGATCTTTTCTTATACCGTCATGTAAATAATTGTCATGTACCTATTTACCAGAAGGTATGCTACCTTAAAATACCAAATATATCCTTTAAGTATTAAAATTACTATCCTTGGAATTATTTGCAGTTTGTAAATCTAACGGGTTAAGCTTTGGTACCGCTATATTGTATATTCAATATATTCTATATTCAATTCTACCCTCAATTTAAGTGATAGACACGAGAATTAGTGATAGATCTCCGTACATCACGAAGTCTGGTGTGTAGCATAACTGTCTGGTGAACATAAAAACTGTGGTATGGAACATTTACAGGCATTCAATATTTTTAAAATACTTTAATTTTGGTCTAACTGTGTTAAACACTTGCCTAAATTTACTAGCATCTCAATAAATGACAACTTAATTATTCGTAAAATTAAAATGTAATTAATTGCTAACTAAAATACAACCTAAACTATCAACTCTAATAAATTTCAATTATAACAAATATATTAATTAGTTACAAGCATTGGATCATTTGTGTCAAATGTGATGACTAGATCTATTTTGAACACACATACATTAAAAGTTTGCAAGATTAATGATGCGTTGATGTTAAATTAAAGTTTGTATACGCTACTTAATATTGTTAATCTACTTGGTATTTTCAACTAAGAGAACCATTTGATATACACATTGTGTAACTCAACTCCAGTTTTAGTGTAGAGTGTTGAGAGGGTAGATCGTAGTGGTGTATTATACTATTCATTACTTTTCATGTATTACTAAGTATAGGATTGCTGTTTTCTCATTGTAGTACAAGCGTACAAGATATCCAGACTGTCCCAAAAGACCCTGACCAGTTTAATATTTTCCGAAATATACTAAATGACTGGACTTGAAAATACATTTTATCACATACAGTATTCAGTGATCCACTAATTCCTGGGGGGACGGCCCGCTAGTGGTCAGAAGAAAATCTTATGTGTAAGCATAGGTTCATGCATGTCAAATAAAAGGTCTTCTTTAGTAAAATACGATGCCGCAAATTCGATCACAATCGGACTACCGGGTAAAAAATTACCGCCGTTCAAATATCTCCAAATCTTCCATTTGAATCTTTGAACGTCTGCAATTTTTACTCGAGCTAAGGTTTGCATTGTGTTCTACTAATAAAAATATTAAAACGGCCCATCATCCACTTTGCACAAACACCTTTGCACGTAATGTCAAACGTCACTTCAGACGTGGTAAGGCAATCGTTCGTGCAAACTGTCAATTGAAAGCTTGAAATTTTTAGCATAACTAAATGTATTTTTTAAGAACATACAATAAAAGGCTACTATACGTATCCTATGTGCTTATAAACATTATAATTAATTACTTGCTATACATACATTGGGCAAAAAATTTTTGAATGTAAAGCGTAGCTAATAAACCAGACCTACTTTCAATTATTACATTTCAATCTTTTTATAGTATAGTTATGGAAATTGCTGAAACATATAAGTTGTTGTGTTTGAAATATAAATTTAAATACTATTTGCTAAAACTGCAAGTTTGGTTATAATTGAAGTGGTTAGGTCGACATTAACTTGACTGTAAGAGATCTTATGTTAGAGAAGGTCGTAATCCTACTAAGTTTACTGAAAAGTTCCTTACTTCTCTGTTGTTGCTTTTCTAGTATAGTTCACAATTTTCTTTATTAAAAGACGTCTTACAAACATAATTAAAACATTAAAACAAGTATACATTATATTTATAACATATTTCATACATTATAAGGAAACCAAATAACATTAAATATAATTATAAGGTATATGATATTGATAACAAAGAAAGCAAATTATTATTGGATACTTTTCTGCTTTCATAAATAATACCAGTTATTTATGGTGCCACAAACCACCTTAGAACATGTATTATATTTTTTGTACTTAAAAAACCCAAACGAAAAAAACCTTTAAACTTTTTTTGTTATAGTTTTTATATTATTGGTCCTAGCCGACAAGTTTTGTAAACTTTTCGAGGCCATACATGTAATATATTGAATAAAAATATATTAGAATTTTTGAGTTTTTTTAATTTCTGAATGCGTGTTTTAGTTATAGAATGACTGGTAAAATTATAGTTCTGTACATAATCTTTTCGCTCTTTATTCCAATATAACCTTTATAAAATATTGAACACATCGGATAATAAAGCACAAGCAATAAAGTAGGATAGAATGAACAGTATTGCTGGAATAAGCCATTATAATCCCAGTACAAGTGCTGAGATTTCAGAGGATTGAAATACAATATGTGTCAGATTTGTTATTGTCAGATTCGTTATGTTTTATCGTCGTTTTATTATCACTGGCCTTACTTTACGTTAGACAAAATAGCTCATAAATTTAGCTTAAATACAAAACTATATTTTTCAAAATATGATATTTCTAAACTGTTACACGGTCCTTGAATTATTGAAATGAATAAAATTACAAGTGTGCAAGTAAGTAAGTGATTAATTGTTAAATGGGGTTTACAAACACCTAGTATTATTTGCAGTTATCTTTTAGCTACTTTAGATGTTCAAACCAAAACATGACGTGTGTATTAGCTTTTTAAATATGCGTAATAAGGCTCTGATTATGCAGAGCGTATACCATCACTGCTAGCCTTATGAAGCCAAGATAATGTCACTAGAGTTAGGTATTTATCACATGATTTGTGGTATTTCGTCAAACTTTCGGTAGTAATTTCCTTATGAATCAAACAAGGTAAGCAAAAGGTAATTTCTTCTCTTTTTTTGATATTTTTAAATACAATTTTTTTTAGGCACGCAACATTAAGTGATCTTAATTAACAGGACTAAACCCACGATCAATCTTGCTTTTATAAATCCAGACCTCATTCCCGACCCAGCTAACGTTACAGATATCTAGGTTTTGTTGCTAACAAAATGTATTACAAAAGAACTATCATAAAAATAATTATATATTGTTAGGGAAGTATAACTTTAAAATGTAAAAGTAGTACATTAGATTAATAAAAATAAAAAATGAACTAATGTAAACAAAATCTATGAAATATAAATTATAATACAAAATGTTAACATTCAATGCATTGAGTTTCTTCCAATTAGAGCCAATTAATATGATTATCACAGTCGTTATATATCAAAACTACAGTTTGTATAAACAATAAAACTACAGAAATTATCAAACTAATCTTAATAAAGTAATACATGTTTATTGAAGGGATAACGGCGAGGCACATAACGAACACCATTTGATACTAATGCAGCAAAATCAGGACCATTCACCTGATTGCATGGTGTGTAGCACCTGGTTCTGATGTAACATCACCTACATACAAACACGGAAAAGATCTATACATTGAGAATTACAGAATAACAATCATTTATAATAATTTTTAGCTATTCATAACAACTTCCATGTACAAGTATTCTACTAGCAATAATGTATTAACTAAGGCGTATAAACGTAGGCTTAAAATAGTAAAATCGTAGCCTATGATGTGCCAATATAAATCACAATAATCTGTTGTTAAACAAAAATTTTATTTACATAGTAAAAAGAAAACATATTCATACTCTTATAAAAAGTATATTTGTAAGCTGTTTACATAAACGAAAATTGTTATTTTAACGCTCGTGACAATCACTATATTCACTATAGTAATTAAAAATAACAGAAAATCGATCGATTAACGTATAACATCAGATTGTGGATTCCTTCATTGTAACTTTTAGGCATGCAAAGGTATTTATACATCTAATGTACCTACTTAATGAAATTGCATTGATTTAATATTAGATAAAATGTAGTTAGTTTGAATGTATAAAAAGGTAAAACAATATTTTTTCAAAATTTATTCAATAAATCTAAAAGAAAGCATTAACTACTAATTGGCAATTGGGGTTATAATATCGCGGACCTGTCTTCATGCGAAAGGTCAAGAGAACCCAAAAATACGAGATATCTATGTTTTTTTCCTTTTACTGACGACAACTATCCAGTTATCTGTGAGGGTTTTCCTGAAAGATTTTTCATGTATTGACATTAAGTGGGTAGTAGTAGATTACATATTTTAAAGGGGTTTAAAGTGGGTTTACAATATTTATTCTACTATTACCCACTCAACACTAATGTATGAAAAATTTTAAAGGAAAGACTCATACAGAACTGTATCGTCGTCAATACAAGGGAAAAAATAAATGCCTCGTATTTTTGGGCTCAAAAGGACAATATCTGATTCCAAACTCAAAAAACAAACCAAAGTATAAGGAACACCTTTTTCGTTCGTTATGTAATATGTTTGCAATATCACCTTCAATAAAATAATAAGTAATAAACTGCACGTTTTTTACAGTCCAGCTCCGTGATGTGTTTCGCTCTAATCCAAGTTGTAAAATGCTATTGCCGTTATTAAACGGGACTGCAACAGTGGGTTCCACATGCAACGGTTCGTGTTTATGAGATTACTGTGGAGTAATTAAAAATATACAAGCTTTAGACGCAGTGATATGCATCTAAACTCAACACTGTAAAACGTATTATATTGTCTGATAAGTAGCTTACAATTACTCCAAATGAAAATAAAATTTGTAGTAAACTTGTTAGGTGAGTCGGTGGCTCAGTTGGTAGCGTCACGGACTTCGGGTCCAAGGCAGAGATGTCGTAGGTTCGGATCCTGGTCACTGCCGAAATGGTCACAGGTATCAGTACAGTTCACCTTCGTATTGTACCGGCTCACCTCTTAGTAAATGAAGATTAAAAGAGGCCACCAACCACTAAGAAAAATTTGTCTGTAACTGTATGGAATTCCGATACATGTATGTTTTTGTAGTATGAGGTTTTAGGGGAAAAATATCAATCAATAAATTAACGCATTTACATAAGATATACCTTTGAATTACTTATGACAAAACACTAGGAATATTGTATGGACTATAATAAGCCCGTACTCGTTCTCATTTATTCGTATAGAAAAAATTGATCAAAAAGGTCTGAGAAATTTATACCGGTAATTATTAGACTGTGGGCTATATAGCTTTTATAACCAAGTAAAAAAGAGTTTTTGTATAGATTTAACAAAAACTAATCAGTACTTTAAACAAATAACGTTGATAGAGATTAACATTTTAAACTAAAACCATCACTTAACTGAACCCACCTTATCATCAACCTCTCCTTTACAATGTAGTTCTACACTTGGGCCGCACGGACGCCATATAACCGAACAACGCACTTCGCCCAGACTAATATCCGGTTTAACATTAACTTCCTCCTGAGTGTTAAACATTTATGACAAGGCAAAGTGTTTCTTTGAATATGAGGAAAGTAAAGTATTTATTTTTGATTTAGAACTTGGTGTTGGTTGGAAACGATATGTTTATAAAATGATAACGACTTGTTCGTAAGTGATCCCTTACATCCACGGATTTATTCCAAAAATGTCTGCGAATCCCATACTGCACATGTATCACAGATAAACTTGAGACGTAATTAAATACACAAAAAGTGATCTCTTTAAGTGTAATCATTTTGATCACGATATAAACAAAACAAAGAAAATTGTAAGAATCAGTATTGCACAGCTGATAAAGAAGAATTGAAAACATACCCTTTAATCACATGTTCAAATCATTATTGTGCTGTAAGAAGAAAGTGAGATGCATGATTTTAAAACCTAAATAATCATCTATAAGAACCCTGTAAGTCGTATAGAAAAGGGGTATTGGACTAAAACGCACAGTCAATACGCTAAGATGTTAAAGGATGGATATTCAATCACCATGCCACGTACGTAGGATATTTTCCACAAAACGTTTCTGAATTTGTGACTTGAATACTCAAAGCTTTGGCGTCCCTTACGTGATCTCTTACAAATCGTTACCAAAAATCCCAAATATATCTGTCAAAGGTCTTATGTTATATTATTCTGCGAATATTGATTTATTTATTATTTATTTATTACATCTACAGTTTCATTTAGTAATGCTATTATGAATAAATGAATATTGAATACAGTACCTTGATTTGTGAAAATAAACATAGTTAACATGGATGTGTAAAATCGGTCGTGAACAGTTTGTTGGCACAAGTAATAAAAGAAAGATTTTAAGATGTAATTATATTTTTGTACATTTTGTTTAAATTTATATTACATATATGCACTTAAAAAACGCACATTCCATTAAGAAAACTAATTCTAATGAACCGGTTTGAAAAAAAAAACATTCAGCTGTAGTTTAGGGGATGGGTAACTACACAGGTGAAATGATATACGAATAAAAAATAATATAAAGTAAATAAAAACCTATGTTTGTTTAGTGTATACACTTTCAGTAGCATAAATACTATTTCAGTACTAGAAAACTATCTTACAGAAGTCACCTAACTAGGAAAGATAGTCAACCCTCAACGCAAAGATGCAATACACAAAACCATGGAAACTATGTATGGGCTATAGTTTTATATGATTGTTTAAATGATTTCCCTACAAAGTCAAATAAAAGATTGTATACTTTGAATTTCAGACCAACGTCACGTTTCTACGATCAGACTGGAAAATGGATTTAGACTTGTGACATGAATGCTAAAGGAATCAGATATTCCTAAAGGAATTCCGTGGCAGAATTCACAGTAAATAAAGCTTTTTATTTAAATTCACTGGTTATCCAGATTCTTGTGCTCTTGATAAAATGTTTTATTTGGTTAAGCATGCTGACATAACAATGATAAAACTAGTAATACACAATACATATTTTTATAAGGTTAGTTTGTATTAACATTTCCATATGATTGAGTGTTTGGAAACAAACTTATCAAGAATTAAATATTAAATACGTAATACAATTGTATATGCAGAGTGACATAAAATTCTCGTAAAAAAAACTGTTAAGACAGAGCTACAAATCATTTAACAAGGTTACTCTACCTAAAAAACATGATGACATTATGATACGCTGATGATAATATGATTTATGATGTTAGTGCTACCTGCCAGGGGCACAGTACGTGGATCGGAAGAATATTTAATTAAATTGTTAAACACAAGCATGATGTTGGCGTAAAATTATGATTTTTTTGTCCTAAGAACGCTAGGCACGAGCCTGGGATTGTTTTTCACATTACTTCAGGCTAGACCTAGGGGTTGCGGCATTATCACTTATATAAAATCCATTGGTGACTTGGCGGAGATCGAACCCGGGACCTCACGGACGAAGTCTCGCGCTCTAGCCACTACACCAGCTTGCTCCCCAACATTATGATAGCTCTATTGTAAAATTGTTTTTAAAGATCCAATGATTAACTTATTGTAATGCAGTAGGACATTTTATTGCAACTTGTTTGGACACGATAGTAATCAATTAATTAATTAATGTTTTATTGCATGAAATACACAATTATATTTAAATTAAAAACAAGGAACACCACTAAAACCGTATGCCTCAACACCAACCCAGCGGATGCAAAGCCCGTATATACTTGACATCACGTGACTCACGCCATGTATCTGCTAGTGTCAGCGGTCTTGTCAGCTGTCAGTGGGGTGGAATTTAACACAAAATAGGCCACCGCAGTATCAGGCCATCATGTGACTTCATTGACAAGACTCATAGTGTAATATGGAAGGTCTTCCTAGCAATGTCTGCTGCCAAATACGATTGCGAAGTTGTGAATGTCATGTGAGTCTTGTATTTTTTTTTCCTGAAAAGTCTTATATCATCTGAAACCCCCATTTTGGAACCCTATCTTCGATTTTTTTTTCGTTTTTGTAAAGGTAAACCAAAATTTTCTACACCAAATTTTAATTATTTATAAGTATGAATGAAATCTATTTCTAACTCCAGATTTACATTTTTACAGCTGAAATTGAAGTTTTCCTACAGTTACCTAACAATGTACATGTTCTCTCACTGATTTGAGAAAGCAAAGTGGCCAATTCGCTCACCAGTAGGACAATGTTAACATTGTCTCACTCTAATTACTTTGTCTCACTCCAGATTTGCAACGTGAAGGCACGAAATAGTGAGCGCGTAACATGCAGGCAACGTCGTATGCGCGCGAAATACGTTGGCAGCACTGGCTGTAAATCAGCTGGTCAGCTGTTGTACTGTTGTATTTGTCACTTCACATTAAATGTTATATTAAAAGTTCACTTCTGTGTAAAAATAGGTTATGTTTCTTCATGTTTCTTCACAAATGTTTTTGTTTTATGGTAACTGTAGGAAAAGTATAATGTGCAACTCGAGTTTAAAGTACAATTGCCTCACTCGAGAAACCATTCCTCACTCGCCTACGGCTCGTGAGTAAGGATTTCTCTCGAGTGAGTCAATTGCTCACTTTTCTCACTAGTTGCACAAATAACTATTAATCTAATTTAATGACCTATTACATAATTCTAAAGTAAAAATAATTGAATAAATTTTACACAAAACGTGTAAAATAACTACTGTTTTTTGTAGTTTAAACTAAACTAGTGTTGACCTACTGATTACATTAAAAATAGTTGTAGCTTAGAAAATAAATTATAAATTACAGCACAACTATTTTATTTATCAAGGAACGTGCAGAATGTTACTAAATATTTAAGTATTACTTTTTATAGTTAGTTTCACATCTGAAACCCCTTAACAATTTGTAACCATAGCTTTTTTTGTCTAAAAAATGTAAACCAGACTATTCCGAATAAATATGCCTTAGGAATAAATTAATACATTCAAAATATACATCGTATAAACTATAAGTTATGCTGTTCTGTTTCATAACGCTCGTCTCTCTTAAAACCGCTGTAAATGTAAAACGACCCTTACTTTTATGCTCAAATGTTTTAATATTTAGACCAATCTGCATGTTGAGTGAATACATAAAATACACTGTATTTCATTAATAAAACAAGGTTGTTTTAGTTGTGTGCTGTTCTTTTTAGGGTCTCTTAAGGAAGGTTTTTGTAAAATAACTTTATTTTTATTAATTCTAACAATCTGGAATAATTTTTTTGACCAATAATATTTCGTTGACTATAAAAAATAATATCATGTAGTATATATTTTTTGGCAATTTTTTGGAATTTTTACAATGTTTCAAGTTTTTTTTTTCAAAAGAGGCCAAAGCAATCAATTTTGTTATGATAATTATTGTAAAAATGGCGCAATCGATGCAAAATATTTAACGCTGACTTAAAATAAGAAACGCACTATATTTCTCAATATATTTGTTTTTTTTTTAGAGTACCACATGGTTTCTGGTTTTTACCAAAAAACAAAAATATTATTTTGCAATTACCTCAAAAACATAGTCTTTGTAGTACAAATAACTTATGTTTTTTTGAGAATAATTAGTTGAAAATATTTAACATCTTAGTATTTTCCTTTGAAAAAATTATACATAACTTTTACTTCATCCATCTCATTCTCATATATTACGTCGTTTAAAAAAATTTTTACAGTTACATTTGGATTTTTATATACTCAAATAGTTGTAACCAATGATTACCAAACCAGCAAATGTATACACTATGCAGTGTGTATATTTTGAAGAAAAAATTGCTTTCCTTAGGTCATATATGTTTTTTAAAGCCCTTATCTGAGATGGCTTAGCGTAAAATATCCCAATGTTTGTCCTACAATATTGTACGTCGTAAACAAGAATGTTTTCTCAAGAGGTAATAACTTGACTTGAGCACGACATCAGCTTCAAAAGGATACCGTTATAAAATTTTACTACTTAACAACGCTCCTTCAGAATATTCTAGGTACAAATTTGTTTAGTGTTTGTATAACAGAAGCGTAGTATTATATGATATAGTGTACAAAGTAGTATTTTGGTAATTATTAGTTACGATTTAAAATGAAGAAGCTTGTAAAAGGAAATATTTTATAAATAAAAATAATTATTCTCAATCATTAGGAAATCTACATTTGGTGCTTTTTAAACGGAACCTAAATTAATATTACACATAGTATGTTCTACGGTAATGGTTTTTTCATTGCAGGATTCATGAACTCATTATTGTACAAAAAGGGGAATCGATAAGGACCGTTTCAGACCCTAAAAGCTGTTTATATTCTGTTGATAGCGTCAGATACATAATGCATAGGTAGGTTAACGGAGATAGAAGCTAAGCATGGGTAATATATGATCCTTTGCAAGGGATCTACAAAAGTTATAAATTCGTTTTTATTTACTTGTTATAGTTAGTTTTTATCGTTTGTAAATCCTCGCTATGACTATTAACATAATTCATCGTATTGCAATCTCTTGAGCAGAAATTAAAGAGGAAGGAAAGGTAGCCATAATGAAATTTTAACAACTTCACCAGATGCAATCTAATTAAAAACTTTCTTGAAATCCAATAACTTAAACGAGTTTTATTACCACCACTTGAAACATAAATCTGTGTAAAATAATGTCAGCCATTTTCTTTGCGGTTTTATTACTTCCTTTACAAAAAAACGAAAGATAGTTTATAATTGAGGGATTTGTTTTGCGGAAAAGAAGTATATAAATTGCAAATAATAGGAATAATTAATTGTCTAATAATTAATTGTATGTGTTGAATAATTAAAAAGTATATATAGGCTATACCTATTTAAGTAGATTTCTTCACTTTAAATAATTGTTTATTACCCAAAAGATTTCTAACACTGTATACGATTTAAATATTTCAACGGATATTTTTGAGTAGAACATAATTATTTTTTTTAATATTTCAACAGATTTTTACCTTAGATGGATTTATAACGTTTGTGCTGTCTCAACTCAATATAAATATTATAGTTTGCCGTTTGAACGATAACTGATCATCAGAGGTACAATCATTTTAATACTTTTGTACAATTTAAGTATTATTAATCAACAAAAGATTTTTTAGTGACAATGAGTTCATAGAGTTAAAACAAGAAGTATTGTGGTTTATAGATGAACTTTTCACCGCCTACTCTAAAGGATTGGATCGAGTTTGTTTCACGGTAGTTTCTTCTAAACCAGGATTACCGTCTCGATACGGATTTGAAAAACCGTATATCTTTGTCTAGAAAGAAATTGTCGCATGAGGTTTGTGCACCTTTTGAGTTTATACATTTATGTCAATAATACAAAGTGACACTAGTTTTTTTTTATAATATGTGTGTGCTGTTTATTCTATCAAGAGAGCATATGTTCAATTGTGTAACATAACAAACGTCATGAAAGTCATTAAATATTAATAATATAACAAATATACTCAACTGAAATGTTTATTCATGTACTATGCCACGATAGTAATTTATGCGTTACTCATAATGTAATCTGCATTTGATTCAAATTGTCGTTAGTAAACAGAAACATACATTTTATGTATTAGTTCCTCCATACGATAATGTATATTCAATACACGCGTATCAATAAAAACATTTCTTATACAGGGAAGTCAAAATATACATTGTCGCAAAAATACTGCATATATCCTTTTGTTAAACAATCCAAAAACAATACCCAACAAACTTGTCTCCACTAATCGTTAATGTAATTTAACCAATTACATAGTATTTTGTAATTTTTAAAACATGAAACACAAACAAGTTTGAAATTGTATTAGAAATGATTTTTCAATCAAATACATTGATACAATAAAAATTACGCTTTTCAATCAAATACATTGATACGATAATGATTCTTCATAAATAATTGTTTAACTTAACGTATATCTTCAAACAAATATAGTTTGCACACAACTAAGAGCCCTTTTGTTATTCCTTTGGAGACTTAAAATGTTTTTTAGTTCCGTTTTAAGGAACGACGTTCATCAACAATAATCTGTTAATGGTGCAAATGTTAATTGATAAAGCCACACATTTTTTAATGATCTCAAAAGCAAATGTAAGCAACATTATCCAACGCTAAGGGTTAACTACTCAGCAGTAGGTTCGTAAGCAAATTTATAATTCAATGAGAACTACTCAGCGAGGGAAGTGCATGATTTACTTCCAAGTAGACTTACCCTACACACAAAGGTGCCGAGAAATGGGTAAACATTTAAATTTCATTTTTGATGTTAGCCTCCGGATTACGTTGAATATATAAATTGGTTTAAATACCTGCTACTAGTAATCCAATAGTCGCAATTTTTTCGTCACGCAACTAGTTTCGACTTCATACAGAAGTCATCATCAGGCGTCCAGTGGATGTCAAAATAATCACTTCATCTGAAGGTCGTCGGTTCACACATGGTACATTCACACACAAACACGCACACGAACACGAACATAGTCACATAAAAAAGGTACATTTACAACGATAATACGGATTAATGGTAACTTAGGATGATGCGTCGCGACCGGGTGAATGTAGCGTCTAGACCTTCAGATGAAGTGATTATTTTGACATCCACTGGACGCCTGATGATGACTTCTGTATGAAGTCGAAACTAGTTGCGTGACGAAAAAATTGCGACTATTGGATTACTAGAAGCAGGTATTTAAACCAATTTAAACATTTAAAAGTATAGCTAACTCAGGATGGGTGGGGATTAGTTTAGAAATATATTATACATAGAGTTTTATTTGATGATTTTATCTCTTTAAACCTTTTTAACATTGATATATAACATACTATCAATTTCAGAGTCATTATTCAAATACAATTTATGGTAATAATTTTAAATTACTTAAATGGGTTTATAGTTAGTATAAATATTAATTGTAATTGATCCTAAATTATATTTTCGTGTATAAGATCCGAGAGGCTAGCTCATGATTAGTTCAAGAATAAAGTTGTTTGTTATCATACCGCATTTTGATTTCATAATTGTTTAAAAATCTTGTTTCAATGATTCTCAAAAAATGAAAATTAAAGAGTCAGATTGAAAACACAGATCTTGCGATTAGAGGTTAAGCTGAAGTAATACATGTTTTCCTGATAGCAAAATTAAAGCTATCCATTTCTTATTTTTGTGTTATGTCTTGTCCTGTTAGATGAAACAATTTATTATTAGACAACGAATAGTATATAGTTTATTTACGAATAAATGCATAGGTTTATAAAACACGTATATTAATAGGTATAAAATAGATTTTACTGAGCATAATGAATATTGGTATAATCACTGTTTCGTTGAACAGTCTAGATAAAGAATTAAATGTATCTTTAAAAGAAGGGCTCTCACAGTTGGTGTTGTACACTTTAAGCTTCAGACGACAGTTTTTGTGGTTTCGTGTGGAGGATAACTTGAACTTTCTTGTTGATGTTTGTAGTTCGTGTTCCTGTAAAATCTAACCCTATTTCCGGATACTGCAGGTATGTATTAGACCTTTGTTAGTAAATCCAAGACTACCTACTATTAAAAGTGACTTCCCTAATTTTATTTTGAAATGAAATTAATCATACTTAGATCACAAGACAAGTGTTTAAATTGTAATAAAACTCAAATGTATTTTAGGGTATCCCCTAGGTTACAACTGTTTTTTTATTATTATTATTTAATTAGGTCTACTTATAATAAAATTGAAGTCTATTAGAGAATTTTTACTTTAAAAAAAATTTGCTCATTAATACTGCAATATACATAAACTTGACATCCATTACGTATTTTAAAATGCATTTATTACTTAAACATAATTTATTATTAACTTAACATTTTATCACTGTTGGTGATTGCAACTAAGTTCGTTAACGAATCTTTTGTTATAGCATAGTTAGTTTAAAAAGATTATTTTTATATTATATTTTTAATTCAAGAATAATCAACGCCTGTGAAAAAGAATTATAATATATTATTTAGTGTGCAAATAGTCCGTTTAAATTTGTCACTATCTATTTTTTACCCAAAGTTAAGTGTTCTTGGCAAGTCATGCCATAGAATATTTACATATTATTATTTTTTGATTATTTCAGTAGCTTAGATGTGTTTTTAGTATCTAGATCTAAATGGAGTTTTAATTTAACTGATATAATACATTTGTTTAACCATGTACATGAGAAATTTAAACTGTCAAAATAAACTAAGTGTTATCGAAAACATCTAAGCATTAAATGTTGATCTTAGCAGGAGTAGTTGTATGTAAAATTCACCAGGATCTGTTAAAAGCTTGGGCGCATGTAACACATGATTTATAAACTACGTCTCGTGTCTAAGAGTTTATACTCCGAACCGATAAATTTACCTAGGTATGTGTTTGTTTTATCACATCTTAGACAGTGATGTTTTATCAATATTATGGTAAAAACACGTTTTTATTTTGATTATTATCAGTTGGATTACTCTTATTTAGCGGTGACTCGGTCGTCCGAGGCTGAGTGAATAAGGTTTCTGCCTAAGATTCAGAGGACTTAATTTTCGATCTTGAAAAGAATCACCTTTGGAGACAGTCAAAACCGTTTTGACCTAAAGTCTATGGTAATATCTAACGAAATATAAAATACTTAATGGTAAAATCAACCGTTTGAACTTATAAAGTAACTTAAGTAATGGAATTTAGTTTCAGTAAAAAAAAAACCAATGAAATAAAAACAATATGTCTTTTAGCTATAGGCCTAATATAATCTACCTTGTGCGTGATTTCGTTAAAAAATACAACATGTCTGGATGTTTTCAATGGCCCAATAGTGAATTCAATTTATTTTCAATTCTAATAAAGTGTGATTAATCTCAATTAATGTATCACTTTGATAGGGATTTTTATTTCTTCATTAGCCAAGCTACTGTTTTTAAGGTTGTAGGGACGACTTAATGGGATCAACTTTGGGTTTATTTGTTATTGAGAC
This sequence comes from Macrosteles quadrilineatus, assembly GCF_028750875.1. NCBI lineage: Eukaryota > Metazoa > Arthropoda > Insecta > Hemiptera > Cicadellidae > Macrosteles > Macrosteles quadrilineatus. The sequence continues at coordinate 4,982,415 of NW_026542602.1, forward strand.
AATCAATTGACGATAGTATCCAACAAAAGTTATTTTTGCCATACTACAAAAACCTGCTTGTTTAGATACTTCATAAAACCACACTCTAGATGTTAAAGAAATGCTTATAAAGTCAGATGGAGTTGGGTAAGTCTTCCAATCACCCTTACAAGTTGGTGCTGATTGTATGATGAAAAGTACCATACACATCTCATTGGAGAGTTGTTTACGGTAGTGGCATAAAGTCTCGTGTTTGGTAAGCTCTTCTTGGCAACTATTACTTGGCTTTTTATCAAAATATACCATAAACAGACTAAAGTTTGTATCTTTATGTGAAGGGAAACCTCCAATCAGGTGTTAACCAAAGCGAACCACTAGGGCAAATAACTGTTTACTAAGCAAGCTATTTACTATACAGGGTGATTGATATAAGTGTGCCAGCCGTTTTATTCGAAAACTATAAGAGACATCAAAAAAAGTTAAATGGTAAGTGCCTTGGATTTTTTATTTAAAAAATTATAGTCAAGTCAAAAAAAATATTTTAGCCGCCATTTTTCCAATATGGCCACCAACTTTGATTTTTCTTATGGAACACCCTGTATTTTATGATGTATTCTGGTAGAAAAAGAAATTTTAAGACGATTTTATTCTTGTCATTTTTTTCATAACCTTAACCGTTTCAAAGATAATAATGGTTTAAGTTGTGAAATTTTGAATGGTTTTCGAACAAAACAGCTGGCATGCTTGCTTAGGCCTTTATCGAAACTCTTTCTCATGCAGAAATTTCAAAACTTTAACAATTATTATCTTTGAAACGGTTAGGTTTATGAAAAAAAATACAAGAATAAAATCGTCTTAAAATTACTTTTTCTACCAGAATACATTATAAAATACAGGGTGTTCCGTAAGAAAAATCAATGTTGGCGGCCATATTGGAAAAATGGCGGCTAAAATAATTTTTTTGACTTGACAACAATTTTTAAATAAAAAATCCAAGGCACTTACCATTTAACTTTTATTGATATCTCTTATAGTTTTCGAATAAAACGGCTGGCACACTTATATCAATCACCCTGTATACCCTATTGTTTGATTTAATGCATTCAAACGTCAAGTTAATGTCCAAACACAGTTTATAAGTACTATTATCAAAATGCAGCAAGGCAGGTAAGTCGCGTTAGAGATATTTAGAATCGCTAACGTAAAATCGCATGCATAATGTACGAAGGGGGTAAGCATGGGTTATGTATGATTTATGGCCTTCCGTTCTGCACGAAAACACGACTTAAGCCCCCTTAGTTAACATAATTTGTAAGCTTGAAAGGTCAATAATATTTATGTTTGATTAATGTAATTATTCACCATTTGTAGAAAACAAACTTCTCAAAATCAAACCTGTTTGGACGATACAGCTACTTAAAGTCGTTGACTTGAAGTAGTACATCGCGTCAATAGATCTATCTATAAAATTTATTTACAATTGTAAGCTAGTTTGGGTTTCTAGTTAATTTATTGTATATATTTTGGAACAAATATCAGTTAGAGATGACGTTTTCGATTCATAAATCTGATGTGTTAACATCTAATTTTATCTACATATATTTTTGCAGCTCAGTCAATGTAGTAAGTTAAGTAAGTAATCTATCAAATTTGGGGCTAAAAAGAGGTCGGAAAAGAACAAACTTGTGTCAAGGACATCTGCTGCACATTTTCTGACATTGAATTGTTTCAATTGCATTTGCTAATTTTGCGGAATAAAATATTCCCTATTCTTAAAAAAAATGTATTGCATGGTTAGCAGTATAGTTTTGTGTTAACTATCATTTCGATTTCATATTTCAATACAATTACAACATAACTACGTTTACCTTGTGGAAATATTGCAGCCAGCAACACCATACAGGAAGACAACAGCGTGATGCCGGCCATGTCGTCACACAACATGATCACGTGATTGGCTTACATCACTGCCACCGCTGTAACAGAACAGTGTGTTTTTAATATATTATGATTTTATCAGATCACTAATACTCCGACACACAGGGGGTTGAAATATGATGTGAAAACGTGCGAGAATAATTAGTGTTTAAAGGATAAGAGAAAGAAATTGTATTGGACGTGATTGGCTCTTTAGCTGGGGTGATTTATTAAGAAGACGCTTATCAAAAACAGCTGGGTCTAACTTAGATATCTTATTAGGATTTTGAATTTGCTTGGAATTTGACCAACAACCTAATAATTAGTAGGCCAATACTATATCTCTTAATTTACCAACCTGCTATAGTTTAGAATGAACAGTTACATTTTAGATGCACCGTAACAGATATAATTGTTTATTATGCACCTACATATTTATCGCAAATAGGTAAATTTCCTAAATTATCTTAAAGTCATAATAACAGTAAAAACATTTATATTCGCAACAAAACATGTATATTCGCGTATTTGGTCTGATGATGATTGGAGTGTCCAATCGAAATCGATCACCAGTTACCATATTTTTTTGTATATTTACCGTTTTGTGAGTAACATTATAAGCGTAAATATATGTTACAAGTGTTATAAGACGTTTCTTTTATTTACTTTCCGTAACAGTAAAAACAGTCATACCTAGGTAAAAAATGTGTACCGTTGAAATTATGTAACTGTTATTGAAAAAAACTCTGTTTTTATATTGACTCACGTTAAATTATGGTTACCTCTGAGTAAAAAAAAAATGCTCCTGAAAATAAAGTTAGGTTTTTAAAATATTTAACAAAAATATTTTTGTACATTGACGTATAAACTACACGTAACATGCAATATTCGTTTGATCAAATCTTTTATATTAAATAAACAAAATAAAAATTTGGGATGATTTTAAATTTTACATAGTAACTAAGCACAAATTGAAGTAAACAAAAAAGTCCCATTATGTTAATATTGATTTTATACCTTTTTAGAACTATAATCAACGTGTAAAATGCAATCAGCATTTAACATTTCGTCAAAAATAACTCAAAATTAAATTCAGAAATTCTGCTAAACACATATATTAGATACTTAACAGCTGTAGGGACTACAGCCATCAGTTTCATTTGTTCTGTTTTAAATGGTTGTAAATGTACAAATTCATTAGCAAGTTAAAAAAAGAAATGATAAATGATCTTATTTAAATGTCCAAAATGAACGACCAGTGGTTTATTCAATGAGACGCCGTTTTGTGTCTCTTCGTTAGCATAATATTTCAATTCACAACTTAATTGGCTTACGTCTTCTGTCTTGTATCTCTCATTTTTACTTAAAAAATACCTTGTACATTTACAATGATAAGACTGAAACTAATATCTCTAACGTTTCATCTACTATGTAGGTAATAAAAATATCAATAATTTATATTACAATAATAAAAAGGTAAAATAAGTTTGTTTCAACGCCCGTTGAAAACACACACTATATAAACATACTGTTATTTTAAAGTATAAATTTTATTTAATTTAGCCTATTTAATTATTTTTTTGCAAAAGAGACCAATAGTAATTAGACTATTTAAATAGTGGGAGCAATGTATTTTGACGTAAAATGTAGAAATCAGTAATTAACGTGATGTGTTAAATGTTTTGGGTAATTAAAATTTTAATAGTTTTTAGGAAACTAAGACATTTGTCATATGTTTGGCTTCGTAAATTTTAACTATAAGTTTTGTATGTATCCTAAAAATTGTGTTCAAAAATAGTTGACCATACGTTTGACATTGTTAGTGCCAACCATGTGTAGTACTGAAGGTAAAAAGATCAACCATTTTTGAAACCTCGAAAGTAAAATGTACGAGTATAACAAGTTGTATAAGTAAACTTGCATAATGAAGTTTAAGTACGTATAAAAGCACTTAATGAAAATCTGTGTATTTTGTTATTGATTTATTTAAAACAATAGAATTTTGTCCTTTCATTAGACATGTTTAAAATCAAAGCTGTTTACTGTATTGTTGCACGTCCAAATGACGTGTTCTCTATCTTCGAACAATATGAAATTATCTACCCTACAGCGTATTTTAGTCGTGCCTAAAGCTATAAGATATTTAACGTTGTTATTTTAGGTTATAAAGAGTTTTACAACTAATATTTCGTGAAAACAAAACACTATGTAAATAATTAATTAGTACAAGTGATTACAGAAATGCAGATTAGGTCGTCACTTATAAGAGTTAAGAAAATCGCAAAAGGAGGTTTTCGTCCAGCCAGAATCGCAAAAAGCCTTGATGAAGTGGTGGCCAAATGAAGCCGTTTTCACACCGTATTTACATAATCTTTACATTTCTTTACGTTTCTCAGATTGCCAGTTAAACTTCTTTAACATTTCTTCTTCGAAAAAAAAAATTAAAATAACAAAATACATGTTATGAAAAAGGGTACATCTGAACTATGGCAGGATACATATTTTTTATTACAAAATAGTTGAATTAAATAAATTGTTTTTCATTGTTCGTTTTACATTTTTTGGTCTTGATTTTCTTTAGTAGTTTTCGTTACTATTCCCTAAAGTAGGCTTTGGGATGATATCGTGTTTAACGGACGAGGCTTCGCCGAGTCCAGAAATTCGATTAAGTCACAAAAAAACATTTTAGGGCGAGTTACGCACAAATATATTTCATTATATTGTCATAATATTGTAGCAGAAAGTATAAAATATAGCCAAAAAGCATTTTTAAGGACCTGAACAGCTGATTTGTTTTTGAGATAGGCTTTGACATAACCACATGATTCGAATCTGTAAAATTTTACGGACTAGTCCACAAAAAGCTATCTTAAGGGACTCAAAACGATCTGTAAGACAGCTGTTTTTGATACAGTGAAATAAATAAATATATTTAATGGATTTATTTTTTAAGTTGGTAATTGAAAAGTATGAAGTACACCTTATGGCGTCCCCTTCGTCGGTTAAGTGGACAGACTGTGTTTGTTTAATATAATAACTTAATAACCCGATTATGATATGATTTAATTAAACTTAAATTATTCCCAAAGTACCATGTTTTACCCAAGACTTAAACTTAAATTTACCATAAGTGTCAGTTAGACTATCAAATTTAATAATAAACAACCTTTACTTGTAGCTACTGTGCTAATTTTAAATTAAACATTTAATGACGAGATTAATTGCAAAGTAATTTATAAGAGCTTTGTAAAAATATCCGTAACATTTAAAGGAATAAAATGACAACCCTCCTGCTAAGGCGAAGAGAAAGCGACAGGTCACAGTTAATTCACGAAACACAGAAAACCTTTTTAGTGATATTGTTTTACACTCAATTGTGAACTACACCCCCAGGGCTTGTGGTTGATGCCGTATATTCAATAAGGGTTGAGCTTTTTTTACAAGGTTAGGAAATTAAAAATTTCTGACATACAGGTATTGAGAAACAAAATATGAAATACACATTACGGTTGTCGTTTTGAGGGGATCTAGATAGCTTTTGAAAGATCTGCTGTCCAAATTAAACCAAATTATGTTGATTAAATCTATGTTTCTTTGATTTAGTGCAATTATTTAAAAAGTTTTAATAAACAGTCTCAATTTATCGAAAGGTGTTGACTGATGAAGTTCATGAGAAAAAATAATTATTTGAACTTTGTTATATGTTTTCAGGAGTAAACATTACACACAAAAGTATGTAACGAGCTTGGAACTAACAACTATAACAATATATAATTAGTTCAACGTTTTTTTTATAATATTAAATACAGTGAAATAAAAAAAAACAATACCATATTCTATTACGGCAATCTTAGTTGTTTTGCTTTATATATATTTGGCTAAAAATCGGTAAATTGACATTACTTCAACTGTAACTGTTATAGGCTATTCTGGATAGTTTAATAGATTTACATAAATCAATTATCATTATTAATGGACATAATAGATTTTAAGTTTCGTAATATAGGCCTAGTAAATATAAAACATACATATATCACGGAAATGAAATAATACACCGATATAGATTGTAAAATATTTGTTTTGATTACTAATTATAAATAAATTGTAATTTATAAAATTTATATTCTTATACTTAATTTTATACTGCGAAGTATTTACCAAAATGTATTCTTTGCTTTCTACTGCCTATATTGATAGATTTGGAAGCACATAGGATTTAGTGAACTTTATTCACAATTAATTCTTTTCAGAGAAAACAAAACCTAAAAGGTTTTCCGCGTTCTTTTTATACTTGGGCTGATTGTAATAGTTGAATTGATTTGGATTTTTTATTTGATTTTGGATCCTAGTGTAGCTTTTCGGGTCCAAACAATATTTTTAAATATTAGGTTACAATATTCCAAATTGCTAACAAATCACCAAATCAACACAAAATAAAATAAAAAAACCTACGAACTGTTTCTGTTTTATAACGTTTCTCTGCAAATGGCATTATAATTTTGCTTATAATTATAAACATTTACTTTTCCTAGCCGTACTGCTTTCTTGTCTATTGGTTAATTGATCTCCAAAGCTTAGGTTCCATCCCGTTTTGAACGACTCAATTAATATTTATATTTAATGTGTTAATGAAATATTAGTTGCAGCTAATATCCGTAAAACTACTGTCTTAAATATCTGAAATGCCATTGCATTTATAATATTCAAAATTAATAATCTATATTTCTATCAATCCTTATTCTCACAAATAGACAAAATACAAATCCACGAAAAAGGATTGAAAAACAGCAGACCATAGAATGTCAAAGAACACGAAAACACTTTTAGGGAATGGATTTAAACGGTTGGTATAAAGAAACGGGTTTGCCGGATATATTTTTATATTACGAAGTACTTAGTAATTGTATTGTTTAAATGGTTAGGTCTTCAAATATTAAGTATTTTTTACAGTTAAATAAATATATATTTTATAATTTAATGATTATTATTTAAGGCTGTAATACTTATTCTAAAACTTTGCCTAATACATACTGTCTTTTAAATCTTTACATTTCTTTTGGTTTTCGCATATTATATTTATCGGTTACCGTATATTAGTCTAGTATAAAATATTACTCTCTTTGTTGAATATAGTTAAATAGTCTCAAGCTATACAATTAAAAGCTACGTTAAAACGTTTATAAAACTAAATTAATTGGGCTCCATAAATCTTAAAGTATCCATAATAATATAAATATGCAAGATTGATTATAGGAAACGTATTACATGTAATAGCTACACAAACATTATAACTATACGTCCTGAATGGGTTCGTCAGTCTGACAAAATACTCGTATTTACAATACGAATTTAATACTGATAATTAAGTTTACAAATGTGCATTGGAAACGTTATTTTAACTATGTTTGGAAAAAAATTTCGTTTATCCCCGAAATATTTTCATTTTCGATTCATATAGCCAAAAACACTTATAAAACACATCTAATAAGCGTGCCAAATTATGTATTCATAAAATAATCTAAATATATTGAGTAGCATAATTTATCATTTCGTTTAGTTCATACAGTTATTATTACATAGATACAAATGAAACGAATATCTTACTAAACAAAAAAAAATAGTGTATAAAAAATAATAACAATCATCAACATACAAAATCTTTAAATTCACTTTAATAATTTACATGTGACAATAAATTACTGTTTTTACAAACTTTCATGTATGACATTAGATTGGAGCGAAACAATTCTATGTGAACAACAAAACGATGAATTGGTTTAAAGGGTTTCCCAGAGACAATTCTCAGAACTTTACCTAAATTTACGTTCTCCGGTTGGTTTTAATATTGAAAGACATATATTCTAGAATAGAATCCCACAGTTGGACTGGCTCAGCGTCAGAGAAATATTCTTGTGTGATCTTCAAAGCACAAAACTTCTGCTCATACACGTTCTCTAAATTAAATTTGATACTGTGACGTCACACAAGAGAGGATTTTATTTATTAAATCTATGGCTTGAAATTCTTGAACATAATTCTTTTTGTTTTATGTATTTTCCAAGCCAACAACATTCTTTACGTTTTGAAAAGGAACGGTTTAGACTCCGGTCCTGGTATTATCTAACGTCATCCATTTTGTAGATAGGATGATTGATTAATGGTCCAATTAACAAAATTAAATCAGCATTTGTTATTTCATTTTATACCAGCTGTGCAGTAAAAACCACCAATAAAATAATCCGAAGAATATTAAATTAATACGTATGCATCATCTATCGATTTGGAAATACCAATAGAAATCATCGATTAGTCGTACTTCATTAGTTTAACAAATCTACAATAAAAGAAATAGAACAAATAATCACATATTGTTTATACAAAATTGTTAAAGAATGTGTGAATTAATAATACCGGTTTATGTTGGTAAGTCTTCATGTAGCCGTATAATGTTGCTTTCATAATACTTAACTGTGCAAATTTAAATAAACATACTCTGTCCGATCAACATCACATAGTTGTTGAACTACAAGTCATCCTACATTTTAAACTGAACTGACTTTTCATTATGAAATTACTTTTATAGATACTGATGGTCTCGTATTACAGAGTAATTTTGTTCAAAATGAATACCTGGCAATTAGCTAGTAAATATGATTACGAAATCACTGCAAGCCATAGTTGATAAATAAAACTCCTTGTATGTGAAAAAAGGTAGTTCCCATATCACAACAAGGGTTCCATATATATTTAATAATGGACTTTTTTTACGAGAATTTCAACGAGTATCCCTGTTCATCCTGACGCTCATTATGAAGTAACATAAACATAGACTTATTACACCAAAGAAATATGAAATATTATATCGTTATTGCAATGACAACAATTGGTTTTATTTTACGAAAATAGCTTGAATCCAGAACATTCAACTCTGAGAGATTCAATCACAGAGATTACTATGAATCTCATAGGTGTAAGATTGCGTTGTGAATCAGTTGAGATCAACGTGACACTGTGCTATGTGGGGTCATTTATAACATGCCATAGTCCTTGTTAGGTGTCATAAGATGTATGAAGAACTTGAATGGATGATGTTGATGGATCATTAATATAAAAAAATACATTATACCTATAAATCGATTTAAACTTTAAATTTGAGGAGTTTTTTTTTAATTTTATGTTTAAGATGTAACTAAGAAAAACTAATGTAATGTGGATGTATATAAGGAAAACTATTTCTTTACTAGCTTTATCTGTTATATATTTTTAATCTTTATCTATTACTTTACATTAATTTACTTTATATTAATTTTAGAATAAGTATAGGCTTTTTTTTGTTATTTACGCTTTGTATACACAAACAGAAAAATTTGTTGTTGGCTAGTTTTGAATAACTGATGTAAACAACTACTGAAGTCGATTTTATCATAATTTATTATAATTAAGTTGTTCACCATAAAGATTGTCTGTGTAAATAATATCATAGAGGTAATAATCAGATCACATGAAAATAAATCACCATTTCTCCTCAAACTAATATTTGAAACGACTTCTTTGTAGGGAAAAACTAAGCAAAGTATGATTTAGGTAAATGATTTAGAACCCAAATTTATCTGTAACAGATTGAGGGATTTGGATTCTTTTTCTCAAAAAATGTTTAGATAAGTCGAATGTTATTCTGTGTATGGTAAAAAAACGCATTTTATAGCTTGAATCCAAAACGTTCAACGTTCAACCCTGACAGATTCAATCAAAGAGATTACTATGAATCTCATAGGTGTAAGATTAAAGCAGTTGAGATCAACACGACTCTATGCTATGTGGAGTCATTTACAAAGTGTATTAGCCTTTGTTTCTGAAGATGGATGAAGAACTTGAATAGATCATTAAATTTCTATCCATCATTAATAAAAAATAAAAATAAACATTACCACTTATATAACAATTCAAAACCTTTAATCAGAGAGATGTATATATTTTATGTTTAAGATGTATTTAAATAAGGAAAACTATTTTTAAGCAATCTTTTTTCCGTTACCTATTTTTAATCTTTATCTATTTGTAGTTTACTATATATTTATATTAGAATAAGTATACGCTTTTTTGATACGTTATTTTCACTTTGTATACACACAACAATTTTGTTGGCTAGTTTCAAATACCTGACGTAAACAACTACTGAAGTTGATTTAATTATATTTAGTACCTACTACAAAGTTGTTCACTGAAACATTTTCCGTGTAATTAGTATTATTGAGATTATGTCATAATCAGATCACATGAAAATAAATTATCATTAGCCCTCAAACAAGTGTTTGGGGCTTCTGCGACTTCTTTTCAAGGGAAGAACTAAACAAAGTATAACTAAACTTTTATTTAATTAAAAAAAAAAAAAAAAAAATCTTTGCCAACTTGTGATACCTTTATTACGTAAAACCATTCTCAATACAATTTCAATTATTATTTACTATTTCAATATAGTTTAAAAAATATCAGTAGGATTGGTATTCAACCAAAAAGTGTAAGCATTTCGATTAATTGTGACTATACCTTAATCCTCAAATATTACTATGCAATCTAAGTAAAATATTCGATTTTTTTAAAACATTGTTGATCGTAAGGAAAATACTATAAACTGGTAATACAGGATAATTTATGCCATAATTTCGCTTTCGCTAGAGATTTCTCATGAATATTACATGATTTTATGTTATCAGAACAATATGTTATTCTTGTGACTAATGTTGGTTTGTATGTCTAGGGTATTTCTTATTTAAGTGTCTCCATTTTATTATTGTAACCGTCGGTCGTTACTGCCATATTAATTTGTATAAAGCTTACCGTTGCAAGAAACCTATATTGCTTATATAAATATCATCATACGCTCAGAAACTGTTTTATGTATTTTAGAGTAGTTTATAAATGGTAAATATGAAATAATTCCTTAATTGTTCTAGGGTTTTTTTTGCGTTTAAATAGAAACTCTTCCAATATCATGGTATGTTGGAATTAGTTACAGGGTAATTGAAGTAAAGGGAAATGATTTAAAACCCAAGTTTATCTGTAACAGTTTGAGGGATTTGGATTTTTTTTTTCTCAAAAAATGTTTAGATAAGTCGAATGTTATTCTGTGTATGGTAAAAGCGCATTTCTCTTCTATGAATGTTTATTGTTACATCCAAAGGAAATCAACAATTCAACAAAGTATAGAAACTTTTTTTCTTTCAATTGTATTCCAGACTTTATCTTAATTACATATGTCTATATCACTAGACTAAATTACGTATATATGTAAGGGAGCTAACATATATTTATCAGGCGTTTGCAAAATTACTTAATACTCTTACTGAATATTCTTAATTTGTCGTACGAATAGCAGACATAACTTGCTTCAATTGTTTGTAGATTGTTGTATATTGTGAATAGTCTTCCTTAATGACGTTTTCTAAATGTTAAACGACGGGGTTCCCTTGAATTAGTTTATTTAACATAGGTATTTACGAATGTGTTGCAAAATATTTCTTTTATAACCATGAGCAAATAGAAATACTTATGCGTTCACTGATAGAAGTTTTAGTTACAAGTATCAAAACAATCTTCGAACGGAACTAGCAAAGGAATATCTAGCATGCGTTAAGAGGCAATGAAAAGAGGAAGAAACTTAAATTAAATAATTACCACGACTCTTCAAAGACGTTAATTGGGTTTTTTGAGGCGTCTAAAGTTTTCTGCCTGAAAACAATTTCTCGCAATTTAAGCTGCCAGGAACCCTAGACATAGTGAATGGGAAAATTATACCAATTCAAATCACTGAAGAAACAATCAGGCAATACGAATCAGAATTTAATAGTATTCATAAATAACAAGAAGTTAAAAAAATATTTTTATCGTAACATTTTTATACAAGGCCTACAATTGTATTATAACATAACGTGTTTGATCATTAATGCAAGTTTCGAGTTTCTTTGCGTATAAAAGATTATTGAGTCAATTAAGCAATAATTCACCAGCTACAAGTAATTCTCTAACGAAAATGTATAAGAGTTTTGTTATTATTTTAAATATATGAATAACGAAACATAAAGTATAAATAAATATTAATAGACTATTTTAAAAGTTTGCTTTAATCATCTTGTACACTTGTATGAACTAATTCATCAGCTGTATTTTTTAATTATATGACCACTAGGTTTTATTACTAGCAAAAAAAACATGAAACATAACAAATTTTAGTCAATAAAAAAATATATAAAATCTTTTTGTAACCTTAAGTATTTAACCACTTAAATTGAATGATACTAAGGAACTTCTTTTAACACAAACCGATTTCAATAAAATTTCTCACTTAAATTGAAAGGGCATGAAGCTTGTGATATTCTTATTCACTTGTTGTGATTTTCCAAGTCAAATAAGGTAATTTACCATTATCGACCTGGTTTATTCTTCAGGTAGGAACGTATCTCAACTGTCATTAGTCGCTCGTTTTACTTTATTTTTTTTTGCAATTTTGGAAAATCTAAATAAATATTTTATACTATACTTCTTTATCAATTTTTACAGCGTCCACATGTACATTTATTTAAACTAAAGGTTTCAGCGTGAGGGCTAGGTTTTATAACACTTCTACACATTCAATACGAATGTTTTAGTATTGAAATAGTATATACTAAAAAACACTGTTAATGATTTGTTTATATCGTAGGTTTATTGAATCGAATATATTTTAGGTGGTAAAAACTATATTTTAGTGTCAAAATACGCTCAAGATATAAAGTCTGCAATCGCAGGATAAAACAAGAACATTGACATAAGCAGCTACTTTTGCTAACGTGGCAAATATATCTTCACAAGAGAAAAGTTTGGTTCTTTATGCCGTATTCTTTAATTCTGGTCATCCTAGACCGGAAGTATGTATTTGTATATTTGTTTGTTTTTAACCTTCACAAGAGGCCCATTCGGTGCTTAAATAGTCGTATTCTTAGATTCCGGTAATCTTCTCAACGACCAAGGCAGATAGAAAGTGTTTTATACCTTATAATATTGGTTTGTTGGTAGTCGATTGGTTATTGTTGTGCGTTTAAATTTGATTTGATCAATCAGCCTTTAGGTGTAAATAAACCGACTTTACAATTATTTTATAAGGAAATTAAAAAAATAACTCATGAATTAGTAGTTTACAAGCTCATTATTATTCACAAGCTTATTTACAATATTATAAACATACAAACATTACAAGCTCATAATCATGGCCACACATTGAAAGATCAATACGATTGCCACGTGAATTCAGAAGATGGTCAGATACTGGGAATAGAATTAAGGTTCAATTCAATTTAAAACTTGTTTATTCTGTAACATATAAATTGTTTACAAAGAATAGAGTCAGATCTAACCTAAATTATACATATTATTAACATCTAAAGATACATCTTAAAGTTGAGTTTTCAGCTCTTAGGATATTATTTACAACGTACGTTCCACACGTCACTTCAAAAAGTTATGGAAAAAAATAAAATAACTACGACTGAGTCTTAAAAATTAATAAAAGCAATACTTAAAATAAGGATTATATGCATACAGTAATTACTATATCCTAGAATAACCACGTCCAGCAAAGATTTTTCTAATTATAATTTTCAGGTATGTATTTTCCGGTTTACGATTAGTTTTAAAAAATACATTAAATAAATCTTTGATGTTTTTCAAACAATAATATATTAGTAAATACAGGTTAGCCAAAACAAAATCCAAAATCTCTTAATCGCAAATTTCCAATGATATTAAACGATACTCTCTTTTTCATTGGTTTGAAGAATTTTGGTAAATAAATCATACCTAAGATAAATAAAAGGTCTGGAGTGGTGTTATCCATACTTTTGAAATAATTTATAAGTTTCAATACGAAAATATCAAGGATGCTTGATTTTACATACGAATAGTATCTTTTGATACCAATGTATAAATTAAAACAATTTTGGTTTAGTAAAATATAGATTTTTTAAATGTCGAAGTAATCAAAAATGTAAAGGACATCCATGAGAAACCAGAATTGGTAAACACCTTCTTTCATATGCATTCTATATTATTTTTACAACGAAAACACAACACAAAGAGAATTTCTATTGTATTTTAAAAGGAATTCCAACGCGCGTATTTGATTTATTTAAATCAATCAGTTACACAGAAGTCCTTTTAAAACCGAAGCTGTTCACACAAAAGCACTATCCTTTACGTAAATACTCATCAAGTGGTTGACGTATCAATCGTTTCATCCTCTTTCAACATTTTCCCATTTGATTGAAAAGTTTACCCCTTTGTAGGTGTAGATTTTGTAAATGTAATTTAACTGACAAAAAAAAATACTTTAAATATACAGTTTGGTTAAAATTAGTTTCTGCAAACTGGTTTAAGTTATTTGATCTAATTTTAAATTAAAATACAAGTTACTAATCAAAGTAGATTATTCAAATATAAAATAAAACAAATAAAAAACTCATTTTTGTAGCCCCGGAACTGTAATATATGAAACATGTGGTTTTACATAACCTTTTATCAATTATTACATTTTGGAACTGATAAAAGGTAATGTAAAGCCAAATTTTTGAGGAAATTAAAGTAGTTTTGTTTTTCATAAAAGTCATATGTGTCAAAGCGATTTGAGGCAAAATCCTGCATTCGGTACCGTAAAAACCAAGACACTGACAAAAGCTTCCACTTTAGGTAACGTGGAAAATCCGTCTTCACAAGAAAGGTGATTCTACTAACTTCTTCGATCGTTTCTTTCGCACAAATAGTTTTTACCTTTGTAAGCGTTTTCCTAGGAAATTGTAAATTTAAATTTAAATAAATGTATTAAATACGTTTTTGTTAGTAAAGTTATTAAGAAATATTACTAATAGTGTCAAAACGATTTATTGATGAAAAAGTTTTACGGTATTTAATTTTTTTTTGCTTGAGTAGGCCTACTTACTGTACATTTATAGGCTATATGAGATCAGATACAAATGAATGCGTTTGACGAATGTAAGACGTGATAGTTGTGATGAATAGTTGTGTAATATGTGAAGAATGAACAGTTTGATAGTTCAACTGTTAATTGTGTGCATTGCAGAAAAAAACTCTAGTGCGAAGTAAAAACAAGCTTCTAGGCCATGAGTAAGGTGAAGATAGTCCGACCAGATAATGCCTACTTAGTATTCAATCAATGACTGCACAACACCCCTATCCATGGTGTAAACAAAGTTTGTAGAGCGCCTCAGCTAAAGCAGAGGAGACAAAGCTCTAAATAATTGTGTTAAGGTTCTAAATAAAATTCTCAATAATGTTTATAACAATGAAAGACCTAAAAATCTTGTACTGTATTCATTTTGTTAGATTTTTACTTATAGTAACAATTTTTTTTTATTATACATGTAATTAACAATTTAACAGTAAATCAGTAAATCAATAAATGTTGCATAAATCTTACATTAGAATTAAAATACAGATGTCCTAAGCCAGAAAAAAAACTTTTATCCTCAATGCACTGAAGGTAAAAAAAAAACTTTAACATTTATACATCGGTAATTATTTTATGACCTATCTTTGCTTCCCTAAATAACAACCACTCATTAATTATTGCACAAATAAACATCTAAATTGAAACATGCTTTTGTCAATATATATATATATATATTTTTTATTACACATCAAATGCATACAGAGACATATATTTCTGTTTAATGTAGTGACTGAAAATCCTGAAAATGAAAATTTAATAATTTAGATTGAATGCATAATCAATTAATGCAGCTTTTTTGATAGACGTTTGTGATTTTATTTACTTTTCCATATTGTTTTATGCATTTTCAATATGATTTGGCTGAGACTGGAAATACTGAAGTACAATTATTGAGTTCAGATTTGATCTTGATAGAAAATAACTTTATTTAATTTTTTACTATTTATTTCATAACTATTTCTTACTCCTTAATATAATTGTTGCGTTTTATTCTTATAACATGTGCTAATACTAGAATATTAAAGCTTGATTTATTCTATAAAGTAAACCATAAAATGCACAGTAGTCGTTCTACAAATATAGTTTTGTACGTTTTTGATTAAATTAGTTGAATGCCATATTTTTAGACGAGAAGTTTATTAAATAGAAAACATGCTGTATAAAGCTAAAAGTTACGACCTGAACAAGCAGGAACAGCAGGGAAACTTTATTTGGAGGATTACCTGTTGATATTTTATTCAAACCCGAAAACAGTTTCAACTTTGAAATTCACGTGAAAACCTCTAAATTTTGTGGAATCACTGATTTATTCTTACGGTGTTTACCTTTACAAATTATTAGCTCATCGTTTGAGAAACATTGTCTTTTGCACCAGTGTACGGTTTCGGTGTTTCACGTTTACGTAAAAAATACAACGAAACACAGAGCAACAAGAACAAGAAGTAATTCCTTACATATATTACAAATAGGATACGTAAATTCAAAAACTATAGTTATCTTTACACTAGAATTTACATGTGTGTTATTTTCATAAGTTGAGATCGAATTGGAACTTAGGTAACCGTACCAAAACATCATGGTGATTATCCGAGGTACCACATCAGTCTTTGCGAGCTAGATACTTTTATGCTTTAAAAAAACTTTCTTTACTTGACAGCTCAGTTCAGTTATTATGTAATAAACCATGAATTGGTGTTCAGCATTATCTACGGACGAATTTCTTATGTTTATTTTGTAAAATGTTTACATTCTGATACCTTTGGTTTTACAACACTAACAGGAAAAGTTCTGGTTTGATCTTTTAACTTCATAAGAAGAAAATCAACTTCGTCAAAGCAGACTCACCAGAGTTCTAACTCACTAAACCCATAGCCTTAGGTAACATAATTAGTGAAATGTACTGATTTGAGATTTACCTGAAGGATTCAATTAAACCCATTGCCTAACATGCAATAAACTCGTCAAACGTATCTCTGGAAATTTTATCATTGAGCATTTGTATGTACCTTTATTATGATGTCAAATTAAAATTAGGATGCTTTATTATGCAATAAGACCATCAGTATTACTTTTGCTGGTAAAACTTTAAAAATAAACATTTTGTTGTGAAAATATACTTATTGGGTTGATAGACGTTTGTCTGTGCTAACCGAAAACTTTCATAGTTTTTAAAAACGTTTACATGCTTAAATCGTCTTATCGTCCGATACAAATAGTTAAACGTAGTTAGACAAGAAGCTACGCTTGTGTAATGAGTTATTAATTTTGATACTAGCGTATGAAAATGACTTATAAGGAATTTCATTCATTGAAACCGCACGGTTGTTAGACACTCGATTCCAATAAAATATGATACACCGATCTCAAGAAAATCCATAACACATCACGATTTTATGTAGTTTGATTTTCCATTGTAGTTTACAATCCGTTTTTATTAATCCCTGACAAATTATTATGTAAATTAATTTGTAATTATTATGTAAGTGTCGTCTTTTAAATATTATACATGCCGACACCTAAATATTTAAATAACTTTACATTTACTGTCAATAATTTAGTTTTGATTCTCAGTATGTTAAAAAAGAAAAATACCATATAAAGAAAACGTATTATTGCTATTTGACTTCATAATACTCAATGTGTTAATTCTTCACTATAAAAATCCTAAATACACTTGCATGGAACATTTACGTATAAATGTGATAACCAAAATCAAAGGAATACACCAAATCTCTTTGAAAACCAAAGCTTCATATAAAGTATTCACTTTCACTTGAATACTTTTAAAGTGTTTGAGAGCTCAAACCTTTCAATCCTTTTGAATGTGGGCCAAAAAACACATATTTTTTACGTTTCTGGTAACCTTTGAAGTAAGAAATAGTTATACACCATCAAAAGGTAAATTAAGCAAAACTTGCATTACCAATTAAGATTACTTTTATAAAATCTTGTATTATTATCCAACTTCTATTTTTATACAAAATTCGTTATGTTTTATCTTTGATCTAAAAATATGATAGCAATGTAGTTGTACTTTAACTATTTAATTCTAAAGTAAGTAGTGTTCTGTAACGAATTATTGTATTTAGTTAAACATTCTTTGTTTAGATTTTAAAAATTAAAATTTAATTTATTCCTCTAAATAGAATTATATCTACTGACAGAATTTTTTCTCCTGATTTACAAGGTTTACTCGTAATGGATACTTGGAATGATAAAGGTAATAAACTATATAAAATACTAAAGAATACTTTAATAGTAAACATACTCGGATTGTAGACACTAAATAATAACTCTCTCAATGTTTCGTGAAGTATAACGTATTTTATGTCACTAAGAGTAACGTGACATTTATAAATGAGCTCTTCCTTGAAATATTTCATTTCTTGATTTAAGTGAGTTGAAGCTGACAAAGAGAATAATTTATTCAATGTCACTGGTTACTCAATAT
The DNA here is from genome assembly GCF_028750875.1 of Macrosteles quadrilineatus. Classification (NCBI taxonomy): domain Eukaryota; kingdom Metazoa; phylum Arthropoda; class Insecta; order Hemiptera; family Cicadellidae; genus Macrosteles; species Macrosteles quadrilineatus. The sequence goes on from NW_026542602.1 coordinate 5,000,759, forward strand.
GTAATTGTTTTAGTTACAACACGACTCAGTATTCAAGATATTTACTCAGGGAGTATTTGTATTGTTTAGCTCTACACATTTAACGTAACCTTTCTTATACTTTTATATTTATTATTTAATACATTAGATTTTTATCTACTAGAATATATAATTGTTTAATTTCTTTACCCCTACATTACAAAATAAACTAGTTCATAAAGTAATGATAGCAGCTGGTTTGTATACGGATAAGTGATATGAGAAAGTATCTAATTATGCTTTTACTGGTCCTCAAGAGACATTTCTAAATAATTTTAAAGTATGCAATTTCAAAATTACCCTCTGACGACCTCAATGTTACTAGAGTGATTAATTTGGAAACCTAATTAATTAAAAGTCTTGATCGGGGATTTACGTGCAAAAATCTATTAACCATTGTAGAACACCTGGAGAACTTTCAACACGCAATGAGCTCATCATAACTCTGAGTTTAATATAGTTATGAAAATGAGTTATAAAAGTGGGCATAAATAGCATGTGTAGAAAATGCATGGTAGTATCAATACCATTTCAGTCTTTGTAATAACAAATATTATTTGTCAGTTTATTATAGTTACATAATTGTTGGTCATGGAACTAAAACGGGTGTTCTAATGAACATGTGAAACTGATGATTTCTTGACTGCTTAAATAAATACGATCAAGATGTCTACGTAACACGATATTTTTTTATTTTTTTTATTACTTTATCTTTCTTGTTTTATAATAATACAATCTTTGTCCTTAAAAATTTTCTAAGAAAACGTACTGTTATATCTATTTTATTTGTCATACTATTTTATGCCACATTGTTCTATATTTATGTTATTTGAATACCAACAATTATTGTTTTATGATCTAAAGTTATCTGTATGAAATAAAAATGTACCAAAACATACTTTACATCCGCTTTTTACAGTACTGTAATGCTAGAAGTTAAGTCTAATTATTTACAGTTCAACTTTTTGTGTATTTTTTAATATACTGACTTTTGTTCTACTATTTTTCCGTCATTGGAACGATTTAAAGATAAACGTGTATTTGCCATAGAAGACAAATACGTTTACAATGTGGTATACGATTTTTAAATAGTAAATAAACTATTTGAATGCTGAAAAAATATGTCAATTCAGTGCGCAGTTTAAGTATTTTAGAACATGTGTACAAATCGTAAATATTTACCAAAAAGAATATTGATCTCGAACAATTTCTTTTCTTAAATTTAAAATTTATCTCAATAATATTATCTACAAATTAAGCAGGCCTAATATTGGTATACTCTTTAATAGATATAGATGTTTAAGAATGCCTACTTTAAGCTTCATATTCCGTGACTGAACTACAAACTTGACCTTGACCTACTTTGCTACAACTTTGTCGATAACTATTCTTTCTTATCACAGACACAGAAATTGTTGTCACACAGTTATTCTAGCTTATAAATCTGTTATAATTTTTTTAATATTAGCAGTGGTTTTCTAAATGATTAGAGTTAACTAAATTCCTGGAATTACAATAGTTGTAATATATTCTATTTGATTGTGAGTTTATTGCAGTTATAATTATTATAAACAGCAGATTGAAGTTGTGTTTTGATACACTTTTATTTCATATATATATTGTTATTAAAACATAGCTTTATAACATACAATTAATTGTCTTCAAATTATGTAAACATATAACAAGGTGGCATAGAAAGAAATGTTAAAAAAAATCTAAAAATAACTGCACGTTTTCTCAGAACATTTAACAGACGGAAATCTTGTTATTATAAGACAAGAAACATAAACAGTTTTAAATTAGGATTTCTCCGTAGCATTTACGACATTTACACGGAAAATGTGTAATTGGACGTTTTGTAAAACTCTTTAAATGAAGTATTCTTGGAAATTTCATTTTCCCTCTATTTGGATGTTTATCCGTACTGTTCATCACTTAAGAGTCTTCCTTAGTGGAAGCCATGTTGGATTTCTTCCCCATAAGAACAATGTTAACTTTGGGTCCAAATATCTCATCAGCAAATTGTCATATAATTATGGATAAGGAGTTAAATTTAAGGAATTGCGGTCCTCTAGAGATTGACGTTTTTTATTTCACAACTTTTAATTTTTATAATGAATAATTGATTATTAATTAGCTTAAAATTAAGCTAATTATCGAAAGGAAATGAAAATGGATTTTCAAAATTCAAAAACCTCAGTCACGAGTCTATTATGTTAAAAATACAAATTATAAATTTCAAAGCTATATCTTAACAAATAACGCCGTTACGTGTCCACAAATGATGTAATGTTTAACATTGTTCTTATGGGGAAGAAATCCAACATGGCCACCACTAAGGAAGACTCTTAAGCATTAAAATGTTTTCCATTATTAAATGTCTGAGTTTTTTTCAATGCAGTAATAATGTGCAGTAATAACATTGGGGTTTTACAGAAATACTGTATACATTATTGACAATAATAAATCATTGCCAACCGTTATACATTAACTAATAAATTTCAACACCAATAACATTTTACAACATTTTTTAATGAAAATAAAATACGACTAATAAAAAATGTTTAGTAATAGCTTGATAGTTAGACACTAAAAACGTGTAATTTGACAACTATAATTACGCACTACATACACGTACCTGTAGAATAAGTAATGTTATTTTTTTCCAGTGCTTTTAAAACTGCAATTGTTCATGTAAAAAAAGAAATCTCGTAGTTTATTATCTTACTCTAGTTATTGTCAATACCAATTCGTCAAAAACTGCATTTATACAAAAAGTTTTTTTACACCATTTTAATCAGTATTATAACGATAGTTTTTTTTTATACCGAGGAAGGACATGTTTAATTACTTTTGGTCTACTGAAAGCGGACTTCGTAGTCCTTTAAGACCTTACTGGCCTCAATAATATGATTTGAGAAGGCAATATCTGTCAGCAGGTGTATGTGAACCGAAGTTATTAAATCATTAAACGATTACTGAGAATAAAAGTAACGTAAACAAATTAAGAAAATGGATGTGTAATTATTCTACTAATGCTACTAATTTATTATACTGGATTTTGGTTTAAACAATGCTCAGCAATACATATAATGTATAGGTGAACTAGTTGTACGCATAGTTTATCACATGTATTACAAATGTATCAAGCCCTAATATGTGTCAATGTAATAATATGTAAATCATTATATTCAGGGATTAACGAGAGTTTGGTTTGTTTGGTAGGCTTACAAATTGAAATGTTTAATGAAGTTCAAAACAGATTAACTTTTAATTATTTCACCAATAAAGTACCATTATGTAATTGTTAGTAGGCCTGATTGACTGAATACTTTAAGGCTATTGGACTTTCCGCTCCTAAGAAAATTGTACAATCGTCATTGATTTATTAAATGTTCTGTATTTTTAAAGTCTTTTCCTCTGGTACCTATACCGTAAAATCTTTTTTTCCTTTTAATTATTAAATTATATGATTGCTACTTGAGTAGCAAATTATCCGTAGCAAAATTCATTCACATTTCACATACTCCGTATTTGTAACCAAAGTACGAAGCTGTTAATATACTTTATACGATCAGTTAAGACAAATTATACATTGGTCTTTAAGTTTATATCATGGACAGGTTAACGATATGATTCGTTTCTCGCGTGCATGATAAAACTCGCCTTCCTCGCGAGGAAAAAATACTGTAGAAAACGTAGCAGCCAATATTTGTGAATACAAATCCGTTAAAATTTACCTTTACAAAACATCAATAAAGACAACACATGACAAGTTCAAGGTGGCTTTAGTTACGTTCAATGCTAGTGAATATTCTATTGCTAAGAAGTCGAGGTTTACAATTGTTGAGAATATCTTAACCTGCCTGTAATTTTTTACTATTGTGTAAGAACACTACAATTAAGAAATTATAAACTTAGGGATTATAATATAAGAACACTTTTTGAAAATACAAAGTTCAAATACATACGGTTGTAAAAATTAAATTTTAAACATTTCATATACTTCACTGAATACAACGAATACCTCCGAGAATAAATTTCTGTTATCTAAATTATAATTGGTATATAATCTTAGTTGCCAAAAATATACTATATTACAGAGTACTTATAGAACCTATATATTTCCACTAGCCTTTCTTTGGAAGTGAGTTGGTTTAGTTGTGGAGTTTAAGGCTTTGGGGCCTGAGGTTCCAGGTTCACATCCCACAAACCACCAATAGATTTTATCCAAGTAATAATGCTGCTACCCTCTATGAATAGCCTGAAGTAATGTGTAAAACAGTTTGGGCTAGAACCTAGCGTCCTAGGATGTGAAGGTGAAACATAAAAAGGAGAAAAAACTTGTCTTTCTTATATTTTAGGTTCACTCATAGTTCTTAAAGTTAATGTTGCATTAAAATACTGAAATATTTCATAATTATGTTAAAGTGTTTTATATTACAAGCAACAGGTATAATTACACGACTACTATGTTTCTTGTTAAATTAGTTACTTCTGCTCGTTTATTTTTATTAAATACTTAAAATATCTAGTAGACTTCTCATCCCTATTCTATTTTTTATTGGATCGTATGTACGTACGATATATAAGGTGTACGATCAACAAAACATAACACATAAAATCTTTTAAATAGAAGTACATAGTAGCAATTATATCTGATAATGGTATAGCACAAATTATAATAATGTCAAACCTAAAACAAATAATAGATGCATCACATAACACTATTGTAGAATCTAGGTTAAACTTTTTTATTGGATGTTATACTAAAAATCCTAAGAGATAAAACCAAAATCTGCCACCTCTAAGAAAACATATAAGACATTGACAAAACGTCCTGCTTTCGCTAACGTGGCAAATATATCTTCACAAGTGAGGTGATTTTGAACATTCTAAAAGTTAGTTTCTATCGGTTGGTTCCAACTTTTCTCTCGTATGAACAACCTATAACATGAATATAGAGCTATTCTTTTTCCTTTCTTCTCGTTGATTTATTTTCTGTATTAAATCATTTCTTAGCATCAATTCTAAAAAATTTTAATCTTTTAAACTTTTTCTCTTGCTTCATTTTCAGTAATATTTACCTGTCCATGTAACCTTATTATATTACGAAAAACACTAGAATTAAATATTAGGAACCTTATCATTACCTATATCAAATAATAATATACGTATAATATACGAATAATATACGAATTGATACACTAGAAACATTACTTTTAATTTGAAATGTTTACCAGGAATATGTTTCATCCCAGACCAATAAAATATAACTGTTTGTTATAAGCCTTGAATGATTGTATCGTTATTTGCGTGATAGATACAAGATTACAAATAATCAATTACCCAGAATGTGAATTTTTGTTTGCCTTTCAAATCTTTATTTCCTAACAAGTTTACTATAGGTTATAAAATAATCTAAACTAATCCAATAAATAAATATAATTATCAAATTATAATACAGGCTTGCTCTACGATTTAAAACAATACTTACCACAAAATATAATATTAAAATGCTACAATTATGAAGGGTGTATAAAGAGTATTTTTGAGAAAGGTGTTTAATTTGTTCAGGTCAGTCGCTAACGCTGAATTCCTTTTAAAACCCAAATTATTTACATGAATTCATTTTTCCTATTTTGATTTGTAAAAAAGTATTTGATGCATCAATAGTATTTTTACATTTTTATTTTATTAAAAACAAGTATTTACTATTGTTGTATTTCAAATAAGGTAGAGCTATGGATGTGTACAACTATAAGGTACATACTTACATTACATATTGAACAAGTCTAGAACCAGATGGTTTTTTTCTTTCCTTAAGAAAAATGGAATATAATATCATATAATAAAATAATCATATGGTGGTGCTTTGAAAATAAAAAGGTACAACACGGAAGCCAATATGGAATATTTATAAATTATTCAGGTCGATCCGAAAGTTTTAGCTTCACAGAGAAAGTTGGAATATTGGATTTGTACGGTTGCTAACCAACTGGCAAAACACTTGTATATTTTATGATGTATCGTATTGCTTCAGGATTGAATTTTCACTTTTGAATATACATTTACGTTTTATATGTGTTTGTCGAATACATATGTATATATATCTTGAAATTACTAAAAAACAAAAATGTTTATATCTAAAATGCCGGTTTGTATGCATATTATTGTTTATATTTACATATTTATTATATAATAAATATACAGGGTGACAAAGAAGTCTGGAAACGGCTTGATATCTTTTTAACTAAATTTGTTAGAAAATTCAAACCTTTCACATCAACTTATATGTATGAAAACTACTTTTTCCAAGCATTACCATTTTTTTTACCTTCACCAGGGGACGGCCCATGAGGAGTAGGTACATAATCGTTAATGTAAGCCTAGGTTGATATGCTTTTCAAAGTTCTTGTGGAATATACCTACACAGGCCTTAGTAGGCCTGTTGGTAAATACTCGTATTAAACATTAGCTTGAGAGCTGAAATTGTATTTAAAAGTCAACTAGCTAATAGACTAAGTTTATTCAATCTTCAAAACAAACTTAACTGGGTTTCAGATTTTCCGGCTATTATTAGTTATGTTATATTATATTATTAGGGGTATTAGTTATTTATGAGTATATTCCGCAAGAACTTTGGACTGCCGCCATTTTGTAACGGATAAGTCTTTTTTGACGCGATTCAAGCAATGAACTCCACTTGACCAGACCTTTAAATTATGTGAATATCTACCTAGGCTTACATTAAAGATTATGTACCTTCTCCTCATGGGCCGTCCCCTGGTGAAGGTTAGAAAATGGTAATGCTTGCAAAAATTAGTTTTCGTACATATAAGTTGATGTGAAAGGTTTGAATTTTCTAACAAATTTAGTTAAAAAGATATCAAGCCGTTTCCAGGTTTTTTTGTCACCCTGTATAAATATGGATATATTTATTATATATTAACATTAGGTAACTTTTTTCGTTTTAATTACAAAACTAGTAATAAGAAAACGTTTTAACAAGTGATTTCTATTTTGTAAACATCGTATCAAATTGCTAATACATATAACGAAAGTTGCTGTCGTGTTGTTTAAAAATGTATATGGCTGGACTCAATTAATTTAGATCTAAACTAACCTAGTGCTCGAACCATAAAGGACGATATATAATGTAATGTTTCAAATAGTTTTCATTGTACAGTATTACCCAAACGATTCATGCACTGTATTCTGGTGCTTTCGTACTGTTTTACAAAAGTAAGAAACTTTCCAAAAAGGTCTATACATTCAATTTGGATATATAGGTTTAAAATGGCAAAATGGCAGTTTGCTTAATGACACAGATTCATAAATAACCCCCTTGTAATACCTGGCAACAAGGGTTAGGTCCAGATTGCCGTAGGTTATAATTAGTGCATAAATCACATAAATGGCAAATCTAATTTATGAGATTTGAATCAAATAAGGCTTTATTGGAGTTAAAATGTTTGTTTAAGCTTGTCTTAATCTTATAAAGATAAAAGTTATAGTAAAAATAGATTAACAAAAAGGTGAATGTATAAATTCATCTTTTATAGTATATTTCCAAAGGTGTTTTGTCAGTATTTTAAACAATATTATTAAAAACTTGTTTTAAAATTATTGGGACCCTTGTTGGTATGGGTCATGATGTGAGTTTTTATATATTTGTACTTTATATTGCGTAAATATCCAGTTATTAAGATTCGCTATGCGATGTGCTATTTAAATTGTATCGAACAATTTATATTTCGTACCACAAAAACGTAGGCTTATGAGCTTATAATTTTTAAATGCATCTCCAATACTATTGCATCAAATATTTAAATATGGTATACCTACTAATACGTCTTTATTGTCACTTTAGGTTAAAATGACTCAAAACTTTGCTGTAGAACCTGGAATAAAGAAAGAAAGAAAGTTGTAGAACTTTGATGTACAGTTGTACCTCTAAGTCAAGAAGTTAGAAGGACGTGGATTCATCTACTTAAGTGAGTTGTTTCTTTTGTGCTGTGGTGTTTCAGAGCTTGAGATCCGTTTTGTTTTGTAGGATTGTTACTGTAATGTTAAATAATTTAATTTTATACATATTCGAAGAAAAATATTACAGATTTTAACTAAATATTTGAAATATTACTAAGGAATAAAACATAATGCAAAATACAGTAACAAAAGACATTCATGTTTAAGGTTCGTTGTTTGCATCAATATTTTAAGGGTTGAAATCAATTTACAACCACTCTCATAATGGCATAACACTTATCTAATCATTTGTTTATAACTCTGTGTCCTTAAATACGAATACTCGTATACGTAATAACACATTTAGCTATATTTCATGGGTATACAAATTGTTCATATAACGTAGAATTTACGTAAATAAAGTGTACAGTTAGGAAAGTTATGTCATAGGAGTAGTGTTTTATAGGGTATAAAACTAAGAAAACTCTATTCTAATAAAAGCTAATTAGTTTACTAAAAACAACATGTTTTAATACAGCTAAAAATCTATAAAGATTTTGGAAACAAATATTTATACAGTCCCTATACTAGCTTTATTCTTTACGCTGTGATTTTACACTTTTTGGCTGTTTTTTCATCATCATATTTGTTACATCTCATATCATTATATCATCATTGTTCATGGTTGAATCATCATGGCTGTTTAAAACATACTCTATAAGTTTAACGTTTAAAGGTTTCGCACGGATAACAACAAACAGTTGAAGCCTATTGTGATTCTTTTACAACCCATTAAACCTTTATTTCCATACTGCGAGTTAAAAAATAATAATTCTGAGAAAGAGTAAACAACACAACAGTTTAGCTCTTTTATAAGTTAAATGAAAACAATTTCTAGGGACTGTGACGGTTAAAGTTTACCAAACGCCTAAGGCTCCTCAAAATCTGTCAGAAAAAGTTTATAATGTTCTATACATATTCACGTTTGCGTTGTTTCCCTTGGGGAATGTGTAGGGAATATTTAATAAAATTCCAACTTTGCAACAACTAAACAAAAGGTGAAGTTATTAGTTATCAGAGTAACATGACAAAATACCACATTTGTTTGTATATTTAAAGCGAGTTTTATATAAATTGTCTTTATAGCAAACGTGTACTCTTTCGAAAAATAAATGTTTATATATTTCCCGAAATTACTTTATTTAGTGGAACTTGACGTTCTCGTAACTATTTAAGTGCTAAAGATTATTGACACACCACGATTACATCTTGCGATTTCCTATGTTAATTTTATTTAATGTACCTAATTTATATTCCCTAGGTCTCTAGTAAAAAGGATAATTTAATGTGATCAAAGTTAATTTAAGTATTTAAATTCATTTCAATTCGTTATAAAGCTTTAAAACAATTTATAAGTATTTACTTAACACACAACGGCACAGCGTGAAATCAAATTAGATGTACTTTTCTCACAATTAAATTGCAAGTACTAGCCATTATTATTAACAAATTGTGGTTCTTATATTTTAAAGACATTTTTTAGGCAAGGTTTAGTATTTTTGATCAGCTTTTGGGCTTCACTTGCCTTAATTTGTTAATCCAGGACTTGACAAAATGTAGCACAACGAAGACACAATTACACAACATTCACGCTCATAAAAAGTTTTCACGTCGTTTCGCGGGACCAAAAATAACGTCCCGCTTCCTCAGGGAATTAACCTTATTTTTAATTTTATTTTTTCAAAAATAAAAAGGAAAAATTATGTTTTTATTCTTCATATTTTTTAAGACGTATTTAAACATATTTTTTTACGTCAGGTAAGATTTAGAGTACGTTTAAAAACCATCAAGAATTAAGACAATTAATATACATTATGTGTATGAGGTTTGAATGGTGGCAGTATAAAAAAAGCAAATTACTATATTTCTTTTAAACTAGAACAATGACAAAAAAAATTTATATCGGATGTTTAGCATCGGGAAATGTTGCATTGTGAAACAACATAATTATTTCTAAGCTAACAAATTGTGCTTGTTTGAGAAGAAAACAATTTTCTGCTTCAAGATTTACAAAGGCAGTCAATTATCTCACTTACTTAAGCCACTACATATTGTTATCTTTTATGTTGAAACTGATGTCTTTTTAGTTGATATATTTTACACACTTTTTTCAAAATTAATATAAATAAAATTGATAGGGAAACTTTGTTTGTGTTGTAGACTAATCCAGAGAAAAAGCACACATTTTTGCTTTCAGTTAAAAATGTATCAAACACAATGTTATACATACGTTGATTAACACAAAATCTAAACTTTTTAAGCAGATAAAACTTAGTTTCTATAAAACTAAATTGTATAATCCCTAAGGATTTTAGTTCAGTTTTTGTTATAAAATAGAACCATACAATCGGATCAACTTAATTATATCCGTCTCTAATTCCTTGTTACAATTGACAACGGATTATAACGATGGCAGGATCAATTAGTCTATAGGATAATAACGTAAACATAATGTGATTTGACAGATGGAAAGTGTTTATCTGTTTTCATTAGTTAATTATTCCACATAATGACTAGATTTATCACCGAATAGAAAATATGGAATAGGCAAGCATTATAAAAAAACCTGTACTAACAAGCAATGTTCAACTTAAATCATAATTGTCACCTTAATTGACTTTGTTACCCAAGAATGCACGACTCGTACAATTTGGTAAGTAAAAACTGTTTTGTATAATCTTCCTTTTAACTTCATTTGGCAATGTCCCACAAAAGATTATTTAAAAATTTACTAGGTATTGCGTGGATTAATTGAACGAGTAAAAAGGTTTCCTATGAAGAACTGAATAATTTTAGTAGTTATATATGTTAAATTTGCTAAGGAAAACTTATCGAAACTTAGATAAAACTACGCCAACACGTAATATACACCTATACTTAATTACAATATGTCTGGTGGTAGATGCACCTTCTTTAAACATACTTTTTTTCAAGCAGGTTTTAAATGAAAGTGTAGTCAGTTTCTTCACTTTGATACTAAAACGTAAAAGACCAAAAATTATTAACTGTACCTATGTAATAGGTTGTAAAAAACTACATTACATTTTTTACAGATTAAAATATATATTTACATGTATATTTTTTAAAACAAAGTGGTTGTTAAGCTAATTTTTCACACGTGGCTTGGTCACAAGTTCAATGACTTGACCACAGTTTTATTAATTTCTTGCGTGTGACCTTTCAACCTTCAGAGCCCGTGTCACACAAGCATTAGTCATGTAAACTATTGACCCAAGGTGTGTTGTAAAAACTAAATGCCCCCCTTATCTCTTTCATTTACCTTCAGATTTTGCTTTTCTTTTTAAACGTATATAATATTACTTTTTTATAACATCATAAATGTTATTAGGTTATACGTATTATAAATAATGGGCTGTTATTTTTTTATGAATGCAACAGACTAGTATTACCATTTCTTTTTATAAAGGTAGGTTAGGTTGTGCAAAGGTTATCTGTATCACCAATCTAACTTCTACGTTTGACAAAAAAGTCTATCCATATAATTTGAGTTGATTTTAAAAATTATCAAATTGTTGATTAGTTAAAATAAATTATAAATATTGGTGACTTTTATTCACAAAGGAATACTAGTAATCGGGCTTTCCCCAATTTACACAACACTTTTTCACAACATGGTAAGTCGTTACTACAAGGTGTTTTTCATTAAATGCAGTGCTTTGAAAAGTAATAGTTAAAAAAAATAAACGTGTGATTGTAATTTTTGTTTTGAACTATTTATCTTGCTGAGATTTCTTTAGTCCAGTTTCAGTAAATCCTCAATTTACTCGATAACCTCACAAATAAATGTGAGAATACCGTGTTGTGATTTAAATTTATATTTTAAAAAACAACTGATATTAAGCAACTAATTCTTTTTCAACTACTTGTAAAACTGTTTTTTCTTTACAATCAAACTATAGTATTTATAGTAAAAGTTTTATCAATTACAGAATAGTTATTTTGTAGTAACCTCAATGGATAGTCTACTTCGATATAGATTGGGTAAGAGGAAAAATCGGAAAACCGATTGAAAGACTGTCAAATCGTAAAGGCTATGAACCGTTTGAACTTGAATTAAAATTGCCATTAGCTCTCTCAAAGCACTTCCGCACACAAGCGGTCCGGTGAAATAGCCTTTTACATTTATGTGCCACGCTTAATGCTCCAGTCCTCAGTTGTTTGATTAAATTCAATGGTATTCTTTTAAATTTTAATTCACATTAAATTCATAGCTTTTGAACATGCTTGCGTTATATTTTATATACAATATGCATTAATTCCACTGTAAATAAATATGTATGCTAATCTTTAAAATATACAGAAAATAAAAACGTGCGCAAATAATATGAGTGGATGACAAAACTTTAATATATAAATTATACGATTCTAGTTTCTAAGTTCAACGTAGGTTTACATTATAGTATTCAAAAGTTGGTTATTTTTATAGCACAAAGATGTGTTATTTGGCATGCTTATAATTATAAGTAAACTGTTTAACTGTATCAAAAATTACTAAATGTAATTAAAGGAAAGATAAGTTTATCATTCTAACCAAGTATAATTGAAATGTTTTCACCTAACTCTTAGTAACTCTAGTATACTTAATTAGTTTTGGTATCAATTGTACTTAAATGACTTAAATCTATGATAAAATAAAATAATTACCTTATCCAACCATAGTAGCTGTATAACGACTAGTTTTGTTCCTTAGATATTCGTCCGGTCATTAGTATGCAACCACATCACAAATGTATTAATACGTTGTGGTGTGTCAATAGATTATTTAAAATACTGTCCCAATTACAATATTTGAAGCTTGTCATGTTGAAAAAATAATTATGATGGAATCAAAATTATAAACTAATTTAAACTGTACAAGCTGGCTAGCACTGTCCTAACACTGCCACTGACTAAATAAAACTGGCTGAATCATCATCTTTCTTCTTCTCTCCAGTGCCTCCTGTATTTCAGTTTGTTTTGTTCTTCTTATTTTACACTTATTTGATTTGTAACTTGTCAATATGTATCGAATACAATATTTGACTGGAAATAGTACTGATCACTTAAAATGTTACACAGTTTGCGGTTTTTAGCTTTGTAGATGGTGAATTCTTCTTCGACATCAAGCTATAACTTTTTGGTAATACTTCAAGTATTTCCATGTTCTTATCAATAGATAAGAATAAAATTTAAATGCATTTAGTCACCTCAATAGTGTTTTTATATGCTAATGCCTGATTAGCTCTACGTTTATTTCAAAGTTATAGACCCAACTTTTTAACAAAAAAGGATATTTACAAGAAAACAAAAGTCTCACCGATTGAAATCTTCCTCTACGCAAAGCCGGAAGAATAAATTGTTTTAAAATGCATAACATATTTTCAAAGCAACACCTTACATAGCCACTAGGACGTTGTAATAAAAAAACGGTTTCATTTAAAACATTTTTATATCAAGTAAATGTAGCACATTTCGGTGGAATGTGGCGTATATTAAATTACCAGGTAACCAAAGCAATTTCTCCCCCGTGAGAGCCGAAGGGGTTCACGCTTTGAAGAGCAATGCTCCTGCTTATACCCTTGACTTCCTCGTATCATATGGTTGGAAAACTGGTTTCAAATTCACTGTTCCTAAATGAATTAATTCACGTTGCATCCTTTCTTCACATCATGTTCAACATTTAACTTATAAACTTCATTACATAAATAACTTGAGTTAAAATATTCATACAATTAAAATCCCTCAAAAGTTGTTGTATGAATAATTACACTATGTTACGTAGATATATGAAAGAATAACTTTGCCAGAGGGACCAAAACATTTGTGTTATCTTTTTAGCTATTTGCCCCAGAAGTGGTCTATTTAGTAGAATGCTTCAGAAATATGAATGTGATTTAAATAAATGTCATAACATTTATTTAAAGATGGTGTTTATCTTTTGTTCCATATGAATTGTCTTGCTTTATTTTGTTTTGTCTTTTAGGATATATACAAGAAATATTAAGTAAGACATTTTGTATCATCGTATATAACCATACTTATTTTACATTCCGTAGCTTTTAAATATCAAGCCGTAGCCTATACGTTAAGTAAATAAATTATGAAATAATATATTATTATATCCATTCAACATAGCACTTCTTCTGTATCTCTTATTTTTATTATTATATTTAATTCCAAAAATGTCTATTAGTATGAATATTTATATTTTGCATACATTTTACACACTAAAAGAGTATAAAATCAACGAAGTCAGCAGTTATTAAAATGTGAACGTGAACGGAGGATGGATAAGTTTTCCAGTTTTAATGGTCACCATGTAATACTAACTTCTCAGCAACTTCATTATTTATCCTAACAACCACCGTACAGTAATTATTAAAACTTTGTCCACAGTGCATTCACTACTGTATTTTTAATTTTTTTATTTCTCCTGTGGGAAATAGAAACCTTTGATAATATATAATCAAGCAAATTTATCACTCATACGAAAAAATATTTAAACATGCACAATCATAAATATTTTAGATTATGTTATTTTGCTTTAAAAATCAGCAATCTTATTTTACTAAAACTTTAAGCTATGTAAATAGTTTCATAAGTCGTTATAGTATGAAACATGAATGGAGTATTTAAAACGAAATGCTCACTGCTTATACAGTAAGTTATAGGTATTCTAGTTATTTTAAATACGAACTTATAACGTTTATATTATTTTGCCTCTGTTGCTGTCATATAAGGTAATTGTCTGTTCTAGTTCTTCTTATTTACAAAACTTATGAGATCGAGATTAAAACAATGGAGCCTGCAGCAAAAGTCGTAAGTAAGAGCACAATAATTACATACTGGTACTAATCATAAGTATAACAACATTTCTTGAAAGTTGGTAATATTTCGCTTCCTAACTAGTTGAAACACTAAAAATAAGAAGCATCTTTACAAAACTGTGATCGTCATTTTATTTTCTCTCATATTAATAATAAATAAGAGTATCGCAGTATTTGTGCTTTTATTTAATTTTGTTATATGTCAATAAACCTAATCAATGAGTGTCGCAATTACCTAATTATATACAACTCTGCCCTTGTTACATGTTGATGAAGGATAATAGCAGTGTTAGGATTGGTCTGTCAATTACTACCGATAATAATAACATCATTTGGTCAACTGATTGAACGGTTTATCAGTTATAGTCACTTAATATAATACAATAATACCTTGAGTTATATCTTAACATATATCAATCATATATCGTATATATCATATATATCGTATACATCATATATCGTATATATCATATATATTGTATATATCGTATATATCAATAATACCTTAACATATATATTCGGGTTAGCTAATTTTACATTATGAAAGTATTTACTTCATATTGTACTTTTATTTGAATGCAACATGGTTTAATATATTATTTTACCATGCTTACCGTGAAAAAATAATAATTTTTGAATAAAATAATATATACCACTTCCAATAATGGATAAATAATTACAGTTTACGTACTAAAAATTAACTTACTAGCAGAAAGTTTAGTTTTTCAATTAAATATAAGTCTTAACATAACAGGCACATCTTAAAGGAAAATATTTAATTGGATCAGCATCTAACATAAAAACAAGAATGTAAGAATAATTATAATCTAAAAATGAGAAGTTTGCATAAATTTGTCAATCTCTGTTTGGAATAATAAAAGAGAAATTAATATAAGTATTAAATGCCATGCTATTCAATGTCTAAGTTTCGAATATACAGTGTGGCAGATATTAACCTATAAAATCTTATAATTGGGGTCAGTTGGGACTTAACTAATATTTCAACAGGTTCTATCTAGGTTAACTCCGTTAGGGGTCATTAATTTGGTCATTGAAGTGCTGGTCAAATCTCATATGGTAAATAGATTGTTGGTAAATTTTGGATCATAATTTACTGCTAGTTTTAATAAAGGATTTTTTTAGTGTTGGTATTAAAATAATTTCCTCACTAAAAACCTTAAACTACACTTAACTCCATTAAATTGAATATTTTAAACATTAAAATTAATTGCTATAACCTTGACTCAGTTTTAAATTGATGACCACTAAATTTTTTTGAAATATTAGCGTCAGTTTGTAAATAACTCAGACTTTCATGATTGATTTTTAATTGTGTAAAAGATGCATAATTCTATCTTTGACAAAGCTTGATATTTTATAAAAATATTGTAAAACGTATTCGGACGTTGTGTTACTACAAACATTTTATCAAACACACAAGCACATAACGTTTACGAACATGTATTACTTTTAGGATAAAATACAAATGGGATACTACTTATTTGATTATTTATATTAGTTCCTGATGTTTAATTTATTTTACAAGATTGTGACACTTATGTTATTTTTCAGCATGTAATATCAACCAAATAACGAGGTTTTTTGAAAAGAAGTAGGGCCTAGTTTCTAGATTTGTTAAACAAAACAACTACTTGTAGAGTGTTACAAATTATTCTTTTGTTTGGAGATAAATACAACTTACAAATACGACCTTTTTGATGGTTTTTAGAAATGAATAAGGTAAAAAATTTAAAAATACAACTAAAGTGATAAATATACACGTTGCAAATACGTTATTACAAGTCTTTAGCAATAAAATGTAAACTAAATCTAAACTTTGTCACAAAATAATTCTATATCTGCATGTTTTTACATGTTTTTTGCTATTAACAATTTACGTCAAATGAAATCAAATCAACCTTTAATGTGCAGTAATAACAGCATTACTATATAATATGGAAATATAAAATTACCACATGGGTTTTTCCCTATACGTGATGAGAGGCAAGAAGTTAGTTGTCTAAAAGAAAAATACGTCATTACTATAAGTGAAAAAAGTCTGTAGGTTTCATTAGTCATATGTATCCTATTCAATAGTTTCTTTTAATACAAATTGGAATTCAATAAAGTTTGGCCAAAAGTATAATTTTTTCAAGCAATAAAATAAGAGGGACTCATAAGGAGACAAAATGTTCGTTGGGAAAATTTGTGATCCAAATATTAATAATCTTTATGCATGTACACATAACTTTGTATAAGCCTACATTTTCTACACGTCAAAGCAGGTGAAATTATGAGGGTGCCACACTTTTACTTATCACACATCTTTAGTCATTTGTTTACATGACTAATGCTTGTGTGACACGGGGGTCGAAGGTCGAAAGGTCACACGCAAGAAATTAATAAAACTGTGGTCAAGTCATTGAACTTGTGACCAAGCCACGTGTTAATTGTTTGGAGACACAAGGTTTTACGTTGTTTACAATAGAAAATCATTTATGTAAGTTTTTAAGATTTTTCAAAATTGTTTATAAGCACTCTGACTATAGTTCGTACCTTTTTTAAGGAAGCCAAATGACTTTTAAAAACGTTTGTAATAAAAAATAGTTTTGTAATTAAGTGAAAGTGAATTAACTTGTTGAGGAAATGTTATGTAAAATTCTAAAGACTGAATGATATCAATATTGAGTTAAGATCCGTGTTATTTGAGAACAACGAAGTGTTAAATTTGATGAAGCAACTCAACAGGTTGACGAAACTGTGTTTCATCTGGTGTAACCAACTGAGCTTTAGTTACGTCATTTAAAACTATTGTCATCTCAAAACATAAAAAATTTGATTCATATTTTTTACATATTTGAATAACTAAGCTATTGATTTTTAGAAATTTAAGTCTAAAATTATCAGTTAAAATGTTCATGTTCAATGATTCAAATATGACTGTCGTAAAAACACTTTATATTTTGTATTCGTGTCTAATACATTTGTACAGTAAAATATAATTTGGTCGAGGGAAGTTATTTTATAATAATAAATATAATAAAATATTTCACCTTACTTGACTGGTTAAAGTCTATTACTTTTTTGTTGGTTATTACAACTAAACGCAAAACCCAGAACGAACTAAACAGTACCGGCCATAAGCTTTAAAATTTACAAAAGAAACAAACATTTACTTACAGCTGTACCCAAATGTTTTAGGTCTTTTTAAATACCTGCAACAAACCGAACATATCATTAGTTTCTGCAGTAAGTAAATGAAATCCCACATTATTCATCATTCGAACCAAACATATTTTTAGCTAGGATGAAACATAAAACATTGAATACAAGATAGGAAATTCATTACAATGATTTTTCTTTGAACAACCCTGACATTTGTATACACTAATTGTTAATACTATATTGAATAACAATTTTAATGTGGGAAAATATAATACTTAGATGTTGTGTATAATTACGATTCTTTACCAAGTAAATTACATTTTATTTTTGAAAGTTCTTGTGGGTAGGTTTTTATTTAAATTATAATATTAAATTATCAGAAGGAATTTATTTAAAGTTCAATTATTTCCCTTTATTATTATGTTTTTCCACCATTTATACAGAATATATTAAATTGTTACTGCATTATGTCAAAACATTGTATTTTTTAAACCTAAAGCACCTATACACGATACACCTGATCTGTTTCGATAAAGCCAAGATTGCAACACGAAGACATCAAACAACAAAGCCAGATTCTCTAATCAAGTAAGACATTGTAATCCCTCATCACCCTGCCTTAAGCAACTTGTCTTTGAATATTAAACAGCTTCAACAGAAACAGTAGTGTAATGTGTTTGTGATTTGGGTTTATATAGAAAGATAAAACTAAGGTTGATATATAAGGTTGATATTAGTTATGAGGGTAGTTCTATACCTTGACATTATTATGTCCAAGGTACTTAATACAATGTAATTCAAAAGGTTTACGTTTCAAAATATTTATAATTTAATCAATCCTGAAAAACTTTGTGTGTATAAGTTAAGTGAATAATAAGGTTAGTTTAAAATCACATATTACAAAAGATGCAAAAATGATAATAGGGTAAATGATAACCATGAAACGTTGATTTATATGATCAAATAAACTTATGCAAGATACAATAAGAAACTAAAAATAAAATTTTATCAAATACTACAAAATCTAAAAGAGCCGTGGTTTATTTTGTAAAAATAATTTTTGACATAATCTTATGTAGTTTTATCAACAGAAATCCAACAATTGAGTATGGTGTTTTTTTGTTTAATTATATTCCATTTAAGAGCCAAAACTCGGATACCACTGCTGGTTTACAGATTTTTTTAAATTTTATATTTGTATTTAATAGTTTACTAAACGGTATAACCTATTTAAACTCATTACAGCGTTTATATGCATGCGAGTCTTTGTAGACTTGTATACCTTTAAGCTTTATGATTAAATTAGTTTTTTTTTTATTGTTTCGCGTTAAATTTCTGATCAACAGGATGTCTGAAACGTATTAAATGTAAACAGTAAAAGGAAGGCAAGATGCCATAACAAAACACCATAATAGAAATATCACAATTCTTCAAATCATTATTATTGAATTGAATTTAACAGCACTTTTCATAATTGTTTACGGCAACTTTTGCAAAACACGTATAAAGAGAGGGGAAATTCAATTAAATCAAGGAATGAAAAATGTCAACGAGAAATCCTTATTAAATGTCTGTTTCACTCTTTGTCCTGGAGAGGTAGAAGGCATAAAGTGCCAAATCCTTCTAACATTAAACGTAAAGACCGCAATATTCCTTTAATTTTAATGGTTTTCTGCTCCTTACATTCATAAAATAATTTTCTAGAAATAAAATTATAGCAAATCGCATAGTTTACCTTTCATGAATTCCGAAACATAATCCAATTATCATAATTAAATGTATATTCTAATTTCATCAACATATCAAGAGTCCTTGGTAAAGATTTCTTATAAGCAGACCTAAGCACTTCATGGTGTTAGCCTCCGGATCACTGGTAGAGTAATAAATATAATAATATAATGGTATAATGGCTTAAATACCTTATGCGTAATTCCAATATGTGTCAGGTGTTTGCCGTTTCTATTAAAATGTTTTCCAAACACTTAATTGCTTAATTGTGTTTACACCTCACAATCCTAAATTAAATTATGCGATCATCGGGGTTGTGAAAATGTTTAAAAAAAGTGGATGGTTCAAAAAGTATGTCATGTACTGAAATCACAAAGAATATTGGTGTTTCCGTAAACATTTTAACTTAACAACACTACAAACCGTAAGGTTTATGATAAACTGAACCCTTATTACAGAGAGGGTATTTCAGAGTAAGGAATGATTTTACTGAGTGAGATAATAATTTACATATTTTCTGTAAGTAGCTCCGTAAAATCATAAATTTACAATCGTTTATATTAATATCAACAGATTTTTTGTCAATAATAAAATTAAAAAAAAAACAGTTTAACAGAGCAAGATTACCTTGTTGCGTGTTAACAAGCTCTCCTAACTCACATTTCAGTTCGTAGTTAAAATATTTCAACACGGAAGCCTGTAATTAAGTTATTCAATTCAAACCAGACCCCCAACAGGCTGTAGAAAATCTTTTTGAAACAAAACAATTTTAAGCTACTTTTTTTGCAATCAAACAGGAGCAGAGGCAATTTTAAACATGTTCTAAGTGTGGTGTGAATAATGTTTTGATGGTTATTAACGATCTGTATTTGGATTAGTAATAAACTTGGTTGGTAGTTTGTCGAAGACTGAAGAGGGTTATTCTTGTATGTGAAACGTGTGTATTAAATGCATATTTTAATATTTCTGCCGGTTTAATCTGTTATTTTTGATTGATTTAACATAAGTTATTTTTTTACTAAACATAAGGAATCCGATGCGCAATTCGCACATTTTAACAAAGTTAAACCCGCATTTCTAAGGCAAAACGAATGAAATGCAATCTCCTTTTTGCTTTCAAATATTGTTTTTGATAAGTATTGAGTTATTAAGTGAATAAATATAGAACTAATTTACAGTTAATACATTTTTTTTTTACTGTAGAGCCATACCATTAAAAGTTATATACATAGTACATATTTAATCAGGTTACAGTTATAACTAAAACAGACTCGGATATTGAAAATTGTCATAAACGGGTTTGTCTCTTAAGCACTATCTGGCTGTAATATGCAACTGAAGGTTATGCTTTGTTATTAAATTACAATTTACATTTAAAACTTGCATGAAGACAGATTGTTCAGCATTACTCGATCTTACATTGTGAAGTCTAGATAACTCGAACACTAGGTGGTTAATACCTAATATGCAGTTACCTCTATATGTTACCAATCGTCTTAAAAAGGTACCTGAGTCAGAAAAATGGTTTTGTAGGACTGGCAAAAAAATAAATGTTGCAGAGACACTCCTTACTGGATTAATTATATCGATTTTAGTTCTATTTTAAGTAAAATTCTCAAATAAAACCAAACTGAGTTGGTATTGCGTTATAATATCTACATTTCCAGTGTGAAAGTTGAATAATGTTATACCAACAAGACGGCATGTTTCGACAGAATCCCATGTGTTGTATTTGACTTTCACTGACACCCTCTGTACTACTTGTATTAAGCACCATGATACAATGTAAATGTTGGATTGTTAACTTCCTTGCTATACAAATAATACAAATCCTCGCCTTTAAAGTGACCTTAATTACCTAGACAACTGTTAATAAACTGTTTGTTTTAAATATTTCTCACTTAAATTTAAAATAGTTATTATAAACATAACCTACAATTTATAGTTAAAACCAATAGTGATAACCAATGAATTGTTTAGAAATTAACAGTGCCTCTCTAATATTTTCTGAAATCTGTTACGTGTTATAATATGAAGACATACTTTGCTTCAAAACGACTTAGAGTCCTTGAAAAGGTGTCCGAATAAAAAAAAAGGATTTTCTTCAAACAGGGATTCCAATTAATCATTTTATTAGCAACTTTTCACTCATAAATATATCATTTTTAATGAAAAATTACAGCTTTTACTGCACTAAATGAATAAGTAGTTTTCTACCCAGGAAATAGTTATTATAAATACAGATCTTATCAATGTTTCCAAGACATCTTACCAACGTTAAAACAAATATGGCACTTATGACTCTATATTAACATACAACATAGACTTATATTTTTACCCTCGTGTGGCTAGCTTATTTCTTATAATGCTAAACTACACTACACAACTGAGGTAAGTCAAGCCATCAGAATATTTAAATAAGTTTCATTACTGTCATTACTGTTAATTCATAAATCTTTAAACTGGATTTATTGATCTTATGTAACTATAAAAATTAAATACGCATGCTGTCTTAACTCAGAGCACTTACAAGTTTAATAACCATTCAGGTTGTAATTAAAACATATTAACTATTAATATTTCATATGTTGCTATATCAGACATAAATAACTATAACTAATATTGCAAAGGTACTAAACTTTCTTTAACAGCGGAAAGTTGGTATAATGACAACTTAATTGAGAGATTGATATCAACTGATGAAAGCGAATTGCTACTCATAAAATATTCAGTGGTGTTTTGAAAAGCCTAACTTTGAATAGACTTAATGATACACTATTATAATTGATGGACAATCTAATGAATGTGACATACAAGGATTATTTTTGCTGCAACCTTATGTACACTTGTTGTGAGAAAGTGGGGTTTTACCATGCAGCTTGATCACGCAAGAAACAGATTAAATCGCTACCCTGTCTGTGCTATAAACTTTGAGACCAATGACCAATTTGTTTATCCTTATCTCAATAAGATAATAAAATTGCTTTGTAAAAACCTACATTTATTTAAAAAATAATATATGTAAATGTGTAAATATATCATTTACTACGTTGCTTTTCTTATATTTAAATGGTTCCCTACCACATGTAAACCCGGTTTATTGTCAAACAATTAAATTCATTAGTAAATGTATATGTATTGTAATAAAAGATTGTCCATAGCAATTACATAAAGCATTTCAAAATACTCAAAAAGTTAATACTTAAATGACCTGACTTGTAGGTTTATAGTTAAATAATAAATACATAAATAAATACTTTATTGTCTTGCCAATATAAATAGTATCGACAGTACAATTAGGTTTAGTATTAAATAAAATTCCTTAAATTTTGATGCATTTCTCAATGAAGTCTTCAATAGAGTGGATTATATTTTAAGTAAGGATATGTTTTCATTTTCTCTTGTATTCTTTTAATTTTAAGTTTTAAATATTAGTTGGTAGTTTGTTGAATAATTTTCTTCCGTTGTAATAAAAATATTTTTCATAAAACTTTGTTTGGTAAAAATTAGAAGAAAATATTAAAAAAAAATATACATTTTTTAAATCATCATTCTTACCACATAATTCATTATTTTCCCAGAATTTCTCTAAATTGTTCTTTAAAAATGGTAATGTTTCATAAATATAAATTGAGTAATTAAAGTACATAAATTAGTAATTTTTAAATAATTTTATGGGATCGCCGTGGTTTTAATTTTAAAATAATTCTTAATGCAGCCTTTTCTAATTTAAATATTTCTTTAGTTTTTTATTAAGCTGAGCCCCATATTTTTATTGCATATCTAATATTGGAAATAATTATTAGCGAATGATATACAAAGAAGTAATGCGTCTTCACTACAGAACATAAACAATCTTCTTAGTATAAAAATAATTTGGGAAAGTATTTTACATAAGTCCTCAATATGTGAGTTGACATTTAAATGTTGGTCTTTATTAAGTCCTAAGAATTTGATTGTTTTTACTTATTCTATATGTTGTTCATCAATTAAAATATTTAAGTTGAAATCTTTCTTAATTTTATCCCTGATTGAAAATTCCATAAGTTTGGTTTTATTTACATTAATTTCTAAACGGTTTTCCATGAAGCATTGTGCTAGTTCATTTGCTTCTTTATAAAATTTAGTTACCAATTCTTCTCTATATTGTCTGGATGTCAATAAGTTCGTGTTATCAGCAAATAATATTACTTCAGATAATTTTCTTGAATATGTCATATCATTGATGTATATTATAAATAAATTTAGACCTAGTACAGAACCTTGTTTTTGTTTGACGTTTTTTTTTTTACTGTAATATTTTATATTATTGTTATTATCAAATGGAATTTGGGCTGACTGTTGCCTGTTACTAAGGTAAGATTCAAACCACTGTAGTGCAATCCCTCTTATTCCTATATTGTTTAATTTTGTTAAAAAGTTTTTTTATGAAACCATATTATTACCAAACTGTCCACAGTTTATATCACCACCTATCTTTGATTAGCAAAAATACGCACGATCTGTTTCGATAAGACTGCGTCACGCCAACATCAAACAACAAAGCCAGATTCTCTAATCAAGTAAGACATTGTAATCCCTCGTCACTCTGCCTTAAGCAACTTGTATTTAAATATTTATTACCTTCGATCGAAGCATAGCAGTTTAACCTGCTTCACTGTTTCAGTATTTTACGTATGATTCGCTGTCACCTTTAGTAACTTAAAGCAGTTATTTGAAAGTATTTAATTAAAGGAAATTGTTTTCTTTTATTTAAATACCTAAATAATTTCAACTTCTTAAAATTCAAGACAATATTGTACGCTATATAGTGTTTTATGTTTTGATATGTAAAATATGTCAAATAAATCTTAAACATGTCTTCCTTTATTCTAGTTTAATGTACTAATTGTATGTATTGAGAAACGATGCTGTAATGTAAGGTACTGAACATGTTGTACATTACGCCAAACACTTGTAATGCATGTTGTATCTATAATGTCTTAAATGTATTTTCCCTGAGAAAAGTTGTCTAGGCTGCGAAACAGTACAATTACAAATCTGAAATTCTTATGGAAATAATGTGTTTGCCATAAGCCAAAGAAAAATGAAAATTTTACATACAACAAATATTTTAAATTTTATAGAAGTATGCAACACACCTGTTATTACCCCAGCGATATTACAAGATAAATAAATATTATCTCAATTGTTTTTATTTTTAAGGAATGAAAACTTGTCAACCAATTCACAAGTTGTATTTTGCTGGTTAAATAATTTTTCTTTCCAGGCCAGTGCAGTAGTTGCACTTCAAATTGTAGGTCGGCCTACATAATTAATTGATGTATGAAAAACAAATTTAAGAAACGGTTTAAATTTTAATTGTCTAAATTTGTACGCAATGATTCATAAAAATTATACTATTGTTTGGTTGAAAGTTCACTCAAAGCTTTTATTTGTAAATAGTAATGGCAAATTTGACCACGATTTAAATAATTCCTAAAAGTAGACAGAGTTCAATAAAATCGGCAATGAAATATGTCAACAAGAAGTCATCATTAAATCTCTTATTTCACTCTTTCTCCTGCAAAATATGAAAAGCCTAAGGGATTTTTTTTATATTGAACACTATGGTATATTTGTTATGTTCATTCTTTTCACATAATTATCAAGATGATAAACATACTCATAAAACATTTTTGAAGCAATTTAAATTTCCAAAAAAAAATATTCTCTTATGGGACAAGGTGTGTAAAACAGCTTTACCCTATTTGTAACAAACCTGATCCGTTACTTTAGTTAAAATATTTATTATTGTTGATACAAAGTTGGAAAACTTGTGCATTGATTCATAAGCGATTATAGCTAATTTTTCTATTTTGTTGTAAATTATGATCCAGATAAACTACATATAGATATTTTACTTAGGCATGGTAAAATTTTGTTCAATTATTTGTGAGAGCTACTATAATCCTATAATTCTTCGTAGTGGGAAAGTACAACGTAGGCATAAAATATAACAGACTTAGCTTGGGCAGTTAAAAGCCTTATGCGATGCTTAGTGGTGGCCCAAGTCGGTTCTCCGTCCAAGCATGCTCTAAATGCGAACACCATTTAAGCTTTCACCCTTAGTTATAGTTTTGTCCACGATTTTAGTGTTTTTGTCCTAGCTCAGCTGTAATTGATTCTAATTCATTCCCGTATGTATTTTTCGTGATGGTATTATCAATCATCTTGGTTTGTTGGCTAATTGTATTGTCTAATTGGTTTGTAGAGTAATTAATTCTAAGATATTTACTTTATTTGTCAACGGTTTCTTTTTACATAACAATGAACGTGGAGGTCTGAAAACGGAGTAGTTATGGCACTCGCCTTTAAAACTTAAGGCTGGACCTATCCCAAACAGGATTAGTTCCGGACGCAGAAGCAATTTTTCAAAGGCGATCAGATAATAACTTAATTTAACAAAAGTTTTACGTTACATTTTAGCCTAGGGGTCAGAGCACACATTAAAAACTTAAATTATCTTAAAAATAAATATTTTTGCAAACCCGATAAAACGATATTTGTTTTCAAACTAATAAGCAAACGATGACATGGAAAGAGCGTTTAATTTATTGTAAAACATGCCATTAATGTTTTAATCTTAGTGACAAACATGTGGCATTGTATGTTACTCATTATAATGATTAGTACAGTAAAATTTACCAACCTTATGTAATTAATGTTATGACTGTCCCTGTAATCTTTAGATTATTTACAGTAATATGCTCTAGTTATAACATCTCCGGCAAACAATAATATTATGATAGTATATTGTATTACTAGTGCCGAAAATGGCAATTCCCGACGCACGCTCAAGTTTCACGTACGAGGCGAAGCCAAGCATGTGCGAGTTATTTGGACGTACGAAGAAAAGCCGAAGACGGGAATGATGGAGCAAGTGCGGGAAAATGACTTTCGGTACGAGTTAAAAAAATAATTTTCATTACGATGCAAAACTACTCACATTCTACATAATAGACCTCAGTTATGTTAAAAGAATTAAATTTCTCAATAAAAAAAAATTGTGTATAATATATAAATGCAAAACAACATAATACCTTAAGAATTAGGGTTTCAATGTTACGTTTATGGTACAGTTTTTTATAGTGACATTGCCTCCTTTGTTTTTAAGTTATTTTTTATAAATTTTGAAACATCCACATCTTCTTTTATTTTTGACCACTCTTCATAATTGAAAATCTACTTCACAACGTGGATGGTTTGACTATAGATTTATAAATCTATTGATAAATATGCCTACTTCGTCACTTCCTTTATTTTAGTAAATGTTTTTTTTATTTTTTTAACAGTCCGTAAACTTTATGTACATCTCTTCATACCTGTCCTGCGATTTCTCTGGTAAACGGTTTTTAGTTATCTCTAAGGACATTTTTCGTCAGATCATCAGGATTGTCAAATATATTTTGAACACCTTCAAACACGCACTATGCTAAAAACACAACAAAACAAGCTAATGCCTCTTAATTTAGATAGTCCAACAATATAACAGCTGATTTAAAACATTAAAATAAACTGCAACAAAACACTGAAGTGCGTTGCAGCCTACGTAAATGGAGAAATAATCAGGAGTACAGAAAAATAACTTTGCAGCGAGGAAAAATCAGGTGATTGTTTTTCTATCGATTTAGAGCTTGAGAAACAACTACTTTCCTTAATATTGACAGTTATCAAAAATAGTTACTTCCAGTTTTAAATATTTATATTTTCGGAAATCATAAAACATATTGTAATCGGTTTTTAAAGAACCTTTTAACCAAAAACATTTGCTATCGCCAAAAATAAGACCTTGAGATTACTACATATTGAACAGAGATTAAACCCCCCTATTGTGCCGTAAAACTACACATTTTCCACCAAGTAGCCGTGCCTTTTCATTTGAATGGGCTGAGT
Organism: Macrosteles quadrilineatus; assembly: GCF_028750875.1. NCBI lineage: Eukaryota > Metazoa > Arthropoda > Insecta > Hemiptera > Cicadellidae > Macrosteles > Macrosteles quadrilineatus. The sequence goes on from NW_026542602.1 coordinate 5,028,460, forward strand.
TTTAAGATTTGTTTTCAAACGACAAAGTAACAGTGTAATTTCGCACGTAAGTACACTACTCAAAGCAACAAATTACCAAGATACAGTCTTGCATTGTGATATTTCACAGCCTTTACGTGTTAATGTGGCTATAACCATAACGCTAGTATAGTCGTCGAGGTCGACCTACATCACTGAGCCTATAAACAATAATCCTTGGGGTTACAATGCTCGTACTTACAAGTTGTTGAGTTTGTAATCGTAAGTATTAACAGTAGTTGTATTTGAATCAATTACTGTTGTCTTACTTGACCCTTGGTTTGCATAAACATTTCAAATGGCTAGTGTAATTATTTTTATTTTGTGCTTACACAATGTAAATTCACGTTGGTATTATTTTCGGTCAGTGATTTGATATTATGTTTATCGTACAAACACAAACACCTAATTAATATTTTTTTACAAATTATACAGGTATAACGTTTTCATTTTGTTGATAAAATTACCAAATTGACTACAAAATAAAATTGGTATTTGCCAAACAAAGCTAAAACACAATAATGTGTGTAACAAAGAAACATTTCGGAAGGATAGGGTGAATTTCAGGGAGAATGGTTAAGATGCTGGAAATTATGTTTTTCACAGTTACCGATAAAGGCACATTTAAGAAAGTACTGTCAAAATAATGAGTTTCTAGTAGTGTTAATAATGTTGTAAACTTTGTTATTAGATAAGAAACTAAAACTAATTTCCTTCAAGACTAAATGTACCTTAAATTTTTACATTTTCTTACACAGTTTGAGTTAAAGTGTTAATATTTATTTTAATTTCAAGGTTTCAGTATACACAGTTTTTAAAATATGCAGCTTTATCAGGTCTAGTGTGGTCATTCGTCAAGATGTACCTCGTCAAAAATCTGTTGGTACACCATCAATTTGTAGGAGGAACATTTCTGATCTCACAGTGCACTAATTACAATCACTTTGGTATTTGGAAACATATTTTAGGATGATAAAAAACTCAATAACAGCTGTTTGAAATAATCCAAGATGGCCGCGAACCCCTTAGGTTTCTTAAAGCCCAATGAAAAAGCACAGCTGGGATTACTATCAAACCATTAACAACCAAACCTTATCCATCCTTATTACTATATTCATAGTCAGCCACCCAACAATAAAATTTTATTTTTCCTAACATGATTAACTACAAGAACACAATGTGCCTAATTTTTCAATTATCTACATATTATAATGTAACAATAGTCATTTCACATTATCCAAGACTAATATAATTTTTAGTCCTCCATAAGCTTACCGTGTTGTCTTCCTATGTGTATGTTTATGTTTTCCTCAAGACGTGTTTTACACCTTAGACAGAGTCAAGGATGGAATCGATCGCATACTAAGTAGACATTATCAGGCCTAACAATCTGAGCTAAGGAGACTAAAGCAGCCTTGTTCAAGAGTAACATTGGTTAACATTAAGCTACGTGTAGTTCTTATTGAATTAGTTTACTGTGTAATTTATCAATTCTTATGCCAATCTAATGGAAAGGTCACATATTAAATGTATATTTGTTATTTGATTAATTACGTGAATTTACGATAATGCTCCAAAATAATAAAGAAATAGGGCAGTATTAAATTGAATCAAACTTAAACTTACACTATAATAATTAACATCATGTAAAGCTATATGTTGTTTCTATGACATAATCATACCTAATAAACAAATATTTGCAAACAACTAATATAATATGAATACAAGAATGTTTTCCAATTATTCCACTAATTAATATTTTTTGAAACAAATTATTCGTTAATGAATTTTTTTTTATTCAGTTATTAATAAGATAATAAAGTCTTTTTTCATATACTTTCAGGCATTGAGCAAATTTGTATGGTTTTAAATTTTCTATATAAAGTTATGAGGTTGACATTTAACATAATATTTAAAGGTTCATTAAGACAATAAAATGTTTCTTAAGTAACAGTTCAGGGCTTAATTGGCATGATTATTTTTTATCTATTTTATAGTTGGTAACTCTTTTATGTGTAAAAAGGTTCCAAACTAAATCAAACAATTGCTTACAGTATTTTCCTTTGAATCTGTAAAAAAACACCCGGAAATGTTTTACATAAAAGTGATAACAATGTTGCGATACATAAACTTACTCTCTTAGACATGACCTGATTTGTGTTATCAAAAAGGTTGTTGTCATTTGCTTGTAAAACATATTGCATTAGGTCACGTGTTATTTAAAAGGTTAGAGTTCGCACGCAAGGGTTACATATAAAGTGGTAAAGTCAATGACTCTTACTTAAAACGGGTTTTACTAAGAACTAATGGATAAAATAACATCATTGCGTATTAAATTTAAAATTTGTACTAGATAAGGTTTTTTAGTCTATAATTATTTGTTTTTAACCTAATAGCTCATATATAGGAGTTGTCAAAAAAAACAGTGTGTCGTTATTATTTGGTAAAACAGTGAACTTTACTATCATATTTCCCAATGATAAATAAAATCAAGTACCAGAACCATTTTATCTAAATTTAACCCGTAACCGTTCACTTATAACAGACTACTTCAGTCTACTTTTGGTTTATTAGGCCAATACATACTATAATATTTCCTTAGTGGTTCCTAGCACTGAGTTGCTGGTGTCCTTCGAAAACAACCATCACAGTGAATGTAAAATAATAGCATAGTAATATTGCAGACATTTTTTTTTTAAGAAATGTGTTTCCCTTAAGAACCTTTAAGAGATTTATATATACTTACTTACACAAGACATTACTACCAACAATTAAATCATAAAATGACCTTTGTTATGATGTGTTAGCCAAAACCTCAATCAATAAAATACATTTTTCCATTTCAATAATTATATTATACGATATGTTAATTTTAAATTTTTACTCACCAAAAAAGTATGTCTAAAAAACTAAATGCAACATTTATGTAATATAAGGTTTATTTTAAGGTTGTTTTTTTTGTGTGTTAATTATACTAAAAACAGCTTAAAACAGGGTTAAACAGGTGTGTAGTGTAAGTTTTACAAGAATGGAAGACATTTTTATAAAAAAGTGTAACCTTCTTTTTAAGTACAATTAACCATCATAGTAATTTATTTTGTTAGTATTTTCATATAATTGGGAAGTAAAATATAATTTGGAACAACTGAGATATTTTTCACTTTTAACGACTGGATTGTAGTTTAAATTGGCTTTCATCGACTTGTATTCCATTACATAAGATTTATTATTACGTAGTGCCTCACTATCTATCTATGCTCAATGTCAATTGCCAATTCTGGATTGTTTGCCACAGATAAAGTTGTTTCGGTAGCAAGTAATCTAATTTATACGCATTTCATAGGCAAGGGGGGTCGATTCAAAAGCATTTAAATTACTATAAAGCTCGTTTAAAAAAAAAATTGAATACTATATAAATTAATTAAAAATTTCAAGATTTTTCCCTATTTAAAACAATTTTAGTAAAGGGTGTTTTTTTGTAAAATGGAATCAGTTTCGTTTGAAATATATACATTTCTTATACATATTTGATTAAAATACGTTTATTTATAAGCAAACTACAGCAGTTTCCTTATTCTCCGTAAAAATAGCATCTGAATTTTAAATTAACAGTATTTTTGAATTTTCTCCCTAACTATACTGAATATCAACACTTTAATATACTAAATTATAAGTTTATTATTAGTTTTTTTGAGATCTACGAATTGTTTTATAAAGAAAGTGCAAAATGTTCTGTTTTAGAGACTAAAATGGGAATAACAATTTTTACCCAATAAAACCCCCACATAAAAACCCCTGTTCTCATAGTCCGATCATGCTGGTTCACGAACTCGTTCTAATAAACGTATGCGAAAACGTTGGAATTGGATTGTTTCAGGATATATTTTGATCAAACTTGTAAAATTTGTATACTAGGCTATAACAATTTTATTAAAAACTCACTTTATTACCTTTCCTGTAGCAGCAGACCTACAGTAAGTTCTCATTGAACACACTTATTGAAATTAGGGAATAAATATGATCAAGGAATATTAAGTTCAAGTTAAAGAGAATGGAGATGCCCTTAGTCTGCAAGTTTGCTGTGGTTGGGGTATTTATTAATATTATTTTTGAGACTATTACTCTAATAAGATTTTAGAGTCTTAATTAGGAAGACAATTTCATACCATTAGTACAGGGGTGAGTTAGTACCAATTGCGATGGGGAAATAGTCACAACTCATCTTAAAATGCAGTTTCGTTCGTTTATCGAGATGAGTTATAGTCTCAAGTCACGATTACGAGGGTTACATGCAATGATGCTCTAAATACTATTTACAAATTTGTGTAGGTGATAAGTAATAAATAAAAACATAAAAAAACTCAAATTGACTCAGCGTTATTTACCATCAATTATAGTTGTACAATAAAACCCAATTTATATAATGGTCTTTCTATGTTCGGGATATAAGTGTTTAGTACGGACATGATATTCTTTTGAATATTTTCTGTAATGGTTTGTTAGTTAATCGTTTAAGATATGTCTTAATATTCACAAAAGCAAATTACTTTCAATTATATTAATGTTTGTAAGGTAAGTTTATTAACACAAGTTGTAACATAACTCTAAACAAATTACTAAAGACAATGTATACACAATTTTTTAGCTTAAACATATCCTAGAACTTGTGTTAATATATAAAGGACTTGTAACCGTCCATTGTTTGCTAAGGTATTGAATATGATATGTATAAGAAAACCAAGAAAATTTTAAATGCTATTTACAATTGACAGAACAAATCTTTTTAATTAGTCATACGGAAGCTGTATTTTACGGTATTGTCACTGATATTATTCTTTCATAGCATTTAAAAAATACATAATGTTATTTGTTAAGTACAAGATTTCCTAGATGTTTACATTTTACATACTATTTTTGGGTCGTGTTAACTTTAAAGTTTGAATGAGTAACCTATCATCACAAACTAAATGACTATAGTGTCTAGCAATAATTTCCTAACTATTCAGTACGTAATATAACAGTACAACTTGTATTAACTCCGTATATTGGTACAATGTATCTATTGTTCGTATGGTTGGATTATCATGTTATATATAGCTTGGCTGACCTGGGCAATACAATCAAGCTTGGCTATGACATACATTGGATTATAATAAGCCGAGGGTAATGGGATAAAGGTAATGCTTATAGATAAAAAAATGTATATGACAACTCAAATCTCAGCTTGTGTAAGGCAGGTAATAGCTAGAAATATATTTTTTTAATTTTGTCACTTATAGGGTAAATTTTGTAATGTATTGTCATCATTGAATTCGCTTCATGACAGCAGATGAGCTTAGAAACAATTTATTTTAGCGTGAGCTATTTATTTCCAACTTTTAAATTATATATTACCCACAGAAAATTTGTGGGTAGTAGTCTTAAATAAAGTTATACCTTAAAAATTTTCTTGGCCAATAATTCTAAGCTAGCTTATTTTTTAAGGGAAAATGTGTAATACTTCGAAAAGAATTATGATGATGCTCGGAAGTGTATTAAGCTAACCAAATGGCTATTTGAATATAATAAATATAAACTGCCGGTATACATTCACTACAATCCATAATTTAAACATACTATTGCACAACCTAAATGGTTTCACAGTTTTATCTAACTAAATCTCCACTTATATTATAATATTACTCTTATGCTGACATAGTGTTAACCAGTTTATAAGAACCACAGTGTGTAACAACAAGCTATGTTGCAAATCATGGTAAGTCGTTCATGTCTAGTTTCATTCCCTATTGTACAATCTATTTCCATTTCCCAGTTATAAGTAGTGTTTTCAATATTTATCTTCCTCGATAAACTAATCCACGTAATCTCGGAGCTGTAAATTCAATTTACAGTGATTATAAGGGATGTTACTAAGCCCCGTAGATCCTTCGGAATTCTGTCTCGACGAAAACAATACATTGTTTACTTACTTGAGTAAAAGCTATGTGATAAGGTTTATTCAGTCAGTCTTAGAAAATATTATAATGAAGAAAAATCCACCATGCAAAAGTGCTGGTAGGATTGAATATAAAGATTGGGATAATCTATGGCATTGTACCTAGTTTCTTATGTCACTATTGAATACGGAGTGGATAGCTACTATTTATATTAGTTTTTGTGTCACACTTCCACAACCTAGTAAGCTAGACTGTTAGTACCATGCGAGTGTTTAAAACCTTCCTAGCTAGGCATATAGGGTTAAAGCAGTACAGCTAAGATTAAATCAACTCTATATTTGCGGGATTTGAACTCGGAACCCCTGGGACCCAAGTCTCACGACGTATCACAAGACAAGTTTATTCTTCTGCAATTAATTAAAATTTACTATCATCAAAAGTGTTGTTCAAAGGTTTATTGCAGACATTTTCCATCACGAATGTAAAAAATAATACACAACGTTTCGGGATCTGGAATCTGATCCCGTCCTCAGGTGAAAAAACTTTACTAACACATTACAACTAACAATACACAAACGCCCAACCTAAGTTAAAATACACTACAGAGGGTAGCAGTCAAAAAATATGCACTGTGTAGCAGTCAAGTCATGATACAACATGCAAATAATAACAAATCACAAAACACTATTATCTATAAAAGGTTTAACGTAAAAAGCTCACACAATAAAAACACCAATAGCACCGTTCGCAATGACTCCACTAATGAGACTGTATCACATTTTCACCAATGAGACTGTATCACATTTTCACCAATGAGACTGTATCACATTTTCATCAAATGTATCACATTAATACGAAAACCTAGGTTTCTAGAATGAAATAATTAGGCCATATAATAGATGGAATAAAACCTGTTTAAAGGCTATCGAGATCATCAATTTGGCAAAGCCTGATTACATTGTTGCGTGCTTAACGTTGATCTTCAAACTCACAATATTCGTAGTTAATAGATTTCAGCACGGAAATCTGCGATTAAGATAGTTATTTATTTTACTGACTTTTATGGGGTTACTTTCAATAGTTTATTTACATTTTATTTAGAAGATATTAATTGGTTAATTTATGTTATTTCATAAATGTTTCTTTAAAGACTATTCACGTTCTTTGCACAAATACGAAGTTCGTATATAAAAAAAAAAGTTACCGTCATGTCACAGGCTTGATCACAGAAGTTCTATTTAATAACCTTTTAATAATTTGACTTGTATATGTATATAACAACTACATGTCAAGCCTAGTGTTTACAATATCCGTATACAATTCCAAATTTATAAATTTGTCTAGTAATATGTGTAATACATGTATAAATTATAATAAATTGATGTACAAGTTTTAACTGTGAGTTCATTAAAAACTTAACAATAGTGGCTGAAAATCTAGTATTCCTTGACTGTAAATAGTAATTTCACTGCCCTACAAAGCTCTAAAATGATAATTGCAAAGATAAAACTATTTAAATTGTTTTAAATGACATATTCGTTTTCAATGTAAGGTGTATGTAATTAAATGACCATTTATTTTGAGCCAAAAAGAAGTAGGTAGCACACAAACAATAGATCTAAGACGTCCAATAGTCAGGGTATCAGAATACCAAGTAGCCAATATAACACCAATACAACTTAGGTACACAGTTCAATACATATTCTAGCCGTAGTATCTGGTTGTATATTACCTGATCGGCCTGAATAGTATTATTACTTTTAGAAGTACTGCAATATGCAACACAATACAACTTGACAGTTACTATAGCTCGATCCGATTGGGTTAATTATTGAATCTGAGTTCCCACTTTATAGTATATTTGATTAAGGCTACTAAAACATATTTAGTCATTCTTCTGTTCACCATCCAATGACGGGGATTGTTCTAAGAAAAAACTTAATTTTTAAGACTGTCACTAAATTACCATGCTAACTACATATGGCAAAATTGTTTGTGTCTTCTATTCTAAATATACATTATAAAACGTGTTTAATAATCAATTTGTAATATAAATACTAGTTTTAAAAATAATTTGAAACGCTTAGCGTTTGAAGCACGCAGAGTTAAATTGTTGTAAATTTACGAAATCATATTACATTTAATACATATGCATGTAATTCAAGTATGTAAAAATGGATATTTATAGGAGTTTGTTATATAAGGTCAATACAATTGCAATCTTGCTACTTTTTAATTATATTTGAACCTATAATTTTTTTTCGGATGTAACCGTAAAACATTCTACATGTATTTTCATACTATTTAAGAAAAACGTTTAACATATTTACCTACGAACGTTTTTTTAAGTAGCAGTTTTATTTAAGACCTTAGAATTATTGAAAAGTTTCACATAACAGCATTGTTTACTTTCATAACAGCATAGTTTTACTCATAACAACATGGGCAACGGACCAATGAAGTTTAAAAGGCTAGGGAGAGAAGAAGTAAGTATGTAATGGATCAAACTTCATCTCATCACTTCATGTTTGATACAATGTTTCGGGTCATCACTGACAGTGTCAATGAGAGGCTTTTAACAAAATCATTAACCTCTATTAGAAGTTATGAGTAGTTGTTTTTAGTAATTAAAACACTGTCGTAGGTAAATTAGTCTACGCAACTTGCGTAAATAGTGTTAGCAAGACGAGTAGTAAATTTAAGGTACAAGCCTTGGTGAGTGGATTGAACTTCTACAAGTGTAGTGAACACAATCGTTGCGATAACTACTAAAAAAGTATATCGATTATCCTAAGATGACTCTTATGTTAAATGAAATATTGAGACGGGATTAATGACATGCATCAATCATATTCAACGCATCATAAATTAATGATATAATTTTCTCCCTTTATAGTTAAATTGGTAATCAAAGTTTCTTAGGAAAAATCCAATTTATTTCTAGACGAGTCAGTATCAGCAATTATTTTCCTGTTACTTTTGTAATTACTGTGAGATGAGGCCTTAATTAGCTGAGCTAAGTTTGTTACAAATTTGCTTGTGTAGTCAAAATAACGATCCCAATCCATTAAAGAACCCTCAGATTATTTTTACGTAGAAAACTACTTTTAACCACAATGTAGTATAAATACACAGTTTATGATGAATAAATGTATGTTTATGGAAGTGTTATTTCTATCTCACATTAATTTTACCAAGACAAAACCAAAATAAAATTGCATCTCTGTACTAAGATTTGGTTGTAACAAATCATTTTCTTCTGAAACAAGTTGAATGTTTTACACATTATAAACCCAAAGTTGATTTAACCTGAAATGCATTTACTACCATTATGTTCTGCAAAAATTACAAACTTTAGTTAAGTTTGGTAGGAACATTAGACAAATTATGGATCATACTTGATCCTAATCATTTAGTAGACTGCTGAATCAACCTTTATGGCTTCTTAATACTTTTGCACACGAACCTGAAAAAACTAGTAGAGTGATGCAGCTAAAGGTAAGTTAGGCTCTGGAATTTTCCTCCCCTACCCTTCCCTAGTATGTGCTCCTGATTACGTGATAATCAATACTTGTGCCTATTGGCTACTCTTGACCATAACTAGGCTAAACAATTTAAAACAATGAAACTATCAAAGAAATCAATGATAAAATAAATCATGTTACGAATGCATATTGATACAAGTCATTGTAGACAACATCAAAACATTAAATACATATACAGCGTAAATAACGTACATTTTAATGAGTTCTAACAATACTGTAAACAATCGAAACTAATGCTATACTATACCTATACACCCATGTGATAGAGTAAACTGTTATTTGTTATTTTAAAATAAGCTGATTAGGTTAGGTAATGTTACAGTGGGTCAAGTTAGGTCAATTTAAATTAGAGTAGGTTAGGTTAGGTTAGGCAAAGAACACAAAATACATCTAGGCTGGTGAGGTGAAGATTGACAGTGGTGATTATGTCTACTTGGTATGCGATCAATATTTACCTTCAACTCCGTACAATGTGTAAAATAAGGTCTGCGGTATTTACAAACATAAAAAAGCACTTGTTTATAATTTTAAAAACAGTATTTCAATTTAACGATTTAATACAGTAATATTATCTTTATTGAGAAATCATAACCTCATTTTAAATCTTACACAATCATTGAAACACAAAATCCGATTTAAATAATTTGTATTAAAGTGTTTTTGGACTAAAACTTAATTATTATATTAATATAAGCTAAAAACAAATTTATATAGCTGTAAATGTAGACTATTTCCCTCTAAGTCTATCATTAAATTAATATAATTTTACTTACAATTTTACAAAAAAAAAAAAAATACATATCATGAAGACTTATTTCTTTTATAACAGAAAAAATTTAATATTTACATTGATGGCCCTAAAGAACGTTATATTAATTAGTAAGGTAAACTATAGCCACTTATGGAAACATATAATATTTATGATAATCATAAATTTGTGAATAAAATGTAATTCACACAAAACCTTATTTCTTACAGGTATAAATTTTAACAAGTAAAATATATGAAGTGAAAGGTGTTAGTTTCAGAGTAAAACACTTGTCAGGGAACAAAGTTCTAACACAGATTATGACGTCATCAACAGAACGGTTCACGCATCCTAATTCTGAAAACTGTTCCTTCTTTTTATTATTTTTACTTAACATCTTTCTCAGTAATTCTCTCATTTATGAATGAAGTAATTTACTTCTGTTTGTTGTTTTTACAGTAATATATTACATACCAATTTAAGCTGTAAATGTTTATCAGGCCTTTATAATCAACGGTTTTTATTTGAGGCATATTCAATCATTTAAACAGATTAGAATTTGTACGTTAGTTGAGCTAGTTTCTGTTTTGAATGTAAAAACCCCCAAATAAATAAATAGTGTGAGGCAGTGTAACTAACAAAAAGAATTATTTCCTAGGTTTGATAGACATCGTTGTTGTCATGGCTAATGCAAGTTTAACCTGATGTATGTTTCATTCATTTGTTCCATTTTTCCTCCTTTACTTATAGTAAAACAGCAATTCTTTCATCTTTAATAGCGACGACACCCTCTAAAATATTTAAAACTGAAACTATATTAATAATAATAATAAAATAACATTGTATTTGTACATCTAATCAAGTTGTCCTGACTGTGGTTTATTACATACTATTGCTCACGTAAATAATTTTACATCAGATTAAAATTTTTGGTTGAGGGAACAACCAAAAAGGTAAATCTTATATACTTAAATTTCTTAAACGGGTCAAAAATATACATATTTGATATTATTTCTATTTTTTGACCTACAAAAGCTTATTATTATTTGGATTACCTAATTTCTAGTGAGGTTATCACAAGCTAAAACTATTATCAAGCCATTTCAATCAAACTTAAACTTTATCCTCAATAAAATACGTGTAAAAATAAAGTCAAAAACTACACTAAAAACTACGAGGATTTGTTTTAAATGTGTTTTGAATAACTTACGAAAACAGTGAACACTCTTTGGGCTCATAATGGTTGGAAAACGTTTGAACTAAAATAAAAGTGTCCATTAACTACATCAAAGCTCTTTATATACAAAGCGGTCCGGTGAATAGCCCTTACGTTTATGTTACTCCCAAAGTGCTTGGGCGGCTGATAAAAGTTAAACTAACATGTTTCTCTTTAAACTAAAAATCTAAACATTTATTCTGCATTGGACTTCACCGAACAATAAATCAGCTTGATTGCATGTAATATGTTGACATAATATCGGTTTTACTGTTATTAGGCCTAAGCAATATTTTGATTGAAAAATACAATGTAAAACAATTAAATTGTCAAACCTGTTTCTACAGTTGATATGAAATTAAATGAAAAATCCTTTTCTTTTATTTTTTTCAGGCAAAGTTAGGGCCACATGGACCTTTCTTACACTTAACCTGACATTCAAAAAATAACAAAAATAATGTGACATTGGGATAACGTAATCTAATTAAACATAAAATATATAACAATTCAAGTACCTACATATCTAAAAAAACATACAAATTTAACAAATAGAAAAACACATTCACACACTCTCTTATACACGCATCAGCAAACAATATGAGTTAATATGAGTGGCATAAGATTGAAAAGGCTACAATACACAATCAAATTATAAATTAATGTATGCATTTGTATATTAGGAGTAAAATGTAGAGCTTAAATAGTTATATATTTCCTTTGACTATTAATACACTTTAAGTGTAAATCCCTTTAATACCAAATTTTATACATTATTATTGTTTAATAAAGTAAACATAAATAAGAGTTTAAGAACAAATTTTTATGGATTAGTGCTCAATTTTCATTTTCCAGTATGAATGTAGCCTACTGTAATTGCTAGTAATAATGTAATTTAAAGTTTATGAAACATCTCCGTTCCTAAAAATCTGTCCGTGGAAAGTTTGTAATGTCTCAAACTCCAAATTAAATGAGTACTCCTAAGGGAATATGCTGGAATTGTCCTCTACATTTGTAAATTAGCAACCTTTTTACACAATAACTGTTAAGGTTTTACTTTGTAAGAGGATTTGTTAAGAAAGTTAAATTATTTTTATTTTTTTTTTATAATATCCCTATGGGCAAGGTTTTTTATCTATGTCAATGAAACGAGCAAATGGCATTGTAATTTAAATCCAGCCTTATATATTGATTTATTATGTCAAATTAGGCTTAAATATTTCCAAAACATAATAAGTACTGCGTGGTGACATTTTGTAAGTCTCATAAAGTTTTCCAAGCTAACCCAACAATCGATAATACTCGTTCTTGCCTGAAGGCGACACACTAATTCAGTTAAACCCAACGCGTAGTGTGAGGAGACAGTATTTACTTTACAAACACATTACACAATTTTCTCTGTTCGAACAATATATTTTTGAAAAGTGATCCTAATTCATTGTATTTGCTAATTATAATCAACATGGTAAGACTGAATACCCAAACTAAATTGTCACATATATAATTTTTTTATTTTTTTCTTGCTATCATTTATTATAATATTGCAAAATGATTTCATTTTTGCTGAATAACTTACGATAAGTATTTAATTTACCTTAATAATAATGATTGGTAAATACAGATTTTTTCGACTAAATAACACGTTAATTTTTTACACTTGGCTTATTATTGAATTTTATAATTAAACTCAATACCATGTTATTGCGTAGGTGAAGCTATTTTTTCTATATTTTGATTCACATGTAACCTCAATACCATCGACTGATTTCTGTTGTTTTATTTTCTAAAAAAAAACACGATTAAATAATTTATCAATATACAAATGAAATCTATATAAATAATTAAATAAAAGTCACGTGGATAAAGGACACCACTTGTTACTTTATATCACATACATTCAAATTATTATTGAGTAAGTAGCCACGTCATTATATCATTTGTTAAAAAAAAAAACATAGGTTGATTCACACAGTTATACTTGACTTTAGATCATAAGTGGCTAGGCTATCGATTCGTTTAATATATTCAGTATTTTATTATTATTAAATCAAACTCGATGTGTTAAATTGATGTTAAAATGTTCCTTTAAACAATTTAAAACAAGAGGGATTATAACACAGAATTGCAAGACATATTGCGGTCTTGAATATAAAATGCCTTTTTGATCTTTATGCCTCGTCAACGTTCACGGAACAAGTGCTGAATGCTACATTTTAATAAGCCCTTCCTCGAAATGTATCATTTCATCCAAGCCACTTTTGACAAATATTAAATGTTCTTTATTTTCACTTTAATTACGAATAATGTGACAGCTGTATGACTTTTATTAAAATAAATTGCATATGAATGTTTTACTCTTTAAACGTTTTGAGATTAATTGATTTTGACGATTAGATATAAATTTTCTTTTTACTAAGAATAAATTTGTCAATGTCATCCCTATCTTCTACGGAGGCTTGTATTTTACTCATTTAGTCAATTCTAGCCCTTATTTATTATACATAGCACTGTAATAATGGGAAATAAAAACTTAGTATCGAGTGTATTTCATTTCACGCAAATGTTTTTTTGAAATATAAGCTATGTACGTATTTTAGTGACTGCTTGTGGTCGTAAATCACTCCCTATAATTGTCTTAGTATCTTGTGAATAAAACTTACACTACCTTCAGATATAAGCTTTAATACATATTAACAATGATTATTCAATTTACATACTTCGTTGTTTGGATGTAACTAAAATAAGTCAAATCATGTTTGAATGAACCATCCATGTTATCATAGTTCATCATCATTAATTACACTACGAAAGTTTCGCAAGGTTTCACAAATTTACTACCCTACAGAGGGTTCGTATCGTAATATATCCGGTGTATATTGTCTTGTGACCGATTAGAAAGATTTATTCTATTTTATTGCCTCACTGTCCGTCTATGTTCTGTGTCGATTGCTAAGTCTAGGATGTTTTCCACAAATAACATTGTTTTGTGCAAGGAATTTAATTTGTTTTCGACCAGAAGCCAGCTAAGTGAATTGTGATTTATGTTTTAAAAATCAAAGAGACATGCCAGTTACTTTGAACAACTGAAAATTGCAGTAAAAAGGTACTGAAAGAGTTGTCCTTTAATTTTAAAAATTTCTTAAGACAAAATATAAGTTTAATGAAGTATTTGAAATAACGTCTTATATTACATTCAGGTTTATTTACAATATAAATAATCACTATCAATTTCATTGCAATTCAGTTTATATTACGATTTATCAGTATGCACAAAATCGGCTGTGCATAGTAAATAATTAATTTACAGTTGGAAATCGTGTATTCTGAGAAAAGTGTAAAACATAGTATTCAAATAAAGTCCAATATGGTCAAGCTTACATTGAATCTAGTTGTAATTTCCTTATCCAACCAGTACTTGAATGAACTTAACATTTCTTCATTATTTGAGATTTACTTTTTTCAAACCTCGAATGGACGAAGAAGCAACCTCTTCAACATGGTAAACAGTGTTTTACTCAATCACGACAAAGTTATTACCTTAATACCAAGATTATAAATTGAACTAATCTGGTTTAAACGTATATCGTAACTTGACAATATATGTTCATAAACAAGCAAGCGTAATTTTCAAGAAGCAAAGCAAAGAGTTTATTTTTTATATCAGCTGAGTATCTCACAGCTTCCAACGACATGACCAACAATGTGGTTAGTGTACATGTATTCTTGAACAATTAAATAACATCATTAATACAAGTAGAAACCTTATATTAATCAGTATTAACCAATTAGAATACAACGAATTAATTACCATTACGATTAATCTGTATCAAATAATGTTATTTGCCCTGGTGATTTGAAAGAGGCCCAAAGGTTCTTCGACTTCGGTTATAGTATTTTAAATTAAATGCCGGAGTGGGTTATTTCTGCACAGTTTCATCTGTCTAAACGTAGATAAAACTTCATCTAAAATACATTTCTATTAAAAACCTTATATTTTAAGCTATACATAGCTCAGAAAAATAATGACGGTCTTTGCATCCGCAGTTCAAACGGTTTGAACTAAAATAAAAGTAGCTACTACCTCTCTCAAAGTTCAAACAAAGCGGTTACAAAGCAGTCTAGTGAATGGCTCTTACGTTGCATTTACAGAGCTGAAGTATTTGGTAAATGCTTAAAACTAACATTAACTTACAAATAAAAAATATTACGTCTCTCTAGTTGCATGAATATAAATTTGTATTCAAACCTACGAACTCGTGTTCTACATTCTTCCTAAAATTGAAAAAATGGCAGATTAAGTAAGATAACAGGGTGTTTTTATCTAACGCATTCTAAATAGCAAGAACTGCGAGACACTGTTAAAGACCAAACAAGCTCACACCAGTATGTTGGTATTCCTGTATTCCTTACTTCATTGTCCATCAGCTGTTTTTGCATAGTTATCTTTGAGGTTTAGTGATATTTGGAATTTATTGTAGTCTATATGTAGCCTATATATATGTAACCTATATGACTCAATATGGTGTTTTTCAATAGTGGTTAAGTGGAATAGGTTTATGTATTGTAGGTCAAGGATTTGTTCCTACAGATTTGGTTTCCTATATCTTTGACGGGTATATAATAGTTGATTTCACGGGTAGTGCATCACTTGGGTAGTTTAATTGAAAAACTAGCTTCGTATAGTGCTAAATATATATATTTCTAGGGAGTAATATTTCTATTCTTCGCTGATCTTTGAAATTGACTGATACGTCATGTAGTATTTCCAACTTTTCTAGTTCCAGATTTTTAAATTTCATATATAAAAAACCGATATCTGAAGCAATGGTTATTATTAGAATAACTATTAGAGCTTCATTTCGTAAATATAAGTTACTTGTGAATAAATGTAATACACTTTTTAAGTACTGTACATGGACATTCCTACGTGGAGTTAGTGATACTCAAAATCTATCCACGACTTTATAGTATATTACGTTACTAGTCCTGAAAATAAGTGTTTACCGGACGAGTGTGTGGACGTTCCCGTGCGAGACGAAGTCGAGTACGGGATTACCATACGAGTCCAGTACACACATTTTGGATGAGTTACGGGCGATAGTTTACGCCATACTAATAAATCTGTACAAATCCTTATATATTTCCACCAAATAAAGGACTAAAAATCACTAGTCATAACCTCTAAGAGAGGTTATGTTTTTGTTTATAACCATTCATTGCCACCTAAATACAGTATAATCAGCTGATTGGTGTCCGGTAAAACTCATTACAGTACAGTAGTACGCAATCCCCATTTGAATAAGCTGGCGCAAACAGCTGTTTTCCGGACTAAATCCTTGCGTGGAAAGTTTGTCAAAATAATATAGTGTGGCGTAAAATTATTCATAGTTCCGTTGACAGCCAACTAATATTGATTATCAGATGAATTTGAAGATTATGTTTTCGTCTTCATTGGGATTTCCTAAAACTACATTAACAATCATAATACATGCAGTTAAACATTTATATTTAAGAGGTTTACCCAATTATACAATCAGACATGTTCATATGCGATTGTTTTTCGTACATTGTATAGCTCTGTGGATGTTAGCAGCTTAGATGCAGCCCTTATAATCTCTATAAATTGGATATACAACCCTGGATTATGTGGGTCAAAACGTTCAAATCGCTGTACACCACAATTTGTAACTATATCATTTAGATCGTAAATTAAATATTAATATTGCTTATACTAATAATCGTGTTCCAAATTGTTTACATCACAAATTATCAAAATAATAAATAATAATTTATGTTATATTTTTTCAGTTATGAGCTCTTGAAACTATAAAATTTACACGAAGCTTGAAATTCTGTGGTAAGAATCATTAATAAACACTGTTTTATAAGTTTAGATAAAATATAAATAATTTTAGCGAATTTCCCCTATAGGGAATAAGCTATTACCGTAGTACTCATGGTAAGACCTGGACCCGGGACCGATTTACTTTTTCGTTTTGAGGTCCCTAGAGACCAAAAACACCATCCGTTCAAATTCATGTATATATATATATATATATTTATATATATATATATTTATATATAGATATTTATATATATATATTTATATATATATTTATATATGTGTCCGTTAGCGCGATAACTCGAGCAAAAATCATCCGATTTTGATGAAATTTGGTACAAACATGTAAACCTACGTTTATTCGAACGAGTTCGCGAACCAGCATGATCGGACTATGGGAACAGGGGTTTATGGGGGGTTTTATGGGGCAAAATTTGGTTTTTCCCATTTTTTTTCCTAAAAACTTAAAATTTAGCATTTTCTCTTTAAACCATTTTGTAGAGCTTAAAAAAACAAATAATTTAGTATATTGAAGCGTTATTATGCGCCTATTGGTTACGGAGAAAATTCCAAAAAACTGTAAATTTAAAATTCCCATGTTATTCTTATGGAGAATAAGTAAACTGTTGTAGTTTGCTTGTTTATGATCATATTTTGATCAAATTTGGGAAATGCATTCATTTCATACTAAACTATTAACATTTTACAAAAAAAAAATACCTTTTTACCCTCCCTTTTGCAGCAAACCTAAGTACTCGTTAAACTAATGTTATTTAAATAGGGAATAAATGTGATATTTTTAAGGAGACATTTTAGTGTAAATCCAATCAGGCAGATGGAAATTCGCTTAGTCTGCAGGTTTGCTGCGGCGGGGGTATTTAACAACAACATATATCTCGAACCTTTGATTTGGTTCTCAAGAACTCGATATTTCTACAGATCCATCAATAGTACACGAGAATACAAAACCAATCCCCTTATATATTTGGTGAAAATTGTCGAATTAGTCAAATTGATCGCATAAAGTTTGGAGATAAGCGATCAAGGTACAACACGCAAAAACATAATCAGCCTCTGAACAATTTATTATTTTGGTAAATTACCAGTCTACCTGCAATTTCTGTATCATTAAAATATGAGGCATTCTACACCTGATAAATAGAAAAGGCACTTGATAAATAAAAATCCTACAATGTAAAAAAGTGTTTTCTTTGATTAGTATATCTTAAAACACTAACAGTAACAGATTTTAGCTTGTTTTTACACAGTTGTAAAATTTTGAGGCTTTGAGATAATTTATTTGGTCTGTTTGCACTATTAACATAAAATTATCTAATATTTGTAAAAATGTAAAAATATCCTGACACTTTTTAGGTAAGCGTAAATTTGTAGCTTACACACCTGGCTATGCTTTTTTTATTACATGTTTCATGTTTTCCAAACAATTGTTTATTTTATTCACATGTTCACATTAGAAGATTTATTATTAGGCCTACGATAGGTACTTGATGGCGTACATCTAGTTTAAAGCTTGAGCCAACGTCCTACTAATCGAACTTGCCTAGAGTCTACAGACTAATTCAGTTAAACTCAAAGAGCACCGGTAGTCGAGGTAATCGGCATTTGCTTTATACCAAAAATATACGTAAATTACATTTATCCACAGTAAGTATTCAACCTAGGCATAAGTTATCAAAGAGGTACCTTTTATAAAAAAGGTTTTATTTTAAAATTGTCATGGAAAAAGTGGAAAAATGATAATGTATAATCTAAAATTATTATAAGTTCTTGAAAATTCACGAACTTTACTAGACATATTTTAGGTTACAATCCTAGTCAAAGTGATTGATTTAAAAAGTGATAACTATAATAAAATCAAAATAACCTAGGTTGCAGTGAAATCAAACTTCATAAAATAAATCAGTAAAAATTATGTAAAAATTGAATTTTAATTTCATATGATTGCTTAGCTCTAATTTACAGTAATAATGTTTAACCCATATTTTTATAATTTAGTAAACATGTTTACCATACAGAGATGTATTTTGGCCGGTAAATGGATGTAAATCCTAACAAAAGCCGTCCTAAAAGACTTGTTTGCACTACTTGCTTCATTAAGCCGGGTTTATTTGACAAAATACAATTAGTAAAGATAACAAGTTTGCGCTTTGAATTAAATCAGAGAGAGTTTAAAAATGTCCGCATAAATTGTTCTTCTCATATTTTTAGTCATTTACTTAACAAACAAAAATAAAATTTATGTTACTCTACTACAATTAAACTAGACGAAGGAGAGTGGATGCTAAACTAAAGTAGAGATGTCACTGGTAAAATCCAATAAGTTAAATGAATTCGTATTTTTAGATTTGATACAATACATTAACTATTAAAAAAGCACCTTAATGACTGTGCATTCAAATCACAGTATTATTATTATTATTATAAATGCAAGTGAAAGAAGAGAACAATACAAGAAGAAGAGAAGAAGAGAACAAGAGGCATTGTGGTTATACCATGAAATGCCGAAATTGCATTTACCTCATTGTGTCTTTCATATTCCCTTGTACAAGGTGTGAATGCGACATCTAATAAGGCCTTTCTGTTGACGTATTTCATCTTTAGATTTAATTAAATTCAAGCTACCTTTGTGAAATATTAAAAGCTTGTTTTACTAACATGTCCATTGATGAATGCATATTTTTGTGTTTTATAACTACACGTTTAATTTTTTGCACACAATACGTATTTTTTAGTTAAGATTTTATTTATTACCATTACTAGTGTTAGTTTGCACTTTTATTTGGTAATTATAACCCCTTTGGAAACTTATTACGGCTTTGTTTTAGTTTTTAAAATTGTAAATGAATTCTAAAAATTGTAATCTTGAAATACAAACGCTAAAAATCATCCCCAAGTAAGTGTTTTTATGACTTTAGGTCATTCGGAAGATAATCAATATATTTAATGCCACCATGAAACCCCATGCGTACTTGGTTATATTATTATTTTACAATAAGACTTTTTTAAGTTCAAACCATAGCTGACTTTATGTTCTTTTGTGTTATGACAAAAATATAAAATGAAATACTAAACAACAATTAATATACACATTTTATTTAGGTCGAATAGTAGAAAATATGTCATAAACTTGTTAAAATCGCTGTTCTTAAGAATGCAAAGATACGAATAAGAGAATTATTATTTTATTTCAAACATTTAATGCTGGGTTTTAACTTTTACCAAAGACCTCGGCACTTTAATGCAACATAAACGTAAGAGCCGCTGGACCGCTATGTGAATGCTTTGAGAGAGTTAATGGCTACTTTTATTTGAGTTCAAACTGTTTCAACTGCGGACGCAAAGACTGTCAAATGGATTCCCCGCTATGAAGGGAGTCTGTAAAATAAATATTTATTTAAAAGGTATTTTATATGCAATTCCAAGACAAAGTTAAAAGACTTATAAACCACTTGGGCAACAGTTTTTACCGTAAGACTGTGTTTAGAATAATTTACCTGGTGTAATATTAACAGGATGGTTCGTATTTATTGTTTTTTGTGTAGGCCTACGAATACTGTTTTTTATATTAGGATGATAACATGCCTACTTACAGTACTAATGATAATTTATACCCTCTTCTGGTGGAAGTAAAATGTGTCATCGTCACTTGCTATCAAAACTAAATTAATAAATTAATGCTTAAAAACCGCATTACATGATTGAAGCATGTTTAAATTTTCTATTTATTTCACTATTAAAAAAGGTTATAGTCATGAAATGCATTTAAATTTGTTTTTCAATGAGAAAACTTCAATTTTCTTTCTCTTACCTTCATGACTTAGTATTAGGATATGTCCTAAAACACGTTTTACACTTTAAAAGCTGCTGCATTTAACTAGTTTTCATCTACTAATACGATAGCACACAATAACGTGTAAATAATATTGATAAATGCTTATTGCTTGATAAGTTTTCTTCTTTACAATGTTGAGATACCTAAGATGGGAGATACATAAAATAAAATAGCCAAATTACAATGTTAACTTACTAACATTACATTTCTCAAATCACTATGTTTTACCTCATATATTTGATTTTACAGTGTTTGTAAACATTACTCAAAAGCAATAATTAATTGTTTTTGTGGCCCTACTTCTGTTTAAATGTTACAATATTGATCACAATCAGCTAAATTGCCTTTTGGTCGAATATAAATTAAGTCCGTGGTTCCGGAAACATTGTTATTTGTGGGAAACAACACAGAATTGGCAATTGACAGAGAACATAGACAGATAGAGAGGCAATATGTTAGAATAAATCTTTTGTAATCGGTCACAAGTCGATGTAAGCAGTAAAATACGAGCTACACTTTTATTGTTCGGTTCTATTAAAAAAATACATGTATTTTGTGGTTTGATAGCTTGGTAAAACGTTCATTTGATTAATAAATAATCGTTTATGGTATCTTAAAATGCTAGCCAATTATTGTAACTTTTAAGTCATACTTGAAGGACTTAATGTATTGATTTAATTCCAAATTTAACGATTCAATTTTACATGGGTAAAATTAAGGGAATTAAAAATTCATCCGACGATATTTTTTCCAGTCTTACATTAAAATTTGTAAAATATCAAAAGGGGTAAGACTATTTTACACACTATATTTTTTCATGATTAATTATAATCTTCTTTATGTTTTCAAGCACACTTTTTTCCAAACCAAGTCTCAATCTTAATAGTTATTCAATTTGCAGTAATCAGTTTGATATTCATTATTATTGAGATATTTTCTTTTTGTAGTTCTTTAAGCTTGATTGAAACATTGTAAATACTAACTGCCAATAGTTTTGAAATTTAACACGATAGAATAACTACCAATCAGTCCATTACACTATGAGGGTTCAACTCCAGCCGATGCCTATAGAGCAAAGTAACACTGGCAAACGATTCACATCGGATATTCACCCTAGTAAAATTCTATAATTTTGGTGAGAAGGGAGCGCAAAGAGCGCCCAATTTTCTACGATAGCCTTGCCATGCATATATTGTCACCTAAGAAATAATTTTAGCGCAGTCAATTTGTACAATATTCTCTTCATTCTATGCGTCAGTTATGGGTAAAACATGTTTTCATCTTACCATTTACTGTGGAACTAATAGTTAGCTTTATACGAGCCTAAATTCAACGAACAGGCTATTTTATAAATATAAATAAGTATAGATTTAAATAGTTTTAGTAACACATGAAACTACCTGATTCCTTTTTATTCAGTACAGCAACTACCGGCCCAAGGCAGCCATGTTGTGGGCGCGTCTAGGTATCGTGAAAAAAACTACAATATTTATGTGTTGTTTGTGTATGTTATTTATTATTGTATTTCTTTTGTGTGATCTATTGACTCACCCTGCGCTTTGGATACCTTTTGTGGAAACCTTTTATGCCCAGACAGTCGAGACCTTTTGAACAGAAAATACGAAAGATCCTCTCAACTTGCAACAAACCATGAACAAAAACTGCAAAACACGTATGTAATTATGATTGAACACTTCATTGACTTTAGAGAAGTTGACAAATTAACGGATCAAAGAATATGTTGGTTAAAAGCTTGTGTTATTTCACGAAATTAAATTGTATTAATTTGAAACTAGGAATGAAATTTGTCAACAACCTATATGAAATTTCACTGTAACACCTCTGACTAAAGTGAAAGGAACGAAGAGGCAAATGCAATTTAGGCTTCTCATATTAAGGACCGCATCGTCTCTGGAAGTTCTACCTTGAAGTAGAAAAATAAAAATATGTTTTGTGATGTGAAAATCTGATATAAAAGCTGACGAAAGTCTGCCTCATATCCTTAATTCGAAAATGCAAAACAAATAATATTTACTTTAACCTATCAAGATTAATGTAGAACTTAATAAACCAAAAACTAATTTAAGATATTGAAATATTGAATAGTAAAATATTGCAATATAATATTGTTGAAAACATTAGTACCCTTTTGTTTCATTTTACTGTAACTATCAACGACTAGTTTCTACACTAAGGTCATAGTCATGTTGACATTTAAACCAATACAATAAGATGGAATATACTAATAAGTATTATTTCAATCATAGCTCTTGAGGCAACTTAATACACGCAGCACTATCTTTGTTAGGTCTTTATTTAATATTACTTCAGTAACAAGTTTTTACTAAATAATGTGAACCACAGTCAGTTTACATTTGAATAAGTATTTGTTTTATATGTGGATAAAATGTATACTAAATCGTAAAGATACTTTTAATGAGTAGAGAACCTCATGTAAAACAATTTTGTTAGAGTAATCGACCTAAATCTGTTAAAATATTCGTCATCATCAAATGCAAATGTAAAAAAATCTCAATTATAAAAATTCTTTAAAATTTATGTAACTCTGATACATTTATACATTTTTTATAAACTCTAAAGAAAACTAAAATCTTTAGTTTTAGTTTTGCATTTTTCCATGCCGGTGGATTTCCCCTTAAATCAGCATAAAGTTAGGGAAATAAAGATTCTCAAATTAATGTTAAACAATTAACAATTTAATGTTAAAGGTATGTTCACAAGATGTTATAATACTATTATTCTCAATGTTTAAGCTATCCTGAAGGCAAGTGAGCGCAGCGAACGAGCTCCAACCTAAAGGTGAGTGAGCGTAGCGAACGAGCTCCAACCTAAAGGTGAGTGAGCGTAGCGAACAAATAATAATAACAAATAAATAATAACATAATGTATGTAATAACAAAAGTGCATAGGTCATACAAGTTTTATAAATGACTAGCTGTAACCCGCGGGCTTTGCCCCGTTTAACTTCTTAATTTTCAAGATTATCTCGTTCGCATGGCTCAATCACGTCCTGGTTGAAGTTTGTTCGCTACGCTCACTCACCTTTAGGTTGGAGCTCGTTCGCTACGCTCACTCACCTTTAGGTTGGAGCTCGTTCGCTGCGCTCACTTGCCTTCAGGTTAGCTCGTTCGCTATGCTAACTCGCCTCCAGGTTGAAGTTCGTTCGCTACGCTCACTCACCTTTTGGTTGCAAATTAGCTGTTGTCATAAATGTAAAAGAAATAATAGTGCTGCACCCTGTTGGTAATCATTGTAACTTTAATGCTATTGAACATCATAGAACAGAACCAACTTGTTTAATTGAAACAGCTGTTAAGATTCAATAATTCCATTTCTCATAAGGTTAACATGGGAAACTCCAGAGCCACTGGGGCGGAGCCCGAAAGGAATTTTGAAATAAGAATATGCCTATATGTTAATCGGGAATGTGAGCTATCATCATGCCAAATTTCAGCCCAATCCGACCAGTATTTTTCGCGTTCACTTGTCACAAACATACATCCATACATCCATACATCTAAACTTTCTCATTTATAATATTAGTAGGATTATCCTATACCCCAACACATATTTATATGGTTTTATATGGTTGATATTTTAAAACCAGTTACATACAATATAAAGCTATATACCTTCAAAGTTTATTAATTTGAAATAGAAAAGGAAAATAATATCTTGGGCTGTTCTTCTCTTTATTAAGGGATACTCAATTGTTTCACAATGTTTGGACAAATAGAGTGAACAAACAATCCCCCCTGACAGCAAGAGTTTTACAAATATTGGCTTTGACCACTTCATCATCATCAGTTAATTGATGAATCGACCAAACCTCTAAGACAAAGAGGTTTCTATGTAGAGCATTGTCTATAGCACTTGTAACAAAATTAATCGTGTAATAAAAAAAATCTTACAATACACTGCTAACTGTTCTGTATTTTAAGAAATATTAAGAATTTAAGTAAAAGTTTTGTGAATAGTCTAACGACTGACGTCATCCTTTTTTGTCTAGTTTTCCTTCAGTTAGTAACATTTACAACATTTTCGCACTTATTAAAATCATCAATATTCATTTCGGATACAATAGCCTTTACTTTTTCCTTTTTGATAATGGTGAGTGTACTTTGATAGATTACTACGGAAATTTTTAACCAATATAGGTAAAAAACAAGTTGTCAATGGCGTTTCAAGATCTGTAATCTGATTTCGTCCTCATTTGATGAAGTATTTAAAATATAAAAAGGATAGTAAAAAACTTGTCCGAAACTAGGAAAAGCCTGAAGACGCTACATGTCAGATAAAAAAACACAGGGAAGCATTGTTTTTACTAATTATGGTAGAAGATGTTCACAATAAACTTCTTAAAAACCACCTCAAATAAATACAGGTATTATACCATTATAAAGAATCTTTTGGCTACATCAACATTTAATTTACTCGTCCACATTAGACTAAAAGAGCATTGCACGTATCAAAGGGTTAGACCGGCGTAGTGTACAAGAGTGAACTGTTCAATGAACCCACGATATTACTAAATTAGTATTACAGTCCATTGTACTACCTATTGAACCACTAACTATGCTAATACTAAATACTATTAGTACACAGTACTAGTACATATTACATAATGTATGATTTCAAAACATACCAACTCTTGTAAAAATAAGTTTGTAAAAAACATAATGTTTTCTATATAGGCAACGTTATTTTTTTTTCTATTCACCCGGGTAGCACGATTAGATGAATAATGTATATATTACGTGTTTAAACCTTATTTAAACACCATACAAGACATTAAGCCGATTAAGATTGCAGTATTTCAACTAAACTCATTTATTGTTTTCCAATACAAACTGTTTAATACTTGTTATAAAAATTTAAACTTTTATAAATGTTTATAAAAGTAGTTAACACAGTAGTCCAGTAGAGGTATTACAAAAATGTAAATTTATTTATTTTTCTCTGCCTTGCATGGCTTGCAGCATGTAGTTTTCATTTTTTTATTATTTTTAGTTGCATGCATTGCTTTGTATGTTTATATTGATTGAGATCCTGCATGTTTTTTTTTCAGCTTTTAATTTAATTTTGTTAGTCAAGAATGCTAGAAGAAGCTTGGCATGTTATTTATTATTTATTGTATTGTTGACGTAGCCTATTGTCCTGTATGCACTGAATGGCCTAATAAATCATTTGAATTTGAATCATTTGAATCATTTGAATGTTTTATACACAACATAAAATAACGAGGTACTGGACTATTTGTTAAACATTCAAGAATAAATCAAATCGTATAATATTCATGAAATATGCATCGTTAAGATAAATTAATATAATGGAATGTTGTATCCAAATGTTTATTCGTTTTAATTTTCATTCTATTTCCAACTTAATGACTCATGCCACACACGTATATCAATATATGAGGACAATTAGTACCTAAACCTAGCATTATAATTTAAATAATTGTTTCTGAACCACCTAATCTCGATAAAACCCCATATCTTATGTCAATACATGCTCTAATTTTCCACACATTAATTATTGCGGGCATTTAAATAAATGACCTTACCTTATAGTTTTCACCACCGCTTCCCTCCACACGTATCCTGTCTTCAGCACTGTCACAGCACTGCCTCACTCCACCACGGCCACGATGATACTGAGGTTGTCTGTGTGGCGACGCTGTAGTTCTCCACCTCGCCGCCAGGGCGACACTAGCACTTGTTGAGTGGCATTGTTGCCAGTGTCTCGTCTGTGGAACGCATTTATCTTCCCTTTATTGTTTGCCCTAGGACCTTTTTTCATGGTTGAAATAAACTGGTGGTTTTTTTTAAGAGAACTACGATTTTTTTAATTTGTATTCAGTCGTTAATGTATGTTGTCTTGAGTTTTGTAAGTTAGATAGGGCCTAAATGAAATTTCAGTGAAACCTACAATGTAACGTCACTATGAATAAACTTGCGGATGAGTATGATCTTAGTGATTTTTTAGAATTAACAATTTTTACTGGGGGTTTTAAAATGAGCAAAAAAACATCAGATCAGTTTTAAAGGTATTTTCCTAGATTTGAAACTAAGTGTAAAGTGATGTTCATTATGAAATTGTTTTAATAAAAATTTATTTAAGAACCTGGACATTTCTTTCAGTGTAGAGATTTATTGCAATGATGGTATTTGCGAGTGAATTAGCTATTTTAGAATGTATTTACATATGTTACTTAAGTAGAACTGTGTAGTTGTATTATTGTCTCATTCATATCGTAAATGCAAGACCAACATAGTAAAAATAATTTCATTTCACATATTGTGCAAAGGTAAGATAATATATTGTTCATAATCTTAACTCTAACAATTAATATGAGTAAAATATTTAATTGATAGCATTCTCAAAACAACGTCTTGTTTATCAGTTAGACTTAAGAAATACTCCGGTGTTCTTTAATACCAGAAAAAAATTCAGAAAAAAATCTTATGAATCTTACCAACCTAACGTAAGCTGACTACTTTAGTCAAAAATTTTTATTAGAAGTGTTTGTCTGTATATTTAAGCTATGGCATTATGTTTTGATTTTGTAAATTATACTATACTACAACCTGTAGTACATTTAAAATATTTGTCATTGACTCAACATTACTTTTATTTCAGCTTTAATGAAACAGTTTTGCCTCCGCAAATCTTGTTCCTAACACGTTCTACTTTCTCAAAATTAACTGTGTAAATTAATTAAATCTCAAATGTCACTTTTGTTGTGAACTACTTGTTTTGTCAAACGAGAAGACCTCGCCAAGTTTAGATTGATCCCTGAATCATTCCAAAGTTATGTATCTTGGAGCTTGTCAAGAATAGCATCGTAATCCAGAGCTTAAGCTTATTTATTCCTCCTTCCCAAAATTGCATGTAATAAAACAACATGCTCAACTCAAACTAAATATTTTGATTTACAATGTTCAAATGACAAAATAGTTTTTACAACTGTATTCAAGCATAAGGTTTATTTTACTTATACTACTAGAAAATGTCAAGATTCGTGTTCTTCATTATTCGTACCTTAGCCAAGCTAGTTGTCAAATATAAGAAATTGTTTCGTGTAATTTCCATAATTTTGCTATTATTTATTATGTGTTGTCTACAAATAATTAGAGGAACTTAATTGTCGTTTTTGACTTTGGTACGTCGGGTTTTACGCTCTTTGAGTACTAAACAGCAGTAGTCAATGTAACTAAAAATTGTCTATTGATAAAGAGAAACTTAAACGATTCATTAGTATTAACGATTCTTGGTATGGAATTTAGTGGTATAATAAAGGATTTAAGAAATAACAACTATTTGTATAAGTTATCATTTAGTTGGTATGAGTTTATTTCTTTATAAATAACAAATCATTTAACAAACAAGCGTTTTACTAACAAACAAACCTCCATAACTCAGTTAACTCCGAACTGCACTGGTTTCCTCATCCCGGATCAATATCAATCATGATTATTGGCTGGGGATGTTGTTTTAAAACAAAGCACTGAATGAATTAAACAAATTGCTGTTTTCCCAACAGACCCTTTCTATGAGTGCTGTTTGGAATTCAGCATTATCTGTGGTAAAGGCTATGGTTCATAACCAAGAATAAACTTAAGATGAATAAAACTGTATATAGGAGTGAGTTATTGACAAGGTTTGTTTTAATTTATAGCATTTTTTCATGATTTCAATCATAACTTAACGCATATTAGGATAAAAACTATTGAATCTAATTTTTTTCTCTTAAAATGAAAATTTTAGGTTTATAATACAAAAACTCAAATTAGCTATATTATATTTCTTGGATGTTTAATGTACGTCTTTACGGCATTCAACCAGTAAGTAACGTTTTCGCCAAGATTTGTATCGACAAAAATGTAATTCAAAAACATATTGGTACAAACAATACTGATTATTAAACTTAAACTGATTATTATTTTAGAACATGCCATAAAACCATTATTCAGAAATGGATTTTGAAACTATGTATAATGTAAGTAAAATAAGATAAGTTCAGGAATTTAATTCAAAACGGTCGTCTTACAAACTCATATGATGCTGAATATTAACTCATCTGAAGCGCATAGGACGTCCTATAACTCATACAAGTGCTCAAAACGTAGTTCGTTATTTATTGTAAAATTTGTTACTTTAAAAAGATTAAAGCCATCATTATTCAACAAGTTGATAATTGTGTAGATTTTAAGGAGTTAATTATTTTTCCTAAAACCTTAATCTTTCTCCTATATAGGTCTAACCACATTTTAAGACAGGTATAAAACCAACAGGTCACGGTATTACGATATAGCTAAAAGCGGTTGGTAAGCTCATAGACTAGACAATAGACATTAATTAAAACCTAACCCACAGATAAACAATATAAGACATAATAAGGTGTAAATAATCGTTACTATATGTGGTTACTTGGTCTATTAAACAATGTTTATTTTTAATAAGAAAACATCACATCGTTTCCGAGAAGTCAAAGGTCAATACTGAAAATATGAAACACACCAGTAAGATGATCTGACGTTCACCAACAATATTTGTACTGCTACTTGAGTCTTCTTATTGAAGCTAAGTAAATATATACTCGTAAAGTATCAAAGTCATATACTCGAGCTGTTTAAAATACACTAATATTTACTTCAAAATATAATAAACGTCTTTTATTAGGAAATAACAAATGTATAAACAATGAAGTTAAGGTAATCCCGTATTTAACATGATCGCTAATCAAAAAGCAGAATTCTTCAGGAAAAGACCGACAATATTCGGATTAAAGGTCTGAAATGATTTGTTTTTTATTCAGCTTCTGCAAAATTTAAACCTATACATTCGGTAGTCTTACATCAGTTTGGAAGTATTTACAATTAAACTGCACGTTTAATCCATAAGTTGAGAATAATGGAAATAGCTTACCAAATATAAATCAGCTAAAATCTTTGAGTTTATAGGTCAGGATATTCAATTATGGGATTGGTTGGATCCATCAAAATATATTCTTGATTTCTAACCAAATTATTGAACATTAACCTTTCTGATTATTATACTAGAACAATAACAACTCATTTATAAAAATACATAATACATAGTATTGATTGATTGGTGTTAGCTGGGTTAACTGGATAAATCTATCATGATTATAAAACAATCGACAAATTTAACACCTAATAAACGTTTACTACGTATCTCTAGATATACTTGTATTGATAAACTTTTATAGAACGTATTTTATCATATCCAGTGCAAAAATGATGATTAAGATATTATGCAAAATTATGAGTTCGTAGTGTTTTATTGTATCGTAACCTAGCCTTTAAAGAGGCCTTGTGGGACCTTATTAAACAAGACCTTGCACATAGCTCTAGGCTCGGAGACATTTTTCACTTTGATCTCATATTCAAGAGAACATGTCTTCTTAATAAAAAGGAATGCTTAATACACTTCATATCAACCCTTTTACTATGTGACTTAAATATACAAGCTTAAAAACGGTGTTTAATTTGTATCTATATTTATTCCAGTTGCCATATAAAATACATTCATTTGAAAGAATTTGAAATTGAATTTAATTTAAAATTTGCAGTATATTTTTTATAGTCTATTAAATTAGTGTTAAATCTTATACAAGCAAAGAATTGCGTGAGAACTTCGTCATATTTCAAAGTACGATCTACAAACGACAGTAAGATAGGATTTAAAACTACTACAAAAAATAACTTCTAGTCAAAGTCAAAATATCTTTATTGTAAATTCATTAAAAATTACAATGGTGACAAAAATAATTTAATTTCCTGATGAGACTGCTTATACAGAAGTTTTCAGATTTTTTTTTTCAGGAATTCGTGTCAATGAGATTGATAGAAAGTATCCAAACAATAAAGATCCCGTATTGTTATTTAATCCTAAAGTTTCCAATTAATAAATTCATTGTCTAATAGATTATTTAAAAGCAATAAGCATACATAGCCTCATAAAATTACGCATCAAATTGGATTTTTTCTTATACTGACAACGACATCGATTGAACTTTGTTATATTTTGAGCCTGTACCACTGATGTAGACCTGAGTTAGTAATAATACATCTCCACTGACACTATGACAACGTCACATTATATTGCAATTTCATGTCAAATCTGCTTGGGCCAAAATAGAGACGCCAATGTGTTTAACTAATAAAAATAGTAAAATCATAACCATGTGTAAGAGTAAATTATTTATTTAGATTGTAAGTTAAATTGAATGTCATATTTGGTGAAAAATAGTTTTCTTATAAATTAAGCTTAATTAATATACTCAATAATAAGCAAAGTACTCATTACTCAATCCATACAATATCTAAGCCGGGTGATTTAACAATGATTTAAAAGACAAACAATATTTTTCAATGGAATTCTCGAAATAACAATGATATTTAATAGTTTGCAATAGTTTTACCAAAGTAATTGTTGCAAAGATTTGTTATAGATCGAACATATAACAAATCGTAAGCAGTGTGTAAAATAATGGTAAAGGTTTAGTGAAGGTTTAGTAAATCGAATTATTGGCACTTTGAATTTCTAGTAAAAATACGAACGAATACGAATGAATAGAATAAATGTAGACTAATTGTTTTGATGAAATATTTTAATTTTCTTTATTAACTCTGACTGAACACTCCAGAATATATAATTTTAGGAGGGGCAAAGCATAAAATAAGTTGACTTTTTAGATCGTACCTAATCAATAGGTATTAGAATATTGCAGCAGAAAATCCAACCAGGCAGAACTAATAAATGTAATTAATTATTTTGAATTTGAACATTGATGATAAACTACCTGTATGCATAGAGGAGTTGTTAAGGGTATTAAATTTTAAAACATTAATGGATACGTTATGTATATCATACATTATTCTACGTGAAGTATGACATTGTTTTTGTAATTGAAGGTAAGATTTTTTTCAATTGACAAGAAGCCCTATGTGTGTTTTTTTCTGTTAATCTAAAATAATAAACGGTGTTAATGTGAAATTAAATCCTAACAGGAGAACACTAAAGCAAAAAGGCAAACACGGAATTTGGTTACTTAGTTAATTAATCTCAATTTTATGTTGAAATGGGTCGTTACTAGCATTGGTTAAATAAACTAGTTTATGTATAGTATAATATTCAGAGTTAACCCTATTAGTTACGTCTAATATGTATTAGGCTAATTTACCAAAGAACTCTAGTATAAAAATTGGAATTGAAATCTAAATTTTGGATAGATTCAAATTTACTAACTCACATGTATATGGAAAAAATGTTGTTTTGATTGTGGAGTGATTTCTTAAAAAAAAAACACATTTGAGGAAAATGTCTCAATTACTTATTCAACCATCAAAGCGAAGAAAATGTCTTCGTCTTCCGTTCAGTTTATTTAACTCTGTACATTGGTATTTACACAATTTGTCAATCAGAGTGAAACTTTGTCTTTGAAATAATACGCTCTTTCAATAAAAGATGTGTAACCTACAGAAAATGTCTTTTTATGCGAATATGACAATAAAACACGTCTTTCAAAAGTATTTAATTAAGTCTGTGTGCATTTACATGATGGTAAATAAGTAGGAACAAATATTATTGACAATCAATATCGACTGATTTTGCCGGTCATCATCAAACCAAGCGTCTAGAACCTCAAAAAAATCTATGTCATTTACTATTAGTGAAATGTGTATAAAATTTTTATGTTAATCTTTTTTTATAGATTTTCTCACTCATAAAAAAACTTTTTACTAGGGATAGTATACTAAACATATGGTAAACATTTACCCTGGTAGAAAAAAAGTGTGGGATGAAAGACAACAAATTATAATAATCACGTTTTATATAATTTGATAGGGGTTAATAAAATTAACATACACATTTATTAATCTGACCTCGGTCAAAAGTATAAATAAATCCAATATTTCGTGTAAATTACGTAAGCTTAATGTTTTTATTTACGCAGATATTTGCCCTTTTATGGTTTTTTGTTTTCACTGCCTACACGAAGGTTTAAACATGGCCTAGTTTACCACTGAATTTCTAGTTTACCATTAAACTGCGTATGAAAGATTAAATGGGCTCTCAATCAATCTGTAAAAACACAGAAGTGAGAATGTGAGGTGTTGTTGTGACAGACTGTCAGTTCCATGACACTCTTGGTTTGATGTCTGAAATGTCATCAATCACAAATCGCTGAATGTACAACAGTGTGAGATTGATGTAGTACAGAGGCGTTGTTCTGTAGGAATGAGATTTTTTTCCCACAAAAATTGTTCAAAAAAGAAATACATAGCTTAAGTTTTGTGAATAAAAAATCTAGATATACAATTTTAACATTGAAAGTAACATTTTATTCTAACTATTTTTTAGGGTAATTTAGAAACATTTTCTTTCAATCAGTCTCTAAAAATCAATCACATTAAAATATTATTACAGTTACTGTGCAAAAAATCTAAATTTAGAGGTACATTAGTTTCCTTCATCTCAAAACTTTTCTAGCGAAGATTTTAAAGCTTAATTTATTGCACACTTGTATCGATATTTATAAAGTTAGAAAGAAATCATTAATCTGCTTTAAACAAATTATGCTTTGATTAAATCATTCAGTTGGAAATAACTAAAGGCAAAAGCTACAAAGCGAATCCTAGTTTAACAAACTTTGATATTAATTTTTCTTCTTTGTCTTTATCAAAAATTTCCTTAAACGTCAGCCCCTTTTCTACGCTGTATGCATTATTAAATGTGTTACAATAGTATTTATTGTTGGAAGTTATATAGTTTTCAGTTACTGTAAAAAGTGTCTAAGCTGTTAGGCTATATTACTATATTTATATGTGTATTAACTATTTTTTTTCACTCATCACAATCAGTACACTTCCATTACAGTAAGAAAAATCGCAAGCTTCATACTTACTTTTTTTTTATCTCACTATAACTTCAAAACATTATGCAGATATTTATCATTTGGGTGTGGTTACGAGGCCTTTACTTGTGAGTCGAGCTGTCAATTATATGCCATTTGTGATGTTCAATATTATAAGCTATAGATGTGACAATTGACGTCCTGTACAGTCACATCAAACCAAAATCCATGCGGTACAGACATGCTCAAAAACGTTCCTAATGTCACATGCTATGGCTAGCAATATTATAATTATTTTATTCCCCGATCAATATTTTTTTTTCTCACATAGGTACAACTTAGTTAATCTTGATAATAGTACAAAGATGTTTAATCGGAATGAAAAGGTTAAAAATACTGCATATGTTCTTGTAAATATAATAACTGGGAGAAATAAAAAATAAGCAATCTATCCATTTTCCCCGAAATTGCTTACTCCCACATACGTACTGAGGCGTAAGTAAACATAAATCTGCAATACTGTGAAAACTAATAAATTTAAATTTCATTTTAAGGCATTTATTACAATTTATTTTATGAGTTCATAAATATGTTGCTCTTTCTAATCTTAAATAAATAATAAGGCAAAGTATTAAATATATGTTGTTTTATTTTTTTTTTTTTTAAGATTAGCTTACTTAACCAAACTTTGTCAATACAATTGTATACATAACTGCAGCAAAGTTACACTCCCAACAAGAGGAGATACGCAAATCATGATTTACTAAAATTAACATGAATTTTTATTTAAAAGAACATTTATATAAATCTTTTTCATTCACCAAAAAACTTATAAAACTATTCCTCAGATGTCCAATATTGTCAATACTAAAAGCAAAACGATAACATCAAGAAGCTCCTTCGTACACCAACAATATTTGTCTGGTCTCCAGAGAAGGTCTTTTATTGAATCCAAACAGAAATATAAGTCAAATACTGTTAGCAGCGAGTAGTATTATTCTGGTCAGTGTTTCTTCCTAGCCTCACTACTAATACAGAGTTATATAATAATTTTTTTATAACAAAATCATAATATACTTTAATTTGTTTTGTATCAATAATTGATTGAACCTTTGATATACTCATAGGACATGACGTCGTTTGAATATCCAATTGTTTTATTTTATCACTTGTGAACATGATGAGATAAGACTAGATATTACATAGGATGCAAAGCCAATGTGTTATAATTAGCGTCTTCATAATTTTTTGTGAAAGTATTTTTATTTTAGCGTCTTTCTGAATGATGTTATTAGAGCAGCTCTGCTTTATGTTGGAATTTTCATGTGGATAATTCCTCCTTCCTTTAACTGTAATAGACTAGAATAAAAAATAGAAAGTAAAAAGAAAACTTCAATGTTTTGAATAAGACATGCAGTTCCAAAAGTCTGACATTGGACTCATTAAAGCCCTCTGGAACGGAGCCCTTTAGACGGATCCGCACCATACTTCACAGGCGCCATTTTTGACAAATATTCATAAAAAATGCATACCTTGTCTTTCATATATAGATTACATTAAGTAACACTCACAAAACCACATTTAAGATGAATGACAATCAGTCAATGAATCCTAACACCTGACTCGTAATGACGTTTACGGGTTCATTGATCGTTGGGAAAGTCATTTTTACATGTAACTTACCGAGAGTACTTACTGATAATAGCTTATTTAAAATAAACAAACAATTTTAAGGAGTGGATTGACCTGTCAAAGTTCTCAGTTACGTTATCGAAGCTGTCAAATTATCTAAATGTAATAATTGGTTGATCGCAATGGATATGTCAGCCTTTCCTCCATTCCTTTGTGAAAACCACAGGTCCACTTAGTTGAACAATAATAGTAAATAGCTTTACTGCAGGCTACAAATTGTGTATTGTGACTACATTGCAGTTATAGCAATATTCTTTAACCCATGCTGCCCCGCAGCGTAAAATAAATATCGTATCCGAGAAATATTTATGATTTTTTATTGAGTAATGCAGTGTATTAAACTTAACTGATTCAAACGATCAATAGCAGAAATTAAAGCCTTTAATTTACTGATTATTTTGAGTCTACAACATATACAAATTATAAACAATACTGGAGCTATTGGTTTTCAGTAATAGAAAACCTTAAAAAAAATTTGTCGATTGTTCACCTTTCGTTTGTTTGAACCTCATCCGATTTGAATAACTAATAGCTTTAATGAAAGCCGGTATTTCACTGAAGGTTCTGAGACCAAAATATGTAGGATTTTACAATTATAACAACTGGTGAAATACATCTTAAATTTAAGTAAGAATCCAAAAATAAATCGTATTTATGCTTTCTGGTCAAGTTATACAGTAGATAAATATATGCCGATGCTTGATGGGGAATCTGTGTGTGCATACCTTTTATTTGATACCTTAATTATGAAAATTGGTCCTGTAGAAGAGCCAAACAAACTTAAAAAAGAAAAACGATTTTTTAATATTTTATAAACTAATAAACAAAGTATCAGTAAGATTACTGGTAATTGAAATTCAGTAAGTATGTAGCCAAGACAGTATCACGATGTGTTGTGAAAGTAAAGCAGATAGTTGTTGATTTAGGCCCCTTAAAATTACTTGGCGTGGTTTATCATTGTACTTTACCAGCTTTTCTTTACTTGCACACAAATCTGAGGATCATGCCAAAGGTTAAGAGAGGCTATAAATATGATTAATAAAATAACATTATTCATCCGCAGTATTTTTGATTAATATCAAAAACCGTAATTCCTTTTGTATAAAAAACTTAGCCAAATATTTTCAATCAATAGAATAACTAATGCCTGATGCAACCCAAACTAAAGTGAAATAACATTATGTTAAACTGTACGGAATATATTCAATGTGATTAAGTGTATTGAAATAGTTTTTGATTATCTTAGCATATATTTGAAGATTTCCAAACTTTGATATGCCTACTGTACTCCAAGTAATTTAACTAAATATAAGATGAATATTAAATGCTGAATTTGGAAGCGCAAGTTTAAAACATAGACAAAATCATAACAAATTTAGTATAATATTGTTTTAAAACAGTTAGAATATTCTAGTGAAGTATTAAATCCCACTTAAAACTGTTGACATAAAAAACATGTAAGGGGATACATAAGATGTCGTTCGGGAGGTGCAAGTGGCTAGCTTAGTGTAGGATTAACATATTTGATTATGTAAACATGTTTTGGAGCATCCTAGGCGTTTTATACTTAAACTTGATCCTGGAATATGGTTAAATACACATATTGTGCATACAGGTATAATACAAATTCTATTAAATACAACTATGTTACAATTGTAAATACTAAGTAAACTCAATATTTTAATAGTTTTTTTTTTCTCTCAAGCATTTCATTAACAAAAATATAATGCGTGAAATTGTTTTGATATTTTTAAGATTGATTCTTGCAAATAGCATTTTAAAATTCTAAATAATTTGTTAAGTCGATTTTGATAAACGCTACTATAGTGGAACAACAAATATTCAAAGTCTCAGACTGAACCGTTTTGTTCTTCATTAAATTTACAAACATACAAATAATAGCCTAACCTTACAAAACTCAATTTTTGAAATAAAACCTCATAGACTGTTGTAAATTATTATTCATCTCTGGGATACGGAAGATAAATTAATTGGTCCCACGAGGTCATCTTCGGGCGTCCAGAGTCGCTAAAGATACGTCAAGTCACTTCATCAGAAGGTCGTCAATACACAAATTATACGTTCATACACGAACATGGTCACGGTTACGAACACTAACACAGACACGAACATTGAAACGAAAAAGTACAATTTAATGAGTGAAAATGGTAACACCATTCGACGACCTTCTGATGTAGTGATTTGACATCCCTTGGACGCCCGAAGATGACTTCGTGGGAAGTTGAAACTGCATGTTTATCTTTAGAGTAAAAAATAATCAGCTAGAGTCGAGGTCATCAGTTCACCATGTTTAACTTAAACGTCCGCTGACTTTACCTAAGAAAATAATCCTGTTTAATCACTACTATATATATTTACTAAGATTGATCTATATTTAGTCTCATTCCACGTTATACCTTCTATGTCTCAACTACACGAGTTTAAATGCTATTGTAACATTAATAATTGATTTTGGTCTTGAAAGTTATTCTCTTCGTTTTATAACAGTATCTTTGAGCCTGATAAATACAACAATATAAAGCTATATTTACTCTCCTAGTCCATCTACCCCCCGTAGTGAGTCCAGCTGTGATGAACATTGGCAATGATGAGGCAAGGGTGGAATTGATTGAAAATTACTACACATAACAGGTGCTTTAAAGGGGTCAAAGAACTATGACACATGTGCTAATAGCCAAATTTTATAAATTAAAACAACTCACCCAAGTACGTGCTTTATCTAGAAACACAAGACACTAATTTTGTTTCCCGACAGAGTTACAATATAACAAACTAAATTGAATAGGCCTACTTTTATTTAAAAAAGTGTTATAATTTTATTTTCAAATGGAAAAAATATCTTACTAATATTATAAATATTGTATAATTGAGTAAAAGTATTAGACGTCAAGCGGATTCAATCGTGTGCAGTTAACTTTGTACAGAAACGTTTTATCGATGTTTTGACTCAAGATAATAAAATTACCAGCAAACCAACCCGATGAATGATTTAATTGTACACGCTACCAAGCAGGTTACACGACATATCATTGAAAGTAATATGATTTACGATTGGAAATGGGATCGCTTACAATTGGAGAGAATTTAATATTTTTGAACTAACCGTATTAGATTGAACAATCGTACAGCGTTGTTTTACATACGTACAACCACTAACGTGCAATTCTCATCATAGAGGGGTGTGTTCATTCATAATCACATAACCATGTTAACGATAACAATTTATTCTCTATAAAATTACTTACCAATTTTATTCTGTTTACTTTATTTTTTCTTACCACTTCTGCATTATAAGAATAAAAATAATAAAACAAGTTTTAGGTTAAAACGTTCACATTAAACATGTGTTTGATTTGTGCAAAGAATCGTGTTTTATCGTTATGCATATTGTTATGTTTGAATCGTATGAATAATGTAAATACCCCCGCCGCAGCAAACCTGCAGACTAAGCGAATTTCCATTTGCCTGATTGGATTTACACTAAAATGTCTACTTAAAAATATAACATTTATTTCCTATTTAAATAGAATTAGTATAACAAGTACTTAGGTTTGCTGCATCAGGGAGTGTAAAACTGTTTTTTTTTTTTTTTTTTTTTTGTAAAATGTTAATAATTAGTAAGAAATAAAAACATTTTCCAAATTTGATCAAAATATGTTCATAAACAAGCAAACTACAACAGTTTACTTATTCTCCATAAGAATAACATGGAAATTTTAAATTTACAGTTTTTTGGAATTTTCTCCGTAACCATTAGGCGCATAATAACGCTTCAATATACTAAATTATTTGTTTTTTTGAGCTCTACAAATTGGTTTGGAAAGAAATTGCTAAATTTTATGTTTTTTGGGTCAAAAATGGGAAAAACCTATTTTTACCCCATAAAACCCCCCATAAACCCCCGTTCCCATGGTCCGATCATGCTGGATCGCGAACTCGTTCAAATAAACGTAGGTTTACACGTTTGTACCAAATTTTATCAAAATCGGATCATTTTTGCTCGAGTTATCGTGCTAACGGACACATATATATATATATAAATGTATAAATATATAAATATATAAATATATATATATATATATATATATATATATATATGAATTTGAACGGATGGTGTTTTTGGCCTCTAGGGACCTCAAAACGAAAAAAAAAATCGGTCCCGCGTCCAGGTCTTACCATGAGTACTACGGTAATAGCTTATTCCCTTTATGGGAAATTCGCTAAAAGGTTTGGATAACAACCATGCGATTTGCAAATTAATTTTTTACTAAGTTAACTTCATTATGCGTTGTTCTATTAGCTCATTCTTCCTGTCCATTATTTAAATAAAATACAAATAAAATTAATTATTATTTTAGTCTTTTTGGTTTCACATGAGTATTCATTTTAAGAAAATAAAAATTACAAAAGCGTTTTTTAATTTTTAATGTTAACGATAAAAAACAAAAGTTAATTAATTATTTACTCACTATTATAGATTAATCAAATTGTTTATAATCAACAAGAAGTCGAATTGTAATAATATTCGTAAAAAAAACTTTGTAGTCCATTGAATACCCTTTGTACTTGAGCTACTCCTGTTGAAAGCCTCATATTTCCTGCCTCATAATTTTGCTCTTCCCCTGACGTATTTTACTCAGTATTTTTTATCAGAGTTAGCTGATAAACGCCAGTTCATCTAATAGTTGTTTTTCTTAATTTAAATTCTAAAAAATCCCCAATGTATTTTGCTTCAAACTTTATTTTATAATATTGATTGATATACAGAACTTCTACTCTTCCATTCAACATTAAACATATATTTGACAAGTTTTTGTTTACATTTAAAATAAAATATATAATTTCTATTTATTTGATTGCACGCTTGTTATACCAAATTGATCAATCAGAAAAAAGTTAAGTAATAAATTAAGGCACGTTTTATTTTTTTGGTGGAGTTGAATTGTATCGTATAAACAATATTTTCAAATTGTAATCATACATTTGTGCATATTGAAGTGTATTTTATTAATATATTCCTAACGAATACCTATTAAAAGCTTACATAGAAACTGTACAGTGTCTAGTTTGACATGACGTGAGTGTACCTCAGGTCACTTGTGGCATCTATTAATATACAACATCCCAAACGGCATGTGGAGTAGTCATATGAATAGATTAATGGGTTGTATGGGAGGACCCGATAATGTATACAGATTGAAAAGCTAAATTCACTTGAGTTACTTATTATTTGGGAAATGGTTCTATTTTATGAGCAGAGCATGTGGTTTTAAATTACGTCAATTTTAATTTAACATGTTTAATTTATAAGTAAAACATCATGTTGTTTATGGTTTTAGGTTTAAACAAATATGTAAGTAATATTTAGGACTATTCAAGAAATTTTCCGAACTGGTTTTCTATTCCTGCTAAAATAGATTAAGCGAGGAACTGGTTATAGATTCAGATCCTTACACATGTTAATAAAGCTTATCACAGTATGTAGTAGAGCTGTAAACTGGAGTGTGAGAATCAAGTAGGGCGTAATGATTGACAAATTTAAAATATTAAAATTAAATTAAATGTTTAGATATTAATCTATAATATGTTATTTTAATAATATTAAAATATAGAAAATTAGATTTTTTTGATAAATTGTCCTTTTTATGTTTAAATAAAAATACTCATACAAATTCTGTGGTTTATTTGTGGCTCTTACTGTTATTATTTTCTTTTGCGGGGGAGAGATTCTATCATTTTTTATTCTTCTTAAATGACCTAAGCATATCAATTTCGATTTCTCTACTCGTTCTCTTAAACTTTATTTTGAGAACAAGATGAAGAACACCAAGAGGAAGGTGGATTGACAATGTAACAGAAGATTTGGACGCAAGATGAGTGCAGTGGCAGTTTAGGAAGAGGAATTTTGGAGGGACAGAAGAAGATGGAGAGGCCTAGTAAACACCCAGACCAGAGATAGCCTGAAGAGGGCTTTACTTATAATTCTAAATCTAACCTGGTTTCTCTAGCTGACAACACAAGTCGGTAACTTCTGCAGGCACTAAGCTATCTGCTGCACAATTTATTTATCGTTAAAATGGCATATTAGCATTGAGGCCTAATAATTCTTCAAATTAATTGACATTCTTAGTTATATTAAGATAACAAATATTTGTATTGACTATGAATTAAATATTGCATCGATACGCAATCAGACAATTCATTAAGATAAATTCCTTGAGATATTTGAATTGAAAATTAAATATTTTTTTTTACTTAATCAAACAAGCCTTATGTTAAGCTTACTTGCAAAATATTGGAAATTGATAAAAAATATCATAAAACTAGTTCCAACACGTTACTTGAAACAACTTCACAACAGCGCCTCTGCACTACATAAATTGCATACACTATTGTACATTCAATAGTTTGTAATTGATGGCATTTCACAGATCAAACCAAGCTTGGTATAAACTCACAGACTGTCGCAATAACAATACTTTCTCAATTATAGAATTTCACAAAACAGATTTTTTGATTTGTAAAAAACATATTTCTCCAAGCTCTACTGTCATTATTTTTTTATAGTTGACAGGTTTGAGAATCAAATCAATTCATGTTTACTTGTGAAACAGAAACTGGTTAAAGTAGCATTAGGAATATAACATTTTAAAACGTAATATAACTGAATAATGGTAAATAAAGTAGTCACAACTATTCTATTGAGTAGTTACTTTAATTACATACTTAATATTTATTTACTTTGAAACAACGATTATATTAATCCTGTATTGGTTTAAATAAACATTTTTACATTCCCTGTGCTTAAATAATGAATGATGATACATGGAAGGAAAGAAAGAAAAATTAACAAATACTTTATCTTGAGTACTTTTTGTTAAAACATCTGAAGGGTGGTTTTGATTTATTCTAAAGATGGTTTTAATTCAAGATTCAACATATTTGCCCACTTTTAAAAGATTATTCAACAAAAGCTTTAGATTTAAACTTTAAATATGTAATTTAAAAACCCCATGGTAGCTATAAACCCGCACTGATAAACCTGGACAAGCAATAACAATTAAACCAGACGCTCTACGTGACAATTGTGCATAAAGATAGCGTTTGGTTGAAGAGAGCCATTAAACATCTGTATTCAAAAAGGGAAGAGGCATTTATAGAGCTAATTTAAAAAATCTACATTGCGTTCAATCACATTACATTTTGCTTAAACACATTTTTATTTTTTGAATGCCATCCATTTAACATTCGCCCTTCTAATACCATATTTAATTAAATTTCGTTGTGGTTACTTTTGGGGTTTTCAAACTCATGTGCTTGCATTTTACAGAAAAACTGAAAATATTTAGATTGAAAAATTGCCAACAAGTTGCATTAAATGACTATAATCAATGAAGCTCTAACATCGGAATACTTAATTATTTGTTTATCAGTTATTATTCAAAACTATCATTATTATTACATAGGTTCTATAACAATATTATCATTGTAAAGTGTTTATTTAAAGTGTATATGACAACGGCTTTCCCATCCTAAAAGAACACACAAGACATATTACGATAACAATAACCCCCGCCGCAGCAAACCTGCCAACTAAGCGAATTTCCATTTGTCTGAATTGATTTTCAGTTAAATATGTTTTAATAACATTAGGTTTAACGAGTACCTAGGTTTGCTGCTACAAGGAAACTAATAAAGTGTGTTTTTGAGTAAAATATAGATAGCTTAGTACAAAATAAATAAATTTGCCAAGTTTGATCAAAATATATTCATAAACAAGCACACTACAACATTTGACAATATTCTCCATAAGAATAACATGGGAATTTTAAATTTAAATTTTTTTAATTTTCTCCGTTATTAATAATCAAACAAAAATACTTTTATATACTAAATTATTTGTTTTTTTTAAGCTCTTTAAAAAGGTCTAAAGAGAAATTGGGAAATTTTGTGTTTTGGGGGTCAAAAGTGAGAAAAACCAATTCTTACCCCATAAAACCCCCCGTAAAGCCCCGTTCCCATGGTCCGATCGTGCTGGTTCGCAAACTCATTCAAGTTTACCCCGCTTTACACCTTTAAACCAAATTTCATCAAA
This sequence comes from Macrosteles quadrilineatus, assembly GCF_028750875.1. Taxonomy (NCBI): domain Eukaryota; kingdom Metazoa; phylum Arthropoda; class Insecta; order Hemiptera; family Cicadellidae; genus Macrosteles; species Macrosteles quadrilineatus. Next base: position 5,072,330 of record NW_026542602.1, read on the forward strand.
ATCGGACAAAAACTACTCAAGTTATCGCGTTCACTGACGTATATATATATATATACATATATAAAAATTTGAACGAATAGTGTTTTTGGCCTCTGGGGACATCAAAATGAAAAAGTAAATTGGTCCCGGGTCTAGGTCTTACCGTGCCACCTACGGTAATAGCTACAGGGAAATTTACATTTAATTTACATTTAGCTAAAGGGAAATTCGCTAATAATTTAAAAAGAAAAATCTGTTAAATTATGAATTCCTAACAGTTGTGAAATATAGCCCAAAACAGGTTTTGGGTTCCTCTTAAAGAATACTTTCAAAAGGGTAAATATGGTTTAAAACTTTTTATAATAGTTTTTACTAACATTGCTTACTTTTTAGGTACTTGGTCATGTGACCTTAACAATAAAAAATACACTAACTATAGTTTGACCGTTTTAATACACATTGTTTTTTTAGCCGGAAACAAATAATTACAATTAGATTTCTAACTGACCTGACTGCAATATTACCATGTTCAGTATAATTCGAAAAGCATTCAGAGTGTAAAGTTACTAGATCAAAGTAAATATTTTATCTTTGTACCACAACAATAACAGAAACATACAAAAATATCTCAAAAGCTAGAAGTGATTTGTTTTATTAATCCTTGTTTTTGTTTAAAACAACAGCGACGGCTCGCACCAATAACCAGAAATTAATCAGTTTTAGCTGATGAAGCATACAAATAAAGTTCAATACCTTTTAGCGTTTGGAGCTATGAACACAATTTTTACTCTGATACATTTTCAGCACTCTTTAGTAAATAATCCTATTTATTTACATTTTCCATTAAGTCCAACAACAAATTCTCTTTCAAGTAGGTTGCAAAATTGGCAACATTCCTCTAGATCGATAGTCATGCTGTTTTTGGGAAGTGTAACAGTGTGGTTTGCTTAATATATTTACATAGAAATATTTATTTATATATTTATTTTGTTGGAAAGCTACTCCGTGAGCCAATTGCAGTACCTATTCATATATTTAAATATTTTTTCCCAAATACCCAGCCGAAAATAAAATCCATTCTGCTCATTGAAATATTATTTTCTGTTAAAAGGAACTCTCTTATAGAGTTATTCATAGTAAAGGCCTATCTCAAAGCCTAACTTGCTTCACTAAGGCCAATATAGGAGACAATTAACAGTTTTAACTTTGTATCATAAATAAGGGTTAGAGTAATGAAACATATTTCATTTAGCTTTTAAATGCTAAAATGGAGAAAAGGTTATAATTTGGAATTTTTTATCTCCTACTAATGTACAATAATCATAAAACCTCTCTTCCCATGTTTATAATGACTTGATTCATGAAAGGTTGACATCCTTTTTGTTTTCGAATTTAGGAACTAGTTTGAGAACTGGTTGATACCATTACTATCAGCACAAACGTTTACTTTTAATTGCGATACATTGAAAATATATTATTTCCTAGTAATGTCGTTTTCTGTTTAAATATGATTTATATTGTAGTAATCAAACGTTCATTTGAAATGCATTTGCATTGCAGAGGCGAAGTTTTAGTCTGGTCCACAAATTGGATAAATACTGTTACACGGCATGATGGGAAATTTAAATAAACAGGACGGAAGACGAAAATGTATTTTACTTTCTTTGATGGAACATATAAATAATACAAAGATAACACAGTAAAGGATAATTCTGTTTAACAGACCAAATTGCATTTTTCATATTATAATTACTTAAACTCTAAAATAATTAAATGAAAAGACTTATCGCAATAGTTAAGTGTTTTGAAAGTATAGGATTTTACATTCTGCTAGAACTTGTTAGGTTTGACTTTACACTACAAAGTAAATTAGAAAGAGAATATATGGGTTAAATACATATAGTATTTTATCAAGCATATTTATTTTGTTTATTAATATGATTGTTTAGTTAGTTAGGGCCAGAGGTCAAAATGTGTATTTTTTTGTATTTTATAAAGCTTATGAACGATTTTCAATATTATACAATAAAGCAATAAAAAAACCTGTTAAATATTTCAACAAATACTAAATATAGAAAACTAGGATATTAAAAAATAAAACATTTAATTGGCATCCTTGTTTACACCTTTTTCTTGTATTTTGTTGAATCTTTAACATGCTAAAACTGCACGAATGACTTTTCTTCCCTATCAAATAGTTAAAATAACCATGCTATAACTGAGACACGTGGATAAAATACTTTACGAATAAAACGGCGGTATTAATACCAGATAGTTTTAATAATACCCCAAGAATACAATATAATATAATTAATTTTTATATATTTAGTCATTCAAAAATGTACATAAAATGTTTCTTATTTTAATTTAACGTTCAATTAAATATGCTATAGTGCCTATTAAGCTACTATTCCAACAGCATTGCATTTATATGCCTTATAATAATAATTATATCTATTTCGCTATTGACTAATGTGCCAATATCTGTGGTGTTACATAGTGCTTATTCATTAGCAACGCATCATTATTACATATTAACCACTATATGACAAATTATGCAGAGGCAACTGTCATGAGTTTACATTCGTGACTGTTACAATGTTGTAATTGTATAATATTTTAATGAAAATGTTTTCTAAAGGGTATAATGTTTTATAGCGTCCATATATTTCATCGTTATTTTTACGGGTTTTGTAGTGGGAAGGTAAAAAACCTTGTCTCGTTACTATCTCACCAATGAGAAAAAACGAGGTCCAGAAGGTATAAATGTGAAATGTTTTCTTACAGTAACCTGACACAGTGGGATTCCTTGCACTGATTATAGCACGCCAAGTAGCTAAATGCTGCATTTACTTACTTTTTCCGCACTCCAGTATTCAACCAAAGAACACAAAACAGTGTGCTTTTATTAGGCACGTAATACGTGTACGCTAGAAAATTAAGTTGGCAACACTTAATATACTGTCATCAGCTGGTCAAAGAAACTACGACTATGATCAGCTGGTGCAGTGTTGTAATACAGTGTTTTAAATACTAATTATTTATATTTCGCTTTCAATAATACTAGAAAAGTCCCGGTAATGATCATAAACCAAAACAAATTACGTTTTTGGCCCGAATCGTATACTAATAGCATTAACATATGGTTTAGACAGTTCCATTTAAACAATGTTAAATAATGTTTATTTTCAGGCCAAAAACGTCATTTGTTTAAGTTTATGATCCATACCGGGTCTTTTATAGTATTCGTGTGTGTTTTATACTAACTAGATAAAAAAAAATAATGTGTACCGCAAGTGCAAAAGGCCACTTCACACACTAGTTACACAAATAACTATTTTCTACTGTTTACTTTTACGGATATTAACTTTGAATCTTTAAATTTGGCATATCATAGTGTGTACGATTAAACTTACGACGTGTTGTTAATTAGAAAGTATATACTGTCTTAAAATAACTATTACACCCGTTTCTTAGTAGATTCCTCTCTATTTTTGGATTTAGATTTTTTACTTTTATGCAAGAAAGTTGGTTCAAGATGTTGCATTAAACACTTAGGACGAAGTTTGAGGCGAAGTAAATAAAGAACTCGTTGGAAGTTTGACCCGTTGATTGCAATGCGACAAAAACTCAAATAGACGTTGAAAGTTGGTTTTATTTTGTATCTTATTCTGTAAAATTAATAGAACTTAACTTTTCTAATACTGATTTTAGATAAACTAATCAAGACTTTTATACAATAAGATAGATCTTATGTTTATCTATTAAGATGTATAATCCTAAAAGAAAGACCTAAAAAAGGATATTTAAAAAAATCCAATAGATTTATTACTGTAACACTGCTTTGTGCGAGAATATACCACTCTTAACGAATAATTTTTAAAAAATCTTGCAAAAGCTAAATAATTCTCATTGAAATAGTAGTTTACGCAACGATTGCGTTAAGTGAGTCTTTACGACACGAGTAGAAAATTTAAGGCACGAGCCTTGGCGAGTGCCTTAAAAACTTCTACGAGTGTCTTAAAGACTATTAACGCGAGTTGCGTACACTACTTTACCTACGACCGTTTTTTAATTACTATCAATCTGGATTTAATTACTAACAATAACTACTGATAACTTTTTAGAGAGGTTATGTTTTCGTGTATTGTCATTGCCACTGAAAGTGATGCAACGACTTGTTGTATAATCAGCTGATTTCCTGTAATTACGTGTTTGTTAAACTTCATTAAATATTACATTGCTAGCAGCATTCTTACCATAAATAATACTGTATCAGGTACAATTCGGCAAATATTTCATTTATGTTTGGACTTCCACCAAATTAATTAAGAATACGCGAGTATCAACATGAACAAGTCGGATAAACAATTAAATTGGTCCAATAGCCTTGAAATTGGTCAACTGATCAGCTGATCAGCTGATCAGCTGATTAGTTGACGTTCGAAGTATTACAATTTTAATTCTTTTCTCTCAATACTTGAACCTCATTGGTCCGTTACCTGTGTGGATATGAGAAAACTATGCGGATATGAAATGAAACTATGCGGATATGAAAGTAAACAACTGTAAAGTGAAACTTTTCAATTCTAAGAACTGGACTGAAATGGCTACTTTAAAAAACGGTCGTAGGTAAACAGAATATTCATAAGATTTGTTAAAACATTTTGATTGCCTCGTGCATTATCTTACTGGCTGAACTCGTTATCAATGTATAGTTTACTTTGTGATTCTTAAGAGGTTTAGTAAAAATTTACCGTGCGGTAAAATAATTTTCAATCTATGCATTATACATGTATTTTGAATTAAAGTAAATTTCCTAAAGTTTTAAATTTTGTCCTACCGATCATAAACTCTTGTAACGATCTGTGCCTCATAGCAATATTCTAAAAAACAGAAATGAAAATTAGTAGATGCACATTTCCAATGTAGGAACTAATTGAATTAAAATATGTACAAAATCGCACCAAATACTCAGCTTGCTTGTTTAGTTATGAATATAAAACTGTTTATATTTTTTATCAATTGTGCTTTTCTTACTAAACGTTAATTTCCCTTGTACCACATGAGATGAATATATTGTAGTTTAAAAACTTAAGCACATGTTTTTAAAAGTTCTTAGCAGATCTTACTTTATGTTTGGTTTTTTTTTCTAAAATAAAATTTTCCTTTTACTGTGGATGGTTTTATGGTTAATGTAAAAAAGGAAAATGTATGAAAAAAATTCCTTCAACCATGTTACTTCTTGATGTCAATCATCTGTCAATCATCTGTGCATTTGCAACAATCGCTTTTAGGCTCATCTCTTTGACAGATAAGATAATTGAATTGAAAAGCTTGAGTAATGCTTACTTTTGCGATTTTGCATTTCATTTCTGCAGTCCAGATGTGAAGATTTTTCACAATCAATTTATCAATATTTCAGTTTGAAATTGCTTCCTATGGTACCTATATGATTTTTTTCTTGTTTCCGTAGGTAATAAAAACGTCCGCATAGAATGTTACTATACAACTAACTACAACAATAATGTATCACTGGAAAAGCTAAACGCTTATAATAATTAATTATTTAGTAAAATAATTTATTTGAATGTATGCGATATTTTTACCTTTTTTTAAGTTGAAGGAATCACGTTTTTGTGGTTACATTGGTGCACTATCTTGTATTATGTTCAAAATTGTTCAAGATCCAATAGATTATTAATGAGATAAGATAAAAAATATTCATTGAATTTTCAGTTTGGATTGAATAAAAATCGTTTCAAAATAACATCATTAGTCAATGTGGTAAACCTCATGTCACTTATCACGTCGTCACTCTCACATCAACTATTTGACCAAATTTGTGGTCGTTGAATACTTGATAGCGGTTGTTCATAGGCTATAATATTTATCGTGCGAGATATGGTTATAACAACAAACCTACAGTCTCTCACACGAGTCGTATGAATATTTTAAAGTTGTGCCAAAATAGTTTTTCTAAGCTGTATATTTATTAGCGATAACGATGCTAAGTATTTTTATACAAAAGGAGAAGGTACATCCGATTAAATCTTTAAAAGCTTGCTTTTGGGTGCACAAATGCATCAGTTTTAGTCTTTCAGCAGTTGTTCTGAGTTAGTTCCAGCTGAATGAGTCAATCAAACCATGTTTATCTGTTTGAGACAGATGCTCTAGGCTTCCAAGTTTATGCTGATACGGAGAGTTGTGAACTTAAGACTACAACACAAACCACCTTTTGCAATAGCTGTAACGCTCGTTGCGTGTAATATTTTATTTCAATTAAACAAATCACGGATTTGGAGAACAATTTTCGGGGATTTAAGACCGTTAGGGATTATTTGGAGTTTTAAACTTTTAATTTGTGTATTTGGCCCTCGTACTTCAAATAAGTAAAAAAATATACAAAGAAAATTAGTTAAAAACAGTCAAAAGTCTCCCACTATATCAATCAGACACACCATCGTCCATTCAGCGATTTGTGATTGATGACATTTCAGTGACCAAACTAAGAGTGGAGTAGAACTGACTGTCACAACAACACTTGACATTCTCACTACTGGAGTGTACAGATTGATTGAGAACCCATCATATATTTTATGAATTAATGTGCCCTTTCCAAATACTATGGTAAGCGTTATAAAAAACACTTGATTTTCATTCAACTCATATTTTAGTTTACGAACAATATATCTTCCAAGAAGAACTACGAAGTTGAGGCCTGTTTAAAATTACTTATTTTAGTTTCCTAGACAACTCTATAGTTTGTATCTGGAATCAACCATCATTAACCTATGAAAATTTAGTAAATGGTTTTTGCTCAAGAAAAATAAGTGTTTTTTTCTTTTTTTTCTTATAAACAGATAAACAGTAACAAATCTTCCCACCCCAATCTAAATTCATCTTACATCCATACGCAAATTTTAATACTCACCTGGGTAATTTAAATATAATTGCACCTTTTCTATTAATTTTTATTTTACTTGCATATCTCTTCGTGGACCCATGGGTTAACATTTTATTGAATTATTGTACTGTTTAAAACATTTTTTGTACCAAACATGTTAATGAACATTTTTGTTGTTGTCAAGTAACCATTTCATAAGTGCTTTCATTATCTATCTCTCATAATCTTTTAATTTCAACAATTGCATTTATATGTCAATACTACTCCTCTGATCCTTTGAACCATTCATATTAAGTTTTCTTTTGTATCTTCCATCTCAATCATTGAGGGCACGTATAATATTGGTGGAAAAAAATATTACTTAATAAAAAAATGTATAAATAAAACATTTTTATTTTTTGCAAATTTGTGGTAACAGCTAGTGATTTCATCCCTGGGCTTATAAAACTTTGCGATCTTAAAATCCACAATCATGTATTACATCAAACAAGTGTATCACTGAAAAATTATTTATTCTTATTATCAAAGATGCACTATAGAGTTTTAACGAGATATACCGATTGCAGTTACTTTTATAAATAGTTCAAAAGTCCGATTTGGCATTATGCACATGAACGTTAAAAAACCTCCTTATAAAGTAGTCAATTCAATTTCTAACTTTGCACCATTAAGTGTATAAAACTTAGAATGGACAAAAACTATCACCTTATATACTGTATTTAAAAGGGAGAATTAATTATCAACTTTATGGGCTATAATTGTACAAATATTTTTAGCAAATTTAAGATTACATTTAACGACATACTTTACTTACAAAATTGAAGGGGTTTGATCCAATAAGGGAGCAAACATGCCCTTTAAATATTTGCGATGAAACATTTAAGTATTTACATACATAAATGTTAGCCCAAGAAGACATTCGCAATTCCATTTCTTGTGTGATATGAATTACAAACAAAATGATAAATTGTTTGCGTTCCATAAGTTTCTTATCCCATTTGTATTTCATCCAAGGAAATTAGATTAGGTAATTATATGATTAATTTAATTATGTGTTATTACAAACTTACAAGAAAGATTCCTGTTAGTTTAAATTGCTTTATCACTTTCAAAACCTTTTGGTCAGAGCTCTCAAAAAATATAATTGTTTGAAATTTTCAAAATAGGTTAGACTGATCCAATAAGTGTTAATTACACTTTAAAGCATAAATATATATGACAAAAAAAAATTTGCACAAGGTCCTGAACACCGATTAGTAGTTACTTATTTACGTATAGAAAATGTTTATTTATTTTCCATGCACTTAGATTTGTAATAGAATTCATAAGAAACTTAAGGCTTGTCATTAATTAACCAAGCAACTCGTAAGATAAGCGTAAAACGCGTTTATGTGTTTACCAAACTCGACAGCCTTCTAAATTTATAATGTGACGGACATTCGATGTTATAAAGAAATAGACTGGTTCTCCGTTTATTAGTATTAGGTACTTTAATGTCCAACAATAAAATGTTTTTGTTAATTTAAAACCCCTACAAAATCCGTAAAACAAATTCTTACTTTACATGGTTAGGGACGTACATTTTGATTTTAAATTGATTACTGATGGTACCTATTTTACTTCGAACCGCTTAAAGAAAGCCCAGTTTGTCAAGATTTTGACTAAAACTTCAGGATTAAAACTCGAAAACGTCTACAAGAATTGTATTTACTTGTGTTTAACAAAAGTTAAGTAGAACTACGTTATATTAGGGTAATTCTGTAACTAAATACAACAGTTGCTCGCAAATTTTAAATCATATTCATTGTAAGGGGTTAAGGACGTTTACTTATTTTACTAATAATCCTATTTAATAATTGTTTTGCTTTACTTTGATTTCTCAGAAAGCATAGAGAAAGTAATAAAACAGTTTCAAATTATGATGGTTGGCAAAACCTAAGTATAATATACTCACATAGAACAAAGACTCAAAGAAAACACATTACCAAGTTTAATTATGTATTAAGTATTATGTTATGTAACTACAAGTCCTATTTTATTTGATCATCTGTCATTTTTGACTCCATTATAGGTATGAGTTCGGGTTATGGCATTGTATTTTACTAACGGAACCTTTAATTAGATACCAAACTCAACCTATGCTGTATTTAAGAATTTTGTCTGACTCCTTGCGGACCGTCCCCCAAAGGGGTTATGTGGTCGGTAATTGGCCAGATGTGTGTTACCATCACCAGTAAACACGTGTGAACTAGGGAATTTTTTTTTTATTTTGGTTAAAAATAAATAAGGTTTCAGACTTAATTGCCACCCTGTATATACATAGTCAACAGATTTCGTAAAGAATTAAGTTAGTAGTAAATTGCATTGAAATACACCATTGAAGTTTAATTATTGTTGTCATAATAATTTTATGTTACACGAATAGGTGAGTGGGTTTCTTTGAGCTCTAACAAAGCAAAACAGCGTTACTATAACTGAGTTACAGATTGATACGCATAACAGGTAATGGATTCGCAGCACCTATCGTATTAGGGAATAATTCAATTGTACTCTACGATAATCGTGTAGCTAATTTTGATTTATTGATTTGACTATTGTTAAATCTACTCGTCTGGGTATTATAACAATTTCAGATTTTTTACCACTAATCACGAGGCTGCTACTGAATATTGAAGAATTGTTTTAGTATTAAACCAGAGTGCAATGGTATTTTCACTACTTATCCACTATATTTTATACCACTCAACACCACGGTGTCAACTATCACAACCGAATACACGAAATTATCAAACCACCTTCTCAACATAGTTAGGGACTACACATGGGAACAAAAGGATTGACTGATAGTCAATGATACAAATTATTATTATTAATTGGAATTTTTAGCGTTTATTTATGTATAGAACTACAAAAAGTATCTGGAGATGTATCAACTCCTCCTGTTTCCAAGATAAATTTATCTTTTTTAGCCCTGAACAAATGGCCAGTCAAAAAACTGCTTACAAAACAACAAATAATGCATAAGTATAATTCTTAGGTATAATACATAGGTCTGGACCCAGCCACTAATAAAATGAATTTTCAGTAAGATCACCACCTAAAATCTAGTGATCATACTGTTCATGCTGATCATATAACTTGAAATCTTCCTGCGCCTTGTTAAAAAGGGTATCCACTTTTAAGAAATAAAAAGATAGACTACATGGGTTTGAGTAAAAAAAATCTTTACTGATTTATAAAGCTTTTACTACTCGCTCGTAGATTTGTTAAATAACGTATGCATGTTTGCTGTTACATGAACTTGTACTTGTACTCATACGACCTCATTAAAGAATGAAAATGTTATCTTGTTTTGCATTTTAAATGTATTTTAAAATCATTTTTTTGAATTAAGTTGTTTACCGGTTCTTCAAAAGGTTTGATAAGACTTTAATTAGTTAAAAGATAAGTTTACAATAATCAAGACTAATATTTCGAAAAATCTATGAGAACTGCAATAGACAAATTTATTCTGTTGAGACTGCGATATATAGTTGCATTTATTAAGATGTTTTTTATAGGCTAGAGCACTATAAATTACATGATGGATCGGCATTAGAGTAACCTAATCCTTTATTTTACTGATTTGCCAAGTCCTTTGAAGTTTTATATAGTTTGATCTCATTGAAAACATTGCAAAGCTCATATTTCCTTTCCAAAATATATTCTTAATCTGGGTCTTCCTGAGACTATTATCGTTTTAATAACTTCTCGTTTGCCCTGATATTGCTTGAGCGGAAATGAGCTCTAAAGAGGAGCCAAAGATGGTCTTTATTGCTGAAATATTTATTGTTATCCAAGCAGAGTTCTCCACGACTGGGTCTATTCAGTTTAATCAGACCTTCTGTAAATTAATACAGATGTCTTCACTTTCTGCGATTTTAGTGGTTTCTGCAAGCAGAAATTGCAATTTTAAAACATACATTAATTTTATATTAGAATTTATATAACCATAATAAAAAGGAGTTTTTATTCGGTTCCATTTCAACACGTTATTTATTACCTTACTTTGTTTGAAAAACGGTACGAAAACAGTCAATAATAATAATTTAATCCATCAAGTACAATAAGTACTAATACTTATCCTCAAATTGATAAAAATTTGTTTATAATAGTTGCAAAGTAAAAACAAATCCTGACTTCTATTAGGAATACTCCTGGGTTGGACATAATACACTAAAACCACATTAAAATATAATCATATGAACTGCAGCTCTTAAATTGGCCATTAATATCAAGTTTCAACTTAGTTGAAAACATCTAGCTTTTATATCTTGTTTTGTAACACAAACATGCAGTTGTTTGAAACTCTTAATATAAAACTCGTGTGTGGGTTTAAAAGTGAAATATTAAACGATTTAGGTATAAACAGATTTTTTTCAGATGTTCTGAATGGTAAAAACCACAAATATTTAACTCTAACCTTAGTAACATCAATTAAGGCGTAAGGCGTATCTAGCAAACTGTCGATTCCGATTTCGATAAATTGAGACTTAAGAGCAAATGTTTTTGGCAAGCAATTACAGGAATCGGTCTCACAGGGATGTGATAATCTTTGAAATACAGAACCTCGTATGTCAAAAAGAGGATACATTTATTTTGCAAAGTTAATAAATAGCTCGTGACTAAAATAAATGAACGAAAATAAATGAATAATCGTACTAAGCTATGTGTTATAAAAGAAAAACCAATCTTTTTTCAAATTGTGTTTTTCTGTTTAATATTTTTGTTAGGGTTGTTTGAAATGTCAAACTTACTTAATATTGTCAATTGATAGCCTATGGGTGATAACATATGGGTCCAAAGACATTTCAGAGTGCTGTATAATGACTGCTGTCCAGACAATTGAAATGGACAGTGGAAATTATCAAAATTAAACGGCTTATAATTTGGTGAAGATTATGTATGTATGTAAACTATGTGGGTGTATCTTAAGCTATCACTAACAAGCTATTTTCCCCAGCTGATTGACGTATAAGATATTTCAATACCGTTCATAAGTTGTCAAACAAATTACTGGTTTCTATTACGAGGTTTACCACTATTGACATGACAGCCATTTAACACTTGTACTAATTAATTAACTTTCCTATGAAAGCACCGTTTATTGAATGTAAAATAATGATATCAATACGTTAACCTTGACCACAAGTTATATTTCTCATTCGATTAAACTTGTTGACTTTGAGATGTTTCATAAATAGAAACTGTTAATGCTGTGTTTATGGATAAAACGCATTAAATGTGAACAGTGAATATTGTCATGTATCCGTAAAAGAAGTATCTTGGGACCCGATTTAAATGTACTTCAGTATTCAGAATTACAGTATGTACATTGGAATTCCTTGGTGAATTGGGAAAACCCGAAAATTAGGGCCATATCACCAACATATTTTAACTCTTAAATCAATTATAACAATACACAAAGTATAGCCTTAATTTTTCATATATTAATTTTAAATGGTAATTGACCTGGTGGATTGGAGAATGGATTTTTTTATAATTAAATTACGTACTTTTTAGAGGAAAGACATGTGTTTCTTTAGCAGACGTTTCTATTGTTATTGTCAACAGAGAATCCTCTACAGAGTTAGCAGGCAAACAATAACAATATTTAGTTATTGTTTCCACTTAAGTAAAAAGAAATGCAATTTTACACATCGAGAGCGAACAAAGAGTTTCTTAGACTTTTTATTTAGTTTTCTAAATTTATTTATATTTTTAATTATAGTATTATTATTTATTATATTTTTATACAATTGCTGTTTAAACTAAAATAAGAAATTTATCATTTACAATCGAATGGAATTATTATTGGATTCATGCAATGACTTTTTGCGTTTTTACATCTAAATTTTACTGTTTTATAACAATGTACAATGTAAGTCATACATTTATTTATTAGATAGCCTGTATAACATCACGATACATTTATATGGACTCACAAACAAACTAGTGAAAGTGCTTTTTTCCTGATTCTGATTCTGTCAAATTTGGTTTTAAATTTTAAAATATAATTGAACAAAAATATTGACTAAGCTTGTGTCACGATTAGACTTTAGGAAAAGATAGTAGGCTCTAAATTGCAATTGACCTTTATCGACAAATGTGTCCGAACCAATTTTCACAGATTGAAACTGCCTTAGCGATCTTAGATTTTACTCCTGAAAAAAATCTACTGTAGTTGGTTTCAATGCGTTGAAATACTTTTTTCAAAAATATTTAATTTGTATCTTATGAACCAATCATTAACACGATATAAATTATAAATATCTTCATTGTTCTTAGATTAATTGATGTGAATAATATTTCATGAAGGTTCTATACAAAGGTGATTAGGGTGGGATGAAACTATTTGTCATGGTAAGAAAGTAAATTTCAAGAGCATTTGTTGGTTTCCTCCTTCCATAATACTTGCTCATATTTACTTTACACTGACCGATTCATACAAGCTATGATTATATTTGTGTTGTGTTTGTGTTGTCCTATTGTAAGACTCAGGATTTGATGTTAGGGAACTATCCAAAAATGGTTTACCTCCATGTTACTTTCTAACGTTGGCCTTGGTAGAAATAAATCTCATCTGTGCTAAGAAAAGATAACGCGTGGAATCAAGCCAATTCAAAAAGCAAGACCCGATTTGTAAGCCGGAACTATCCACCAGTTACCAAGACAAATAATGTGTTTCATTGGTTTACACAATGTTAAGTTAAGACACTATAGAGGTGTCTGAGTAACTAAAGCAACGTGAAGCAGTTGTCAGTAACGTTTATGTTTAGGATAACTGTACATGTCAACCCGACTTGAGATGGGGTTTAAACTTATCTCCTTCCTTATTTCACACTTAGCCTTAAGTTGCTCTTCCCACTAACCTGTTCCATCAGTTTATTGCAATTAGATACACATTTATTTCAAATTAAAATCTACTTACATATTATATCTATTTTAGACATTAGTACAATCATTAACTACACTACCTTTTCTAGCACTATAATAAATTTTGTCTAAATTAAAGAAGATCTTTGGGTACTTACATAATACGAAATAATTACAGCACGAGTATATTAGTTAGGCTTTTGGTGTGAAACAGTTGAATTCAATTACTCAAATTGCCATTTGAAAACCATGCACGAATTGAAATTGGGTATTCCGGTATGTAGTGAAAGGTGTCTAATTTATCGTAAAGGATATTATAATTGTAAGTACATCGAATTACTGTAAGCTAATGATAAATTCACAGTGATAATAAAAGATGAAGATTTGAAATACGGTAAATTGCTCCAAATTTGACAGCCAATTGATGTTAGGATTTAAGTACTATTTCAGTCTGTAATATCTATAAACTGTATTTGTATTTTTGTAAGAGCTGTTTCCTTAGTTTCTGTGAAAGGTATAGCCGAGAAACATAGCTATGAATCATATTACCATAAAAATTTTAATAATTGCAATATATTATGCTAATTTATCTGACCATGTAACGACCATTATCTGGTTTGTAATGAAATTTCCTTACGGGCTTGTAATTATAAATGTACTCCTCCTGCTTAAAACGAGCTTGGCAAAAATGAGCTCCCGTCAAATAAACGCATCCAACAAATATTTTTGTATGTAGAATCTTGAAGAAAACTTTGTTGGAAATGGATTTAGCTAATATACCACGGACTAATTACCACGTATAAGAATAAGCTTAACCTGAAGTAAAGTGAAAACTACCCCGGCTTAAAGTCTGCTAAGAAAAATAGTCCAACTTTAACTGAGAGAGAATATATCCGTAAAATAATAAGTTTAAAAATACAATATAAATCTTTCATTCTAAATATTTAAATATATCTATCTATGTCTACACTCTTATATGCGCCATATTTGATAGTTTTTTTGTTTTTTTTTTATTACGTGAAAAATTTCTGAGTTATCCTTACCAATAAACATATGTTTAAATATAAAGTATTCAATCCATGCTGTAATGAATAATTTAATATGCAAGTAATATAGTGCATACAGTTTCACTTTGGAATTTCGATTGAAAAACACGAACATCACAAGGAAATTACTAGATAATTATTTTTCAATATAATACATTCAATTAACAAAATAATTACACATTGCATTACGAATATGAATTCACAAGGGTTTATTTCCCCTACTCAATTTGAATTATTTAGCTTTGCCGCGATTTATTGAATTACTGGTTGAGTGGGTTCCATTAACGTCCACATAGCAATCTACTGAACCGATAAAAAATATGGATAACACTGCATTTTAGTACATTTTGGTTGATCTTATTTATGATTTTAGTTTTTGAGTTTTTTTTATGCATTAACACATTATGTGCTGTAGGCCTACTATATATTTTTATCGTTTACCTAAATATGTTTACAAATACATTTGTAATTAACTTAAATATTAAGTTATATATTTGACTAGGATAGTACACGTTTTATATAATCTGTGTGATGTTGTTGATTTAATATAAACAAATGAAATAATTGGCCATAAAACGTACTGTTGTGTATCCAGTGTCTGATTCTTAAAAACTATATATATTTTACAGTTTTTTTTTTACTGGAACCTCAAATAAAACACTCCGCATCTATTTAGGTATTTGTCGCATTGCAATCATTGGGTCAAACTTCCAACGAGTTCTTTGTTTAGTTCGCTCAAACTTTGTCTTAAGTGCTTAATGCAACATTTGAACTAACTTTCTTGCATCGAATTTCTTTTTAGCCATTCCCTTCTGATTATCGTGGTGGTCCCAGTTGGATACAGGCGTTACGGGATTCCTTTTAAAATACAATTACGCGTCGATAATTATTCTGGCTCTAGAAGTAGCTCAAGACGATTCTAAGCCCCTGTGACAACCATAAATTAAACGATTAGGAATTTTTATCTTTCTTTTTAGAAAGTCCTAAAAAGTGCGCAAATCCTAGCTAACGTTGCGGATGCGTTCCAGCAACTATTTTTCAGGGCAAGCTATAATTGAACTGTTGTAACGCATCGTTTGGATTTAATTGAAAGGCCATTTATAATAAGCTGTTATCAGCTGAAGATGAAGTTCCAAAAAATATTGCAATCGTTAAAAGTTAATTATAGTAATACACACACACCAGTGAACCACTTTAGAAACCACGTATAATTTATGGAAATAATTATTTTTGTTTGGGATATTATTATAATGAAGAAGAGCCCAATGATTGTTTCATAACTAAAACCCTTCAGTCTATCCTGAGGTGACACGTTGGAAATGAGTTCATTTTTCTTCCTATAAAGTTTTATAATTTTTTACGAAGAGTTGCATATATTATAGTGATCAGGCGAATACAATGAGTTGAGACAGTTAGTAAATTAAAAATCTTGGCCGATATATTATACAATTTAGTAAACAATCGTGTATTATAACAATAAAAGTTTAAAGGTGAATTCAAAATCGTATATTATTGTGCATATTATCTAGTTATGTATTAATAATTAGATAATCAACTAATTGAACACATAAATATAGTGCTTGATATGTTATAATACCGATCTGATCATGTATAAGCATTATGTTGCTCCATTGCTATTGACACATTAAGTATTATGATCTACCATTACGATAATTGCAATAAATCCAACCCTCATATGAATAGTAACTTTATATGTACTACATTACATACAGTCTCTAGGTTCGCATGACATACCTAAATCGCAGACAAAAGATTGGCTAAGATTTGTTATAACCAACAGAAGATAATCATTTAATAAGGAGCTAAGATTTTCTTATTATTACTTTAAGATGGGATCCATAGTCAAATGTACTTCATGTCATACAAATATCTTTTTTTTAATTGATTTATATTTTAATCGTATAGCAGAGTTTTTGTTACAATTTTCAATAGATAAATTACTATGTGCTATATCAATACTACTATGGCTATCAACCGTATATCGATGAAAGAGCTAAGAACTAAAACACCTCTTCCTCGTTTTATTTGATTTCATCATCATACTCTTAGTATCTACCCAATTTGTGGAACAGACTGACTCTTATAAAACATTTTCAAAAAATTATAACCTTCTACAGAAGTTATACTAGAGGAAAAAAATCTATAATAGAAGAATGGTTCGTACAAATGTATGTTTTAAGTTATTAGCTTAAATATTGGCACAAAATTGATCATTATTAGTGCTAAGATGGCGTATGAGGCTATATCTAAAACAAAGCAAAACTTTTGGATATCTATTTGTCTGTACTGGTTTAACTTGTACGATAAAAAAGGAATGTTTTAATTACAACAGTGACAAGCTTGATTCTTTCCAATTTGTGTACATTTTTTAGGAAAAATAAATAAAAGAGCTTGATGAAAATAATTGTCTAGTAAACATGTGGACTTTTCTATTTTACAAGAAAAATCATAACGTCTTTATATGATGTTTGGATATGTATCGTTAAAATGATTAAACTTGTGTGCTTCATCAACTAAAACGATTAAAGCATGATTGTGGCGCTGGACGTCGCTGTTGTTTTTAAACAATACCCCCGCCGCAGCAAACCTGCCGTCTAAGCGAATTTCCATTTAGCCGAATTGATTTTCAATTGATCTATTTAAATAACATTAGGTTTAACGAGTACCTAGGTTTGCTGCTACAAGGAAACTAATAAAGTAGTGTGGTTTTAGTAAAATATTGATAGCTTACTATAAAATAAATAAATTTGCCAAGTTTGATCAAAATATATCCATAAACAAGCAAACTACAACATTTTACAATATTCTCCTTAAGAATAACATGGGAATTTTAAATTTACCATTTTTTTAGTTTTCTCCGTAACCAATAACCGTACAAAAACACTTTGATATACTGAATTGTTTGTTTTTTTAAGCTCTTTAAGAAGGTTTAGAGAAAAATTGGGGAATTTTGTGTTTTGAGGGTAAAAAGTGAGAAAAACCAATTTTTACCCCATAAAACCCCCCATAAAACCCTGTTCCCATGGTCCGATCATGCTGGATCGCGAACTCATTCAAGTTTATCCCGTCTTACACCTTCAAACCAAATTTCATCAAAATCGGATAAAAATTACTCAAGTTATCGTGTTCACGGACACATATATATATATATAAATCTATATATATATATATATATATATACATATATAAAAATTTGAACGAATGGTGTTTTTGGCCTCTGGGGACATTAAAATGAAAAAGTAAATCGGTCCCGGGCCTAAGTCTTACCATGAGACCTACGGTAATAGCTACTTCCCTATAGGGAAATTCGCTAAAAGCAAAGATTAATAAAACAAATTGCTTCTAGCTTCCATTGAGAGATTTATATTAGATGGTTTTGGTCAATGCATTGACATATTTCTGTTATATTATGTACATAGTTTATTATTTATCGTGCAAAGCTTTTATACTTAGAAAATAAATTACTATTCATTATAATTATCAATAAATATTGTTATATTTTTTGTCCTAGGACGCTAGGCACGAGCCCGGGATCGTTTTTCACATTACTTCAGGCTAGACCCAGGGTTTGCGGCATTATCACTTAGATAAAATCCATTGGTGATTAGGCGGGATTTGAGCCCGGGACCTCAGGCAACGAAGTCCCGCGCTCTAACCACTAGACGGGCCACTGCCCAAAGGTTGTTCAATACTATCTATTTCAAATATATAATTGTTTTGTTAAACTCATTACTGTTAAAATTAATTGGATTAAAATCATTAAAAAGCTTATAGTTACTAAATCAATATTTCAGAAATTAGGACAGAAAAAAACACTGAATAGTTTTGTATTTATAATTAACCAGATCATTAAATAATGCTTTTGGATAATATATTTTGTTTAGGATAAAAGTAAATCTCTTTATGTAAATTGAACGTTAACACTACACATAATTAAACTTTTTTACAGAAAAAAATTTCTTCTACCTATTATGTGTTAGAAAGCTGATATTTTCGTCATACAATATCTGGATATACATATTCAGCAGTTTCCTATAATCCAATACCTATCAACCCTTCAATACCAATACCTTCAATACCTATAATCCAAATGTCAAAAAATGCTAATGCAGTAATAACGAAATTATCAATTACAATTTTATTAATTGTTATGTAACAAACGTATATTACTCTATGAAACTGTTTTTAAGGAACACCGCTTGCATCTGACACAATGAAACAAATAAATTACAAAGGCATGTGTTTGTTTCATTGACATTCCTTAAACATTTAAAACTTTAATCAAGCTTAGACGGTCATAAAACGAAACGGTACACAAATGTTGTTTCTCCAAACATGTTGTACAAATTCCGTCACTTCTAATGAATACAAATGACTTCCTTCAACAAAATGCTATCTTTATTTACAATTGTCACGTTCATTTTGGTTTTAATTTTCAAAGCGTGTCTGGCTAACATGCTTATTCATAACAGCTGGGAGATGTTTCAAATGTAGTAATATATGTATATGTATACAGTTATACAGTAATATGTAGTACGGCTTATTAGAACACGTAAATAAATATAAAAATAATGTATGTTATCGTCATAGTACAGTATTACAATTAATACTTTCATATCAATTTACCCTATTGTTTTAACGAATTTTCCATATAGGGATTAAGCTATTACCATACGTCTCATGATAAGATCTGGACCCGGGATCGATTTAATTTTTTGTTTTGAGGTCCCTAGAGGGGCAATGCATATATATCTGTGTCCATTAGCACAATAACTTGAGCAAAAATTGTCCGATTTTGATTAAATTTAGTGTAATTGTATAAACCTACATTTTATTCGAAGGAGTTCAGACTATGGGAACAGGGGTTTATGGGGGGTTTTATGAGGTAAAATGGGTTCCATTTTTCACCCTGAAAAAAAAATAAAAATCACCAGTTTCTTTCTAGACCATTTTGTAGAGCTAAAAAAATTATTTAGTATATTGAAGCGTTGTATATAGGGGTAGTATATAGGGGTTGTATGCCTAACGGTTACGGGAAAACATCCAAAAAAGTGTAAATTTATAATTACCATGTTATTCATCCGGAGGGTATATTAAACTTTTGTATCTTGCTTTCCTATAGACATATTTTAATGACATTTGGAAATGCTGTTTACTTCATCCTACAGAATGCTGACCGTGTGGAGCTTTGCCTGTCAATTCGTAGGCAGCGCCACCAGCATTGCTATATGGTGCTTCATAGTAAGCTATCAATATTTCAATAAAAAAACACACCTTATTGTCTTAGCTGTAGCAGCAAGCCTAAGTACTCATTAAAATTAATGAAATTTCAACATGAAATAAATCTTACAATTACAAGGGAATAATTTAGTGTAATTCCAGCCAGGTTTATGGAAATTTGCTTAGTCTGCAGGTTTGCTGTGGTTGGGATATTTAAAATCTATTACAATTATTTGGCAATAACGTCAAAAAGGGAGAAAATACCAATTTACATAAACTATTAAATTTGCAATATTTTAATTATTGAGTTCCAAGGAGTATCAACTTTGCTTGTGTAAGTATATCACCTAAGTGGGATTAGATACTACACGAGTACGAAGTTAAACCTGATTTGGTATGACTGTTTTTCATTTTATATGGTTAATGTTTTATTAGCCCGTAGAAACTCCTTACGTCTCTATCATACGTTATGCGAGAACCATACAAAATGTGTAATACACTACTTAAAAGAAAAATCTAAATTTTGGCCCCTTCTAGAAGTTAAATCTTTAAAACCAGCACCTTGTTTAAAAAAAACTCTTTATAAGTTCATCAAATATTTTTTATAGAAAACAATACAGTATTATGAAATCTATTCTTGAAAACGGCCTATCAAATAGAATATCAGGCAAATAAAACTACACAATATTTTATTCTAAACAATTAAAACCTTTTTTATTAACTTTTAAAAGAAGTAAATCTTCACTTAAAATAATTCAAGAGCCTAACAATAATGTTGTGGTTAATCTGATGTCCACTGTTGCATTTATCAAGCTAACCACGTTACTGATAGTTGCTTGGATTTATATGTCTAACAGTCCATATAAATCCCTTTATTGTTCGTACTGTGTAACTTGATATTGTAATTATAAATTTCTGCTTTTGATTTCCTTTTTATCCTTGAACACTGGGCTCTAGTCCAGATCCTTGTTACTCATTTATAAACTAGGCCTTGAAACTCATGGCACAATAAGATACTTGGCTTTTAGTGAGATTCAAACTTGGTTCTTTGAGACCAAAGCCCCTATACCATATCGACCACTATACCATATCGTTTTACTATAGTATGCATATAAATGTATTATAGTGGACAGTTTTTTATAGATTTGAGTAAATAATATTGCCAAAAAGCTAGTAAATTGTTATTCTATGCCATAGTGACAACGGTAATAGCTTACTTGTAGAAGGCACAATTTGATTTACCAAAAATAACAAGCACCAATGATTAAAAAGTAGTAAAATAGTTTTGTAAAAAAAATTGCCAGGATTAAAATTAGTGTTTCATACCCTCCCCACTTTTAACTACCCTCCCACCCCTCACACACTCCACTACATCCCGGCTCTGCTTCACATTGTGTTAGGCTTCATTAACCTGTGCAAGCCCTGGGGCTCTCTCCAGTCCGCTTAGTTAATCTCTATCCAACGATTTGAACATTCCTTTTATCATTTTAAGAGTGGTCCTAGATTTATTTTAAACACATTTTGAAGTTACGTTTCCTCTACATTAGGTTTGAGCATAAACGTGTCATTGAGTGAACCGTTATAAAATAAACATGATATGGCGATACTATTTTAATAACATTTATACATATTAATAGTCTATAGATTAATAGGTAAGCATGTTTCTTTAAAACCTTTTTTCTCAGCTTGTGTGCATCGCAGGGAAAATCTACACATACTGTTAGAAAGATATTTTCCTTTGGATGTGCAGAACCCCTTTATAAATTATAATGGGCTCAAAAATAAACAAAGAAAAATAATTTTAAAAATATGGGTTGCCATGCTGGTAACAAAATGACTACAAAATATAAACATAAAAATAAAAGCAAATGGAAGAAATTCCAGTCACATGTTTTATTTACAGGGTGGGGTGAAAATACAAGTCATATTCCATATTTTTGGCCATATTTTTGGCGGTCGACCACTGGACGACCGCTAGTTTAAAATAATAGGTGCTCATTGCTCTATACAGATTATCTATTAATACAAATGTGCTTTTTGACTCGTGTTGCTATTATTATTACTTAACATTATATCCAAACATTAATAAATCACTTAAGGTACAAGTATTATTACAGTGTTTGGGTATTTCTATTTAAGTATACCGACGACTTTATTTTTGTTTCAAACATTTTGAGTTGAAGAATAGAACTGTAATTTTTAAAAGTGGTAATACAAACTTGACTTAAGTTTATAACGAAGCCTTATCGATTTTATTGAGCGGAGTGAACGAAGCACCTATACCACACTCCTACTTTTGTTTTCCGGATAATCCCCCTGTACTGCGAAAGCGAACCGAATACAATTCAGTAGAGTAATAGTAACTAACAATGGGAAGGTATAAATCTAAAATGGTACAAATCAGATTAAAGAGGTTTCCTCCACGAGAATTTAAATGTTCAGAAATTTAACATGGACCGTATGGGTTTATTGGTCACTATGAGATTATTTACAATAAGAGTCATATGCTAATCAATGAATCGTCTAAACCAGCACATTACAAATACAGGAAAAAGGAAAGAACAATCGGATTAATATCGCTGAGCATAATTTACTACAAAAAGAATAACTAATAACATTCACCAGAACTAGGTTAATGCACCATTGACTTTAGATAACTTTCCACTCGGAGGAAAGATTGGTTCAATCAAATTACCATAAATTTTTTTTACTCAACTTTGGGAAACTTTTGAATAAAATAAACTGTTTGAAAAGGAGGAAAATCTTGAGAAACTTGTACTTTATGTCACGAGGGATTAGCTGACTGTTTACAACAAGGTAAAACATTAAGCAATACTTAACCTTTTCCCTGCTGTACTCCCCTTTCTAACTTTCCTTAACAAAGATCTATATGATATTACATTTACCATTCAGATATTCGTTCTTATTTTCAAAATAATTTATGTCAACCCTAATGAGATATAACAAAATCCGCGTTCTTATCATAATCATAAACAAACGTATTAGTCGATATTTATTATAATAGATTAAATTTACCCTGTTTTGAAATTTTAATTTATTAAATCCCAGGACCTAAGAGAAGTGTAAAACCACCTCTTAGATACAGTGATTCAGATTTTTTATAAATAAATTAAAAAAAGAGAAAAGAGAAGATGTACTGTTTGGTATTCTTATAATTGTTATCATATATTGATTATTTGATGTTTGTTTTGAATGTATTGTTGTTTTTAGCTTGATGATTTACTTTTGGATTCTTTGCTAATAAAAAATATATATGTTTAACTGTAGTGTGAGTTTTACCTTTCACTTATATCAATTAGTAAAAGAATCTATATAACATAGATTAGTTTTTCCTATGGTAATGAGTTAACTGTTATTCTATTGATTTATGTATTGTTCTTTTTTATTTATCCTTTGAAAACTCACAAAAATTCTTATGTTTGTGGGAAATGTAAAATAAACGAACCTATTCAACATTGAAAGTAACCTCATTACTCTTTGCTTCAAATAACGAACACGCACACATCAGCTTACGAACCTACGTCAAATAACAAACATTCGAGAGGAAATCTCTCATTAATGTATAAGAGAGTTTTTGTTATTATTGCGATGCAGTTTCCGGACGTATTATTTTCTCAACTGAACGATTATTTCGTTTACTCATTGTTTGTTAATGAAAAATTTTAAATGACGACGCTTGGTTCAGTAAACTGTGATGTTGAGAACCTAAAATAGGCTATGATTTCAATTTGAAATAGATTATTTAAATTATTTGTTTTAAAAAGATGGCAAATATTGTCGGAAATCGTAAGATTTTTTACTCGTGCATTTTGTATTAAAAAATAAATTATAACGTAACAGGTAATATATTTGGGTTTCAATGAGTTTCAAGAAGGAAATGGCATGAGAACAGGTTTTAAGTGCCTACAATAATATTTAAGCTAATAATTATAGGAATGATCGTTATAATACTGTTTGATTATTAAAACCAATTCGTGGATTTTCCTAATTTGGTTTCCATTATATAACAAAAAATTTTATTTTGCCCAATGCACCTAAATGCTTGAATGAACATACGTTTTTACACTTTTTTGGGGGCAAGGTTATTTATAAGTAGTTTAGACTACAAAACACTTTGGGGCATTAATCCACGAAAATAAATTTTAATTGGTACACCTATGTTCATACGAGATGTATTTTAATATTTTACATAGACATAATCAAGTGTGACAAGCCTCGGTTACATAATACATATACATCGACGAGGTTGCTCCATAATATATTTGCCTAATTTTAAAGATTACCTGACACAAACCTAGGATCTAGACTCAAAATCTTCAGGATCTGTTTTTATTTTCATTATTTACATAATTAATTGTATGCAATTAATTTTCCATGAAAGAAAGTTGTTTATTAATAAAATATATACTTTTTATTTTTATTTTTTTTCATAAATAATATTGCAAAAATCTAACTAAACATTTATGAAAGTATGAAGAACTTAAATGAACGGTAACATGAATTTAAGTTTAAAATAAAAATATACATTTCCGTTACATTGATGCCTTAATGTTTAAACAGGCCTAGACACTGGAACTGTTAGTATGTAATTCTTATGTCCTCTGATATTTGCCCAAAAACGTATAAGAAATCCTCTAATTCACAAATTATTAATATTTTTCATTCAATTTACATACCACAGCCAACTAATATACTCTTAATGCCAATTAAATTTTTATCTATCCATTTAGTTTCCGTGATAGTATTTCTGTTTAGCATTACCTTTGAACAATAAAAGGGAGATTTGGTATTTATTTAATACTCTTATAAATTAATTGTTTTAAATCATTGTACTGTCCACGAGACTTACTCTCTTCAACATCATAAACTTGGACATTTATTTCAAATAAATCGTTTAATCTTAACCAAAAGCAATCGTGAGTACTGAGAGTAACATTAATACTTAATACCACATTTCATTGGTTGTATTTGTATTAATATTGAAATCAGTAATAAATACAGTAGTGTTTAATTTAATCGTTTATTTGGTGCTTGTTAACGTCAATCGCCTGTCAAATACATCACGATCAACCACTCGGTACAATCCAATAATTTGACAGCTTAAACAACGTTATTGAAAGCTTTGTTGCGTCTTTTTACTGTTCAATGTACTTTTTGCTCGTGGTTTAAATAGATTTTAAATTACTTTTTTGATGAATAGGGACACTACTTGGCAATAGTTGATTCTATATTGCTGGCTTATCTTTTTTTATGTTAGTAATAACTGTGGTTGTGATGAAACACAAAAATTAAAATACTTATGAGTAATAAATAATAACTCTGATTCTTTATCGACAGTGTTTATTCAGCTTACAAGTCTAAGAAATCATTTTTCAACCAGGTTTGAACATATCGAAACATGGTTGTTAATGGAGAGAACCCTGCAATAGAAAGAAACCTCTCTTCACCAGAGATATTTCTCCCCGTTTGTGGCCTCAATAGGTGAACCAAACTTTTAGGTTCGTCACATTTTGGCGCTGCCGCAAGGTTCAAAAGCCATTTGGTGAATTGTGAAATTTGATTTATTTCGTTTTTCTTTACTGTAAGTATAAAAAAATATAAAATAATAGTCATTTTAAAACAAAAACGTGTCCATTAGTCTTCAATAACATTAATTCATTCATTTAGTGTTAAACAAAATGTACAAAAACTCAAAACAACAAAGACACGCAGTGAATAAGAATAGAAATTTGTTGAATTCTGTTTCATTGGTATAATGTAATTCAACGTTCAATGGTCGAGATTTCTTGTAATCAAATGATTCGACTTGACAGATGATTCGATCAAATTGGATTACACAATCAATAAAACGCCCGTGTAAGGCTAACTGAGCTTAATCGAATCTGTTTGACCATTTGAGTTTGTAAATTGGATATTTGACAAACAAAATGTTTTTTTTTTAAGTTATCCATATACAAATTTAATCGTAATTTTTGCAAAAAAGTAATATTAAAAGAAAGTAACTTTTAACTGTATTGTATGCGTTGCAGGTATTAAACTTATCATTGACCTTATACAGAGCCTAGCAGGTCAGTTATATTTTGAACCAGAGAGATTTTGTGCATTGAAGCTGAATTAAATCAGGCAACTGTGTACCATGCGGGTCTCCAATCAAACCATTCTACATTTTAGTGTGTCCTTTATTTAATGTGATTCAAATTAGAATAATGTAAACAGTAGCCTCCACGATATTCACTTTTAATTTCAAGTTTATTTAATGTTACAGTTGTAGAGCAACTGAAATCACTTTGTTAATAATATTATATATAAATTGAAAACATTAAAATCCAATATTTTTATTTAAAGAGAATCTATATACTGTAAAAATAAATTGTATGTAAGATTTACATAAATGAAAAGAAATTAAGATAATTTATTTGATCAAATATATTCATGTCAATACAAATTAATTTTTGTTAAATATAATATCACATAAGCCAGTAATATTTCTCCAATTAATTCAATTTGTATGATTAACTTTACAAAATAAAGCATTTCAATATTATATATCATTTATTTAACATATGACTGTCATTATTTTCCACAGCATTGCACTGTCACAATTGCTTTTATAATAGTAAGGATAAGTAAGTGCTTTTAGTAATTGGATAAGAGGTATCTAGTATCTGTAAAACTCTTACGTCGCATTTAATTCCCGTGAAGTAGTTCGTTTAAACACAAAGATTTTCAACCTAACTTGCTAAGTTTAGCTGAAGTTTTGCTTTAGTGTTGACTCTGAGCCTTATTTTTAAACTTTTACTCTTAACAGAATGTTTATTGATAAATTTGAGTCACGTCAAATATTATAAAGTAACTTTAAGCGGTTTACTCAATATTTAGTATATTAATAAGAATAAAGTTAAGATTATGTTGGACGAAAAGTTATGGTCTTTAGTTGGAAAATAATTACTCCCAAACAATGATCAAGATTTAACTACATAAGTTGTCTTTATATTACGACTAGCAGTCATACCCGTGCTTCACTACATAAGTTGTCTTTTAGCACAGGGTCTGTGCTTTTAGTCTTGACTTTATATTACGACTAGCAGTCATACCCGTGCTTCACTACATAAGTTGTCTTTTAGCACAAGGTCTGTGCTTTTAGTCTTGATTTTATATTACGACTAGCAGTCATACCCGTGCTTCACTACATAAGTTGTCTTTTAGCACAGGGTCTGTGCTTTTAGTCTTGATTTTATATTACGACTAGCAGTCATACCCGTGCTTCACTACATAAGTTGTCTTTTAGCACAAGGTCTGTGCTTTTAGTCTTGATTTTATATTACGACTAGCAGTCATACCCGTGCTTCACTACATAAGTTGTCTTTTAGCACAGGGTCTGTGCTTTTAGTCTTGATTTTATATTACGACTAGCAGTCATACCCGTGCTTCACTACATAAGCTGTCTTTTAGCACAGGGTCTGTGCTTTTAGTCTTGATTTTATATTACGATAAGTTAAATGCTCGTAAGAATTTTCAAATGGTTGTGTTGACCTACTACGTTAAATGTAATTCTTAATAAATTTTCCATAAATTGATATTTTATTATACAACAGTTTAAGGTAATTCCCTAACACTACTCTATAGTAACTGAATGTGACTGTACCACACCTATAGTGGCCAGATGTGACTGTACACTATGTCACCTGTCACGTCCATCCTATTATTATTAAACATCCCAAACGGCACATAAAGTGACAACCCGAACCACCAGAGCTACCAAAGTATTCTGAAATATATAAAACAACCCAAACGAGGAAATATGCATCTTGATGTGTTGACCACATATTTGGTATTCATGGCCATACAGAGCTGATAAAAGACTAGGTGGCAGTTTTCAACTTTGTTTAGGAACGTTGTAATGTAAACTAAATAAGCATACCTTGTTGAGTAAAAGTTGACTTTTAATTCAAATACCAGATTTGCATACTGCTCCAAAGAAGACTATTTTAATCTTTAAAGTTTTCTAAGACGATTCAATGTTAACTCGTACATTATTGTAAGGACCATTGCAGAAAAAGGATACAAAAAACTGTTTCTCTCATAACCATTTACATAATATTTCTTTTACATGTGACCGTGTAGTTCATATTCGATAAATGAGGCTACCTGTCTTAAATAAGTGGCTATTTATTATAATTTTTTTGTACAAAAAGAGGTCAACCACCATTTTATATTTTCCCTCTATTCTAAAGGCTATTAAGTAAATTATCAGGGCTCAATTATTTTTTTCGCAAAACCAAAGGTAATGCATTCAATAGAATTAAAATGTATATGCCTAGAATAGATTGGTATGATTATAAAACAGTTAAATAACTTGATGTTTTTAATTTTGTATAAACTAAGACTACAAATATATTATAGCTAAAGTTTGCCTAAATTAGAATATACGGATTATATTCAGACAAATCTGTAAAAGTAATTAAGTTTGTCACTTAGTATATTATGCCTGTTGTCATCTGTATTGGGCTGTAAACAACTAACGTCTCGTAATTGTTTTTTTCATCAACTGCAAAATTATAAAATTGTGACCATTGTCCTCCCCCTCATAGTATGTAAATCATACAGTAGCTACACGCCCTGTTAACAACACCCCACAAAAAATACATATAATACAAAAAATATCCTACATGTCAGATTGTACCAAAACCATAACAACACACTACGGTCCAATTTAATTAAAAGAACTCGAATACAAAGTTTTGAAATAATAGCATACGTGTTAAGACAACAACTAAACCAATCTAGTTAAACACATCTCAGTAATTTTAACAACGTACTTCTATTCTTCTACAAGGACCCACTCTAAACCTGTCAAAACATGTTGAATACAACGATTGTTTTAAATGAGAACGTGGAATGAAACATAACGATGTGCTGTTTGTGGATATTACAATAATTGCATCAGTTTTGTTTAAGATTTATCAAATTTAAAGATGAATGATTCAAATATTTTAGCTTATTAAAATCTACAAACTAAACGTAAGGCTGCGTTGAATGGGATTGGTATGGGTTTTAATTTAAAACTAAAAATAGCACAAAACCATTTACATAGATTATTTCCTGCTACTAAATACACTGTATTGCAACTGAGATAATTGTATTAAAATTTTACAATCAAAGTAAATGATTACAATTTTAACATTTATGAATATTCACATATCTAAACTAAAATTGTTAAAAAACTTGTGCAATTATTTAATAATGGTAGGTTCACACATTCACGTTCAATCAAAGACCCAACACACAAGAGAATAGAGGATTTCAAACTAAATTCATTCTCGTTACACTAATGTCAAAGAAGGTGCTTTAATAGTTGAGCTTAACAATTTTTTTAATAATAACACTCGTTTCCCACACTTTAGGAATTAAATCGTTACAAAATGTTAAGTTACAGAACTCTTAAACGCGTTGTGTACAATGATACCCCTATAGGCCTATAAGAGACCCACTGCCCCGAAAATAAAATTTAATGCAATAATTATTAATATTTAGTTTTAAGTATATAAGCATCCAAAGTATATATAAAACATAAAACCAATCATGAGTTTCTTATATAAAACTTTCTATTATTTCAATATTACTATTGTATATGGCAAGTCGTCTTCAAAAGAGCCCTAATGAAAAGAGTCAAGTAAGTGAGTTAGACATTCCTTTTGATTAGAAGTTCATTTATGAATGTTGGATCAAAGTGTTAAATTCCTGAGAGTCCCAAGAAACTCTGT
This sequence comes from Macrosteles quadrilineatus, assembly GCF_028750875.1. Lineage (NCBI taxonomy): Eukaryota > Metazoa > Arthropoda > Insecta > Hemiptera > Cicadellidae > Macrosteles > Macrosteles quadrilineatus. The sequence continues at coordinate 5,102,203 of NW_026542602.1, forward strand.
GCCGTCTTTTTACATAATGACGTGTAATTCTCAAATGCGTTAATTTATACATACAGTCCATTGAAGTAAGTCACTAAAGGGTACGAACATATTTTAACAAGAAACTCAACTGCTGAAATTATCACCATAGTAAATCAAACATCTCAGTTATCCAATTTAAATTCATTTTCTTCAACTAGTATCTATATCTAGTCATATCGTTTTTAGAAATCCCATGTCTATATTCATCTTGTAATTTCTCACAATACAAGTTAGATATGATAATTTGTAATCAATAAAATGATTATGCTCCTTCATTTACTTATAATTTTACGATTTACAGAATACAATCTTGTAACATAATACTTGTTGTCGGTAGCAAATTTCGTTGATATTGATAACATTTTATCTAGCTTAAACAAATCTTTGCATATGAATTGAACAGTTAAAAACTGCTAGAGTTTTCAACAAACAACCGGCTATATAAAGATGTAATTTATTTTATGCAAAGTTTAACACGGTAAACCAAACATAATGACTGTGCTGCTCTGTTAGTAAATGTAAATAATAAATAATAAAAATAAAAATAACGCTTTCAATATGATAGCAAATAACATTAATACAAATAAAGAACATCAATACATCTATGACAAATCTGGCATTTACAAAATTAACTGCACTGATTGTGAACACTTCTACATTGGTCAGACAGGACGCTCTTATAAATCTAGATTCAAAGAGCACATTCAAGCTCTTAAGAGTAACAACAGAACATCCATGAAATCAAACTTTGCTGAACACCTTTTATCGACCAACCACAATTACACAAATTTAAAAAAACAACATGAAAATTCTAAAAGTTTTAAACAAAGGAAATCGAATGGATTCAACTGAAGAATATATCTAAAAAATCCAAATCATATTTTAAATAGCAAAATTCCTTCAAGAAACCCAATCCTTGACCAAATTTTAAAATTAAATAATCAGTAACAAAAAAGTGTTTCCAAATCCTGTCTAGTTCTATAAACCATCTGTATATATAAATTATATTTATTTTCAAACAAACAATATAAACAACGGTTAAGTGTTTAATGTATTTCGAAGTTTGAAAATGGACTAATCTCCGAAACATGTCACTTCTTTTTATAAAATATAAAATTCAGGGTGCTCAGTTGTACTTATTTACTTAAATATTTAAATATAAATCAATACATTTGAATGTTGACTAAAAACCCAATTATTTAAAACCTATTTTTAATGGTTTAAAATGTTAAATCCAACAAGTTCCTGTCGTGAAATAAGTTAGAGTTTTACAGAACAACGCCTTTGTACTACATCAATCACATTCACTGTTGTACATTCAGCGATTTGTGATTGATGACATTTCAGACATCAAACCAAGAGTGTCATGGAACTGACAGTCTCTCACAACAACACTTCACATTCTCACTTCTGTGTTTTTACAGATTGATTGAGAGCCCCTCGTTTATTTTTTTTTATTTGTATGATTTGATAATTAAGTAAAATAATGAAACAACAATAATTATATACAGATTATCTACATAATCCGATGTCAAAATCGATGACAGGTTTTGAAGAAGAACCTAGTTTATATTAGTCACCGAAAGTGTATTGCTGGGATTTACGGTTCTCCTTTTTTATACATTAGTTTTTAAATATGTGAAACGTATATGATAATTTATCATAGCGGAGACCTATTTTAGGTATCCATCAATCTTATTACATAAAAAAATATACCGAATAGAACCTTAATAGGATTAAGTTACACTTATCCAGAATCAACCAACTCTTATCTATTAGTGTATAATCAATCAATGTATGGCTAGTACAGTAAAGTAGATAGCTTATCCATATTGACCAGATATTGAATATTTTCTTTCATTACAAGGAACATATCTGTATGGACCATTCACATAGTGCACTACAATCTAATTCAGACGTATTAGATGCCTTGGGGTTTCTAACGATATGGTAAATCTGAAATAAAAAAGGCTATAACTTACAATATCCTATCAGTCCTATCAGTTTGACTTGGCATTAAAGATGGCGTATTCGATTGAAACCAGTAACCACATCAGTGCACTCTGTCGATGGCTCAATTCATCTACGGTCAGTTTGGTTAGAAAACAGGTGACACTTTGACATGAATGTGGTTATGAGCTGTAACGTCTACATTATTTTCCAAGTGTTACGTTTTAAAAACAATTGTATTTCATTTTACACATATGGAACGACACAATTGTTGCCTCCAAGAAATTAATTTAAAGAATTGCACTTTTAATGTATCACAGTTGTACTAAACCAAAACAGATAAAACCGGACACGCGAGGGTCGTGACAATTGTGTATAAAGATAGCGGTTTGTTGAAGGGAACCATTAAACATCTGTATTCATAAAGGAAAGTGGAATATTTTATATATAATGTGTTAAAATGCAACTTTTGTGTTCTATTATTCATTGTGATCCTTGGTTGGAATGTATTAATGATAAAACAAAATGATTACCTTACCCAACCACAGTTGTTGGTATGACGAGTAGGTTCGTGCTTTAACACGTTTTCGTTTCTTCATCAGGTCGTTTGGTATGCAAAACATCATCAATGTATTATCAATATCATCAATGTATCAATGTATACATTGTGGTATTTCAATGTGTTCTCTAAACTGTCACAATCTCAATAATTGAAACTTGTCATGTTGAAAAAATGGTAAAAAGGGAATAAAAATTGTTAATACTGATTCAAACTGTACAGGTAGGCCAGCACTGTCGTATCACTACCACTGACTGAACAAAACTGACTGAATCATTATGTTTCTTCTTCTCTCCAGTGCCACCTGTATTTCAGTTTGATTTGTTCTTCTTATCTTATACTTCTTTGATTTTTAACTTGTCAATATGTACCAAATATAATATTTGACTGGAAAGAAGTCTGATAATTTAAAATTTTACATGGGTCGAGTTTTTAGCTTTGTGGATGGTTATTTCTTCTTTATCATCGAGTTTAAAATTTTTTCGTAATACTTCAACTATTTCCATGTATCAATAGATATGTAGTTGTGTGATTCTGATATTAAATAATTTTTGGCATAACTGGATTGCTGATGTTGTGATATTTTAGGTATATTTTCTTTAAGTCCTTGTTTAAAAGATTTTCCAGTTTGGCCGATGTAGTACGTTCGACATTTGTCACAGTTAACTTTAGATACTTTATTTGCGCTTGTGGCAACAGGTTTGGTACAGAAAAACTTTTGAATTGTGTTGTTTTCAGAATGTGCGACCGTCGTATTGTTTCTATTAAATATTTTGGCAATTGTATTGATGATTTTGTACTTATTTTACCAGGATGAATTTATATAAATTTATAATTTTTTATTATAATAAGTAGTTTAAAAATAAACCATGATATGCACAAACCTGTTTATGGCGTTAAATGCTCTCAAGATAATTGATAGAATGTGCAATCACGAATTTACATGTATTAAATTATAAAACTAAATAGACTAAATGTCGAACTGTTACATACAGTACTAAACTCCAGAGAGAGAGAGATACTCTAGAGAAGAAACATAATGTATTTATGCGACAGGAAAATATGAGGCTTTCAACAGAAGTAGCTACTGTAGGCTTCGCACAGGTTGGTAGGTGCACTCTAAAGTATATTCTCATACATACAGGTTGATTCAAACCCATAAACAACGTTTTTGTATCATTTAGACATGTAAGTGATCAATATGTATTTAGCGTTATTTAAAAGTTGAAGTGGTTAGTTTGAGAATCGCTTGGATGTCATATTCTTATGGGGTTAACTACCTAACATCATACCTATAATAATTTGAAAATATAAGCAATCGTTTGTATTTGCCCGTAGTTTTGATAAATCTGACCTTTTATGTGTCGTTTCACTAAACTACGTATATTGGTTAGGGTGATATTTAAATTTTACGAGCATCCTTAGACAACATGTGTTACTGAATATATTATATTATTACCAAAAACGTATTTGAAAATCTACTACAAGTCATGAAACTTGGTTACGTATCAAGGTATTTTCAAGATTACCAAAGTCCTCAGAGACCAATTCCTGTAATTGCTTGCCAAAAACATTTGCCGTTAAGTCTCAATTTATCGAAATCTGTATCGACAGTTTGGTAGATGTGACACAATTAAAGCTACCTTAACCTTTTTGGTTGTGTTTTGCGAGATTAAAAATTCTTTCATAAATTCAGCGACTGTTTATAGTTTTAACCTCTTTAACCTTTTATTTTAACCTCTCACTTTTTTCGCACAAACTCGTGCCTTTTACAGTTTCACAAAAACTTTGGATTTTCTGTTTACATTAGAGTGCGAGAAGTTAAAATACTTAATTTATGTTAAAACTCTAATCAAACATACATCATGTAGCAATCTAACACTGAACACTAAACAAAACAAACCCCCTTTCTAAAACAATAAATGATTCAGCAACAAAGATATTCTTTGATTCCGTTCAGAGGCTCATTTCCGCTCATGGAATTACAAAGCGAGAATTCATTCATCATAACAATAAATGGTTTATCTTGATCTAGTTTAGTGTTTAAAATTCTATTAGAGACAAATCAATGTCAACATACATTTTATTTCTCAGTAACTATATTAGCCTACTATAATTATATCCTATATTAGCCAAAGCCTAGGTTAAAATTAAGTTGACAAATGATTTATTCTGTAATAAACCAGTTACACATTGTAAATTGTTTTTATTTTTAGTCTAACCATTTTCGCAATACAAAAAATGTCACATAAAAACATCCACAGTTATCAGAATATTATATTTTGCATGTATTCAATTAAAGGTAGTAGTAAGATTGAGTAAAAGTAAAGCAAGGATTGAGAGAGAAGAAGTAAAATTGTAATGATTCAACTAATCAGCTGTTCACGTAAATTTAATTTTTGAGTGGTGCAATTAGTGTATGGTTCAACGTTTCATTGCATCACTGTCAGTGGCAATGAGAGGTTATAAACAAAAACATAACCTCTCTAAAAGTTATGAGTGGTGGTTTTTAGTAATTAAAACATTGTCGTAGGTAAAGTAGTGTACGTAACTCACGTAAATAGTGTTAACGAAGACATATTCTATATATGTGGCCTACCTGATTCTATATTGATACATATTCTATATTAAGCGCAAGATAGTAACTCTTCCAGAGTTATGGCATCTCTTAAAACGAATTCCGCCAAAACAAACAAACAAAAAAACAGAAACTAAACATATTTAAGAAATAAAAATCAATAAACATTAGTAATACTATTGAAGGTTTAATAGGACTGACGTCTCCACTTAAAACTAATCAAGCTGCATCCTCAATAAATGTAATATATAAATAGTTTAATTCGATTCACTGTGGGATTATTCTCTAAATTTTGTCTAAAAATCTGAGACTTTAGTTAGACATCTCAGAACGCAACATATTTCCCTGAAAGACATTTACGTTTTAAAACGATTTCAATCAAAGAAAGTTTTAAATCATTTCTGGAGTTGTATGTAAAGTTTAGTAAAATAAGTCAAGAGCAGAAATTTTATTTCTTAGCCTACATGTGTTTGTTTGGCACTTAGATTAAAATACCAAATACATGTCAAGAGTCAAGAGTATTTATTCCATTGATCCATAGCAATACAGAAATAGGAACAGTCAAATATTCTTACTAAATGCTAATACATTAAATTAAAATTAACTAAAAACTATGTACAACAGGTTAAAACTTAACATTAAACTCTGACATTTCGAATTCATCAAGCGAATAAAAAGGGTTTTCAACTAGCCAATTTTTTATAGTTTTTTTGAAGTGATTAAATGGGATGAGTTTTGCAGTTTGGGTGAGCCTATTAAAAAACCTTACACAGTTGGCTTTAAAGGATTTACCTGTTTTGGCCAACCTATGTTGGGGTAGATCCAGCTTAGCCTTGCCTCTCGTGTCATGTGCATGAAAGTGGTCTCTGGTGGTGAAATCTGAAAGGTGTAGTTTTGTGTGAATAAGTACTTGGTAGATGTAAAGGTTTATTACTGTCATGATATTTAGTCTGATAAACAATGGTTTACAGTGTTCCACTTCATCCACTCTACACATAGTTCTCAAGATTTTCTTTTGAATTATGAGAATGTCGTGTACAGCACTAGAGTGACCCCACAAAACTATTCCATAACAAATATGTGATTGGACAAAAGAAAAATAAGATATCCTCAAATACTCATCCCTCACACAATCTCTAAGTTTTCACATTAAAAAAGACACTCTGGAAATTTTCTTACAAATGCCATATATATGATCATTCCAATCAAGTCTAGAATCCAAATGAAAACCAAGAAGCTTTACTGATTTATAGTTACTTCTACCTGCCATGCTTAGCAATAAATCTTGAGTTTTATCATTATTGCAAAGCAACTTATTTGATGAAAACCATATTTGTGCAGAGTTAGTATGGTTAATGATTAATGAGTTAGTAGCATGTAGTATGACTATAACCTATCATGTACATAGAGAGCTAAATAAATTTAGGCTTTGAATTAGCTGTAAAATTCACAATGTATGCTATGTGGCTATAAAATCGTTAGGTAAATACCTATCACTAAATTAATACATTTACCTATATTTTAGATATTTTTATTTGTATAATTAAAAATTGCAATTTAAAAATACTGGATCATACTATTACTGTTACTCTTAAAATACGATTAAGCCGCTTAGTTTTTCATGGATCGTAAAATAATGAGGACATTTAAAACTTGACGTAGCGTATATCATTGTAAAAAATACGTTTTCTATCCTTATGTGGGAGATAAGAATAATTTGGTTGATGCAATAAACCAACCTGTAATTTCGATGAAAATTAAGTTTTTAACAGTTCATAACGACGATATTTATTATTTAAAAATGATAAATTTAACATTTAAATGCTTAAGACATACATCAATAAAAAAGTTAAATGAATACTCTTTAGAATGCAATAAAGTAGAAACCAATTCAGTGAGTCTCCAGTTTTAAATTGTCCTTTTTTATTCCTTTCCATCTGCTCCCCTTCAAAAAACGCTAGCAGTAATATTTAGTAATCTTTTAGTAGCGCACAAATCCAAGCAATAAAACTGTTGATGTTAAAGGGAGAAGTTTAATGCGCTGCTCAGTAAAGTATGTTCTCGTTTTAAAGCCTTCAGGGTCTCCAAGTTTGTAATTCCGTTGTTTTCAAGCGTATTTAATGTTAATTTTGTTTGGTACCAAAAAAAACTAATAAAAAATACAGTTTCCCACATTAGCTATTTAGTAGAGAAGTTCCCTTGGCTAAAAAATGTATTAATGGTTGTCATTACGAGTTTTAAACGAGTAGCCTATATATTTAATATTGCATAAGGCACACATAAAATTATTTCAAAAAAAAAAGGCACAGATAAAACGAAGTTACTGTAATATAAGTTACTAGTTCGACTGTTATTAGCATGGTAGAATCACTTGAACATTTTAATAACTAATAAAGAGGAGTATTAACAATTATATTCAGGTATACACTTGGATCATTTGGGGAAGACTCGTAAGTCATTTCTCATACATTTTAGGTAATATTATTTTAGCATGAAGACCTTTATTTTAAATTATTATTATTATTAACAACTTTTGTTTACATTTCAAACTCCCAACTACATACTTTAAAAATTATACTATCCAAAAACGGAGAATTACTTGAATATTAACTTGAATAATATTGTTTGAATAGGATACTAGATTATAAAAATATTATTGTGAAATCTTTTGACTTGTAAATCTGTTCACTTAACGAACTAATAATCAGCGTGTGTGTGTTTTTGTGTTTCTTGTTGTTAAAATGTAAAAAAAAAACTGAAAATACGTCAATAGGTCTGCTTGTAATAAAGACATTTATTATTATTTTTGAAATATAAAAAAATCTTTGATGTTAATATCTGTAGTTCCTAACTTTGAACTAATTTTTACTTGGTTTTTTATTGTTTCTAAAATAACAAAAACACTTAACCAAATCCACTTGCGTAAGGTAAACCATCAATACCAAAAATTAACTGTTATAAAAATAAAAATATTACAAAAACATAACAGGATCATAAAATAAAACCAAATTAGCCACATTCATGTACATGCAATGCAATCATCCTCTAATATAACAAGTGCTGCGAATGCATTACCTTTGATATGCGTATCAATCTGCTATGGAGCTTATAACGTAATTAGGCTTTATTAGTGCTGAAAGATCATTTGTAACCCAAATAATCGTGTTTTTATTTAATAATATTAATCATATTTATATTTTTTTTTTATTTGAGCCTACTCAATATTCAAAACCATCGATAAATTTTAAAACAAAATCATAAAATTATGTACCTTGAGTGATGGTGGCTAATAAATTGACTGTTAGAAAATTATGAATCCTTATGATTAATGATTATAAAGGAGAATAAATATTGGATGGATTCATAGTGTTCGTTTTAATAGTTGGCCTATTGTTGGTTTTTTACTATCTTAAATACTAACCATAAACAGAAGGGTTTTAATCTATATGGGTTACGCATTTTTATTCTCGTAATTAATACTTTACAGGTTTAACTATTACTTACCAAAAATTAAGTTTAACGATTTACTTATTCAAATAAGGTTTAAACTTTATCAAATATTTGAATAATTTTTTAATTAAGATCATTTTTTATGTAAGCTATATTTTTATTGAATTTAAATTATTTGTAACGATTTACAATATTACAACAAAAATATTAATAATATATCAGTTAATAATCGATTAAGATTTATTTACACAATAGTCCAATACAATCGCATGTCAAAATACTTAAAAAACTGATTCTGATTGATTTGTATTTTTTTTACTAATAATTCTTGTACTAAACAAAAAAAAATATGTACAAATGCAATGTTAGAGGTCTTTTGAATACATTAATTAGACACTTTGGTAATGAATTAGTCATTAATAACGGAGGTCAATTATCATGGCATTGTCCAAATTATTAATTAAATTTTGTCTTAAAAGTGTGAAGTTAAAACACAGTTATATAGTTCATTATGCTTTATGATGTCTTTTGGCACTATATATAACACCCTGAATCTGCGATAGTGTTAACTAAATGCAATATTTAAAACACATTTATAACAGATGGGCAAGTTTATAACTACAGTCAGCCGAATGATATCTATCTATTTAACTATGGTCTCACTGATTTAAATAACAATCAATAATTGAGATAGGGAAGCCGCCTAGGTGCATATTTTAACACAAATATGTGTGAGGGTTGAGTGTAGAATGGTGTAAAATGATCTTTGTAGCATTGTTACTGAATAAGATCAGCCATTTCATTAGGCAGGATAAACGCAATGATCAGAAACAGCTAGGTCCAGTTTCAAAACATTATCCAGTTCAAGTTAGAAGCAATAAAATAATAATAATAAAAAAGCTATCAATATAATTTGATAATAAATAATTCAATATTTCAAATTGTCCACAACCCTGATGTTTAAACACAGGGAGTAAGCTGTTCTAATGATAAATTGAGGGGTTTCAGTCCCTGAGGTTTAAATCCTGCCTATCACCAATGGATTTTACCCGTGCGATAAGGCTTTGACCCTCTATGCCTGATTCATTAGTGAGATGGTTCCAGGCCAGAGCTTAGTACATTATAATGTGGGTGTGGGTTTAAGAAAAGAATATTTACAAAATATTGAAAATATAAAAAAAACGCTTTTGGTATATTTGTAAACCAAAATGTAAAGGGTCTTAACAAATCTGACAAGTTTCAAAAGAAGTGCTGTTCTTGACAACCTGTCATTTCTGAGTAAATCACGGAAATGTCGTCAATCATAAAGTGATGATTGGACACTGCAGTGAGATTGATGGATTGAAGAGTATTATTGAGGTATTGTTAAAAATATTGTAACGAATATATAACAAATTATGTACTGTCAAGGTCATATACATTCTAGATTATAAATTTATATAGAATGACGGATGGATCCATAGTGCAAAAATTCAAATCTTGGTTTCATTTTGAGCACTAGACTAATTTTAAAAATTATAGCTAAAAATCCCAAATGGTTTTGGGGAGTCGTAAACCAGCATTATTCCTTAACTACTCATCACTAGTATTTTAAAGTGGCTCAATGGAATCGCATCAGCACTTGTTTTCTTAATTTTGACTTAAGTGTCTTAATCGTTCTACGGTGTTCAAATTTAAAATCAGTAAACAGATATTTTAAAAATAACGGAAAACTAGTATGACACTTCTGTGTTAAAATCAGTTTCAATATAATATTTTCCATTGTGCAACAGTAGAACCATTACTGGTCATTGAATACTTAATTTTAGTTGATAATTGGCTAAAACAATTTCTCGTTAAAAAAATTAAATGCGTGACTACAAACCATTTTTGTGGTTTTATATCTTTCAGTAACGTGATAAACGACACACCTTTGTTGCCTTGTCTGTTTTACTAAGAAGTAAAATAGTTCCTTTGAAGGCATAATGTATTTATGGGACAGGGAAATATGACGCTCTCAGCTTAAGTGGCTACTGTACCTTTCAAAAAACCGAGTTCATATTTTAATATTCCTTGAAACACTTACATGTCTTTCGGGGTTAAAAAGCATATGTACATCATATTTTACATCTGTAAAAACAAAAATACCCCCAACTGCGGACTAAGCCAATTTCCGTACCTGATTTGATTTTAACTTAAATCCATTTAAATAAAATTAGGTTTAAGAAGTATCCAGGTTTGCTGCTTCAGGGAGGGTAATAAAGTGAGTTTTTATAAAAATATTATTAAATAAGTATACAATAAATACATTTGCCAAATTTGATTGAAATATATTCATAAACAAGCAACCTATAACAGTTTACTTAATCTCCTGGAACAAAAAACAAAAAATATGTTCAGTTATGGCATTGGATAAATTCCAGAGTGAATTTAAGTCATCTTGGTTCAAATTAAATGTATTATTCAACAAACAAAATCTACTATTTCTAGAAAACTTGACATATTACAGACATGTCTAGAGTGCGCAGATTTAATAAAATAGCATAATATGAAACAGAAATGGCATCTGACGTATCTGGGCCAAGTGGATTATAAGGAGACATATGTCAAAAGACTCAAACGAGTATGTATTATATCATAGGATAAAAACTATAACCGTATTACCCTCATTCAATCTGGTACCTCCATTTGTGAAATGATTATAGAATAGAATAGAATAGAAAAATTCTTTATTGCTCAATGTACATAATATACAGTTATTGTAAACAATCACAATAGTATTGAACACAATTCTGGTTATACTATTTATACAAATATGCCTATGAACTTACACAAAATTTTTTTAAACCTTAACTGTTAAAAATATGGGATATAATAATAAAGAGAATCATAGAGCAATAAAGCCCTGAGGTTATAAACCTGTGCGGGATCTATATTTGAATCTTACACAAACTCAGTAGTAGGGTAGAGAGTGCCTGGCCGGATCAGTACCACAGTTATACTACACAATATTTAAAAATAACATAAACGTGGCTTCTTCACATGAAACAATATTAACTTCCTTAATTCTTACGTCTTATTGAAGTATTAGGCATTATTTAACAAACTATAACTAAGACTATACTATCAAAGGAAAACACTATGTCTTTATATTAGAGTAGTAAAAAATTGATTAATGTCATTATGGTTAAGTAAGTAGTTACGTATAATTTTATTGAATTGGTTCTTGTTTTTACACTCTTTAATATAGTTTGGAAGTAGATTATAAAACGTTGGTGCTAAGTACAAAAAATATTTTTTGAAGTGGGATAAATTGGGTCGCGGAACATACATTTTACCCACGTTCCTTAATGATATAGCCCTGGTTCATTCTGTATGTATCACATCTATTAAAAAAAATTCTTAAAACCTTAAAAACGTATAAGTTTCTAAAGGGCAAAATGTTTAAACTTTGGAAAAGAGGTAGAGAAGGTTTGGTTTTTGTTTCGTTTAGTATTATTCTGACGAAGGCTTTTTGTAGTGTGATTATTGGTTTTAATGTGGTAAAATATGTCCCACCCCAGATTTCTATGCCATATTCAATTTTTGAATTTATGAATGCGAAATAAATTGATCTAAGAAGCTGTATATAACATACGCTTCTGAGCATGTAGAATATACGGATGTATTTTACTAATTTTAGTTTTAAGTATGAAATATGTTCTTTCCAATTAAGTTGGCTGTCCTCGTATAAGCCTAAATACTTTATGCTTCCTACTTGCTCAAGGTCTTGACAGTTACAAATGTTAAAACTTGTAGGGCATGTTACGTTGTGATATTTCAGGGATTTTGCAAAGTGTGTATGTTTTGTTAGGTTGAATATGATATATTTGGTTTTTGGGCTCATGACCATTAAATTTGATGTAAACCACCACCTCAGAGCATTCACGTCATGTTGCATTTTAGTATTTAACTCACATAATGAGTTTGCTTCGTATGACAGAGCTGTATCGTCAGCGAAAGCTACTAAATTACCTTTAAATTTGCCGTTACAAAGGTCATTGATAAAAATCAGAAACAAGGGACCGGACAAAACTGAGCCCTGTGGTATGCCAAGTTTTACCCGACCTTCCTCACTAACACAATTATTTGCCCTTGTGATTTGGCTTCGTCCTGATAGGTAGGAACGGAACCATTTTTGAGCAACTCCCCTTATTCCAGTATGATACATCCTTTCCAACAGAATTCCATGGTCTACCATATCGAATGCCTTCATCAGGTCTACGAAAATACCTCCACAGACTTTACCATTATTAACATTTGTGTAAATATCCGACATATACTCAATAAGAGCAGAACAAGTGTTTAATTTGCTTTGGAATCCAAATTGCTTTTTGCTAAAGAATTGATGCTTAGTTAAAAAATTTACCAACCTAACTTTTACTATTTTTTCGAGTATTTTTGAGAAAATTGGTAAGAGGGCTATTGGTCGATAATTACTTGGATTATATCTATCATTCTTTTTATATAACGGTGTAACGACTGCTTTTTTCAATTTTACTGGAAATTCCCCAGCTGCTAAGCTTAAATTAAAAATGTAGGCTAAAACATGTACAATGGAATTAGCTATAGTTTTTATTATATTAGGAGTTAAATTGTCATAACCTAGTGCTTTGTTATCATTTAATGAATTTATAATTTTCATTATTTCCTCCTCGCACGTTGGGTAAAGAAAAATTGAATCTTTAGTTGAGGTCCTTTCAAAGGTATTCCTGTAAGGGTCAAATACACTATTGATGTTTGCCTTATCGAACAAGATTTCGTTCCTCAAGTCATCAGCCACTGAGCAAAAAAAGTTATTTAAGGTATTCGTAACCTCATCGGGGTTGTCAATCAATTGCCCGATTTCATTTTTTAGTACAATTGGGGTACTACCTTTATGCTTTGCACCTGTTAACTCTTTTATCAAATTCAATTGGTTTTTACTATTTTTCATGTTATTTTCTAACTGGTCTGAAAAGTACTTATTTTTCGCATATCTTATTTGGTTTATAACTAAATTCTTAAATTGTTTGTATCTCTGTTCTAATGTTGGGTCATTTGGTTTTTTCAAGAAATCTCTATAAAGTTTGTTTTTAATTTTAATATTATGTTTTATAGTTGCATTCATCCAAGGGTTTTTAAAGTTTGATTTTATGTTTATAATTTTATAGGACTCATTAATGCAATGTTGTAGTTTATGTGAAAAATAATCAAAGGAAGTCGAAGCTGAATTTGTTGAAAAGACCGAACTCCAATCTGTTTTGTTTACAACTGTTTTCAAATGTGCAATGTCCAGTTTTGAAAATTGTTTGGTTTTATTCTTTTCCTTAACTTGAACCGGTTTATTGTACCTCATACAAGCTACAGTTGACCAATGATCGGTTATACATGTTTTGATTACTTGGGCTTCACAAATGAAATTACTGTTAAGTTTACTTCGTAAAAAGACATGGTCAATACATGTTTTTGTTAGCTTTGTAACCCTGGTGGGCTCATTGATTAGTGACTTTAGACCATGACTGGCCATTCTAATTAAGTATTTATCACATAAAATTGATTTATCAATAATGTTAATATTAATATCTCCATTTATCATTAAGTTAGCGGTTTTAATTAATGCTAGTATTGTATCTAATTCATCAACGAAATTGTCCGCGGCGAATTCATGTAATCTATAAATCGCCAAGATTTCAAAGGAATTATTGGCGATTAAGGATATTTTTAAATGCACACAATCAGCTGTTATCATATTTGTGCTGTCCAACTGGATAGCTGTTATCTTATCAGTCACAAATACAACTACTCCACCTGATCTTTGATTAGAGTTACATTTTACAAACATTGAATAATTAGGTAGGCTGTAGAAATTTACCTCGCTTGTATCAATCCAAATCTCTGTTAAAATTATAATATCTGGCATTTGATCAATGGAATGTAATTCCGAGACGAAAGAATCAAAATTTTTCCTTAAGCTACGAATGTTTTGCTGTAACACTACGATATCATTTGAACAAAGATTATTAAAACTAATACTATTCATTTGAATGATTAAACCTCAATGTACAATTGCACTTCCATTTCTGAATAAAAGACCAAAAACACAAAAGACAAAAAGAAACACCAAGAAAATAATACTGTTTACTGTTCGGAGGAGGCCGCATCCTGAGAATCAGATGAATTCGGCGACGCTGGCGCAGGTGCAGGTTCAGGGGCATGTCTTGGTAGCTTCTCCAAGTCCTCCATTGTAGTGACTGCAATTATTCTAGCACCTTCCGTTGGTCGTACGAGGATCGTTCCACCTCTCACCCATACGTAGCTGTATTTATAAGTTTTCTTTAGAGTTCGGACTTCCTTGTAAACTTCACGTCTTGCTTTGGTCAAACTTTCATTAATGTAGACAATTTCGGCAGGATGATCAACATAGCCAACGTCATGTGTATTGAGATCGCGCTTAACTCTTCTCTGCTTTAGGAACTCTTCCTTTTTGATTCTTCTGGTAAACTTAACTATTATACCTCGGGGCTGGATTCCACTTCTGTGCTTAGGTCCAAGTCTGTGACACGCATCCACTGACTCTTCCGTTAATGCTACGTCTAAGCTTCTTCCAACACTTTTTACCACTTCTAAAACATCTTCTTTCTCAATCTCGGGTATTCCATTTATCTCGATACAATTTATACGAGAATACTGGTTTGACTCATCTTCACGCCGCTCAAGTTCCTTTATGCGTAGGTGTAGTTTTTTATTTTCTTCAAACAAAGAATCAAACATTTTTTCAAATTTATTTAAAGACTCAGTCTGTTTTTGAACTGTTTTCCTTAGGTCCTCAATGGTTTCATGGCAATTTTCCACCGATTTACCAAGTTCGGTTTCCAGGTTCTTTATTTGGTCTTTATTTTCTTGTCTTAGTTCCTTGAGTAGGTTGATAACATCTTGGATGTCTGGCTTATTTTCTTCAAGTTTTGATTCGACCTGCATACTTTTTCTTCGCTCCTTACTACAACCATCACATCTCCATATTTGCTTTTCTTTTTGCATGAATTCTGCATCTTCTTTTGATATATTTACACAAGATCCATGAAAATATAATAAACAATCCTTGCACTGCACTTTAGGATGCCGATTTGTGATGTTTTTTTGGCAGCTCTTACACTTTTCAGACATTTTATTTAGCAACACCGAACAAAAACTATATAAAACACTTAAATGAAGGACGCACTGAGAACTGAATTTATTTAACAAGACAATACTTAAAAGAGTTGGATTTGGGAAGCCAAAAACATAAACATTAAATGAGCAGGAATAGCTTATCAATACCTTATCAGTGGCATCTGACCGACCGGCAGGGCAACCGTACACTCCGAGCGCTGGCTCATAACTGAATTGAGCCAATAATAAAACTACATGAATCAAAATACAACAAACTATATATGGATATAGTTGGTGTTCGTTTATTTGGATCAACGGGCTTAACGGGCTTAGTATATGGTGTTCCGTTTTGGTTAGTTTATCGTATAGTTTTGGTAAATCTGTAACTGTAACCGATTTTGTATGAATTGGAGAGTGTGTCATGACTCATGAGAGGTTGTGGAGCTAGGATAGCATACGAGCTGAGTGCATGGGGGTTTTTACATAGCTTCGAAAGATACTACCCCGATAGTATTTTTCTGAAAATGTAATATAATATTGGAACAGTGCCCGACCGTGCACATTCATCTCTACCTCGCATTCTTTTAGGAGTTGTGCATTTTGTAGCAATGCCGAACTCCTTTAAAGCTCTGAACAACGTCAAAATGGGTTCTTTGGTATTCCACCAAGTGGATTTATTGGCTGAATATTGCTACTTATTTATATACTAGTATTTATCTATTATAAAGTGAATGTACCTTTAAAACATCATATTTTCAGCTGGTTCTCGTATTTTTAAATTCTTCGTTTTAACTATCATTAATTATGTCTCAATTTACCTTTATAAAGCTAAAAATGGGCATCTGATTTGAATATGATTCCTAGAAATATGAATACATTTCAAGTCCAATCATAATGTGGTTTTGCAAGCATAGATTTAATTCGCATATATTTTAGCGTTTAAAATGCTATCAAAATCTCATAAATAGGACAAAACAGAATAATAGTTTGGATGAAAGTGAACCTTAACGTCACAACGTGGATGATTATTATTTTTGAAGTTGATATTCTTGTACAGAATTATTTTGTATGCAAATCAAATATTAATCAAAGAGAAAATAATTTATCATTGTAATTAGAATGATTTCCGAAGACTTAAAAATCTAAATTGCCTTACTTCGGTGAAGTCTTTTGCCTAACGTTCATAATAAGGAAAAATATATAAAAAGGTTTGTTTTGAATCAAGTTAATTAAGTTGAAAACGTTTGTAAGCTGATTAAAACCAATCCTGATAATTTCGTAAAGCTAATTTTCAAAGGAGGTTTCAATCCGTAACTTCGGTGCTCGGTAAAGTAATTAAGAAACTCCTGAAAACACCTTTGTAATTGTATTTTATTTTCATAAAGTGCCAACAGTTTTTATTTTACAGCTTTATAAATTTTGAATTGTCCAAAGAACAGATTAAAATACAACAAAAGTGCTTGAGTAGCTCAAACAAGCTAAAAAAGTGTATCAACAAACTTTTTAAGCTAGAGTTGTATCAACTGTACACCGTTAGATTATGATGTAGGAAATCTTTTGTGAATATGTAAACAATTACAAAATAATTACACACGTCAAGTAACAGTTTTTAGCATGGCCCTAGTTAGGCTCAATTTCGGAACTGTTTTGTAGATTGATTTAGTATAGACCAATAGAATCACGGCATTATCACATAGGCCACTTTGATTGGCGCGGCTCAAACCTGAGACCTCAGAGATCAAAGTTCCGCTCTGGCAATCTACTAGAAACTCTCTCCCCGCCATACAAAAACGGTTTTGCAATCAAATATTATAGATTGTTAGTAATTTTTTCGCAGTATAATTTAATCAAAGAAAAAATTAAAATTTAATAAGTTCAATATTTATTGTCTGAATTTGAACCTCACGGCTGGGCTTTTCTTGCATTTCACAAACTGGACCCACATATTAATACAAACATATCTCTCTAATTGTTTATATTTTCATAGCATTGCACATATCTGGATTTGTAGCCAATGCAAAAATACATAACTGAGATTTTAAGGCTTTGCCAGATCTAAGAGCCGAAGTAAATTTCCCTAAGGACCTTTACATTTTTTAAATAGCTTCGGGCAAAGCAATGAAAAATGTACGTACGAGGCAAGTTTTTATTGTACCACTGTGCAGGGTTTTTCTTTAAACAACATTTGTATTCTCGCGTCCTATATTTTCTTCGTCTTTATTTATATCCTTCGCATTGCATGTTTTTGTATTCGAACATTTATATTTTACTTACTGAAATGATATAAAAATTGATATTTATAAGAAGGAATTAAAATTGTTTATAGAGCAGGACGATACATTTGGATTTTGATTAAGATTTTATCAAAAAATCAGTCAGATTATTCTTCATTATATGGACAAACATGACCAATATTCGGAAGGAATTTTATTATTGTAAATTACCTTTACATTAGTTAAAAACTCGGTGTCAAAAATTCACTCGACTTCCTCAATTGACTTAGACATCTTTATACTGGTAGAATCCAAACATTCTGGGCAAATTGCACCCAAATGTTCCTCTTTAAAAAATCCTGGCAGTTAACATGTTCCACTATCGAATAACGCTCCCGGGCGTAAATGTTACTAAAAACAATACTCGTTTACAAAATAGCTGTATCTTGTATCAAAAGTAAGTCTTGCCTTTTTGAAATCGTATTCTGTAACTTAATTAAACCAAATTTGTTTATCAATAGTTGCAAACTTAAAAAGTGAAATTAAAATATTATATTTATTAGGTCTGGTTAAAAAATATAGTAAATTGTAACTCCGTTCATTTTGCTCAAAAAAGTCAAGGCTGCCTTAATATCTTTAATTTGAGATAATTTGTTTCGTTTTAACACATAGAGGCTTTATAAATTATTATGAACAAATCGACAACGGTTTGCCTTTTATTCCACACCAATGCAATTTTACGTTAGAGGTAATAGTTTAAACAAAGATAATATCTTAAAAATGCAGTATAATATCATTGTATATCACTCAGTACTATATTTTATGTGTAATTGCCATATTTTTTCAAAACGATATAAGGGAAAATTTGTGTTTCGAATGTATTTTGACGTATTTTTTCACTATACATAAGAATAACTCATTTAATTAAGAAATATGTTACGTCTAAAAAATTTGTTGCAACAGAACTGACTGGAGTAAATTAACCTGAGGTTTGTTACCTTTTCGAAAACAACATATTTGAGTTTGTGATTCTTGTAAAAATTGTGCGTAATACATTTTAATTCATGTGTAGTGATAAAAATTTATATTTAAACAGACCAATTTTTACTCATTCATCCATTCTAACGTTTCCGATTATTATATAACAATGAACTTGTTTTTGTGCATCAATGATCAAACAAAACAATCATAACCATTGAAGCGTGGTGTTTGGTTTTAATATGAACAATAGCAAGGATTAATTTAACAAATGGCTCCTAGTTTTCATTTACAAACTAATATCAATGTTTGGTTTTATGCGTTTAATTCTTAAAAGTATTATGAATTTGATTTTTGAGGGGATCAATTAGTTTTGATATTAATTTTCACATTTCATTCACATTGTTTTTAGGATATAATACACAGTCTATTTCTTTTATTATTTTTTTCCAAACAATTTAAAGATATATAGCTGACCCTTGTTAAAGGGAAATAGTTCAACTAGTGAAAACAAAGCCATGCACAGGTTCTTAGTCCTCCATTTCACGTTCTTTATGGCCTGAATAGTGAATATGCATCACGGTTCATTGAAGTTTACAATATAGGTATTTTTAACTGTACTTTGTGTAAGGTACACTAAAAACATGAAACTCATAATTAGCCATAAAGCAAAATACACCGAAAGCTAAATTCCATTCAATCAAGGTTGAGGGTTATTTATTTTTAATATTTAGTCAATTTATCATAAATAAAGATAAACCCGCCACAGCTAACCTGCAGACTAAGCGAACTTCCATTTGCCTGATTGGATTTACTCTAAAATATCTCATTAAAAATATCATATTTATTCCCTATTTAAATAGCCTTAGTTTAACGAGTACTTAGGTTGGCTGTGACAGGGATGGTAAAAAAGTGTTTTGTAAAATGTTAAATAGTTTAGAATGAAATAAATGCATTTTCCAAATTTGATTAAAATATCATTCTCCATTAGTTAATTTTAAATTAACGATTTTGTAGAATTTTCTCCGTAAGAATTAGGCGCATAACAACGCTTCAATATAATAAATAGTTTGTTCTTTTAGCTCTACAAAATGGTTTGGAAATAGATTGCAAAACTTTATGTTTTTAGAGTCAAACATTGGACATACCAATTTTTACCCCGTAAACCCCCGTTCCCATGGTCTGATCATGCTGGTTAAGGTGGCTATGATCTCACTCTAAAGTTTTATATTTGTATTTAGACATTTTTTTCATTCAATACTATTGTGATAATTTATCAAAAATGTAAAAGGAAAACATAACATATGTAAGAATCTACATTAGATTTCACAGAACAGTTGAAAAGTAGATACATTATTTGTAATTTATAATCTGAATTGTCAAAACAGATTGGCTACATTTAGAGGATCATAATTTGAATTAAACTCTGAAACATACCACGAATCCATTACGGTACCTTTGATTAGGGGATACTATAGCATATATTTATAATCAGAAATACCTTAGTCGCCATGTCAGTTCAGTGAAGAGGCCCATTGAGACCTACCCGGTACACGACATAGAAACAAATATTTGGCTTTATCAAATACCTGCAGGTTTTTATGTATGGTATTTTTTATTTAACCAACATTTTTCAATACTTATATTGTAATGTGGATGTTGTAGTGGTCTTTGTGAAATTTTTTAAAACTTAATTGCATAGATTAAAACTAAAAGACGTATACATGTATTTAAAATGTTTAGACGGAAACTTAGATATTCCATAAATGTTGTCGATTGAGTTACCTACTTTTTTATTTTACTCACCAACATTAAACACTGAAAGGGACATCGTCATCAAGTGTATAAAACATTCTCTGTTCCAGAGCAGTCCCACTAAAATCGATACAAGAACTGACATTCCTTAACAAAACCAAATTTTCAGATTGATTACGACAAAGATTGTTTATTTCAAAGTCGAGTAGTCAATTGAGATTATGTGATTTAAGACCTGTAAAAGCGAATTATAAAGAGTTGCAAAGAACTTGAGTTTCTTAATTACTTTATCGAGCAATAAAGTAAAGATTACGACTAACTTTAATAATTACCCCGAGTTCTTTCAAATCTGACAGGCGTTTTGAAAGGTTTATTTACAACTAATAAAACTTATCTTCAAAAACCTCTGAAAAACATTGAATACTTTTATTGTTTAATTGTTACAAATCTATTATTTTAAAGTGGGTAGATACCTAGATTTTAAATACATTTAAATAAAAAGAAAGAACTTTAACCCGTTAATCTGACTCCACGGGATTGTAACGGATTTATTGATAAATTAAAATAAACAATAAACTTGATTTCATGCATCAACGATAAAACCAATACGATTATTATAACCAGGCTTGGGTGTTGTATAGTTTGAACAAAGGAAAGGATTCATTTAACAAATGGCTTCTAGCTTTTATTGGGTATGGATATAATACATTTGTTGTGTGTGCGAGTGTAATATGAATTGATTGCTAAGAAATTAATAGTTATTGAAGAGATAAAATTTTGCTGGTTCGTAATATAATTTGTATTCAAGTCTTATAGAGAAATGGAAAGACAATTCGTTGAATCTATTGTTTTGTGTATACAAATACCACAATTCCAATAATTACAGCTTTAGGCATTGCCAGCAGGATAGTAAATAAATATATAATAAATGTTTAACAAAAAAATATTTGTCAATGGAATTTTAAGAAGTGTTTGCATGTTATCTGGCGTAATTCAATGATTTGTACATAAATCGCCAGCTTAATTAAATTGTATTCTGCTAAAAAATAATCATTGTTTTTTAAAAGTCTAAAATAAATAACCTTTGGCGATTTTAATTTGCTATTTCTTTATAAAATAAATATTTTAAAACATATACAAAACGTTCATAATATATTGACTAATCGTTGTGAATTAAGTATTTTTATTACTTGGAATAATATGAAGTCAGCAAAATGTTTTAGAAGGAGTACTAGTATGATTTCAAAAAGCGATGTAAGTAGTTGGAGCATAGGGAATATGTCCTAAATTAGCCAATTTGAAAGATGGGAAATTTCTCGGCATTTCCTCGACATGTATTATATATGAGAGACCTGCCTCGGCCAATCTTAGAGAACACTTGATTGCAAAATATACAAAATCACCACAAGTCAAAGATAACTTTTAGCTGTTCTGGAACAGTGTTTATGGAGACCAATTAATTTAGATTGTTGGACACAACATGCAGTAAAGTCTTGTATTTAAAATGTACTTTGTAAGCAAATCGTTGAAAAATACTTTACTTGGCTTAAATACGTTAACAGATTGTACGGTAATTAAAGTAAGCATTATGATATTATTGAAAAAAAACATTACTCTGATACACTTAAAAAAACTCCTAAGCTAAACTATTTAAATGTGTAACCATTGAGTATACCATCAAGTACTAAATTATGATACTGCGATTTATAGCTACTGGTTAAAACAATTATAAAGAGTTCTCAAAGAACTCAAGTTCCTTAATTAGTTTATTGAGCAGTAAAGTAAGGATTACGGGTCACTTCAATAATTACCTCAAGGTGTTAAATTTCGTCAACCGTTATGAACGACTTCTTAGTTCTATAAGCCTCTAAGTAAACCAAATAATTCAAAGCATTCGGAGGCTTACAAGTTTATTTGATGAGGATAAAATATGTTCAACGTACTGTAATGTGCGTTTTTTATTCACATCCTACTTTCTGCTACAGACCTCACTGTTGAGCAAGTTTATCAAAACTTAAATAAGGTTCTTTTCAGGGATCTGTTACAATAACAGCTCAAAATTTTTGTATAAATTTGTATTACGGTTAACAAAAAACAGTTCAATCAGAAAGTGTAGTTAATATGTTTTTTTTTTTACTTTTTATTTTGCAAAAATAAGTGAACAAGTTATGCCTAACCTATAATATATGAGAAGGCTGTAACATCAACTCTACAAGATATTAGTGACTTCATTCATTTCACATAAAAATTAGGTTGTGTTTTATTGAAAATACGGCTAATTTATTAGGTAATGTATAAACACACTCAAGCGCCCAATTTCTATTTGTTGTAATTTGTACAAGACAGGAAATGAAATTTTGACTGACTTGGCGGGTCAACATTTACATTTGTAAGTGCTTAGATGTTTCATTGGCAATATTTGAAGTGAAAGTTTGCTCTCTTATTGAATCAAAACACTCACATCTTACAACATCCACGTTTCACAATATTGTACCATATTAAGTCAAATATAACTGTTTACATCTGTCGATGTTGTTTCCTCTTGCAGTTTGATAAGGTATATTTTTCATTAATCTGAAATACAAATAATGAGTTATATTTCAAGCCTGCCATTGTAAGTACTAACACAAGATACATTGTTACTAAATAATTTAGTAACAATATTATGAGAGGGTTTGTTTTAAAGGGTGTCTTTAATTAAATGTGTTATCAATATGTGTCTTTACGTCAACAAACATGATATAGGGGTGTGGCTGGCTTAGTACTTGGAGCCCGAAACCTTTATCACCAATTACCAATAACACTTCTTAGTTATTCGATAATGACGAGAAACCAGGACCAGGACGTGCGGAGTCTATAGTATAATATTTAATGAGAAAGTATACTTAAACTATTATTCATAATCCACAGATTAAAATGACTATATACAAACTATCTAAAATTCAACACTTAATTTGTCGGATATCATCTGTTGGTTACTATTCACAATGTTTTACCTGACATTAAATTGATGTCCCCCTCTCAAAAAAAAAAAAATAAAATAAAATAAAACTACGGAGATACTTTTTATATGTATTAATTCTACCTGAGCATTTGTTAGAAAAGAATTGATCCCGGTACATGAAAGTTTTTTTTTTTAAATAGCTTACTTGTTCGAGCATTGAATAAACCATTTGCAATACAACGGCTACATTGGTTAGTCAAAGTTAAAATCATATTTCCGTTTTCCATTCTGGTAAAAAGCAGAACGAAATTAGAACTGATTGGAAACTGTAAGCCAATTGTGTTTAGATCGGTTTTGTAAAGCGTTCAAATCTGATATTTGATACCAGAGACGTTTGAAACTGTTTAAAACGATGCTCATGACTGAGCGATTGAGGGAAACGTGTTGAATGATTTGTATGACTTTGCTTGGTTATCATCTTAGTAAATCATGGA
Source organism: Macrosteles quadrilineatus (assembly GCF_028750875.1). NCBI lineage: Eukaryota > Metazoa > Arthropoda > Insecta > Hemiptera > Cicadellidae > Macrosteles > Macrosteles quadrilineatus. The sequence continues at coordinate 5,126,294 of NW_026542602.1, forward strand.
TAAGTTTTATTGAATCTATATATATATATATATATAATCCAATGTATGTTTGTATGTTTGTATATTTGTATGTTTGTCCTTTATGGACTCCAAAACCGCTCGACAGATTGTAATGAAACTTTTAGGCATTATTAAGCATTATTCAAGGATGGTTTGTGTGAAGTTTGGTGCAGATCCGTCAATAGGGCTCCGCCCCAGTGGCTCTGGAGTTTCCCATGTTAACCTTATGAGTACTCATATTTAAATGGAAAGAATCTTAACAGCTAGTGCAGCTAAACAATTTGAATCTGTGATATTCAATAGCATTAAAAAGTTAATAGGTTTACCAACAGGGTGCAGCACTATATTTTTTTTAACTTATGAGAACAGCTAATTTGCAACCAAAAGGTGAGTGAGCGTAGCGAACGAACTTCAACCTGGAGGCGAGTTAGCGTAGCGAACGAGCTAACCTGAAGGCAAGTGAGCGCAGCGAACGAGCTCCAACCTAAAGGTGAGAGAGCGTAGCGAACGAACTTCAACCAGGACGTGATTGAGCCATGCGAACGAGCTCATCTTGAAAATGAACGAGCATGTGACAGAAAACCACAATAGGACATGACGACGTCTGTCGGGCCAGCTAGTTATAAATATATCTAAGGTTTGTTAAAATTACTTAAATCGTAAATTTTATTTCTACAGGTTTCTGTATATTGGTTGATTATTTCGTAGATTTTCGGTGGTTGGTCCGGTTAGACCAACAGAATGGGCATAACTAGTAAAATAAATAGTTCAAACACAGCCACTAACCCCCATGTTACTTTTAGTTTGACTCACAAACTAAATCGTTTGTAAAATATAATAACTTTGAAAATGAATCAAGCCCTTAAAACCAACGTAAGGCAGTTACAACTTTGTGGTTATAAAATCGTGTTGAACAATTACAACATCTCCAGTTTGAGCAAAAAAGACTTACAAAAAGCCTTATATTGTGTTTAGTAGCCATTTAAAATATTGAATAAACAATCTGTCACGGTTAAGGTGGATGAGACAAAACTTAACAGTTCAAGACCCCATTATAAACAAGATCTTTCAATTTTTTGGCAATTTAATTTTTTTTACATAACCAACCAATAAACAACTTATTAACGTGACGTTTCAATTGTAGGCATACACAGCTGTTTTATTTCAAATAAAACATAAAATACACCCTTTTAGTTTTGCACAATTACTTTTACAACACCCTTCATAAAATACAAAGAATCACGTTAAAGTTGTTTTAGATTAAAACCTGATGGGATTTATTGAAATATTTTCACAGGCCTAAGCGCTTTCACATAATAGAAAAGTTAAGTTTGCAATTTTAACATTATTGTCATTATATTTGGAGGAAGATGTTTTGATCAATCGTTGTTTTTGATCAAATAGTAGCAGAGAATAAAATAGCCTTGGCTTGGTACAGTTTATTTCAATTGTAAAAGCAATATAAAGGAAACTCACGTTTTTAAAACTAATGTTGGATTTTATTACAGCTGTAAAAAAATTTTAAACAAAAAATAGTGCATAACAATTTTAAAATCTACTCTTAAATAAGAGTGAAACATTGATATGACGCCAGTGCACTCAAACGGCACCAAAACGAAACACCCATCAACACTGACTTCAATTTTCCCCTATATCGAGTAATCTTCAGTGTAATCTTTGGTCAATAGTTACCACCAATGTTTATCACTTTGTACTGTATTTTTTAATTTGCTAGAATATACCTATTGTGGATGGCTTGTTATAAACACATGTTACAAGTCGCTTATTTACTTTTTCCTTGTTATTTTGTTCAACTAAAATAGTTAAATGGCAACCTATAAGGCCAATGTTAAATATAAAAATTTCAAATGAGGTGTGTGAGGAGCTACCTACGAACTATTCTGAGGTAGTGGCTGTCGTCAATCACGTTTTTAAGGTTAAAAGTCCCTAATTTCAAAATTTAGTCAACATCCTTCCACTGGATTTCGATGTATATATATATATATATAACAGACACACAGACATAGAGACAGACTTTGCTCGTAGTAGAGTATAGGATAGAAGCGTATGGATATAATTGCCTTAGGGATGTATCAAATGTGATTATTAAATGGAAATAGAGTACTATACATTATTATTACCTATTGTGTCAGATATAGACTAACTGATAAACGTCGTGCATTTTCCAATCTAGTCTGAAGCACCCTTTGGGACCAATCCCAGTAATTACTTGCCAAGAATAGCAAATGCAAGAGTTCTGATCCATAAGAATTGGATTGGACATATTCGTCGATAAAAGTTATTTGCCATAATTATTCTTGCTTAATGCTACACAAAGTGCCCTGTAAGTTAACAGCCAAACTCCAGGAAACGTCAGTGCGATATTAAGAATTCTGTTTTTTTTTAGTCTATCTCTGAAACCATTAATACAAAACATAAGTAGCAATAAAATATGTAAAAATAATCACTAAAATAACTTTCTGTTACAATATGGCAGCCTTTAATCTTAATGTTTTCAATCACAAATGTATGAGAATTAACAGTTATTATTCAAATATTCCCATCAAAGAACACCAAGTTCATAAAGATTGATAAACAAATTACTGATTTGTCGCGGTATTTGGTCGAGTCAATGAGGTACAACAGACCAGCTTATTTTATTTTACCTCATTTAACAACTAAAAATCGGGACAATTTCTAGAAACTAGACATACAAGCTTAAGCTTTTAAAACCCCTTCAAACTTAATTAAAGGCAGAGCTTCTATTTAACATGTTCTAGAAGTAGGCCTAAATTTGAAAATGAAAATTTTGCTCAAAGGCAGCACAAAGACTTTTCACGTGTTCAATTTAATAGTTGTGTAGATTTGGTCTGATTCACATCCTTAAATAAGATGCATATTAACTTAAAAGATTTATGAAGTTTTTAATTTATTTAACCAAAGAGCGAAACATTACATCCAAAGTCATTACAACATGTTTTTAATAACCTAGCCTATTGTACACGTATTCAAACATGGAAAGACATCCCGTTAAAATCCTAATATAAGGTGCTTTTATATTCCAAAACACAGTATTATTGTGAAATAAAAGACGACATTTATTTTCTAAAAAAAGATTTTCTTATTGTTGTGACAATTCCTGAATGGATTCATTGTGATTTCCCCGAACGATTCTTATTGTCTGTGTCCTCAATATTGTAGAAGACTATATTGATGTACTGTCTTTCTTTGGTTAACTATAGCAACATATTTATTAAAATAAGAAATATTAGAAAAATAAAAATCATATAATTTTTGTTAGGTTGTTAGTTAGTATACATGTTTGCTACAGCGCATAATATAAATCACATATATTGGTATAAGGCACTTGATTGTGTTCCCGTTTCTAATCCCATTCATCACTGGGTTTTACTACTTCATAATGTCTTGCACTGGTGGTTCTATCTCGCCCCCAAGTTTAGGCGTGCTATTGGGGATATTAAGAAAATATACCTCTTGCGTGAGCACTGTTTTGTATTAGAAATCAACCTCCACGAAAAGTTACCCATTAACTTGTTTTTATGTTGTTAGTTTTAGCCTATTCTCCTCTTTAGATTTGTAAAAACCTCGCTTATTTAACATTCTAAAAACAATTCAATAAAAAAATGTTTGGCTTATTAGGATAAAATTTTGTGATTTCTCTAATAATTTACAAACTGCATTTTGCGGGAATTCTACTTACGGTTTTATAAAAAAAGTTTATCTTCAATACTGAACGATGATATTCATAGTACAAATGTAAAAAACATACTTCAAGAACCTTGAAAACCTCCTTATAATACCTATAAAGAAATGTTATTTTAAATCGACAATTCGCAAAAAACAATGTTATTATAATCAAATATTGTAGGATGAACTGTATTTAAAATAATATTAAGTGTAACATAAAGTATCAACCGAGAGTTATTTGAGCTTATACCACTACAATATAAATAACTATTTGAATGTCCGAAGTTGTACGATTGTTAGTACAGATTGAACTATAAAATATTGTATTTACTCACTACTTGTATCTTGGTGTAGTAGCATCTGCGTCAGTTTTTTTGTTTTAGCACCAATTTTCACACGAACATACACCACGACACGGACGATAATAAAATTAAAACAATTATTACACGCTCACGTTTGAACAGGCTCGGGACTGCGGTGACACTACCGCGGTCAGCTGTCTTGCGTTGAACGTTGTGCCATGACGTCATCTTCTTGCATTGTTGGTCATAAGCACAGCTGTATCATATACGGGATTGGCGTGGAACTAAATTTCGTTTTAAAGATTTAACCTAAAATCTTTGATTTGTGATATCTTTATATATTCTGTCAAGCTGTACCTTTTTTTCTTTCGCAATTTTAAATTGTTAAACAATTTTAAATTGTTTTAATGTTGATATGCATGTCCATTCTCGATCAAGTGTTCCAAATTTAGATTTTGTAATTAGTTTCAAATCTCGTTTGTTATTTTCTTCCTCTATAGTACGTCCCTTTAATCTTGTCAAATGATCTGGCAGTCTTGCTTAAATAACAAGCATCACAATTACCACAATTAAGTCTCAAAACACCAGAAATATTATATTTGTATGAGTTGTAATATTGTTCGATATGCTGAATATTTTTTTTTATTATTACAGTGGCATTGAACTTTTAACAGGTATGTCTAATAACGATATATCCAACATTCAATTTCTATTTGCAATACAACAACACATTATTTGTCTCCTCCACAAATAAATAACCCATATAAATAAATCCAGTTCGGTTTAGTTGTGTAAAAAAATATACAGAAATTGTGAAATGGTTACAATTTTCGCAACCGAATTGTAATTTTCTGTGCTGATAAAATAATAATAAACAAAACCTAAATTATATGTTAATGTAGGTAATTTACTACATCAAGGTTTTGTGTTTTTTACGATTACCAAGATCCTTTGACACAGTTTTGTAATTAGCTGCCAAAATCGTTTGCAGTAAATCCCACTAGTAACATAATCTGTACCGAAGGTTTACAAGAGCAACTACGTTGTAAGTAAAAGCATTCATTATAAACGCATTTTTGTATATTATGACAATACAAGAATCGTACAAAAACCCAGCCAACGCTGAAAACAGCGCAATTTACACCACACACCGAACGGTATAGTAGTCAAAACGATAATTCAGTGAAATATAAAAACTAAAAGCTCCTAAACATGAGTACCGGTAAGTTTCAAATATTTCCTCCTGGATGGGATCAGAATCCAGATTATAGGCCTACGTGTGTTTTACTGGTGCAGACATATTTTGGACTTAAGAACTGAAGAGTTAAGAAAGTGATAAGTAATTGAGTGCCTATTCTTTAAACTGATTGAAAAACACTTTTTTTTTACTTTAGACATCACCAAATTAAAATAAATTTGTAGGCCTAAGTGAGTGTGTTGCGAGGTACGGTAAAATATGAACTCGGTTTTTTGAAAGGTACAGTAGCCACTTTAGCTGAAAGCGTCATATTTCCCTGTCCCATAAATACATTATGCCTTCCCAGGAACTATTTCACTCCACAGTAAACAGACATTGCGACAAAGGTGTGTTCTTCTTCTATTTTACTTACAAGTACTCGAATAAGGACAACAATTCTAACTAGTTTTGCACTATACTTACTAGATGCTGGTTTCTATTACAAGACAAACTATTATACTTCTCAGGATAAAATTTCAACTTGAAATTTTCGGGTAAGCACAAAAGTCACTCAGCTACCAAGCTCTATTCTGGCAAAACTAGTTTGGCAATTCTCACCACCACATTGTATTGTATTTTGGTATAAAAAAATAGTAGCTTTAAACAAATTTGATCAACTATTATTTAAGTAAAAATACATCTAAAATGTTTTTCACTGCCACTATCAGATAGGGAGGTATTATACAATACATTATATCATAAATTAATTTCACATTTGACAATGACATGAAGTACAGTCTGGACTTTCCATATTGCAGTTTTAGGTACAGTCACTTCTCGCTAGTGATAAACTTGGTGACACGTTTAGAACATTAATAAAATGAAGTAAAATGAATTATTTATTTTCGTTAAAACTATATACAAAGTTCATGACGATCGTCAAAAGAAAATCTAAACAATCAAGGTGGCTCTGGCATCTATGTAAATAAAATTATAGTTTTGTCTGTACATTGCTCAGAATCATGAATTTTTAGGTTATTCTTTTACTTGAAACTGTCAGATACTGTATTTCTTTCTATATAATAGTTTGGCCATCATATCTGAAAATATGCAAACCAACTGCTGTTCTTTAAATAGGAAGGTTTCAACTGACCACCACGGCAGATCCCCGTGCGTAGAACGGGCACACAGATAGTTAAAACTAAAATAACCAAAACTCTTAAACCTAAGTACTCTTCATGTTTTTAAGTTTAAAATCTTTCATGCAAGCAAATATGATTTGTAGCAGTTGATTGAAGCAGTGATTTATTCCTATCTGACAACCGAAGATTTCCAATACAAATATATTTTAGTACCGGCAGAACCAAGTTGGCCCTAATAACGTTAACATTGTTCTACATTTTTATTCATTTGAATCTAATTTGTAACGTAACATTTTTAACATTGAGAGCTGCAAGTATTTCATTCTCGTGTTAAAGAAAGTTGTGGTCAAGTAGATATAAAATTAACATCGTTTAGTTAATTACACGACACACTCCGAGTGTGTTGACATCAATTAATGATTTCCTTCGTTTAGGTTATATACCACAATCCGAGTGTGCCAACATCAATTAATTATTTCCATTGTTTAGTTAATTACACCACAGGTCGAGTGTGCCGACAAAAATTAATGGTTTCCATTGTTTAGTTAATTACACCACAGGCCGTGTGTGCCGACAAAAATTAATGGTTTCCATTGTTAAGTTAATTACACCACAGGCCGTGTGTGCCGACAAAAATTAATGATTTCCATTGTTTAGTTAATTACACCAAAGGCCGTGTGTGCCGACAAAAATTAATGGTTTCCATTGTTTAGTTAATTACACTAAAGGCCGTGTGTGCCGACAAAAATTAATGGTTTCCATTGTTTAGTTAATTACACCACAGGCCGTGTGTGCCGACAAAAATTAATGATTTCCATTGTTTAGTTAATTACACCACAGGCCGTGTGTGCCGACAAAAATTAATGGTTTCCATTGTTTAGTTAATTACACCACAGGCCGAGTGTGCCGACAAAAATTAATGGTTTCCACTGTTTAGTTAATTACACCACAGGCCGTGTGTGCCGACAAAAATTTATGATTTCCATTGTTTAGTTAATTACACCACAGGCTGTGTGTGCCGACAAAAATTAATGATTTCCATTGTTTAGTTAATTACACCACAGGCCGTGTGTGCCGACAAAAATTAATGGTTTCCATTTTTTTAGTTAATTACACAACATTCCGAGTGTGCCAATATCAATTAACGATCTCCGTCGTTTAGTTATTTACACTAATTAGGTATATTCGAATAGTTTAGATTGTTAATTTGATGTAATTGCAGGCAAAAGCTTGTTTCGCTGAGTTAACATCCCAGAATACATTTAAAATGCTAAGTTCTTGACGAAACAAATTCACTGAAAAGTTGAACCCTTTGATTACCTTGCGACAGAAACTCAAATAAACTTCATAAGTTTGGTTTTCCACTTTCAGTTTTGAATATTGTACTCGTATTTAATTAATTAGCCTTATTTTTTACAGTTCAATCTAAGAGTCAATCAGTTATAATATTTACCACCAATTCAGTTGCTTTACATTTGCCACAAAAGTGTAACCAACAAATAGAGATTTTTATACATATAGGATTTGTATGGAAAATATCAAGTGAGGGTATTGTCACAAAATAATACCTTACAATAAAATGTTTCAATAATGTAAGATATCGTTTTGGGTTCTTATGTGTTTTTCTAAGCAGTTTCAGTGCTGCCAATGAGGCGTGTTCTTGGGTTGTAGCATCCTTTTATCTATGGTTGTAGGTTCAACCCAGTAGCTTAGTGGCTAAGGCTAAGTGGTTTAGTGCTCGCCTAACAATCAAAAGGTTGCTTGCTGGTGCGACCCTGAGCAAAGTCAGTAGATTGTTAAGGTTCAAAACTGGACCCAGCTGTTCCTGATCATTGGCTGTAAATAATTATCATGGCTAAAGAAACAGCTGGTCTTAGTCAGTAACAAAGCTATACGGATCATCACACTCTACATACGCACCTAGGTGTCGTCCCCATCTCAATTAGTAATATTAGAATTTTGATCGTTCGAAACTGGGCCCAGAGTCGCCCTTGATCATTGGGCTTTTGATAAACGATCCTGACTGATGAAATCACCTCAAACTAACTACCATACACTTCTCTGTATTCTTCTTTTGTGATTTGTAAGGTAGCTGTCTTAGGTAAAATGTGTACTGCAAAATCAAAATTGTAGGAAATAGTTATAGCGTGTAGCTTGTTATATAACTCATTCACGGCATCCAATTTTTCATGTATAGTATCAAAATAAACTTCTGTTCTTCTTCCTTTCTTCATCTATCAAAATGTAAAATATTCAAAACCAGTCTTATAAATCAATTACAAATCAATATCGCAGGCATGAGAAGATAAACTGAAATATTGGTTACAGTAAAATAATAATCTCGTTCTGTCAACCACTTTTTAGCAAGATTCGAAAAGAAGTAGCAAAGAGAATTTCATCCTACGTTCAGTTTATTCAATTTTCTCGACGTCTCGTATTTATTCAATTTGTAACCGTTCCCAGGACGTATATTATTTCAAAATGAAACTTCTGAGAAATGCAGTAACTGGCTGAACGAAACGATTTCTGAATAATTCAAAGTAAATGTAATAGTTTTTTATCCGCCAATTTCACAGTCAGCTTTTCATGTAAGTTATTTTAAACAGTTTAACGGTTTTTGTGTTACAAAGTTTAGGGTTCTTGTGTGAGTAATCACAAATTAAGGTTCAAACTATAATCAGTCAAAACACCTGTCACTTTTAGTTATTTACAGCTAAATTAAGTTTTACGAGAAAATACTTTGATACCAATTTAAAGTTAAGTCTAAGCTGTATCTAATAGTCAATGGTTAAAGATTATCGTAACTCAAATTAAGAATATAAATTATTAATCTGAAAATATAATTATGGTTTAGTAAATTTGTATTCAATACAGGTATAATTAAGGCATTAGACCCCTACCGTTTCTATTTCAAGTGAACGAACCTACAATCTCCACAATTTATATATTGCTTTTTGTTTCCTTCAGCAGGAAACTATCTTTAGTTACCACACCTGTATTTTGATAATATTAGAAAATTATCATCTGTTAATAGAGAATCAATTTTTTGGTATTTGTTTTCATAACCAAAACAAATATTACAAATAACCTTTCTGATACAGTTGCGAGAAACTATATATTTCCAAATCTTAGACACAAAAATGAAATGTAGTTCTGATGCTACTGGTTCTTCTTTCAAAATTTATCTGTTGGTTTTAATCAGTATTGGACTCACTAATGGGGAAAGTGTTTTTAGGGCTAAGCGGAGTGATTTGTCTGATTTTGACCATTTAATCAGCCAGCTATACCTCCAGCACTGCACTTTTGTTGAGATTGGCGAAGGTATATGTAGCGTAAGTACTATCATTGTGACTTTAGACACTACAATACTAAAGGGCCCAGAGCCTGAGGTGAAGTGGCATAAAATGTTGAACTCCTATTTGTTGACCACAGGGTTCAAACCAAGTCTAGCTTGATAAAGTAAATAGAAATCAAATTTATATTGCAATATTAGACAATGGGTTTTACTAACTAGTGTTAATAAATCAGACTCATCATAATTGAGCAACAATTTTTCTATTTCAAATTAGTTTTGAATATTATAATTTAATGTATTGAATTACTATGCTTAGGTTTGTTGAGACCAGAGAATTACGATTAGATATTCCCACTGTAAAATTTGGAAAAAATCTTGAAATGCTCAAATAAAAGATATTGTAGTTAATAGTATTTACATCCACACAGTAATTAAATTAGGTTTTGTATAGAAATTAGAAAACCCAATATTACTTTTTCGTGGATTTTCTTTGTGAATATATTTTTATGTCGAAAACAGCCTGAAACTCTTTGTATGGTACCTTACATTGTTGGTAAGTGATTTTCTTTGGTCAAATGATATCATTATAAGAATGATGTAAAGTGACCTTGTGTTGAGGCCTTAAGTCCAATGTAATGTAAAAAGCCAAACTACAAAAATATCAAAATTTTAACAACCCGTTTAAAAATGTCATTGTACACAGTTCATTAATATAGCAACTCAAGTCTCCCAGGTGTGTATATAATAATCCTCTTTCATTTCTCGTCTCTAAACATAGAATCCGACCCTTATACTTAGGCCCTACTGCAGAGGGTTTTTATTTTGATATATTTAACCATCTCTTAGCCAATCTCCGTTACCTTTTTACTGAAAACCATCATAGACTTGGCATTCTAATTTTGTAACATATTTTTCTTCCATGTTTAAACTGCTGTGTCATATATTTGTTACTACCTTGTTTTTTGAAACCTAAACACGTTTAGTATTCTTTAAATAAATTTTGGTTTTATCGTTTAACCTCACATTAAAATGGTCTCATGCAGTGGTAAATATTTATGCGTGAGAACGCTCATCAGATAAATCTAGAGAAATACGAGCGGCTTACCAATATGTCGTTCCCACATGTTCCAGCTCTTCTACACAACTGTTCAGCACATAGGCCTTAGACTTGAGCACGGAACATATCAAACTAAGATTTAAGTGGTATGAACCCAAGACATTGTTGTCTAGATTTAACAGCATCAATTCACCACTCCTGACTCGCCCAAGCAAAATATTTTTTTAGCATACATGTTTCCACACGTAAGAAAACAGGTACAATATGAATAAAAATTAATGAGATGAGATCAAAGATTTCACTTAATCATATTCTCTTCCCAGTTGTTTCTAGAGCTGAACATACCCAGATGCAAGAAGCCTTTGCGAAAACAGATGTTCCTGGGCAATTGTCTCTGCTCAGAGTTCCGACAGTGGCATCTCTGTAGCCCTGAGCTAGCTCGAGCACGGCCGCAGGACTGTGAATTCCTGGAGGGAACATCGAGCGCCTCCTCGAGTGCAAGGGTTCACCGTAGACTTTGTGATGTTACGGGTATGAACCAATGGAACTCCCAATGTAACTGTTCTGTCAAACTGGCTGGAAAACTACAGGACTTCATGTGTGGTAGGTACTGTATTTATAAATTAAATTATAACGTTATGATTCTGACACAGCAAGGTCCCTATTTCAAGGTGAAGATGATGAAGAGCTGGGTAGCTGAGTGGTGCTCATAGTAATCAAAAGGTTGCCCTAGAAAAGTGAATATTATGTTAATGTGAATTTTATGTCCAAAGATTATGTTACTAAACACACAATCCAACTGGAATAGGATCACATGTCATTTTTAGGAATCCTTTTATTCATTGGTTAGTAAAGTTGGCCTTTGTGATGTTTGCCAGGTTTCAAGACCTGCTACGCCAGTCCGTTGCCAGATACCATCTGTGGACCAAGAACTGTCTGTGGTACAGCACATTGTGATGTTGGGGAACACGGGTCACTGTACAGCGTACATTGCGACCGACAGTGCAGATATCATCAACCGGTCAGTAAAGTTCACGGTAAATTAATATGATGAATGGGTACTAGCAGGGGGAAACTAAAATTTAGTAGTTCTGCTGGTTTAAGTTTAGGGTAAAATAAATTAACATTTGTAACCTAATACAAGCTACCTTTAGTAGACACCAAAATTATCCATTCAATTTAGCTTAGTCAAAAACGTTGGCTTGGCATTGTCAGAAATTTTTTTAACAAGAACTCTGTAATTGGTAGCACAACTCAACTTCCTGAGTTAATTTTTATTCTAAACCAGTTTATAGCTTTAACATGGTGATCAGATAAATAATTATGAATGTAGAAAAAGGTTAAAATAAATAAACAGAAAGCTCATTAAGTAATAAGTTCTGGTAGAAATTAAGATTGGATGCAGGCTCGCGGTTTTCATGTAGATAAAGCGTTATGGGCCCAAAAATATTTGGGTTGTTTCTTTAGCCTGGACCATTTAAAACATAATGATCAATGAGAACCGGGTAGCCTACAGTTTAAAACTATCAAATCGCAACTGATTTTCTGTAAACACACATTTGAAGGAATGTAAATGTTAACTGATGGAATCTAAAAACACAACACAGATGCACACTTGCTACCTAAATTTCTTACAGCAGCAACTCAATGCCCCTTAAAAAGTTTGATCTTAACTGTTACCAATAATTATTTTGCTAGCCATTGAAGTAGTTTCTTTGATTTAATACGAAGGGTGGTTAATTTTTGGTTAGGTTAACTTGAGGTATTCAAACAGAATAAAGCCATAGCATTATATCCAAGTAGGCTTTCTTTAATTAGAAACTATAATCTGTAAATGTCTAGATTTACATCGGGTAGTAACATTTGTCAACGTCTTAGACACCAAAGTCTCCAGTGTATTTAACACCTGACTTTTCTCGTTACAGTTCTGTGAAGACCCGTGCCCGGAGACTAGTCTGAGACGCGTAGTCACATCGCAATGGGCAGAGTGGAAGTCTACGACTCATGACAGAGACTGCGGCCTACGACAGTTTGAGACAGACTGCTTAAGTGATAAGTAAGCTGCTCTTAGAGGGGTACCTAGTCAATTTTATAAGGAAGAGGTGGTGATTGTTATGTTCCAAAAGAAAACCCTACTGGTAGATTTCACCACACTAAGGTAGATGCGAGGAACTAAACCAACATTTATGTCTAGCATGAGCTTTAAAAAACCTCGGGCTGCGCCTTTTTGACGTCCTAAGCTTCAAAGGCATTTGAGCTTTTGTTAATAAGTATTGATTCGGTCTCCATGGGGCATGGCAACAAAAAAACCTCTTATGGGGTTAAAACCTGAGTGCAGTTACGTATTGAGAAGTGAACATTTAAACTTAATCATTGATATTTATCAATTACCATTAATAGTTGAAAACATATAACTGTACATCTGTATTCCGATACCAGTGGTTTTAATTTTTATATATATATATTTTTATATATTTTTATCTAAAAAATGTTTTATTGCTACCTACTTACTACAAAACGTCAGTGATACCAATGTCAGATGGCAACTATAAGCCAAACGATAGTTCATAGGATAAAAAATCAACCATTAATTTAATAACTAACCTATTACTTATGAAACACCTGTTACATTTATTACAGAGGTGAACCTGCATTTGACTGTCTCGGCCCTGGATTGCAATGGTGAGGATTAAATTTGAGTCGTAAAATATTCTACAAACTATTTTCGTTGTTATTTCTTTGCCCCTTAGAGTTTGTTTTGTACTAAACTGACACTTCTAGCCTGGTATCAATTGCCTATGTGGGGTAAACGTTTGAACAGGATAGATTTTCTATAAGATCCTGTTGCATAGCTTCTTATATGTCATTGGTTCTATTGCCCCCCCTCTTGGTTAAAATGAAAAGGGATTTAATAAGGACGCTAGCTTGAGAAAATCATTGTTAAAAATGCATTCTGTGTGTAACATTGATTGAAGTATACCTAGATTCAACAACCACCTCATCTGTGACTATCAAATAATACCTACAACTCTGTTTTCTAAGATTTCCCTCTTGAATATAAAAAAAATTAAAAAATAAACTTCCATTTCAGCATACCCAAAAAGTGATGTACAGTATAGTCAATAACACTTTTTACTACACAGATTAAATTTATACTCATTGATATGGTATTGTTATTTTGGGATCCAAGAAATTATGTACATAAATTAATAGTGTCAAAAACACAATCTTAGAAGAAATGTAAAAATAAAACCAATACTTTATTTGACATTGTTATCAGCTGTGGAACGGATGAATTCGATTGCACTTGCCTGGTTAATATTCAAGATGGAAAACTGAAAGCACTTCGTTACATCAAACTTGGAGAGAATAAGACACACAGCTCCTCCTCTGAAGATGAAGCCGATGGTTTTAAACGGAAAGGTAGGAAAGTTTTACAAATTTAGAGATTCAATAGAATATTTTTACTGACTAGAACGTGGTTGGTCTAGTCTAGTGATTGTGGAATGGTATGTTTCAGTCTTAGGGATCACAGTTCAAATCTCACATTTACTAATGGCTTTTAACTATGCCAATACTCAGTATTGGGCAAAAAGAAATGTTTTTGCTTTACGGTTAGAAATAATATTTGTCGAGCTCATTAAAATTTCATTGTTTATTATATAAAACTAAATCAAATCATTGATATTCTATAAAAAAAAAACTATAAAAAATTACATAAAATAATAATTAAATAATATAAATTTTTAGAAAACTTAACTAAATTTTTTTAACTAGATGTAAAATATACTATTTTCTTTTTGTTACGGTTTTTTTTTCCAGCTCGATCTGCTGATCTAAAAGGAGGCGCAAAGGTGTGGAGCAGATTGATAGAAGCAGCTTCAAGTGATAATAAGAATGATTCGATATCAATGTTTGGCAAACCTTTGGAAAATGAAGATAGCAAAAAATATCTACCCCAAGAACATGAAGAAGATGAATCAGAAATTGAAGACTCCTTTTTGGAGAATCAGGAAAATTCAAAAGACCAAAAAACAAGTGCAAAGGAAGATAGCGAAAATGAAACAGGATTAAAATCTACTTTTGACAAAAGTCTGCTAGAAGGATCAAAACTGAGAGGGAAGAATAAGAATATAGACTCAGAGCGGATTCCAGCAAACCAAACAATCCATGAATTAAAGGCTGGATTTTATGAAACTCTAAAGGTTAACCCAAATGAAAATAATATTGTTTTGATTAACCCGAAAAATAACTCAGAATCGGTTCTTCCGATACAACTGAAAGAGAAAGAAAAGATTGATAAAACATCCAGTGAAGAAATTCAGTTTGATTCAACTCCTCTACTTGTTACCAGCAGAACGACAAACACAGAGTTTCTGAAACAAAATAATAGCAATGGGATAATAGGGCGAGAGAAGGAGAACATAAGCGATGCAAATAGTAAGGTTACTAGCAATGAGGAAAGTTTGGGACAAAAAAGTAAAATCATCAATGAGATTACTAATAACACAAATGTTAGAAATGAAAATTCCAATACAAACAAACTGGGCAGTGACAAACAAACCATAGATTCTGACATAGTCATAGGCAATGACAAAGCTATCAGCCAAAACCTCAATAGGAACACTTCTAAGGAACCAGTGTCTATAAATAGAAATAGCGATCAAAAATTTCACCTGGAAGAAAGCTATACCCCAAATTTGAATATTTCCCTTCCTGAGACTTATAATAGTACACAGTCTTCACTTAACAGCCTACAACAGGTTAGTCATGAAAATGTAAGTAAAAGCACATTTCCACTTAAAAGTGAAAATAACAGTAGCATAAAGAAAGAGGGAAACACTGATCAGAAACATGTAGCTGAACAGGTAAAAACAAATATAGAAGAGAAATTTAAAGACAAAAATGATTATAACATTTATAACACAAAAGAAAAAACGCAGGA
Source organism: Macrosteles quadrilineatus (assembly GCF_028750875.1). NCBI lineage: Eukaryota > Metazoa > Arthropoda > Insecta > Hemiptera > Cicadellidae > Macrosteles > Macrosteles quadrilineatus. The sequence continues at coordinate 5,141,920 of NW_026542602.1, forward strand.
TACAAACTTCAACAGTCGGGAAAGAAATGAACTCCAGACTGAGAAAAATAACACAGATAAAGTTAGCGAAGGAAGAAGCTCTGTTACCAATGGAGAGGAAATGAATGGTGGTAACCAAGATTCCAAAGATGGAAAACCCAACAAAGATATCTTATTGGAAAGTGTGAACAAAACAGATAATAAAACAAAAAAACAAGAACCACTTCTTGGTGGGATAATAAAATGGAACAAATCAAAGAATCACGAAAGCAGAGTTGTAGACGAGGAAGAAAAGACAGAACTTGAAGAAGGTAACCAGCCAGAAATACAAGATCCAATAACAGAAAATAAAAGACCAACTTATAAAACTAAAAATAACCTAAAAATGGAGAAGTTCGTTGAGAGAAACAGTACTAAGTTATCCACACCAATCCCATCTAAATTTCATCATCGGAGTAAACAAGGCCATCAGAAAATCACTGATGGTTTACAACGAACCAACGTAGACTCGCAAAACAATTACAATGCTAAAGGTGGTTACACAAGCTCAGATATTGAAAGGTATTCAAATAGCAGATTTAATAATTCAACAACCAAAAATATTTTACAAACAATCACAAAAGCTACTTCCTCGCCAGCTTACGATCAATCTACCAAAAGACAGCTGATTAATAAAAAAACAAGAATTAACAGTGCAGACTCATTCTCTAATGCCCATATTACTTTACCAGCTAGGTCAACAAAACGACGACTGAGACAACAATACTTAAATGAGAGACGAAAAGGAGTAACTCTAAATATTCAAACCATGACCACTCCAGACTTTTTGGGGGATATTGCAAAAAAACTATCTAAGTCACAGTCTCTGAATAGTCTTAATGATCCGAACGATCCTTTTAGAACACTTTCTGAATCGAATCCACCCATACAACTCCCGCCAGAAGAGTCACCACATGATTACGACGAACCTGAACCGGTTTTGAAAGACTTGAACAAAGTTGATAAGGATAATGTTGATATGAAAATGGCTGAAGCCCTTGCAAGTCTTGGTAAATCGCCAGATGTCAATGCATTTCAAGGAAAAATCGAATGGTCAGAAAAAGTCATAGATAAGGACAATTTGAAAATTGAAAATGACAAGAAAATGAAACCAATGCATGGGCAAAATATACCTGAAGTGTAACTACACCAAGTCAAGATGAAAAATGAATAGTAAGATGCAAGACTGTATATGTTGGCTTTTTATATTTTTTTGATGTTGTACGGACAATGTTATACGGACATATCATTGGGAGAGAACTGCACAGATAATAATAACAATGATGATGTAGGTTTGATTATGTAGATAAAAACACAATATTATGTCTTATTTCGCAGATATAATGCTTACTTAAGAATTTGTAAATTTAAAAATTGTTACACAAAGCTTACGATTGATTTTACTATTATGTCAAATAAACTAAGTACATACATAAATCTTTAGTTAAATTTAAATTAATCCATTTTATGATTTCAGTGTCATGAATATTTTACCATAGAACAGCCTCAAATTTCTGTGGCTTGGTATCAAATGTTATATGAAAACCATGACAATTAAACCTAGAAAACACTTACAAATTCAATATTAAACCTTGTTTAGGTTTTTGTTTTATGTCGTCATTTTAAAATGTCAATCATAAATTACTATACCTATTTTGTCAGACCTATGTTGAATAGAATGTACATATTATGTGTAGAGAGAGCAAAATGTATGTGGAAATGAAAATTTCTTTAGAAAACCTCACCTTAGTAAACTTCTACAGATCTCTTTTTTTACACATAGCAATTACAATATTCATTGCAGTTAAGTGCTTGCCATAGTTTGTTGTTAAGTACTTACTGAGGTTAGTCAATCTACGATCAGATAATCGACAGTTGAAATTAATTTAGAGGTCAAAAATGTTTCATCATATTGTTCAGGCCTACTAAATTGCATGGTTGATGTTTTGCTCCATATAGAACTCCCACCAATGGGTAAAAAAAGTCAACTTATTGCTGTAAATATTTAATATTGTTAAATAAGAAATACAATAATTTAATGAAAAAAAGGCTTAAGCAAATAAGCTGACAATAAACAAAAACCACACATAGTTTGTACCAATTTGTATAAGGATCAAAGAGAATACTAATCAGCGTTGTTTCACACACTCGATAACAAAAAAATGGAATAGTCCTTGCCAAACTGGCTTTTCAGATTTAAATATACATCATTTCAGCCATGTGTGACATCTTTTTCGGGATGTGAACAAACAGGTCGAAGTAGCTAGCGAGCTCGTCGATGTTAGTATCATCGGGAGTCATCCTCGCCTGAATAGAGCACGAGGCCTGCGGCCGCTGGGCAGTCTCACTCTCACTTTCCGAGGTGGAGGGTAACGAGAGGGCAGTGCTATCAGAATACGTTCTTCTTCTCGGCGACCGCAAGCCGACAATGAAATGTTTATCCCTCTTTGTTCTCAACTCGATGAAGCTTACGGTTTCGAATCGGGAGAGTGATTTGTATTTTAGATCGAGTTTCGGATTGAACGACACAAGGGATTTGAAATCTTTCATGTTTTGCGGATCCAGTCCGAGCAATTTGCCCTGTGAGGTTGACAGATCAAGCGAGGCTAGGTGAGAGGTAAGAGTTGTCGGATGGTCCAAGGGACGCATGATTGCCACTGTCTCTCTGAAGCGAAGGACTGGAGCTCTCAGAACTCGACGACTCACCACACCGAGGTGGCTGCGTCTCAGCACTGGCCGCTTGAAACTCGTCTTCTGCACAAACGTGCTCATCTGGAATACACACACAACCTATGACTATGACCTATGACACAGTTAAATCATTAACATGACAATCTTGCCATGGTGTTTGATTGACACCTTAAAAGCAGCCATTATTTGTATATTCACTTTCTTCTTATTTTTTGATGTTTATTATTTTCTTCCATTTGGTTCAAAACGTTTAGTCATTTTAAAATCAATAGGCCTGCAAAATTTTTCTATTAGGCCTAATTCACGTTTTAAACTAACAAAAATTGTTATTGCCCGAAAATAGCTTTTTCCTACCACTGCATGGAAATTATCACATCTGTAAACAGTAGGCCAGTGGCCTACGCAATATAGCTCAATTCCCCTTCTGAGGCGTTGCATCCAGTGTTTTAGGTACGGTACCAAAATGGTAGTTTTGACAAAAACATATTTTTTTTAAGGTAACTTATGCCCATTGTTTTTCTGTGTTCACTACTGTAGACTTATAAATCAATACGGAATTCGTACCAGTATACCAGTCATTTTACATCAGTGCATCAATATACCTATTTGTATCAGTTAGAGTATTGACATAAAGCTATGCCATTTAAAATATATTTTTAGGTAGGCCTATAGCATTTAATATGGTATAAGATTTAAATAAAAAAAAAAACAAAGTGGTTCCAAAAATGTGTTTTTAAAAATTTCAAAAGACAAATCTTTAGGCTGTACAGTTGAAAATTAGGGTCTGTTAAGTTATTGTCTGTGCACAGAATTTAGGCATTTTAATGGGAAGTTATCATGGGTTCCCCCACCACTTAGAAGCTGATTATAAAGGTAAAAATGTAATGAATGTTTGTTTATATTTAATTATTTATGTTTACTGTTTAACATTCTATTAACATAATTAAGTATTATTTTAATAAAATGCCACATGAAACTTAAGTAGGCCTAAAGACTTGGATATACAAACCAAGCAAAAATCAGGTCACTAAAAATGCTACCGGTATAGCACAAGCAAGCTTAGGCCCTACTCTACGTATGAGGTGTTTAAAAACCCACCAAGACAATGTCCTCTATATTAAGTACAGTAGCAAACACAGACAAAGGAGCAGTTAATTGGGTTGTTGAATTAATGGTTGTTAATTCAGAAATTTAGGTTATGTTAAGCAGCAGGCAACATTTTGCCAAACCTCAGCTGTCAAACAATTTTTTCAAAGGATAGAATTGCTTTCCCATAAATTGTCTTAATTTTGTGAACAGAATAGGCCTACACCTTTTTTGTACATGCAAGGTTTCGCATTTTTAATAGGTTAAAACTGTTTACAGATATGTAAAAATAGGTTAGACGATTGAAACCTAATTTTCAACTAACCTGAGATTTCTTCTTCTTGTTACACAAACAAGAGCCCGATGGACATTCTGCACCGTACAGAGACAAAGACTGAAAGACTGACTCAGGTGAAGAAGACGAAGTCCCCACAGCAACTAAGGCCGTTGTAGCAACATTGTTTGCAGCAAAAGGGTTAAAGTTGGCAACACATCTCGGCTGAGCACTGTGAGAACAGCATATCATGTTACTAAGGAAACTCCTTCAATGGAAAGTGGTCTGTAATTATACCCATCAATCTTTTTTACATCCTTTGAGCCTAGATCTTAAACCTTGTTGCACAAACCACTGCAACACACTCAATTACAGATACAATAGGCCTGCTATGATGTTGACATTCCATTTACGTTAAAGGTAAAGGCAGTTTGAAAACACACATAGGCCTACTCAGCACACAACAGACATTCAATTACCGTACCTTAAAAGGTAAAGGCAGTTTGAAAAGAAAAGACACATACTTAGACGTCAAAATAGGTACACAGTTTTTTCTAGCACAAAATATGCTTAATCTTTTTGTAATTAACGCTGTCTGAAATGTTAAAACTAGGGTGTAAAGTAACACTGAAAGTGTCTTATTATTAACGACAAGTATCGCTAAATAATATAACTTATCTACCTACTTTTTTTTACTTTTTTTAACTTATCTACCGTAAGTTATTTTTGTAACATAGTCTAAACTAGGCCTATTGAAACGAGCAAGTGAAAAAAACTATCATGTCTTATTAAGGGTGAGCATTGCAAAATAATATACCGGTACCTGTGTAATAAGATGATTTTTTCTGAAGTGTTAGAACACAAGTACTGAACAGACGTGAGTACAATCACTGATTGTGTTTTTCTATGGACATATCTGGCTTATGCTAAATATCCTTGATGAGGGAGTAATAGGTGACAAAATACTAGACAAGTATTAGGCTATTTCACCTATTACCGAATAAAGTTTTACTGTGACGTGTGATTGTCGGAGGGGCGGTATGAGAAGGGGGCGGAGTTATTTCTGATCTATTGAAAGTTTCACATTGATACATTTACAAAAGTAATCAAAACATTAAACGGCCGTAGTTCAGGTACCAGTTATATGAGCTCAGATGAATGTTTTCACCGTTATTTTCAGCTCAAAATCTAGTTTCTGGTAGCGCATTTATAGATCCCTAATACAATTAGGCCTATATAATTTTTTAATTAAAAAATTAAACCATCATAACCGAACCAAACCAACCAAACTTGCTGATAATGAAAAAATTGAGTCAGAAAGTTAATGCCTCCGGTGGGTTTCAGACCGGCTACTAGTACCTCCGAATTATCAGCCTGGTGCGCTATTCACTACACCACCGAGACCTACGGCTGTTCAACGTATTGTTGCGGTAATGGTGTTTGCTCGAGCAGTGTTGGGTGGTGGTGGGCGGTGGCGGTCTGTCGGCAAGGGTTAATTTTAATCAGCCGTCACCAATTGTGAAATAGGCTATAAAGTTAATTTTGGTTTAATGTTTCTTGATTTAAAGCAAATCACTGCAGACCTTTGATAAGTTAACTTAGGTATTAGGCCTACAACACCGAGGGTTAATTGAATGGTTTTTAAGTTAGGCAAATTGTGTGAACCTGGCAATAACTCAGCAATAAGTAGTGCACGTAGCCTACCTTATAAAATCTATTGCTGGCCATTTGCAGAAAAATACAGCCGAGTAGGTTATAACGGATAATGTCACCTGATAGGGACACATTAACGGACACGACAGTATCAATATCATGTACCTGGGGACTAAGTTAAGGGGGGGTAAAGTCAGCAATAAGTAGTGCGCCCGCCTAATAAAATCTATTGCTGGCCGTTTTAAGGAAAAAACGGCCGAGTAGGTTATTACCGGTACCAATAGTGATAGAGGATACATTAACGGAACGCCAGTATCAATATTATGTAGGTCTACCTGGGGACTAAGTTAGGGAGGATAAAGTCAGCAATAAGTAGTGAGCACGCCTTATAAAATCTATTGCTGGCCATTTGCGGAAAAATGCAGCCGAGTAGGTTATTACCGATAATGTTACCTGATAGAGAACACATTAACACGTTCACTGCTATAGAAGAATTCACGATCCATTCCCCAGTGGCTGCATCATTATTTTTTTCAAAGACATTTAAAATAAGTTTATTCATGCCAAAGCTTTTACTCTATGTAAAATATAGCCAATACATATAAAAATTATATATGGACGCCTATGGGCGTCCACAGCCTCCAGCCAAGAAATTTTGAGAGTTTTGGTATTGGATGCTGCGGGCGCCTATAGGCGTCCTTGTATGAATCGGTTGCTAGGCCGTAATGCTCGTCTAGCATGATAGAAGAGTCACGATAGAAGAGGGCAATGACGTAATGTTTGCCGTTTGTGATCAGCTGCTTGTTTTTCTTTTCATCAAAAACAAAAATATAACCTTAAATTACGTCATTGCCGTCTTCTATCGTGACGTCATGGTTGACGAGCATTACGGCCTGTTGCTACAAAGAGAAAACAAGTCCTTTTTCCTTTGAATATATTTATATATTTTTATAATTTTTTTAGTACAATTTTTTTTCTAACAGTAAGATTGTCTACATCGATGTAATCACCGTTACATTTTCGTTTTTTACGGTTTGAAGGGCCTGGATTTTCATCCATAATTTTCACTATTACGAACTATCGCAAAACTACAAACGATCAACACTAAAACATAACCTAACTCTTCAACAACAACACACCGTAGCGCAAAAACACGTGAAATGAACGATCAGCTGATATCTTGGCGCCAAACACGATGCTACACGAAGCGCCTATCGGCGTCCGCCGCACGCGTAACGGGACACCGCTCGGCCGCCGATCGGCGCCCGTCGCACTGAACGTGTTAACGGGGACGACAGTATCAATATCATGTAGGCATACCTGGGGACTAAGTTAGGGGGGGGGAGGGTAAATGGAGCAATAAGTAGTGTGCACGCCTTGTGCGGAAAAATACATCCGAGTAGGTTATTACCGATAGTGTCAACTGATATAGGATACATTAACGGACACCCCAGTATCAATATTACTGTATGTACCTGGGGACTAAGTTAGGGGGGGTTTAAGACGTTAGTAGTGCGCGCGCCTTCTAAAATCTATTGCTGGCCATTTGCAGAAAAATACATCCGAGGAGGTTTACCGATAATGTCACCTGATAGAAGACACACTAACGGACACGACAGTATCAATATCATGTACCTGGGGTCTAAGTTAGGGGGGGTAAAGTCAGCAATAAGTAGTGTGCGCGCCTTATAAAATCTAGGCCTATTGCTGGACATTTGCGGAAAAATACAGCCGAGTAACTAAGGTTATTAACGAAAATGTCACCTGAAACATGTTAGGCATACCTATTATATTAAGTTAATTTATTTTCTATAGCCTTAGGCCTAAACTTAATATTCTCCATAACTTACTAGGCCTAAGTTAGGCCTACCGGTACTTTTTAGTTAGGGCTGTTAGGCCTACTTATCGATTGGATTTGATGCTACACGGTAACAATTTAGTAAGGTACCTGGACCCACCTACACAAGTTAAATAAGTTTATAGGCCACCAAGTTTTAATGTATTAGGCTAGTTTGCTACCTGATATTGATTCTTGACACAAAGCCATCTTAAAGCTAACAGCTCTAAAGACTAGGCCCTATGTTTTAATTTTAGTATCGTAGGCCTACCTAAGGGGGCTAATCTGCAACTTTTCCAGGTTAGCTGGTAGATTCTCCTCTGAATTTTCCATCGTTGATAAAAAGACCACCAATGTATTGGTGAACACCAAGTATCATTTGTTGTTGGATGTTATCGCCAGTTTTCAACTACGGTAGCCTATCTGTTCCTGAAAACCAAGTTAAGATGTAAACTTACTGTAAAGTAATAAAATCCTTACAGAATAAAACGAGTCTGACCTTGTAACTTGCTGCTCATAACCTTGCCTGCACCATATTTATCAATAGGAAGTGAACTAACTTACTAGGAATTTTCCTTGGGCATTATTTTAACTAAATATTGTAAAATTCAGAGCCCATCGATCTGAAAATAGTACATTTTTTTGTACATAAAATAGTTTTCACCCACCAGTTATGTGATATGAAACGTAAACATCAACACAACTCAACAATGTTATTTGTAATTTTATTAGTCACAACACAACACACAACACAAGAAGATGACAAACGAAACGATTGAACGATTCCTTTCTTCTTCATTCTTCATGGAATCATTCATTGGATTCTCCTCTCCCCTTAGTCCAGGCAAACTAAACAAACTTACATAGGGACCGTTAAAAAAATTGCAAGAAAACGTTTTATGGTTTTATTTTGTAGAGTTGGGTTTGCAGAATGACATACTAAAAGTTGCCAAAAATCGGTGCACGAGAAAACCACTAAAATCACAATTTAAAATGGCGGCTTTTTTCAACATTGGACAAATTAAAAAAACATATTTCACATGCATTTGCTATGCACATTTTTCGAGATATTGACTTGGGACCACCGCCTGTATTTATTGAGTGGTTAGTACTTCATTTTGATAGGGAACATGTTTTTGGCCGCCATCTTGGATCCGCCATATTGGACATAGATAATTTTTTTTCAATGTAATGATAGTGTTGTGACACATCATTACCAACTACATTTTTACACTGATTTCAATGCCGAAATCCGTTTTTAAATATCTTTATTCATTTAGAAGATATATACAAAAGAAAACTCTGCACCATACATTTCTTATGGACGTTTCGTAGTTTGATATTTTTTTTTAAATTATTTTTCTTATATCTCCAGTTCTTATTAACGCTTGTAGTTCGTTCTAGGCTTAAAATATTCAGTAATGTAAGGGCTTTCATTTGAGCTCTTGATCATTAAAATCAGACGAGTTAAAGACCTGCTACGAACCTCAGAACAATATTAAATTTAACTTTTTAGAAATATATTTTTATTAAAAGATTTATAACTCGGGTTGTTAATACGTCACCGAGTTCTTTCTGGTCTCAAATTACTCAGTAAATGTTTGGCTTTAATTTTATTGATCATTAAACAAAATCTGACAATTTTAAAATGAGCCATGGACCTTAATTTAACATTAGAATGTATTTATATTGAAATTTGTCTTTAGTTAAAGACGTATATTCCTAATTCTAAATAACTCCCAAAACTCTTTATAGTCTTAAATAATTCGCCAAAATATTGACTTTTATTTTAGCTATGGATTACTTTCCAGGAGTTATTAGGGTTTGGGATATATGTCCTTAACTAAAGACAAATTTCAAAATAAATACATTTTAATGTTAAATTATGGTCCATGGCTCATTTTAAAATTGTCAGATTTTGTTTAGTGATTAATAAAATCAAAGCTAAACATTCACTGAGTAATTTGAGACAAGAAAGAACTTGGTGACGTATTAACAACCCGAGTTATAAATATTTTAATAAAAATATATTTCTAAAAAGTTAAATTTAATATTGTTCTGAGGTTCGTAGCAGGTCTTTAACTCGTCTGATTTTAATGATCAAGAGCTCAAATGAAAGCCCTTACATTACTGAATATTTTAAGCCTAGAACGAACTACAAGCGTTAATAAGAACTGGAGATATAAGAAAAATAATTTTAAAAAAAATATCAAACTACGAAACGTCCATAAGAAATGTATGGTGCAGAGTTTTCTTTTGTATATATCTTCTAAATGAATAAAGATATTTAAAAACGGATTTCGGCATTGAAATCAGTGTAAAAATGTAGTTGGTAATGATGTGTCACAACACTATCATTACATTGAAAAAAAATTATCTATGTCCAATATGGCGGATCCAAGATGGCGGCCAAAAACATGTTCCCTATCAAAATGAAGTACTAACCACTCAATAAATACAGGCGGTGGTCCCAAGTCAATATCTCGAAAAATGTGCATAGCAAATGCATGTGAAATATGTTTTTTTAATTTGTCCAATGTTGAAAAAAGCCGCCATTTTAAATTGTGATTTTAGTGGTTTTCTCGTGCACCGATTTTTGGCAACTTTTAGTATGTCATTCTGCAAACCCAACTCTACAAAATAAAACCATAAAACGTTTTCTTGCAATTTTTTTAAGGTCATATCCTATATTTACCCGACTACCTAGACACTTTTTTCATTGGGAGGAAGAATAACGACAGGCATGGAGATTTGTAAAAAAAACTAAATTTCAGGATCGCTGATTATATTCTTAACGTTTTGTTTGGGATAACAGTATCTAAAAATTAAACCATAGATCGCGTTTTGAAAATATAGTTCCGTATGTTTTTGTAATTTGAAGTGGTTTCCGCGCCTAAAACAATGCTTTAAATGTATTTTTTTTGTTTATTAAGATCGTAGGAATGTTTTAAAAACGTTTAAAAGAAAAGTCCAGGAAGTTCAGAAATACCGAAACTATAAACACGAAATGACAGGTTAAATCGTAGTTATAATAGTCAATCAGCTGCTCATAGTATTATTATCTTTAAGTGTTGCCAACCTATTTCCAAGCGTACACGGATTACGTGCATAATAGAACCACGCTGTTTTGTGTTGTTTCGTTGGAATCCTGATGTGCGGCAAAGTATAAACCGTACGGCAAAGTATAAATATGCAGCAATTAGCAGCTTTCTGTACTATAAACAGTACAAGGAAGCCAACTTTGTCGGGTGACTGTAGGAAATAGTATATTACGTTACTAGTCCTGAAAATAAGTGTTTACCGGACGAGTGTGGTCGTTCCCGTGCGAGACAAAGTCGAGTACGGGATTACCATACGAGTCCGGGACACACATTTTGGACGAGTTACGTACGACAGTTTACGCCATACTACTTATTTCGTACAAATCCTTATATATTTCCACCAACTAAAGGAATACAAATCACTACACTAGTCATAACCTCTGAGAAAGTTATGTTTTTGTTTATAACCAATAATTACCACGCAAATACAGTATAATCAGCTGATTGGTGTCCGGTAAAACTCATTGCAGAACAGTAGCACGCAATGAAACCCCATTTGAATAAGCTGGCGGCAAACAGCTGTTTTCTGAACTAAATCCTTGCGTGGGAAGTTCGTCAAAATAATGTAGTGTGGCGTAAAGTATGTTTTATCATTGACTATTGGATACTAAAGTTGACTTTCCATCTATATGGACCAGCTGTAGCCAATATTTTATTAAAACAGGATGTAACTTAGTTGTGTTGTGTGAGCCAGTTGCAGGAATGTGCTAGTGTGTAAAATTCTAGTGTATACCTTATTGTTGTTACTAACCGTGTAAACAGTTGCTATAACTCATCATAAGTCATTTCCTAAGTTTGAATATTGTGTATTCAGCATAATTTAGTAATTTAGGTCAGCGCAATCTGTAGGTGGCTCACACCAACTATAAGGATTTTGATAAAAAAAACTGGCTACAAATTTAACATGGGGATGGAATGTTCAGTTGTTTTACCTATGAATAAACATATAATATCACTAGATGTAAATGATAAATCATTTTATTAGCCATTCGGTATATGGTAAATGCAATAGGCATTGTCATTTTTACAATCACGGCCATCTTTAACTCCAGGGGCCCATTTCATAATAAAGTACAAACTAATATTATTAGTAAATCAGCTGATCGCCCAATGCAAATCTAATGGAAATTACAAGTTACAAGTTGTAACTTGTAGCTTACTGTATTATGAAATGGGCCCCAGGCCGTGGCCTTCGAAGTGGCAAAGTCACGTCGCAAGTGGGGTTGTACAGCTGGTTTGTCTGGCTGTTTGCCCGATCTACGTACGGGAATCTTGTAGTAAGTTAAAACCTTATATTCAGAACAGGAGTTGGTTTGCATAAGTGTGCTAAGTTTCAAAGCCAAAACGAAAACGAATGCTTCGCAATTAAATGTCACCCGATCGTGTTAGTCCATATTTTGTATCTAATGATAAAAGGAATTGCTTTAATAGATCTATGAGGCATAGCCCTAAGGTAGGCCTGTAATTGAAAGTTGACTCCGCTTTAAATGTACAGATATATATTTTCAATTAATCTTTGTTTTGGTTTTCAATTCTTTAAGTTTTATGTTCAATGTTTTAATAAATCTGTGTTGATAAATTTTAATTTTAATCAATAAGGTACGAATTAATGAGCTGATGTCTCCTCTGCCATGTTATCTTATTATATGGGAAGTCTGACACTAAACAACCCTACTTTTGCGACATTGTCAATTCAATATTATTAATTGTCTATCAACATTTGTTAATTTTTATAAATTTTTATCTTAATATCTGTTATCAGTATTTTATTGTTGGTTCATATAATTTATTCTTTGTTAAATTATCATATTTATTTATAAAATGTATTTATTGTTAAATCACATTCCATTCTGTTGGTAATCCACAGAGCTGACACCTAAAAAATTAACATATTAAACATGTTATTTGTAATATCTAGCCTGAGTGTAGCCCATCGATCTTTATAGAGATCGATGGTGTAGCCATGCTAAACATGACAAAATTGTCAATTATTTTTTGTAATGTCCAATGACAAATAAATAATTCTGATTTCTGATTCTACCAGACCGCGGCCTGGAGTTAAAGGTGGCCGTGGCGGAGGGCGGAGTTCAGTACTTTTCCAAATTCAATCCTTCATATGTTTTAAGTAATAATAAGTAAATATAGGATGTCTACAATATCCAAAATAAATACTCGATCTCTGATCTCTAAATGAGATGTCTACTTGTATTATTTAAATTACATGGCACATCATGTATAATTGTATAATACTCTACTCTACTGGAAATAGCACCACACACGGGCCGAATTGTTTTACACGAACATACATTCACTCAACCTTGCTCTGCTACACTGATTTGTTAACATAAAAACATCAAATTGGTACGCTATTATTCTGGAAAAACCAATGCTTCTTACTGTAGTTACGTTTTGCTACCGCAATAGTACACAATTTTTCATTTATATAGCGACGTATATGTATGTACTGACGACGCATATTTGCGTCGGTGTTCCAATGTTATCAAAATGCGTATATCTTTGTAATGTTCTATTTGAAGGCAATAAATTTATCTGCAGTGGTAGTGGTCTAACAGGGAAGTCTGACGCACAATTGCGTCGCTTGGTCTGTGGATATGATGATTGGTGACGTCATATAGTAGTTGGAAAAACTGTTCTTTACTTTGCTGCATCAAAGTATGTATGTATGCAGTGTGCACACTTCCTATGTAGCTTTTATATTATTTGTTTTCCAAACACGATTGCAGCGTTGAGCGTATTAACAAGTCAATGATCACTGTTTAACAGGGTTTCGTCCGTGGTCTGTGTTCGCGTTTATTAAAAAAGAACGTTGTTGTGTGAGCTAGTCACAGAATGCGCTAGTGTCTAAAATTGTATTTTATACCTTATACCAATACATACATACATACACAAGCAAACATTGCTCATATCAGACTATCAGAGTATAGGATTTGTTGTTTCTGACCAGGTTGACGGGTCATAGCATGACAGTTGCTATAACTCAACATATGCCATTCCCTAAGTATGACTTGGTAAAAAAGTTTGTCTATTTGACAGAATTTAGTAATTTAGATCAGCGCAATCTGTGGGTGGTTCACATCAACTATGACGATTTTGATAAAAAATCTGGCTTCAAATTTAAAATGGGGGATGGAATGTCTAAAAGGTTATACTAAGGACGCTGGCGTTGAGGTTGAATTTTAAACTAAACACAACTTCTAAAAAGCATTTGGGGGTCAAACCCTCTGAAACTACACACATTTTTAATGACACTTTTTGAACTGAACCTATCTTATGTAACCTAAGTATAATATAGAAGTATTATGTGTGTCTGATTACTGGCTAATATTATATGAGGTACCCACACTACTAATCATCCATAATCCTAATCTCGCCACATATTTCTGTATAAAAACACCTACTGGTGCTATAGAAACTAATGGCTATAAGTTTCTGATTACTATTGCAGTACTATCCTGATAACCAATTCGAGCTCAGTGGCATGTAAACATGGGCCCCTCCATGGGCGTCATTTCAGACTTTTCAGACGTCATTTCAGACTCGACCAAAAATAATTAATGTACAGACTTCTCTATTTTCTCCCCACACTGTAAATAAAACATGTGAATGGAATTTCTTCCCTTTGTTTTGATTTTTCTGTTTACATTTTGTTGTTATTTCGTCACCATCATGGCAACCCATATGGTCCATGTTAATTTTTTGAAGTTTTCAAATTCGTTTTTTGTGCTTATTTGTTAGCCTATTTTAATTTTTAAAGGCATTCTGCACATCTACAGAAAAATATCTTTCCAACAGTATGCGTAGATTTTCCCTGCGACGCACACGTGCTGAGAAAAAAGGTTTTAAAGAAACATGCTTGCCTATTAATATATAGATAGATAGATAGATAGATAATTATGATAAATGATCTTAGATAAAATTAGTCCATTATTAAACTTTTGAAATCTTTGAAATTGTGGAAGTTGTTATACTAAAGTAATTTTGCTCCTTTTAATCAATTTTATCTCCAATATTTTCTTACTTTATTTTAAGTTATCTATCATTGTACTCGTAAAATTGTATTACAGTGAAGATTTTTGTTTTTAATAAGGCTAATTTCTTTTGAAACAGCAACTTAATATTTTAGTTCTCATGCTAGTTTTTAGTTGGTATAGTGTAATAGTTGTCTCAACGGTTGACTGGGCAGGTGACTGGGGCTTGGCCGATGCAAATTTTTAATAACTGTGATGATGACGGCGACGGCGACTTCCATTGTCTTGAGCTACATTCCACAGATCAATACATTAACTTTTTTAATTATCATTTAAAGAGCCTGAAAATTTTTCACAATAACATTAGAAGCTTTTCCAAAAATTTTGATGAGTTTTTAGTTTACTTGGATTCTTTTAATACCAGTCTAGATGTTATAATTTTTTCTGAGTGCTGGCTTGGTGGGGGAGAGGTGGGGGCGAACATCGACGGGTTTGACACTCACATGACTACCACTCAACGTAACCGCAATGATGGTATCATTGTGTTTACTAACAAATCACTATCAGCTACTGCACGACAAATCACTCTGGGGGACGTTCATGGGTTATCACTGGACTTTGTGTACTGTAACAAGAACTTCAATTTACTTGCACTTTACAGAACATTCGACAGCAATCCAGTACAATTCACTAGTGAACTTGAGACTTACTATCAGAACTTAGATAGAAACATAATGTGCATTTTTATGGGTGACATGAATTTAAACCTTTTGAGCAAGGATATACTAATTGACCTATACTTAAACAGTTTACTTGGTTCTGGACTTGTACAGTGTGTGGACAGACCGACTAGAGTTACACAGGACACTGCCTCCTGCATTGATCACATATTTGTGCGTTACTGTGACATGACTGCTGTGCGCGCTGCTGTACTGCACACTAGCCTCACCGACCACTATGCCACCGCCCTCACTATACATGACACTGCATACACTGACGCACACACATTTAACATTCGCACTGCAACCGGACCTTCTCAAACTTACCTTGATCACACCCTTCTCACTCAAAATCTCTCTCAGACCGACTGGGGACCTGTCCTAAACTGTATAGATATCAATATGTCCTGTGAAATGTTTTACAAAAATCTAGATTTTGCCTTACAAAATGCAAAAAAGCCTATAACTTCAAGATCATCTAGACGTAAAAGAATTAAACCATGGATTACTGACAGTTTGGTAAAATCAATACGTACTAGAGACAAATTAAGTAAAGCCGCTCGTCGTGAACCATTTAATGATTATCTACAAACTTATTATAGGAATTACAGACAAAACCTATGCAATCTATTAAAAAGAGCCAAACGAGATTTTTACAGGGAAAGATTGTACCAGAACAATAGGAATCCAAAATTGTTTTGGGGACTGATCAATGATCTTGCTGGCAGGCCACGTAATAAAAATTCATTTCCAATTGATACATTTATTCCCAGCATGTCTCATGATACTCAAGCCGCAAAACACGAGATAGCAGATGATTTTAATAATTTCTTTGCTTCTGTTGGAGTAAATCTATCGAGGCAGATAGATGCGGGTGGGACCCCAGTGGTTGTTGACTCTGACTACAGACAGGACTCTACTTTCACACTGCAAACTGTTTCTGCACAAGACGTACTACGACACATCTCCGAGCTGCGCGGTGGCTCAGCTCCGGGTCTGGACGAAGTTTCGGCTGATTTACTTAAACAAAACGCACTCATAATTTACATTCCGCTGCTACACATAATTAATCTATCTCTACTGACTGGTATATTCCCGGCTCAATTCAAAACTGCAAAAGTAATTCCTTTATTTAAAACAGGTGATCCAAAAGACAGTAACAACTTTAGACCAATCTCATTGTTAAGCGTGTTTTCCAAGGTGTTAGAGCGTATTGTCAAGGAGCAGTTGGTGGAGTACCTTCATAATAACAATATATTATCTAATTCACAATTTGGGTTTAGAAAAGATAAAAACATCTCTGATGCACTTTTTGAAGTATGTAAATCTATAAATAACTCAATGGCAAATAACAATCGTTCTATGTTAATTTTCTTAGATTTAAAAAAAGCATTCGACTCAATTAACAGAAACTTGTTGATAACAAAATTGGAACAGATCGGTGTCAGAGGCACTGCTCTCGCCTGGTTCAAAAACTATTTATCTGACAGACATCAAGTAGTTTCCATTTGTGGTGTGAATAGTGATGCAAATTCAATTGAGTATGGGGTTATTCAGGGAAGTACTCTGGGGCCTATACTTTTTCTAATCTATATAAATAACATTTCAAAACTGAACCTGGATGGTGAACTATTTTTATTTGCTGACGACACATTAGTTTTGTTAAAGGGTCGTTCATGGGAGGATGTCAGGTCTAAAGCTCTCCGTGACCTCTCACTTCTAAAAAAATGGCTAGATCAAAATGTGCTCTCACTTAATGTGAACAAGACTAAATTTCTTCCGATATCACTCAGTACAAGCACTGATTATAGTCTAGACAATTTGAAGATTCATTGTTGCGGCGACCATAACAGTATATCTTGTAATTGTGAATACATTGAAAAAGTAGATTATTACAAATATTTAGGTGTTTATTTTGACTACCGAATGAGGTGGTCAGAGCATGTAGATTTCTTAAAGAAAAGGATTCGTAAATACATATATGCTTTTAATCAACTGAGTGTCATTTTGGACGAGGAGGACGTAAAGAGAGCTTATTTCGCTTATGTACAATCCTTGATTTCATTTGGTATTATCTGCTGGGGAGCATGCTATCGCACCACCTTGGAACCCTTGAATGTGGTCCAAAGATCAATTTTGAAAGTAGCTTTTAGAAAAAATAAAAGGTACTCCACTGATGCGCTATTCCGTGAGACGGGAGTATTACCAGTCAGACATATTTTCATTCGGTTTCTTCTTAGTCACACATTCAAAAACTCAAACACGATCCTTACAGCAGTCACACATCAACACTACACAAGATATTCACACAATGTTGGAATATCTGTCCCTCAGCTACATAAGTCAGTTCTAACTACCAACTGTTTTTATGTTGCTCAGATTCTATATCGAAATATAATTCAAAAATATAATATTCAACACATTTTTAGTTTACCCTCAATACAGAAATTCAAAAAACAGATCCTTGTTTTACTGCACACGATTACCAATGAAGAGGCCGAAACTTTGATCAGACCTAACCTTACTTGACCCTGACTAAACAATCCTTGACCCTTCGACCCCCTCGCCCTCACAATGTCTCCTGTCTTAGATTGCACTGGCTTTGGTTGTCGTCGCCGACATTCTCTTATCCGCTAAAAGATCAAGTTAAATTAACAAGGCTTAAAAACCTTCCCAATTTTAGTGTGTGCCCTCAATTTGCTTAGACTGATAACAGCCAGGCCTACGCACAGGCACCTGCCCATGTAGGCCTATCCCATAAGTAAGGCAATTTTATTTTATTTTAGAAATATTGTACTGTTAAGTTGTATAGCTACTCTCTGTTTTAGTTTATATTCTTGGGATAAATAAACGTTTTTCATTTTTTTTTTTTCATTCATTTTGACTGGAGTGGCAAGATCTACTGAAGGGTCTGGGGGTCCTCCCCCAGGAAATTTTAAGAAACTGGCTTTAAATCTGTTAGTATTTTAAACTTTCCAAACTATTTTTACAACTATTTTATTTTATTTTTCTGTAAATTACAAGGTCAAAATGTGGCTCGGATTCCACTACTAGACTGAAGGCCCCTTAGTTTCCATTGGCTGCATGGGCTATTAATTTAACAGTTCTGTCTAAGGAACATGTCAGCCTTTGTCAGTAACGAGACTAAAAGATCGCGTCACTCATCTAGATTAATATTTTTCTTAAAATACTTACCTTTGAATGGTCGCCATCTTCAGATAAAAGTATTATAGACATCCCAAAAACCTTGGGCCTTTTCACGCCACGCAGGCTTGGAGGGTACGCCACACCCACCGGCCCGAACCTTGAGATCTTTTCGTTTTTGAGCAGGTCGTTTTGTTCTTGGGATGTCAATAAAGTAGCCTACATTTCAAATCCGAAATGAGATATACCTGTTTGGATTTTAGTGACTTCTGTGAAGATTATGGAGGTGAGTTTGCAGCGGTTTTTAATCCATGAGTTTGACCTTGTTGTTGAAGCCATGTGCATATTGGTCTCCCAATGGACCTGTCTAACGTTTCATTTTGTTACTTGTACTCTGCTTGACATGATTTCTCTGAACCGGTCAAGAGTTGTGGTTGGTATGGATCATGACATTGATTTATTGAAGTCAAATGGGGATGGCACTGACTTCCTCAACCAGATCCAACACAAACACAAATCCAAACAGGCTTTACAACAGCATGGCACTGCTTTTAATTCCAACATTAATTTTATAGATTTACATAATCACCTTATGCAACTGACTAAACTTCTAGGATTTTTAGAAACAAGTAAGTTAACTGTGAATTGAATAAACAACAAACATTTCAAAAGATAAACACAATTTTAATACAAATTTCACAACAAAATAATTTACAAGCAAATCAAAACAGTTCTGCAACACACACTTGTTTGTACTTAATATAAAATAAATAAATATTGGTCAGTCCAACAGAGAAATAAATAGCAGTGCAAAATTTAATGCCTCAAGCGTTGTTAATGATTAAAACCACTGTTTTCGTTGTTGGTTTCTTTCCTGGGTAATAGTCAAATACTAGATTGAACTCTACTTCAAATACTAGGCTAAAAATGACTTTGATTATCAAATTTCGACACACTTAAATCAGACTATGAGATACATAATTCAGTACATTGATTTTGACTATGAATACACTTCCATTTAGGGGCATTTTTGTTTATGATAGAAACTTATTTCTTGGTAACACGGCAAGATTAAATAGGTGGATTATACAAACCTATGACCTTCTAAAAGATGTACATCAACTTACAAAAATTCAGTCTAGATTCACTCTAAGCACACCTAAATCGAGTATAAAATAGAAACTTTGTATAAAAAATATGACTAACATTCAGTCAAAATGCCAAGACCATAAAGAGCTTCTACCAGCGGTTTGAGATAATGTTTAACAACTAAAAAAGAAAGTAGGCCTCTTGATTAAAACAAACTCAAATTTAAAATATAAATTTCCATTAACATTATTAAAATTACTTGCAGTAAAAGCATTTTCTACCTTAGGATTTAAATCAGTTTAGCACAAGTTTTATGGCATGAGAAATGCATTTATAAAGGTTACTAAAGTTGAACAATTTTTATAAAGTACTAGCTGTTACCCACGAGCTTCACCCCGTTGAATTAATAAAACTATTGATACAGTAATACAAACAAATAATAACACTTGATTTCAATAAGGTAATAAATTGAAATAATTAACAAACAAATAAGTACAACTGAGGTATTTTTAACATTAGGTATATGGAAAGTTCTCTTTAGAAAGGAATTACAACCTTAAAGGGCAATTTATGAAATAATGGATAGTTTTGTGCAAGGTTTCTCGTCATGACGAACATTAAGTATATGGTTTATGGGGGGTGTAGTTTTCTCAAAAGTTCATGGGTACTTTGGGATTTATATATGGATTGTTACTTTATTTAGTAAGCTTTAAACAAAAATTACCTAAAAAGTGAACAAATAATGCTATAAAATATATTAAATGATTCAATAGATTTTTATCTTTAAAACTAAACTGAAACTTTGAGCAAAGCAAAACGCAAACATTGTTTTGTTAAAATGCAAGCCTAGGTGAAATCAGCTTAAATTTAAATAAAAGACAATACTTTTAAGATAAATAATACAATACCTTGATCGTTAACAGCTTAAATTTTATTGCACCAATTACATCAACAATACATCAATACAAGTGATTTTTTTGCAGAAATTAGCAAAAGGTACTGTTTCAAGTCTTTTAATTTAGTTTCAGTATTAGGGATGTGAGCAAACCATAGTTATATGAGAGCTGGTAACAAAATTAGAGCAAATCGTGGTGTATTCAAAAATAAAACAAAAAATAATAAAACAACAAGTGCTAAGTTCTGGGTAACTTTACCCTTGCTCCTTTGGTTTCACGCAGCAATGAATGGCGATTCACCTGCGAACAAGACAAACACTCATCAATCAAAAGTGTCCACAATCTTACCTTATTTAGGGTTGGACTTTATGCATGGATACTAATTTAAGTTTTAACATTAACTTTATGATATTGAAGTAGAAATTCTATCTAAAGCTTAGAGTTGAATGAGTTACTGCTGTCTAAAATTTAATTACCTACGACCGTTTTTTAAAGTAGCCGTTTCAGTTCAGTTCTTAGAATTGAAAAGATTCACATACCAGCATTGTTGTTTTACTTCAACACAGGTAATGGACCAATCAAGGATTGTGAGAGAAGAGGTAAAATTGTAATGCTTTGAACATCAACTAATCAGCTGTTTAGACCAATTTTAATTTAATTGTTAATGTGTGGTGCATTAGTGTTTGGTACAATGTTTTGTTTCATCACATAAACATAACTCTAAGTTATGAGTAGTGATTGTTTGTTATTAAAAAGCTGTCGTAGGCTCACAAATTTAATTGTGAGTGGTGCAATTAGCGTTTGGTACAATGTTTTGTTGAATCACTGTCAGCGGCAATGAGAGGTTATAAACAAAAACATAACCTTTAGGGATATTTAGTAATTAAAACACTGTCGTAGGTAAAGTAGTGTGCGCAACTTCCGTAAAGTAGTGTACGCAACTCATGTAAATAGTGTTAACGACACTCGTAGTTTTTAAGGCACTTGCAAATTTTCTCCTCGTGTCGTCAACACTATCTTTATGCAATCGTTGCGTAAACTACTATAATGACGGTTGTAGAAGTTTTTAAGGCTCGTATCTTAAATTTTCTACTTGAGTCGTTAACACTATATCTACGCGATCGTTGCGTAAACTACTATTTCTCCTTTAATTTTTGTTACTGTGAAATAAGAAATGTTATATCCACATAAAATAGAGCACCACTATATCAAAGAATATAACGCAAACGTTTTATTAACAAACCAATAATATAAAGGACTCTGGTACCATATATCATAACAGAAACAAAAGAAAACAAAAAATAATTTTACAACAGCTGTTGCAAAATTAATATTGAAATAAAACGATAAATACACAGCTGGTGTGGCAAAGTTGACGCCATCATATCAGCCTCCCAAGGAAGTCCAGGAAGCTTGAGTTTTACACTTTGACCAGACCGAGTTGTATATAGACCAGGCCGGGGTTGGGGTTGAGTATGCAAAATTATTCGGACGCACTTTCTCTTTTGATTGTTGTCAAGGACACTTAGGACAGTAAGAAAACGCATGTTGCCACGATCTGCGTTGGTCTAGTACCAATATGGCTGCCATCCAAAATGGCGGACCATCTGACTTGACCTTGATCGAGAAAAATTCAAATAACTCCATTGTTTTTCGACTGATTTTGATAATTCTTTTATAGTTGAAAAGAAGAAGAAATTTGCTTTAAGAGTCTCCATTACACTTATAGTGATATCCCGTATTAAAACGTGATAAATTAGATTTTAATAAAGATTTTACTTTTAAAACGGATTAAATATACGTTGAGGTGATTATATTTGAGTTTTTACTGACGAAATATGTCCGAAATCAACCTTGTAGCTGTTTGGGTAACAAAAACGTAATTATCCTTTATCATTTAAAAACCAAAATCTAATAATTTGTAATTTAATAATCCATATATTATTAATGTTATTAATTTACAACTAAACACAATTGGAGAAGATACGTTTTTAAAAAGAGCTATACAAGAAATGTTTCATGTAACAATTGGGTAAACAGCTTTCTTAGGATAATATCGACCCTGCTGAGTACAAATCTGCGTGTTGCCAAATCAAAATTTGAACCGGAAGTGCCGTATCCAAGATGGCGGCCAGACCATGTTTGCCCCATTACTCTTTTGTTATTTGGCCTAAAATATTGGTTTAAAAATCTGCATAGGGGTTTTCTCAGATGCCAAACACATTGCAATACTCAAAATCTACTTACATCAACTTTTAGGGGCATATATTCCAAGATGGCGTCCCAAAACTCTGTTTACGCATATGTCTCTTCTTAGTTGGCCTAAAATAATAGTTTTAACATCTGCATAGGGATTTTCTCAGATGCCAAACACATTGCAATACTCAAAATTACTTACATAAACTTTTAGGGTCATATGTTCCAAGATGACACCCAAGATGGCGTCCTAAACTCTGTTTTCGCATATCTCTCTTATTAGGTGGCTTAAAAAAACTTAATTACAACAACCTTTGAGGTCATATTTTCGAAGATGGCACACAATATGGCCGCCAAAAAACTCTGTTTCCGTATATCTGCCTTGTTTGTTTGTTTGAAATTATTATTTAAACGTCCATAAAGGCTTTTCCTCTGATGCCAAATGGATTGAAACACTCATTATATACTTCCTACGATTGTGTAGGACCTAGGTTCCAACATCGGCCTCCAAAACTTCTGTCCTCGGAAGTCGGAAGAGAACAAGAAATATGAAAAAAGGCCATTTAAGAGAAAATAAATTGTTAACTGCAATATTTAAAAGAAGATATGAACAAAATGAATGAACCATTTAAAAGGGTCAAACATTGTCGAGAACGGTAGCACAATTTGGTGCAAGTCTTTCGATTCTTCTTGCGTGTTTACATTGTAGATAGATATAGTCGGAGAAATATAGGATTCACTGAGTAATTTGAGACCAGAAAGAACTTGGTGACGTATTAACAACCCGAGTTATAAATCTTTTATTAAAAATATATTTCTAAAAAGTTAAATTTAATATTGTTCTGAGGTTCGTAGCTGGCCTTTAACTCGTCTGATTTTAATGATCAAGAGCTCAAATGAAAGTCCTTACATTACTGAATATTTTAAGCCTAGAACGAACTACAAGCGTCAATAAGAACTGGAGATATAAGAAAAATAGTTTTAAAAAAATTATCAAACTACGAAACGTCCATAAGAAATGTATGGTGGAGAGTTTTCGTTTGAATATATCTTCTAAATGAATAAATATATTTAAAAACGGATTTCGGCATTGAAATCAGTGTAAAAATGTAGTTGGTAATGATGTGTCACAACACTATCATTACATTGAAAAAAAATTATCTATGTCCAATATGGCGGATCCAAGATGGCGGCCAAAAACATGTTCCCTATCAAAATGAAGTACTAACCACCCAATAAATACAGGCGGTGGTCCCAAGTCAATATCTCGAAAAATATGCATAACAAATGCATGTGAAATATGTTTTTTTTAATTTGTCCAATGTTGGAAAAAGCCACCATTTTAAATTATGATTTTAGTGGTTTTCTCGTGCACCGATTTGTGGCAACTTTTAGTATGTCATTCTGCAAACTCAACTCTACAAAATAAAACCATAAAACATAAAACGTTTTCTTGAAATTTTTTTAACGATCCCTATGTAAGTTTGTTTAGTTTGCTTGGACTAATACTTGGATAAACAATTACATCCGAGGTATAATTACAATTATAGTATGCCCCTAATAAAGATCGTGTCTTTACCTAACGACATCTTAGGAGTTTTAGTCACCGTACATTACGTGTTGGAGGCAAGGATTCCTGATTTTTCATAACACGAAAAAGAAGATGCGTTTGAAGCGCCCCAAAATTATGATGGAAAATATCCTGAGGAAAGTTCCACTGCCAAAAGATTGTAACAATTTTTAGCACTGAGGAAAACAAATCTTGCCTCGCCCTCTTCATCTCGCAAAAGTCCATCATAATTTTGGGACGTTTGAAGTGGTTGTATCCGGAGATCTCTCACCTGAACAGGTGGGCAAAGACGTAACCAGCAGGGATGAGGCTATACACCTTTTTTGTTGTTATGTAAAAAAACCGCAACCTTAGCCTCCAAAAGGTAATGTACTGTGATTCATAAGATGTCTAAGATGTGAGATTTGAGTCATTCCCAAAAGCCTCCACAGATATCCTAGGGTGTAATTGTTTATGAAAGTGTCTATCTACAAAGTAAACACGCAAGCAGAATCGAAAGACTTGCACCAAATTGTGCTACCGTTCTCGACAATGTTTGACCCTTTTAAATGGTTCATTCATTTTGTTCATATCTTCTTTTAAATATTGCAGTTAACAATTTATTTTCTCTTAAATGGCCTTTTTTCATATTTCTTGTTCTCTTCCGACTTCCGAGGACAGAAGTTTTGGCGGCCGATGTTGGAACCTAGGTCCTACACAATCGTAGGAAGTATATAATGAGTGTTTCAATCCATTTGGCATCAGAGGAAAAGCCTTTATGGACGTTTAAATAATAATTTCAAACAAACAAGGCAGATATACGGAAACAGAGTTTTTTGGCGGCCATATTGTGTGCCATCTTCGAAAATATGACCTCAAAGGTTGTTGTAATTAAGTTTTGAGTATTGAAATGTGTTTGGCATTCCAAGAAAACCCCTATGCAGACGTTTAAATAATTATTTTAAGCCACCTAATAAGAGAGATATGCGAAAACAGAGTTTTAGGACGCCATCTTGGGTGTCATCTTGGAACATATGCCCCTAAAAGTTTATGTAAGTAATTTTGAGTATTGCAATGTGTTTGGCATCTGAGAAAATCCCTATGCAGATGTTAAAACTATTATTTTAGGCCAACTAAGAAGAGACATATGCGTAAACAGAGTTTTGGGACGCCATCTTGGAATATATGCCCCTAAAAGTTGATGTAAGTAGATTTTGAGTATTGCAATGTGTTTGGCATCTGAGAAAACCCCTATGCAGATTTTTAAACCAATATTTTAGGCCAAATAACAAAAGAGTAATGGGGCAAACATGGTCTGGCCGCCATCTTGGATACGGCACTTCCGGTTCAAATTTTGATTTGGCAACACGCAGATTTGTACTCAGCAGGGTCGATATTATCCTAAGAAAGCTGTTTACCCAATTGTTACATGAAACATTTCTTGTATAGCTCTTTTTAAAAACGTATCTTCTCCAATTGTGTTTAGTTGTAAATTAATAACATTAATAATATATGGATTATTAAATTACAAATTATTAGATTTTGGTTTTTAAATGATAAAGGATAATTACGTTTTTGTTACCCAAACAGCTACAAGGTTGATTTCGGACATATTTCGTCAGTAAAAACTCAAATATAATCACCTCAACGTATATTTAATCCGTTTTAAAAGTAAAATCTTTATTAAAATCTAATTTATCACGTTTTAATACGGGATATCACTATAAGTGTAATGGAGACTCTTAAAGCAAATTTCTTCTTCTTTTCAACTATAAAAGAATTATCAAAATCAGTCGAAAAACAATGGAGTTATTTGAATTTTTCTCGATCAAGGTCAAGTCAGATGGTCCGCCATTTTGGATGGCAGCCATATTGGTACTAGACCAACGCAGATCGTGGCAACATGCGTTTTCTTACTGTCCTAAGTGTCCTTGACAACAATCAAAAGAGAAAGTGCATCCGAATAATTTTCCATACTCAACCCCAACCCCAGCCTGGTCTATGGTCTTGGATAAGGATGACAGGTTTGAAAGTTTAATGAATGGGTTTGGAGTTTATATATTTTGAGGGTCTTTGTCTTTGATTGTTGACTGATCACATTTGTCGGGTAACACATATGCTGGCTTCAAATTCTGCAATATTGCTCAGGATTTTATTTCACAAGAAATAACAGGTTATGGTCCATTGTATGGAGGGTGTTGAGCACGCCACACAGAGTCATCTCTAAGAAAAGTATCTTTGCACTTTCTAAGAACACACATGGCGTGAGGCTTGGACAGGTCTGATTGAAGACACTTGTTGACAGAGACATACAACAAAATCAGTAGGACTTTCATGCCTAGGTTTGTTAACAAATTCTCCTGGAAGTCTCGGCTGCTGTCTAAAAACAATTTATACTGTTGATGCTTGAAGATCCTTGCGGCAAGCTTACAAAAGTCATTCTATAAGTTAATTTTTTCAAACAGATAAACTGTGTTCGACAGAAATCAGAGATTGACATCAGCAAACTCAGTCCTTTGACAATACTCAACTGGGTCCATTTTGTCACCTGTGTGAAAATGACGTTTTGCTGAGCAATGTGTGAGAGCAGAATAGTTAATACTTACACATCAAACACACATTTTACTCATACAAGCAACATTTAAATGTAATAATAAATACGTTGATAGTTTTTGTTGTTGTAGTTTTAATTGTTCTTTAGAAATTGATTTTCTCTCTATTTTAACACATTTTAACTCATCAACTATAAGCTTTGACTAAATGTTATAAGTCAAGAAAAAAAGAGATGTACATAGGTAGGTCACTAATATTTTTATTGATTTAAATGTAATAATAAATACGTTGATAGTTTTTGTTGTTGTAGTTTTAATTGTTCTTTAGAAATTGATTTTCTCTCTATTTTAACACATTTTAACTCATCAACTATAAGCTTTGACTAAATGTTATAAGTCAAGAAAAAAAGAGATGTACATAGGTAGGTCACTAATATTTTTATTGATTGACTCTTGGCCCTTAGATCTAGAGAATGGAGAATGCTGAAGTTTTTGGAAATTTCTTAGAAAAATACATCCATACTTCAAGAGGGATTACATATAATTCAAGATTTTCTCATAACGGGATTTATTCCGATGTCAGTGATTTTGTTATGATTGCGAGTGACAATAATGTGTCTCCAATATTGCAAATGTTCCAATTCCGCTGGTATGATGGTTGGAGATGTTGTCTAAGTGACCGCAAGAATAAGAATAAGAATCTCTATTACCCTTTAAACATTTTACAGTGCAATAGGGGTTCTTCATTTGCTACATTTAATATTAAAATGTAATTAAATATTTCACATAAAATCAAATCAATTTATCAAATAAGAAATAAGTTAATACAGCTTGTTTCTAATCTAAAATCTAGTCTACTATAATATACAATCTATGATAATATTGATAGTGCCCCGATCACGGATTACAGTGATCATGACATAGAACAGACTGAAAATTCAGGGCTGTGCGAATCCAGAAATTTTGGTTCAAATCCGAATCCGAATCATAGCTGTACAGATTTTATCGAATCCGGATCGAATCCGAATATTTTAATTAATCCCGAGTCGAATCTGGGTCGAATCCGAATCTCAAATTTACAGCCATTATCGAACCTGGATCGAATCCGAATCTGAAATTTAAAGCTGTTATCGAATCCGAATATTTAAACCTGTTCAGAGTCGAATCCAAATCCGAGGAAAGTCAGCAGTACCAATTTTCACATTTTTAGACCACATTTTCTGGGGCTGAAATAACTTAGGGAATTGCTTAAAAAAATTCTTGAAATGGGCCAAATAAAAGTTATAAAATTTAGGCCTACCTATTTGAAGTTTTGAAACTAAAAAATTGGGCATAAGTTAGACATACCACCTAGGCCTAAGTTACTCGCTAAAAGTGATGGACTACCAATTTGTGTAGTCTAAAACATAGGCCCAGCCTATTATACACCTCGGTGTTAATCCTCCACACAAGCCTATGTCTGCATTACTATTACAAGTAACAACTCACACTGTGAGGTTAAGTTTACTGATAGCCAAGATAGGGTTCAAATGCGACCTACCTAATGTGCCTAAAACCTAACACCAAGTTGGTCAGGTTCCTAACATGAACCAGTCAACAGCAAATCGGAGTGCACAAGTAGTTTTTTAGTGTCTAAAAAATTATATTGAAAATTATATTCAATCAAAATCTAGTAAATTTGAATATAAAATCCCAACTCGGATCTATTTCCAAGAAATTCGAATATCGAATCCGAACCCGGATCTCTTACCAGTAAATTCGAATATCGATTCCGAATCCGAATCCAGTTAGAAACAGTAGATTCGTTCTCGAATCAGAATCGAATCTCTAAAAAGATTCGGATTTGATTCGTTTTTCGAACTATTCGCACAGCCCTGTGAAAATTGATCATTCTTATTGATATTTGGAATAATACTCACACAAGATTAAAGATTAAACTTTTCATTGCACGAGAAAAAAAAAAATTGTTTTGAAAGTCTGGAAGGGAATGCAAATCTTGTCCTGTCCTAAACTTTTTAATTTGTACTAAGTAATGGCTGGAAAACTTCAGTCCCCATAGTTTGCAATGAAAATCAAGCAATAAAGTATAGCCTAACTTTATCCATCCCTACTTAACTGTGAAGTGAAGTATACATACAGTTTGGCAAGATACTCCTGCATGGACACCTTGTCTCTAGCAAGCCACGCCGCGTTCACTCTGATGCTCTCGTAGGTTTGTTGTATGCTGCGCTCACAGCCCGGCGCGTGTCGATCTGCAAAGAACTGTTCAATCTCCTTGGCCTTCTCTTCGCTCGCAAAGTTCTCCGTCGTCCGCTTAACCAGTCTTGACAACGTGCCACCGCCACCCTGGAGGAAAATAAGTCTAACATTATCTAATACAAAAGGTTGCTATATCTTGCTTGTGAAAGTGAAGCTTTAATGATGAATCTGGCAGGTTTGGAATTTCCACTTATGTACAGTGTGACAAACAATCGAAAATTGAAATGCTTTTTCCAATTATAAAACCATTTGCCTTTTATATATTTAGATACTTGTTGTTAATGGTTCAGTGAACTGGAACTCTGAGTAAAGTTCAACAACACTCTTTAAGCAATAACATAGTAGGCCTAGAGCTAATTGGTTTTACTCATTTGGGGGACAACTTTAACTAAAAAAGAATAATAAATTCAAAAGTATTTATCAAACGGATCCAATATTTTAAGGGCTGAATAGCCAAAGGTGGACAGCCCATTAAGAAATAGAAATAAGATATGAACATAAACTGTTTAAGAACTTAAATAAAAGTAAAAAATGATCAAATACTTAAATGATAGCAACCCAAGCTATTGTCGTGTGTAAAGAAATCATGGACACAATTGAAAATTTTTATTTAAATATAGTACGAAAGCAGATGAAGAACACTCGAAAAAGAAGATAGTTGTGACACAAAAAAGATAAGCCTAAGAGAATGGTAAAAGAGATAATTCCTAGAAAAATTAAAATGAGATTGACGAAGGGAAGGAACCCACGGAAGAGTCTTTGAAGGAGATGAATAAATAAGGTTATCAGTGGGTGAAAAAGAGAGAAATGGTGGAATAAGAGCATGAGGAATATACGAGGCTTAGTTGATATCCAGACCTATGAAGACGGCAAGTATTTACTCCATTACCTCATATCTTTTGACAAATGTGTCCCAATTATCCTTGATGAAGTTCCAAGCCAGATCTCGCCCTTGCTTGCTCATACCCACAGAGATGATAAAGTAGATTGTGTCCTGCGCTCGCACATCAGGCTGGAACAGACCAATCAAATCAAGCGAAATAGAAACTTGAAATCTTATCATAAGGTGTCTACTAATTCCCATTACAAATCTGTTTAACTTTTCAGTGACCTAAATATCAATGCTGGCATTTAAATTTTTAAGGTTTCCTTCTTGAAGTGTTTGAAAAAAATATAGCTATATATAGGCCTAACTTACCAAAAGTTCTTTAGAAATATTTACAGGGCTGTGCGAATAGTTCAAAAAACGAATCGAATCCGAATCTTTTTAGAGATTTGATTCGGATTCGAGAACGAATCTACTGTTTCTAACTGGATTCGGATTCGGAATCGATATTCAAATTTACTGGTAAGAGATCCGGGTTCGGATTCGATATTAGAATTTCTTGGAAATAGATCCGAGTTGGGATTCGATATTCAAATTTACTAGATTCTGATTGAATATAATTTTCAATATAATTTTTTAGACACTAAAAAACTACTTTTGCACTCTGATTTGCTGTTGACTGGTTCATGTTAGGAACCTGACCAACTTGGTGTTAGGTTTTAGGCACATTAGTGTAGGTCGCATTTGATCCCTATCTTGGCTATCAGTAAACTTAACCTCACAGTGTTAGTTGTTACAGTAATGCAGACATAGGCTTGTGTGGAGGATTAACACCGAGGTGTATAATAGGCTGGGCCTATGTTTTAGACTACACAAATTGGTAGTCCATCACTTTTAGCGAGTAACTTAGGCCTAGGTGGTATGCCTAACTTATGCCAAATTTTTTAGTTTCAAAACTTCAAATAGGTAGGCCTAAATTTTATAACTTTTTTATTTGGCCCATTTCAAGAATTTTTTTAAGCAATTCCCTAAGTTATTTCAGCCCCAGAAAATGTGGTCTAAAAATGTGAAAATTGGTACTGCTGACTTTCCTCGGATTTGGATTCGACTCTGAACAGGTTTAAATATTCGGATTCGATAACAGCTTTAAATTTCAGATTCGGATTCGATCCAGGTTCGATAATGGCTGTAAATTTGAGATTCGGATTCGACCCAGATTCGGCTCGGGATTAATTAAAATGTTTGGATTCGATCCGGATTCGATAAAATCTGTACAGCTATGATTCGGATTCGAACCAAAATTTCTGGATTCGCACAGCCCTGAATATTTATCATTTTAAGCCAAAATATTTTATCTTAATAAGTGCAACATCCCAGCTACACATTTCCCCTAGTGTAATTTTTTGTTGACATCAAATTTCTAAATATCCCCATTAAAATATTTACATTTGTACATAGAAATAACTTTGATCCTAATTAAGTTTTAATAAGTTCAAGTTATTTATTATTGGAATATAATATACCTAGTTATTTATTATTTGGATATTTATTTGAATGCTATGAAATTACTACAGTAATTCCGAAAAATCATGTTTCCTGAAAAAGTTTATGTGAGGCAATATTTTTTTCAAACTCTATTTTCTTCTTTCATCATTTTTATGTACCTCAAAAGATATTTCACTTTATACCATAACCCATAACATTAAATTGCATTTTGAAAAGAATTGTGAGCAAATAAATAATTTATAATATAAGATTATATATAACATTACATGAGACATCTCCTAAAATCTCAGACTTGCACACCTCACAAATCACTAACTGGAAACCCAATGCCGCTAAATGTCAGCTGCTGTGACAAGTAATTCACAAACAATCTCATCACCTTGTACAGAATGTCTGTTGAAACTCAAAATAGTGCCTGCCTCATAACCATAAGATATGATGGTGTACTACACATACTCTGCGGTGTCACACCACAAAATAAATTAAAGACTAACTTGTGTAAAATCAAAGGATTTTATCCAGTTGATGTTTGCAGATGTTGTCTTACCGACAGAGAGAAATCCAATACTTTGCTGAGTAGTTTTGGGTCCTTGAGGTTACCCAGCGCACTGCTTATTCTAGACTTTTCTTCATGAAGGTCAGCCTCTTTGTACAGCTGAAAACCAATTTACATTAGATAAAGTTTACTTAACAATTAGCTTTTAAAATAAAACAAAAATAATTAATAATCACAACTCAAATCATAATAATAAGGGCAAAAACTTGAAAACAGGACAATTGCTGTCCCCAGCTAATTATCTCTCTTCTGTCATGTATTTCTTACTTCTAATGGTTTTAAATAATTTATCATACTTTACTTTATATAAAAATGTGTAATTTGTATTTGTTTTTGTTGTATTTAATAAAGAAAAGTGTGTTTAAAAAGTTCATGTTGTCTACATTTAATGCAAAAACCCTGTCCCCAAGATTAGAAGTTGGATACAATAACCCTACCTCTTCAGTAGTATTAAGACGATATTGTTGTAATATTTGGTTTTAAATTGATGAATAATGTTAAAAGATTATAAAAATACATCAAACGGACTTTTTAATTAAATATAACGGCAATAGCGGGCGTTAAAAGTCGCGTCCCCAGCCGGGAACGTAATGCTGGGTTCGAGGGTTGGGACCGGTTCTCGTCGGGTCATTGAACCTTCTCGACTTCGGGTGGAACAAGACTTCGCCCTCTCTCGGTTCCTTGTTAGATGTGGGTGTGGTAGGTCAGACGCGATGTGACTCCAGGCTTTGCAGGTTAACAGGTAAGTCGTTTTTTAAAACCTGTTTTGTTAGCGTTAAGTTTTTGCGTAATGCTCGGTACCCTTGATAACTGTGACAATAAGGTGAATAAGTTATTGAAAACTAAGAAAATATAAGTAAAACAAATATTAAATCAAACATAATAGCTTGCAAAGGGAACTATGCCACCATGTTTCGTTTTAGTCAATGACGAGAGTAAAAATGCTAATATCGGTCACGCTAATGTCGGTCACAAAATCTGAGGATCTGAGGTGTGACCAGCATTACTTTTCGTACATTTTGTGACCCAAATTACTTCTCTTATGAGATTTCAATGTCGAGAATTTTTTTTTTCCAGTAACCCACGATATGATTGGTGATTGCTTATATTTATTTTCTTTATGATAAATATTCCGATTGTGGAGACTATATGACAATCTGGGCGGCCAGAGTTTGGCTGCGAGATTAGCGAGAAAATTACGAACCTCGCTCAGTCTGATGTGACCTATCATTAGCAGACGATAAAATCAAAAGGTGACACAGCGTTACTAATATTATGCATTACTGTAATTAACAAATTGCTGACACCTCTGTTGTGATGTTAGTTAATGGATCCAGCTGAAAATTTGTTACCTGCATTACATGTAATGTCAGTCACGTGACCTACATTAGCTGTAATTTGGGTCACTCTTGTAATGGTGGGTCACAAAGTTTTTGTTGCCATATAATAAAAACCACTAATTCAAATGGTCGTTTTATAATTGGAAATTGTACTTATAAGTAAATTATTTGAAAAAAACCAAAAAACAACCTATAATAAGTATTGTGTGTTGGATAAAGGAAAAAGAGAGATCCTGAAATCATGTCCACAAATTTATTACAGTTTTATTTGAGCTTTTAACATCAAATATATTCATAAACTATTATATTTTTCACACTTGACTGTTATTTGGTAACCTAAAAAGCTAATGGAATCATAATTATCATAATTCTTTCAAGCTAACTGTGTCAAAACTTAGGATTTTGTGTGTGACCCACATTACACAAAAACCTGTCCCCAAATTTCTCTTCTAGTAATAATTAATTATATAAATTAATTTCAGACTTAAAAACATTATATTTATGAACTACAAAGACCAAACTTTCAAAAAATATAAGATTTATTAATGTAGGTAAGTATAATTTTTTTCAAATGCTGGGGACAGCAATTGTCCTGTTTTCAAGTTTTTGCCCATAAATGTAATATTGCGGGACATTTCAGGTGCGAAAGAATAAAATCTAAGTCATATGAATGATATTTATTGGCATGTAACGTACAGGTACAAGATGTACATACAGATGTTTTTTCAAGAACAAAACCATCCTTTATTGGTATGGTCCTTAAATGTTTATTTGTACTATTGAAATTGTCCTTATTGAACTATTTT
The DNA here is from genome assembly GCF_028750875.1 of Macrosteles quadrilineatus. Taxonomy (NCBI): domain Eukaryota; kingdom Metazoa; phylum Arthropoda; class Insecta; order Hemiptera; family Cicadellidae; genus Macrosteles; species Macrosteles quadrilineatus. Next base: position 5,176,007 of record NW_026542602.1, read on the forward strand.
GCCTTCAAATACTACCACAATATTAAATGTATGTAACAATACCTACAGTAGAACGTCGATAATTTAATTGGGACCGGACCCCATCCAGATTATAATCAAATCCGGATTTTCAAGCCTTAAAACTAAAAAACTGTTATATGTTAACAAAACCCTGAGAATTTACCTATATAAACAATAGCAGTAGGTAAATACAAGAAAAAACTTTAATTAGTTCAGTACTGCACTTGATTTAAACTGTAACAAAAAATAATAAACAAAGAAAACAAGACAGTTCATGTACAGTAAACACAGGCACGCAATAAATGATCGACAATACAGTACTAATACAGTACAGTCAAACAATAGGCCTAACTTCTATAAGCCACAAAATGAGCACAAACAGTTAACACGGACACACAACATTATGATCAACCAACGATACTGATGTACGCTTTTAACTGCAAAAACAATAACTAAAAGCAGACGACACAGTGTTTACAACATTCAGTTGCGAGGGGAACTACAACTACAGTAGACTAGACATAAAATGGCCGCCCGATAGATAGTGGTTGTTTGTTGCTGTGACCTTCAGACACCCCTCCCCTCCCGTTCCTGCACACCACACTCCCGCCCCCAGCGCTCCCGCGCAAGTGCAATAACGAGCCACGCACGCAACGCATCAGTCCATTGTTACTGTGTACATATTTTAATTGTCAAGGTAGCAAATCCGGATTATTGACGGTCCGGATTTTTGAAGTCCGGATTATTGACGTTCTACTGTAATTGAAGTTTTAGGTTAAGCCTGGACTCTAATAAAACCCTAAATAAGATTATGGATGATTATGACATTTAACCATGAAAAAACCCGTGGTGGTAGTGAATTAACAGAAAAGGTCTTACTTTAAAAATTTTACAAAAATACCCAATACACCCAATACAGTTTAGTTACCTTGATCATCGTGTCGTACACTTCCTGGCCACCTTCGGACAGTACGGCTCTGTAGACGACGCCACGCAGGTCCGGAGGGATGGGGCTTTCTCCGCTGAGGTGGCGAGCGAACCTTGCCTTGCTCTCGGCTATCACAGCCTGGTCTCCATACGAGGCCAATCTGTTAAGCACCAGCGATCGCAACAGTGTATCCAGATGACCTGAGTAGACAAGTAAATGTTCAACAATGAAGCTATTGACAGCGCAGGAGTCCCTGGGAACCCAGGTTCAATTCCTACCAATCGCCAAAGGAACCAGCAACTGATATATTCTGATCCGGAATATATTTTTCATGAAAATTTCCCAAAGTTTCCGGACCTTTCCATTTCCACTTATCTTATCTTACTAATATTATAAATGTGAAAGTTTGTGTGTTTGTTTGTTTGAAGTTCTATCACGCATTAACTACTGGACGGATTGGGTTGGAATTTGGCATGTTGATAGCTCACATTCCCGATTAATATATAGGCATATTCTTATCCCAAAAATCCTTTCGGGCTCTGGCTCTGCCCCAGTGGCTCTGTAGTTCCCTATGTTAACCTTATGAGTATTCTCAAAGAGAATTAAAGAATTTAGTCAGCTGTTTCAACAAAAAAGTTGGTTCTATTATATACAAAAGCATTAAAAAGTTATAAGGTTTACCAACAGGGTGCAGCACTATATTTATTTTGCATTTATGAAGACAGCTAATTTGAACTAAGCAGCACCAAAAAACTGTGATACGCAATGAGAACTAACCGTCAAAGTAGGATTGTTTAGAGTTATGTTTATGTTATTAACTTCATGAATATTTTGTTATATTTTGCAAATCTTTGATACTTTATTTTTCTCTATTGTTTAGGTGAAGTGGTAGAACAATTATGTCTATGGTAGATGTGTAATACTATAGAATACTGTAAATTTAAAGAAGTAAATTTTATCAAACTATGTCCTCCCTCATTGCAAACGCAAAGCTTGAGTATATCTGCAAAAAACATTTTATACTTATATGCCAACCCCGTACGAAGGACGGGTACTCTGCTAGTATGTAATATAGACTTGTGTGTATTCATAGCACTATTGCAGAGACGCTAAGCAATTTTAATTCAGAAGTTTTACTTACTCTCCTTGGGTTTCGCCTCCCATCCAAGTTTCGGTCCAATGTTCTTTAGAAGTCCAAGTCCATAGAGTTTAAATTTGTCTTCAAAGTCAGTATTGGACAGAAGAACTTGCAGTTTTCCTAGACAATTGGCAATTGTGCACCTAAAACAACAGGACTCAGTAAAAGTTGAGGCTTTTTAAAATCTTACTAAGCCACAAAGCCGTCCAATGTAGTAAATAGTTAATTGGGAAAGCTATTTTGGCATTTGGCAATCTAATACATAGAATGGGTTCTCCAAAGATAATTGAAGGAGTAAAAACCATCAGTAAGTTGACTTCCGGTAATTTGTATTCAAATCAAAACTGAAGCCAAACCATGAGATATATTTCTTCCACACAGCTGAATCCAAAGAGCTGAGCCAGTGAAGCCCAGCTTTGATTAATTTATAAAAACAACAATCCATCACGTACATGACAGATCTATTATATTATTTTTATAATTAATGAGCTATAATATATAAATAAAATAGCCATATTCAATACACTAACCAAACTGTGTAGTTGTCTTCTTGGTCCATGGCTTCCATAAGTTTTAACGCTTCAACAGATTGTGTTTGTCCTGCTTGTACCTTAAGATTACAGAATATAAATAATCACTTTGAAAATTTCTTAATCACATTATCTTACATAAAAATAGTACTTTCGTATTATACAGAGGCCACTTATTTTACAGGGCGCTGCGGCGGTTGTGTTATCATAAATATATTTGTAGGACTTTCCTCGTTTTGTTATGAATCGAACGATACCAGATGAGTCATAAAAAATTTATGATAACCCAACCTAACACAACAGCCGCAGCGCTGTCTAAGAGTGGCCTCTGTATTATTTGTTGAAAGTACCCAACAAATAATAGAGATAGGTTAGTTGAAGGTTTTTACTGGTTTTTACTTTTGTGACTTTCATGATGACTAGAGTAATTATGCAATTACGATCCCATTAATATTTTATTATCACGATAATCGTTTTGTCAGCCACTTTATTTACTAGGGTCACTATGCAATACCAAACCCATTTAACATTTTATCTTATCTTGGAAAGCCTACTGCCATAAAACTGTTTATATAGTTTCATATTAAATAGTGATGGGCGTTTCTGATTTTATTGGTTCAGAACTATAAAATCAAAAATGTTCTCTAAAAATCACTATTTAGTTAGATCTAGTAATCAAATGATTGTTACTAGAGCAAAGAGATCGTCCAGCAGCCCCAGCCTGTCTAAAGGAGGCATGGTCTTGTCTTGTATGGATGGTTTGAACTGTTCCAACATTGAGGCAGGATATTTGGTCCGATAGTAGCCAACTGTGCCTGGATTCAGCTTTACCTGCAAAAATAGTAATAAAGGTTGTAGTTAGTTGTGTATTGTACAATATCTATGGGTTTTCTTACACTGGAATTAATGTTAAATAAATATGTTGATGATTTTTATTTCATTGTTTTTTTAATGCGACAAATTTTGCAGGAAATATAAAAACCGCATGCAAATTTTGTCTATGAAATTTTGAATAGGCCTACGATTATATTTTCTAGGTGAATTTGCGGTATTTAAGATTAAATTTCAAAAAATCACAGCAAAAATCATTCAAACCTTTTCTAACTTATATTGAGCAATAGCTAAACAACAATCCACAAAAAGCACGTTATTTAAAAATATGCCACAGCATAACGCCGTAGACAGAGAAACCGATGTTATAAAATTATCATGTGACGTTGCATGTAACATTAGCCTATAAATAACCCTACACCTAAATCACCCTACCCCTATAAATAAGCCTATAAATAATAGGTACTTTTAAAATATCGGTGGCATTTTAAAACGTGTTTTATTAGTCCCTAAACAAAAACTCAACATCAACTTCGAACATATCATCAAAACATTCAACAACTTACCCAGTCTGTAGGAAAGACATCTTGCAGTGTAACTGTGAGTTCTTTTTCTCTCAATATGGTGGTGAAGCAGGACTCTGAAGGAGAGTTTGACTTGGCAAAACTGATCGGAACAAGCCACAGCGAGTTGTCTACAAATGAGAGAAACCGATTGAGCATCTTATATGGTAACAAACTCAGAAACCTCATCAGCAATAACTTACCCCAGTAACTTACGGTTGATGGTTTAGGGTGTAGGTCTAGACTACACTAGACTGAGTCTAGGCTACACCCTGAACCATCAACTGCGCCGTGATAATAAGTGTTCTTGTATGGCCACACGGTATTATTTATTCGTTAAAATTAGGGGTGTGCGAGTACTCGAATCTTCGAGCTTTTTGGTCGAGCTTTTCATTATTCGGCTCGGCTCGAGGCATTTTGAAAAAGCTCGAAGTTCGAGCCGAGCTTTTAATACTAAGTCAAAACTAAAAAAACACTTTATCTAACACAGCTATTCGTATCGTAATATACAACGCAGTGCGAGTGCGTGATTGGCTCGTCGCTATGACGACACATGGTTGCCGTGACAACCCTGTGCGCACTGAGCACTGCGCCTTGTGTGGGAGGGGAGATTATACCAACAAACTATTTCAGGAATTCTATTTTGGGACCGATGAAAGATAAGGAAGAAACAAAAAGTGGTCACGTGTGCAAATGTAGTGGGCGACACAATAAGGCTGTAAACGAGTATCGTCATGCCGTTGTTCCTTGTTTGTTTACTTTTTCAGATTCCTTATCAAACGCCCCTATCTGCTATCTCTCTTTCTCTCTCTCTGTCCAGCATCTGGTGCTTTGCGGGGATACTTGTTTGTATGGTCACTTGTGGGAACTCTCCCATTTTTAGTGTTAGAAAGAATCTAGTGAGAGAAGATTGTTAGATAAAATTTTAGCAGTTGTTTTTTGTGGCCCTCTCTCAAAAATTCGTCCATTTACCAAGTGCCGATTTTTGTCCTTGTGGGGCTATAACGGTCACAATGAGAGAGGATTTACGAGGATATGTGAGAGGAATTAGTGGGGATATAAGAGAGAACATTCAGAGGATATAACGGTCATTGTAAGAGAGGGCATAGTGAGGATATGTGAGAGGGATATGTGGGGATATAAGAGAGGAATTTATAAGGATATAAGAGAGGAGCATGTGGGGATATAAGAGAGGAATTTATAAGGATATGAGAGAGGGGCATGTGGGGATAAATGAGAGGGTTTTGTGAGGATATATGAGGGGGACTTGTGGGAATATAAGAGAGGACTTTATGGCGATATGAGAAAAGAGTTGATAGTTCTACAGTTACTTGGGTTTGTGCGATGGTGATTATCCAGGAGACACAAGAGAGGGCGTTATGAGGATATGAGAGCGGATCTTGTGGAGATATACAAGATAGATATTTGTGGGGTTATGTAGGCCTATAAATAGTTTTTGAGAATGTTAGACGGTGAAATAGGATATCAAGTAACTTTCAATGGATATAAGAGAGGGATTTGTGGGACTGTAAGAGAGGACTTTACGGCGATATCTCAGAGGGTTTTGTGGAGGTATGAGAATGAAATTAGGAGGACACGTAAAAACAGTTCATGCTAAATGTTTAAGGGTAATATAATTAATTGAATGGTCTTAAGAAATGATTTAAACACTAGACTAATGATTTATCACGCTTTATTTTCATCAATTTTACAGTATGGAATAGAGCTTTGGGGCGTCACCTCTGATTCGTATCAACTTTTTAAACTTCATAAAAGAATACTTAGAATAATGTCTTTCAAACCCGTAAAACATTCTTGCAAACAACTTTTTAAAGAACTAAAAATTCTAACCGTCCCTAATTTGTATATTCTTAAATGTTTATTGTATGTGAAATCAAATTTCGAAAAACCCCTCAGTGAAAATAATTGGCACAATTATAACACTAGATTTAATAAAGATTTTCAATATCCTATACACAGATTAAATGTTGTGGAAAGGACACCTTCTTATATGGGTAAAAGATGTTTTAACTATTTGCATGGGTTCTACGAATCGATAATAGGATTAGTATCTTTTAAGGAAACATTGTTAAGTTTTTGTTGGAAAAGAATTATTATAGTATAGATCTGTTTCTCAAAGACAAATCAATGTGTATTGTTTGTTTTTTTTTGCTATGTATTTATTTTTACCAATAAGCTAGTTTATCTTAGTATAGTTTGACAATGTCGGCTGTGCCAGAGCATTTGAAAAAACGTTATGTGACAATAAAGATGACTTTGACTTTGTATAAGTATAAGCAATGGTTTAAATAAAAAAAAAAAAAAATACCATGTATACATACATGAATATTCATGTCCGTACCCCCGTCATTGATATTATTTATGTGAGGCAAATGTTGACACCACTTTACCTGGAATATATTCTTATATTCCTTAGACAACGTTATAACTGAAGATTTAATTTTAAGTTTTATAAAATTTCGGATAAATGTATTCTAATGTGCATACAATTTTTTCAATAGTAACATATTTTCATCATTTTTATGTTGATATTATATAATTTCATATGCAGGTTAAAATACGCACCATGTGAGATCCCTGTCTCAGGTAGTGATATAATGCTATTCATAAAAGTCGTCACTTCAAGTTGATACCGCAGCATAGTGTTATCATTCATTGTGGTGTTGAGCTTAACTTGTTGATGATATCGTACTTCCAAAACTAACTTAATAATAAACTTAATATAATATCTTTGAAAATCTTACTTTGGACGATCTTTACTTGTTGTAATTAAACGATTACAATAGGCTCGCATTCAAGCATGGCCGCCTCCAAAGAAGGAAATATATGGTCTTCGAGCTTGCAACACAGCAATCCCAGTCATCCCACCAAGAGGTTACCTCCCGCTATCTCCGAGTCCCGCCACCTCCGTGTCCCGCCATCTCCGAATTTCAGAGTGACCCCGATAATCCTTGGTTACTATTTGCGTTAAGACTTTCCGTCCTAACTTAACCTAACCTAACCTACAGTGCGTTCAAACAGCCGTGGCACCTGACCGATTAGGAGACTCCATAAAGACCCTTGGGGTCTCCCAATCCATCAGGTGCCACGGCTGTTTGAACGCACTGTAACCTAACCTAACCTAACCCACGGGTTAAATTTTCATTAAATCTCCCATCCACGGGGCTTCGCAGCCGTGACTACCAACGCAGGCAGTGACGGGATTATAAGGGTCACTCAAGAATTCGGAGGTGGCGGGACAGATTTGGGTTCGGAGGTGGTGGAACGCGGAGATAGGGAGCACACGCAACAAGACACCATCAGGTGCTTTTTTCTGCAACCCATATTTCTGTGGATATTTTTGCAGGAAACTCACATCGAACCAGCTGGAAAGAATTTTTGTGGTGTTGCTAATTCTAGATGGCGTGAGGGCCTAAAAGTTCAATTTTTGATGGCTTCAAAAGTAACATTACTTGATTTATCTATTCTTGTTTCTAATAAATTTAAGTGTCTATTTTTTCCAGTATAGCAAAGAATGGCCTTTTTTATTACTATGGAGTGTATAGCAGTAGCTGTAACTAGAGTTATAACAGTTTTTATAATTAATATTGCAACATTCAATAAACATAAAAAACTGGATTTAATAATAAATATTTATACTACGTCAAATTTTGAAATATATAATTACGTTTTTAATATTAAAACAATAATCATCAACTACTTTTTATACTTATGTAATTTACTGGTTTATGTCGTTAACTTCTTTTGTTTTTGAAGTAATTTGTTAAACTGCATAGACAAATACGACATCATGAAAAATACAAGGTAACTAGACTGTTTATTCAAACCGTCTGAAAACATGTTGATAATGATTGATATATTACCAGATTACTCTCTAAGGATTAAAATAAAACAGTTTCTTTCAAAAATCATTATTGTTTCAAAAATTACATTATTAATTAAGTATAATATATAGTACAAATAGTGTAGTATATTATTAAATAAATTACTTAAACACTGTGGCATGAAAATATACTGACAAACAATACAGTAATGTAAATTGAACTTAACCTAAAAATTGGGAATAAAGTATAATCATCTTACTATAGTAAAAATAAGTAAAAATTTTCGGTGTAGCCCTTCATAAAGTAACTATAGAATTTACCGGTAGAAATTTAACAGAAGAATTAAGTTTCAATTATTAAACTGTATAAATAATAACTTTAAAAAAATCTAAGGGCACAAAACAATAACCTTAATAACGTAGTGTTTCTTGTCTGTATTGGGCAACGCTCACATTAATTATTCAGATGTCTTTTGGGGTTAGTAAAACGTTACGCATGTTTGTTGTGAACTGTTTGTATATTTCATCGTTTGACAAGCCCCAAAAACATCTTGAGGACCGAGGCGATTATTGCTTAATGTAAGAAGAAATAATTCTCTCCTCTAAAAGACACGTTTAGAATAAAACCTAAAATGGTAGTGGTAGAAAATGGCCATACAAACATAAAACATATAAATCATAAAACCCTAAGGCAATAAGCCAAAAAACCTTTGTAAATAACAGTAAACATTACATTGGGTTTTTAAATTCATAAACAAATTCAACTCATACAATGCAGCACCACTAAATACGACAGATAATACCAACATGTTTAAACTGGCATTATAAATAAACCAAAACATAATACAACACAGAAAACACAACTAATGTGATAGTTTAAACATTACTGTTGGTGTATAAATTCATTAACGAATCATACATTGGAGGACTATGAAAAACGACAGAGAATACCAACATGTTTAAACTGGCATTATGGATCAGTTAAAAATGATAGTTAAAAATTCCGAATTGTCATAACATCGTCCGTCGTGACTCGCGGTAATAACGACACTCCGATTGCAGTGTACATTACATAACAAATTTGATAACGAAAATTACAAAAATATGACGGCAAATAAATATCAACATTACAATGGTTGTGCCTATTGAAAAATTCTCTAGACAATATATTTATTACGTAAGCCGATTATTTGCGTCAAAATTGTAGGCGACTGAGAAGTCCTAGAATGACGGGAGAGGGCTCAAATTAAAGGTCACAATACCGAGACGGCAAAAAATAGTGAAATTCCCAAAATTTTAACACAAAATTACATATGACGTAAATTGTTCTCCATAAGAATAGCATTAGAAGTAATTTAATGCTGGTTTTTGTTTACTACAATAGGCTACGGCTGATCGAGGCCTGAAAGAGGCCTCGTGCTTGTGGCAAAAAATACAATACATATAAAACTCTTGTCCCCATGTAGAATGTAGCTCGTAAAATTGTGTTGTGTTGGAGATTCAATGGAGTTCAAATACTTTTAAAATTAAAAACTTTGCTCCGTTTATGTTTTACTAGCTTTGTGCCCGTTCTACGTACGGGGATCTTATCTTAGTTGAAACCTTCTTATATTAAGAACAGCAGTTGGTTCGCATAGTTTCAGATATCTGCATAACAAATATTTGCATAATTCAGCTACCAATGCGTCCAAGGCAAAAGAACCAGAACCAAAAACTAACGTTTACAGTAAAAAAAAAAATAATATTAAATAGACCAATTACCCTATATGCGTTAATCAAGGTTATTGATCTCTTATTGGTTCTGGATTTTCTCGTAAAAGGTTATCGGCAATCAATGTTATTTCCCATTAATTGCTTTATTTGTAAACAACTTTTAAGTAAACTTATCGGTGTCAGTTTGAAAAAAAAAACAACCTTATACAAAAAACTTTTTGTCATTTAATAGATTACGTATTCTCTAAACAATGATTGATATATTTATTAACATTAGAAGGAAACGTGACAAAAATCACACAACGTTGGGTTTTTGGACGTTTGTAATTGTATTTCTTAAGTAGGTAGGCCGTGTATTCTAGGGAAAAGTACCGGTTATCAAGGATCGTCGTCAAAAAGTTTGTTATGAATAATTGGGTAGGTGTACGTACCCAAGGGATGGGCTATGGGCCTATTGGCTGTATGGTCCAGCGATTGCATCACACGGTGAGTATGAACTATTGACTATTAAAGTCAATGGTATAGGAACAAAAAGTGACAAATTGGAAAATCGAGTTTAGCATCATCCGTAAACCTCAGTTACAATCACCAACTGCAGTTGTGATTTTTTACTTTACACTCATTGAAGCGCCGTCAATGAATGGAAACCTTGTTTCTAATTTATTGGTGTCGATCATTAATAAATTAGTTTCCCAGCCGTAAACAAAACTGATTCAAGGTCTTCTTTCTGGTTATAAAAACTCAAGAACAATCTTATACAAAAAGAATCTCTGGTTCCTGACCTGGATGATGCCTAGTTATTTAATTTCATTTACACACTACTTTATTGCACTTGCGATTAATTAAATCGGTTATGCAAGAAAAACGTTTTTAATCTCACTTGGTTGGGATTTGCTTTTAAAATGTAATCGAAAATGGTTACGGTATTTGTAAACAACATTTGTAAACATATTAATGACAGCTAGAAAAATAATCTTGATCCGAACAGCTGTTCGTTATTTCATAGATGATTATGTGATAAAAATTGGACGAAAACTTAACAAAAATCACACAAAACTGCATTTTTGAACGTCAGTAATTTTATTTACAAAGTAGTGAGGCCATATATTAATGGCTAAAGACACTCTCGCCAATCCAGTGAATACATTAAAATGACTTGGATCTTGATAGGTACTCTCGTTTTCCTGGAAAGGATAGCGTAAAATGCCATCTTGAGTGTTACAGACGGACAGCAGACAGACAGACGGACAGAAATAAAGAGATAAGACTCGTTTCTGCTTCTTTAATCTTCCCAATTTTAGTGTGTGCCCTTAGTCAAATTTAGGCAAAGTAAGGAAAATTTTATCTTAAAAAGGTTGTACTCTAATGCTGTATAGCTACTCTCTGTTTTAGTTTATTATTCTTGGGATAAATAAAAGTTTTTTATTTAGTTTTTTCATTTCATAATATATAAAACGTAAAAATAACCTAAAAATATATTATTCTGAGCAATGTACAGAAAAAAAACAAATTTTTTATGTATATTTTAGATAGATTGGACGTTTTTCTTTAAGCTCTAATAATATACCAATAATAATTATATACCAATAATGATTTTAAAGGACAGAAATATATTATCCATTCAGTTTTTCAGTTATATAAAAGGTTTAATAAAATAGTAATTATGCGTAAAAATTTGGATTTTTACACCACGCCACGCTTCATGATGTCTGTTCAGCAGCAGCACAACGAACTCAGAGAACAATAACTGTACACAATTACAGCCACGTGCTTCTCAAAGAGTGTCATGTCTGGCACTGAAGACACAAACCATCCCCACAATGTACCATTTGGTAAAATTCTCTCTCTAAAATTTAAACGAACCAATCAGAATTGACATCCTCATAGGGACCGCAGATATTCTCTTATATCCCCACAGTTGATCATGAGGTACAGTTCTCTCTCTAAATTCAAAAAGGACCAATCAGGCCTCGTATCCCCATAAGGACCAAAGCTTTACTCTCTTTTCGGAGAGAGAAAACCGGCATCAGCGCAGCTCTGGTGGCCGCAAAGGCGAACTAAGTGTAAGGATCATAAGGTGCCATGTGGGGATATTTTCGTTTTGCGTTGAAAGTGGGCAATTTATGCATTATTTTGAACAAATAATCCATTCCAGCCAAAAAAAAGGCCTGGTCCTTATTGGGATATCCCCAGAAGGACCAATAGTCCCACAAGTATACTTCAGGACGAGCGTATAGCCGCATAAGTGACCAGATAATCGTTCTCCCTCTCTCTCTCTCTCTCTCTCTCTCTCTCTCTAACAATGTACTGATTAAACAGATTGTGGTTGACGACTTTTCTACTTATAAGATTCCCTGCGGTTATTTTAGTTCAATCAAACCCATAACCTTTCTAATGTTTATCAAAATAATTAATTAATCTGTTTTGTATTTTATTCCCTACCAACCCCTATTTACCATCTATATTTTATAGAATAAAATGTTTGTTTATAAAGTTTGACTGGTCACACAATTTTGTACCTATTTTATTTTGTTTAAAAGTAGGGGTGTACGGATATCTGAAAAATCGGGTAACCGGGCCCAAATTCAATATCCGACACTATCCGTTATATATCCGGCTTTTTCGGATAGACAATATATTTTGACGTTTTGGACAGAAAACTAAATCTCCATAGCCACCATTAGTTTCCCAGGACAAAATTACAGCAATACGTTTCCAACGACCTAACAGCAAACGGCAAAGAAGCCGTATGATGCAATACTGATAACTAGTTTAGTCCTTATCGGCTGTTTTGCTTTACGATTAGATTCGTCTGGAACGAACGGACATAAAGCAGAAAAGAACTACCATGGTCAAATGAAAGTCAACTCGTGCTTGTCTCCCTCTTGATACTAGGGGCGCTGCGTAATAGTTTTTTTTACAGTACTGTTTCAAATTCAAAGTAGAAAAATCTAGCCTACTACTGTGAAGTTACGTAAACAATACATTTAATGTTTCCCAAAAAAAAGTGAGAAAAGAAACAATAGAAAGGCAACACAATAGAAGGGTGGGAGGGGTTGGGCAATGACCTCGAAAGGAGCGCGGGTATAGTGAGTCAAGTAGGACCGGAGGGGGAAGGGGTGGGTAAGACCTTGAAGCTATATATAGACTTGCACTACTTCCCTAAACCTAAAGGACTGGCCGGCGAGTGGTATTCCAATCACAGGACAAGATACGTTGTGTTTCAGGTATTCATTGCCCGGTTTGACTTTGGATTGTCTTACTGTGTAGAAACTTTGAATAATAAAAAATAAAGTTAGAACTAACCACGATTATTTAGCATTGATTGTGTACATATTAAATGATTAAACTATAGGGACCATGGATATATACAAACTTTTGTTGTGATTGTAATTTCAACATCAAAATACAATATTGCACAATCGTGATATTTTAGGTCATCGACCTTTATTATGCATCCGGTATTGCTGTTTCGGAAGAGAAGCACGTTGATAAATTATAAATTGATATTCCCGTAGTTAAAAAGAATTATTTTGTAAACCTATAAAACAAAATCATAAAATCTTACATAAAGATAACAATAACGGAGATTGTAAAAAAGGTATAAAGATAACACGTTATTCTTTCTCTTTGTTCTTATATTTCTTGGGTTTCCCTTCATCACGCATTCAACAAGTTGCCATGGTTACTAATCACCCATGTCGTTATCAGCTTTTGTGACATAGCGCACAGCAGGGGGGTAAAACTTGACGAAAATCGGTTAATTTTTACCTATTATTTAATTACCAATGAATGTACTACTTTATTGGTATTTGGTACTGTATTTTAATAATCGGTCAAAATGGCCGATTTTTGTCAAATTTTACACCAAATTTATTGAAATTTCAAGGTGAATATTAATAAAACAATTATTACCAAACATTTGTATTCATTTAAAAGATTGATTTGTGGTATTGGATTCCCCACTGAGTGCAGCCGAGCGGCACTAATGAGGGTCGGACCTTCTTGGGGGTGAACAATAGACGGCTTATCAGACCCTCCCCTCCCCCGTGGTCTGGAGAAAGCTTGTAAACAAACTATGTCACAAGCGACTTGACATTAGGCTGCTTCAACTATAATTTTGTCAAATGAACTGTGATGTTTCAAAATCAAAAACAATAATTTGGGACCAGACTGCTTAACAATAATGGACTGCAATTATTGTTGAACATACAATCCATTTTTAACAAACTAAGATTATACGATTCAAATACAATTATAAAAATTATCTTGGTATTATACTTGGGGTAATGAAGTTATGTAGGCTAGTGTAATTCTCAGTTCATCAAGGTTCTACTGAATTATGTTTGGCAGTGAATAAGTGTAGAATGCAATTTATTAATTCAGGGATACACACCTTTTACACAGTTATAAAGTCGTTAATTAATAGAAATAGTTAATTCTGGAAAATTAAAAATAGTGATCGCATTCATAAACCTGTTGTCAAAACAGCAACACGGGTGTAAGGGTTTATTGTTTTAGATGCAAGGGTGTTTCAAGGACAAAGTACAGTGTTGGGCCTCCCGGCTTAGGGGGGGAGGGGGGTGGTGAGACTGTGTGAAGGGGAGGAAACTGGTTTTGGCTATTTATTGATTAGTTCCCTGACCCTTCTAGATAACAAAATTGAGTGACAGTATTAAATCATCGTGTACTTTATTTCATTTCTTGTTTACTTTGTGTGTTATTCTATTAATTTTAGTGTTTTGGTCTATTTCCTCTATGTCAATTATATCTTTTTTAATATATAAGTTTACTTTTTACTTGTCTCTCCACCTTTTTGGATCCAAACCAACCATATTCTTTTTTTGATTAATACGATTCATAAAACAAAAATATTTTGTGCATGGAAAACAAAAAGAATAATCACGTGTTTTACAATTTATTTTGTATTTATTTATACAAAATAGAATTAAATATTCATAGTAGTTACAATATACATTATGTAATCGAGTTGCTAGTTGTTTTGTCATCATTCAATGTCGCGTCGCTGTTCTGTTCAAGAATCAAGAAGAATCAAGAATATTTATTTGCCATTAAATAACAGAACGTTACTGTTATGAAAGACAATCTGATTGTCTCAGTCTGCACTGCATATCTCGTCAGGCCTTCAATCGATATCCTTTTATTTCTTGCATCTTAATTTAGTTCAGTTCAGTTCTTATCGTGATTATCTACTATTTGATGTCTTGACAATTCTCAATGTTTTTAAACATATTAAAATAACATTGTGTTTATTTAAAAATTGACAGAACATTATTATTATTATGCACTTTTTAAGAAAAAAAGTTTAATAACTTAGATAAGGTAGGTAACGCTAGGAAAAGCTCGGCTCGAAAAAGCTCGAGCTCGAAAATTTTTTAAAAAGCTCGGCTCGGCTCGGCTCGAGGTTGAAAATCACTATTCGCACACCCCTAGTTAAAATGTTTACTTGTGAATCGTGTATATTTTTAAAGACTTTATGACGACCTCCTAGGAGTGACAACACGTCTTAAGGCTTGACAATGACACCTTGAGTGTTGAAACCGGTCGCCATCCAGACGACCAAGGATTACAATGGCAACAAAAAGTTATCCATGCTCTATAATATTGTTAAGTAATCCTGAAGGCAACACCTCAAAAATGAAATAAAAGGTTGACCATTAATTAAGGTTTCCACCGAGGTCTTGTCAGAGCCAAGCAAGCTATTTAAAATCCAAGACCAATGTCACTTTTACTTCATTCACTACTATTGTAGCTGGGTTCTCCCGTTGGGATGATTAGTCTCGTCATAAAAAAAAAACTTTGTTTAAAAGTCAATTATGGCCCACACCAAGTATGAGTAAAATTCCTTGTGTGCTGATTGGCTTGTTTCAGACTCTCCATGATCTGCAGGCAAAAGACTGACAGCGGTGGGCCAATACCATGGAAAACACATCATGCACATGTTAATACCGCCTCCTCTCTCCGCCCATGTTTAACCTTAGTTGCTTCAGACCTTTTAAACAGTGGCTTGGCTTTCTTCACAACACAAGTTCTCCAACTATACAGATAATTATATTTCCACTCACCTGGCTGTGCCTGGTTCGGATCGGCTCTGAACTTGACCTGAGACACTTTGAATGTGCGAGAGTTGCCTTCCTGTCCCACAACCTCAACAGAGATGACAGGGAAGCCCATCTGTTTGGTCCATGTAGACATGACGTCACCCACCGGCTTCTTGCTGGCTTCCTCCAGCGCAGCCCACAGGTCCTCAGTAAACGTGTTGCCATACTGATGCCTCGTCAGGTACAGGTGCATGCCCTTACGGAAGTCCTACAAATGAAGATAATGTTGTGAAGAATAGAATACACAACAGAGGGAGGAGAGGTAGGGAGGAAATAAGAAAAAGATATATGAAGAAAGAAGAAAGTAAGGAGGAAAGAAAAGAATGAAGGAAGGAAGACAGAAAGGAAATCCCTTTCATTGTTTAAACATTAGGTTGCACAGGCACAAAAACACCTAGATCGTTCGTAGCCCTTGTATGCTTGTGGATGGTTCCTAAGCCATAAACAATTTGAGGTTTTACACTCTTAAGCAGGGATGTGCAAGTGGCTCGCTTAAAAGCTTGAGTAAGTGACCATCAAGTCCAAAAATTGAGCACAACCTTTATTCTAGCGATTGTAAGTGTCTGCAAAGATTGAGCAATCGGAAATTTATTATCTCCCTACAATCATGGAAGAATAAGTCTCCATGATGTTTACAATTGGACCACGATTGAACGTGACTAAACAGTTTATGTTGTACCTAAATTCAAACAATTTAAAATATTGGTATAGTAAAAATAACAGACTTTACATGGAAAAAAATCTAATTTTCTCATTATTGAAGTTTTAGACGGTGGACATGATTAGCAATATGATCAACATGACTCTAGTCATTGAAATAAAACATGACCACTAAATATCGACGATGTTTATTTAACTAGGCTATGTTAATGAATGTTTTAGAAAATTTTTTCCCATACACATTATAGCCTACAGTTAATATTCCATTTACATGGTTGATGAATCCTGAGCTAAATTTAAAGAATTTAATAAAATAAATAAATAAATGGATCATCAATTTTACATTGAGACACACATTATTTCATTAAACAGGTACATCAGGTTACAATCACGTTAATTAGGTTTACAAGATTTCTTTGGTTAAGTTTTTGTTTACGTTTCAAAATTCAAAATTTTCGGTTTCGAAGATCACTAGTGTATTAGGCCTACTAATAATGGTAGATTATGAGTTCAAAATACAATTTTGTACATACTTCACCTCCAATGTAGTGATAAAGCATTCTGATAACAGAGGCTCCTTTGTTATAAGAGATGTCATCAAAAATCTCTTCAATTTCATTTGGGTGACCAACAGGAACCTGCAAGAATGTAAAATCCTGTTAGAGGAAGAAATTTTCACTATATATTCATATTCACAGTATAATTATCAACTTGTTGATATACTTTGTGACACTATTCATGTATATATTTCTAATGTACTTGATGAATAAAGATAATTTGAATTGAATTGAATTGAATTGTTTGTTGCAATTATTGCAGAACACATCTGCAAAGAAAACCCGAGTGAGAAATTATCACTTTTGCCGTGATTTCCAAGGAGTCAACAAACCTCAATAGGATGAGAGTTATTGAGACAGTCCAGTTGGAGCGCAGGTATGTACATGTCGGTGACAAACTGTGTCCAAATGTCGTACTCTGGGAACAGATGGGCGACACAAAGGAACTCAACAAATGAGGCGTAACCTTCGTTGAGCCACAAGTGAGTCCACCACTCCATAGTAACTAGGTTGCCTGGGAAACAAACACAAGGTGAGAGGAATAGTAGTGAGCAAAGTAAAACAAACAACCACTTTGTATGACAACTGTTGAAAAAAAATTTTATTTAGCTTATTTTATTTAATCACTTGTCGTGTACGTGTGTGTATTACATTGTAGGCGTCATCCGCTCTTAGAGGAGGTATTAAGAGTCACAAAACGATACTAAGGTAAGTTAACCTCTTATTTATATGTTAAGTGATTCGTGACTACACAAAAATGAAATTACCTTGTAGGCTTGAATTTAGATAAGTAGGCCTATAAACTTTAATCCAAATTCAATCAAACCTTACTGAGCACAATTGTAATGCTAAGAAGTCTCACACTTGGATATTTACCAAACCACTGATGAGCCAACTCATGTCCGACGACTAAAGCGATGAACTGTTTACGAACAGTGGAAGTATTCTCTGGGTCTACCAATAGACAGACCTCCCTGTACGTCACTAGACCCCAGTTCTCCATGGCTCCTAGAAACAGAAAACACAACAGATAAAACTAAGGCAGAATACTGAAAATCTGTAATGCGTTCTGTAAAGGAGTTGTAATCTCAGATTATGTTAAACCGCTGTTGAAGGGTCATCAGCTCCAAAAATATTTGTTCAGATACCAAGTTAAGTTGATAAAAAAACACAAGTCCAAGCTACCGTGATCCTTTGATTGTTACAACTTTGTTTAAGCCTTTACCAGAAAAAAAAAACTACTATGCTATGTTGAAGCAAAAGGATATGACACATATTTCTTAAATTTGTATTTTTCTACCTCATTGGCACTTTTAAATTTTTGTAGGGGAACAGGCAAAACAATGGTCTTGTTACTATATACAGTGGAACCTCCTTAATCCTAACTAATTAGGACCGCAGGTTGTTCGGACTAGTGAATAATTCAGATTACAGAACATATTGTTGTTGTTACATAACAATAGCTAAAATAGATGTTAATTGTTTTGGGAAAATTGAAAAATGCTTTATAAAGTAAAATACAGTATTAATTTAATACAGTAGTAAACATAGTGAATAAACAGTACTGTACATTACAATGGAAACAATTACGTTGTGTATATAAAAAAATACAGTATACAATAAAGAACCACTGTACTGTGTATAGAGTACAGCAATGAGGCGTTCTGATTAGTGGACGTTCGGACTACGGGGGTTCGGATTAAAAAGGTTCTACTGTAATGTCATTAATGTCAAACTTTTGTTAGATGGCATTATTAATTGATAGCACATTGATAAATGAAACTTGGGTCTACGTTCTAGATACACTACGCTTGGGATAAAACCCAAGACCTCCAGATTCAGAGGTGAGCACTATACATATGTTTTACGTATATTTTAAAAGTTCAATTTGCATATTAATTAATTGTAAGTTTAATGTACTGTAGGAAAAACATAAATTGTGATATTTATGGAGAAACATTTGCTAGCTAATTATTGTCGATGTATTTAATTAAAACTTAGCGTGTTTTAAGAATAACTAAAGCAGATTCAATAACACCTTCTTAAACATATTTTTTTTATTAGTCTGAATTGGTAAGATACCCAACAGTATAATTAAGTTAATAGTTTCCAGGAGGAAAATAAATATTTACCAGCAGAAAAATCAGAAATGGCAATCAGGTCCATCTTTGGCAGAGGGTAAGCGATGTTGAAGTAGTCCTTGTAATATGGCAACACCTACAAACAAGTTTATTATGTAAATAGGCCTAAACATTTTTTAATTAAACAATACAACACTCTCACCTTATACAATGCATAGAGGGGAGTCTATTTCCGGCGCACCCCCTAATCATAAGAGTTTAGGACGGCTTTCCCAAATGTGTTTGAATAACACTCTATATAAAAATACCACTGGCATTGACATGGGAAAAAATACCCCTGTAGCAGCAAAGTTTTAAATGAAAATATTTTGATCACAATAATTCATGGTTCACTGGGTTGAAGCGGACTTGGGCTGGTACTAAAACTCATATTTAATCACTGATGAACTTAGCAGTGAATATTTGCCTAGGCCTACACAGTAAAACATAATTTCTGTGTATTTACTCTCCTGTTTTGTATTAAAGAGGTTTATGAAAAAGGAAATAAGATTTTAGAATCGACACAAACTAAAGCGTGAACAAACTAATGTGCTATACTTTATTAGGTTTGCTACAATAAAGAATCATTAGAATATGCCGTATGTAAGATTTTAAAGCATAAATGGAATTAAAAAATTGGCGCATTGTATTCAAGGTTATAAAATAAGACTGAAATATTAAAAAAAAAAAATTTGTAACTTTGTTAGCAAAGTTTTTCCTTATGAAAATAAAATCACTTTCAATTTCAACACTAGGCCTAGACATGCAATTTTTACTATGAAAACCCCTAGTCAACAGTTTAGTTAACATTTAAGTACAGTTATCGTATCTTACCCTTTAAGCTGCCAGGATTATCTATCAATTTAACTATGAGTATTTTTAAAGATTTTCCCCCTCATCTTATGAAGAAGAAATATCCATATTAGACATAGAAGTTTAGGTTAAAAATAACACAATGCATGATCAAATGAGTAACTCACAAATAATCTACCCATCAACTGATTACTTTGGATGGATTTGAGTCACTCATTATGGCCAATTCAGCAAAAATGCAGTCTACCTTTGGGGCTTTGCTGTATGTTAATGTTGCTTACCTTAGTGGCAACATGCAGAGCAAACCTTCCTTGCTCCTTCTTCCCCACTGGGGTATAAACTCTCACTTTGACTCCGTCACTCGAAGTGTCTTCTATGTAGTCAAAGTCTCCAACGACCACTGCTACTAGATAAGTCGACATTATCGGGGTCGTTCCAAACTTAACAATTCTCTCCTCTCCTTCAATCCTGTCTTCAATTTCTGGCTAAAAGACAAAATAACTCATTGGCAAAACAAAATTTATTTCAAAACTAAAAAGACGAAACATGGTTTGAAATATTTTATGCACAATATTTTATGTTGAATTTAATTCACAGATTAATTTAGCCATGCAGCAGAAATGTTATTGTTATTAGTAAGCCTACTAATGTAAATGTCTATTACTCTATCCAATGTGAAAAAGATGAATTTTTTAAACAAATTAAATAATTCTGACTGTCCTGAGTTCAAAAACAACGTTATGAGTCAGAATGCACCTCTTAGACGTGTATGGTTTGGTTAAGGACATCGTCATTGGCATTAGAAATAGTCAAGTCTAACAATTCCAATGCGCAGTAGGCTAGCGCCAAGGAGCGTGTCTTGCAGTCTCTGCAACACGTATCTCCCCAAATTGTCAAACTTGGATTCCAGGTTACAGATATCTCTGTTAGATTTATGTTTTTCAGTAATAAAGGATCAAAGATTATATAGATACCAGCTCACCATATTGGACAAGGCAACTTTCTGTTGTGGTACGGCGAGGGTTATGTCAAAAGTGGCTTTTATTGCAGGCTCGTCCCAACAAGGGAAGCACCTCCGAGCGTCCGTCGACTCAAACTGCGTGACGGCCGCGTACCTCTCTTCCTCGCCCCTGCAACAAACACAAAACATACACGACGTTTACAGTGTTACCTACCATGTTGGAAATGACAGTACGAGAGATCACTGGAGCAGCCACAGTTATGTCAAAAGTCGCTTTTATTGCCGGCTCATCCCAACAAGGGAACATCTTCCTAGCGTGAGTGGAGCAGAGAAAAGTGACCGCAGCATAGCCTTCGGGTCTAGTAAACAAATGTTTGCAAATTACTCGGTACCATTGTTTAGATACAGGGGCGTTTCAAAATGACAGAGCAGAATATTTATTGCAATGAAGTAGGCCTATGATTTACGTGGTATTGAAGAACAAAGAATTGAATTTCACTGTTCTATCAGCTGATTGACAATTATTTCCTAATGTTGTTTATTTCCATTACAGTCAATTTGAAAAGCGTTGATTCCAAAAAATCATCTTGTGTTATGGAGTTTTGGAAACATGAGTCAATGATTCAAGTGCAAAGAAAGTTTTCAAAAGGCACTTTATGAATGACACAGGAGCTTCCTGGAAAATGGCCATGTACGTAACACAATAAAACCAACACCGGATGACCTCGGGCATCTGATGAGAATAAACACACACTAGACATCTGAAAAGGCTCTTCTATACAGGGTGTTTTTTTAAAAACTTGCATCTTTATTTATGTAAAAACCGCAATAGATAGAAATATGCAGTTTGCGGGAATCATCTATTGAAGTAGGGGGCCCAATTGTTTTGAATTCAACGTTACATTCACATTCCCCCCCTTTCCCCCCTGCCCTCAACTTATTTTTTTTAAATAGCAAGGTACCCCTTGTGACATATTAAATGAAAGAGCATGAAAAAAGAAAATGTTTGATGAAAAAAAATTAAAAATCGGTTCATAAATTTGCGAGATATTTCCCCCCCCTTCCCCGGAACTTGATAATTTTTTTAATAGCAAAGTACCCCTTGTGACATATGAAAGAGCATGAAAAAAGAAAAATCTATGACCTAAGAAAATAAGGTTATGGTACTCTTCATAAATGTTCAAATCAATTAACACGTTGAATGTAGCTGCGTGATGGCCGACTGCAGCCGGTGGTCCAAACATCTAATGCGCTGCATGTGTCTTGTGGCCAACCGCTAAGAGTTCTTAAAGGTCAGTTAGTTGTTATTGCATGTTTTTGTGTTTATTTCAATAAAAGTTGTTACTTAGTACGCCTACTAGGTTTTTTTGGGTGATTTGGTGTATAGGTTATAAAAAGTAAAATTAGTGAAAGTAACTTATTTCTTACGATGTTAAATATATACTTTTTGAGTAAACTTACAAACAATAATAACATAATCATGAAATAGGCCCTGGCCAGCCTCAACACCTTCCCTCCACTCACCCCATCACACTACCAGTTACAGCATAGTGAAAATATCAAGTGCAAAAGTGGTAGTGAAAAGCAGAGTACAAGTGATACCCAGGGTAATAATGATCTGCCAAAGACTCCCATTTCTGGCAGCAATGAGAATGATTTTTTATAGATAGGAAATAATTATTGTCAAAAAAGATACATTCAATTGATAATGAAATACACATAAATAATAGTCAAAATAACATGGATGATGTTCATTTAACTAACAAAAAACGACTGGAAAGTCAAACTTTTATGAATTTGGATTTTGAAAACCCACTAGACATCTCTGAAAATGTATCTTTTTTGCCAAATGACTGTTTGAGGTGTAAAGATAGTACTGTAAATAATGTGAAAATGTTCAAAAATAACCCCTCCTCTCCTATTGTAACAAACAAACATTCCTCTAACGTTTTAATTCTCTATCAAAATATCCAGCATTTTTCATCTCGTACTTTATTCCTTGAAATCATTTTAGACAAACTAAAGCCCCATTTTGTTATTCTTAGTGAACACAAGCTCAATAATGATGAAATTAATTTTGCACACATTTCTAACTATAATGTTGTAAGCTATTACTGTAGGAAAACCTACTTAGGTGGAGGTGTTATGATTCTTTCTCTTGACTGTAACCATATTAAAGTAAAAAAATTATAATTCCTGCAGTTGAAAATTTGGTTAAGGATAAGTATTTTGAATGTTGTATGATTGAGGCGAGAGTTAATGATTTCATATTTTTATTGGTTGGTTTGTATAGAACTCCAGGATCTGTATACGAAAATATTTTTCTTGAAAAATTAAATAGTTTGTTAGGCCTTATTTTTGAAAAATATGAAAGAGTAATTGTGGCTGGAGACATTAATATTAATGTTAAGTTTTCCAAGGGCTATCAGATATTCAATAATATTTTAAATGAATATAATATGCAATATTTGGTAGACTTTCCTACTAGAATAACATTAGAGGGTGAAAGTGGTATTGATAATATATTTACTACAATTCCTAAAAACAATCTTTTAGTATCAGGCCTAATAACTGAGCTCTCTGATCATGACGCTCAACTCTTAGAAATTCGGGACATCTCTTCTAAACAAAAGTTTAACAAACCTACTATTAAATCTAGTAGAAAATTCCTTCCTGAAAATTTAACCAAATTCAAAAATTATCTTGCACAGGAAACGTGGACTGATTTATATTTAGCGACTGTAGAGGAAAAATATGATGTATTTTTTAATATCCTTATGTTTTATTTTGATAGTTGCTTTCTTAAGTTAAAGTCTCGTGCCTGTTCAAAATAAAAATACCCCCGCCGCAGCAAACCTGCCGACTAAGCGAATTTCCATTTGTCTGAATTGATTTTCAGTTAAATATATTTTAATAACATTAGGTTTAACGAGTACCTAGGTTTGCTGCTACAAGGAAACTAACAAAGTGTGTTTTTTAATAAATATTGATAGCTTAGTACAAAATAAATAAATTTGCCAAATTTGATCAAAATATATCCATAAACAAGCAAACTACAACATTTGACAATATTCTCCATAAGAATAACATAGGAATTTTGAATTTACAATTTTTTTAATTTTCTCCATTACTAACAATCGAACAAAAATACTTTTATATACTAAATTATTTGTTTTTTTAATCTCTTTAAAAAGGTCTAAAGAGAAATCGGGAAATTTTGTGTTTTGAGGGTCAAAAGTGAGAAAAACAAATTTTTACCCCATAAAACCCCCTGTAAAGCCCCGTTCCCATGGTCCGATTGTGCTGGTTCGCGAACTCATTCAAGTTTATCCCGCTTTACACCTTTAAACAAAATTTCATCAAAATCGGACAAAAATTACTCAAGTTATCGCGTTCACGGACGTATATATATATATATATATATATATACATATATAAAAATTTGAACGAATGGTGTTTTTGGCCTCTGGGGACATCAAAATGAAAAAGTAAATCGGTCCCGGGTCTAGGTCTTACTGTGCCACCTACGGTAATAGCTACTTCCCTATAGGGAAATTCGCTAAAATTGGATAACTCAGGAACTTAAGTTAGCTAAAGATGAAATAATACTATTAAGCCGAGAAATTAGGGTAAATAAGGATAAGTTTTTAATAAAAAAGCTAAAAGACCTGAAAAGAAGCTACGCAGCCCAATTAAATAGTGCTAAACGACATTATATCGAAAGCAATATAAGAAATGCCAGTAATGTCTCAAAAACTACTTGGAATATTATTAATAGGGAACTAAACAGAAACCGAGTACGTGAAAATGAAATCCAATTAAAAATTGGCAACTTTGAATACACTGAACCCGATGATATATGCGAAATATTTAATGATCATTTTGTAAGTTTGGTAGATAGGATTGGGGACTTGTCTTTGGGAGCTCTTGGTGCAATCTCAAATCCTGCAAATTCAGTAAAATTTTATTTAAAGCCTGTTGATGAAGCTGAAGTAGACAAGATTCTTTCTTCTTTTGAAAACAAGTTTACTTGTGGTTTTGATGAAATTCCTATGCCTGTTTCAAAAAGTGCTAAAGATGTTTTAGCTAAACCATTGGCTCATTTAATCAACTCTTCTTTAATTTCAGGAATATTTCCAAGTAAATTAAAAATCTCTAAAATTAAAACATTACATAAATCTGGTAGAAATAAGGACCCTTCTAATTACAGACCATTATCTATTTTGCCATGCTTATCAAAAATCTATGAGCGTG
Source organism: Macrosteles quadrilineatus (assembly GCF_028750875.1). Taxonomy (NCBI): domain Eukaryota; kingdom Metazoa; phylum Arthropoda; class Insecta; order Hemiptera; family Cicadellidae; genus Macrosteles; species Macrosteles quadrilineatus. The sequence goes on from NW_026542602.1 coordinate 5,201,041, forward strand.
CCATGCATTCACGATTAATGAATTTCTTAGAAAATAATAGCTTATTTGATACTGAGCAACATGGATTCAGGCCCGGTAAATCTGTTGTCACTGCAACAATTGATTTGATAGAAACTATAATTGATGCTATTGATAAGGGTGAGAGCACTGTCAGGGTGTTTATGGATATTAGTAAAGCATTTGATAGTGTCTGCCATTCAACATTAATTTCAATTTTAAAAAGTTTTGGTTTTGCTAACAATGCTTTAAATTGGTTTCAATCTTACCTTGAAAACAGATTACAATATGTGGAAATTAATCATATAAATAATTTCAACCAATTAAGAAATGTAAAATCCTCTTTGAGGTGTATCAAATATGGTGTACCTCAAGGTTCGATTCTTGGTCCCATTTTATTTTTTTGTTATATTAAAGGTCTGCCAACAGCATTAACAGATAATATGGCAAAATTGTGTCTATATGCTGATGATGCAAATTTGTTAGTTTCTGGTAAATGTTTTAATAAAATACAAGAGTCGGCCCAAAAAAATCTGTTATCTATAAAAAACTACTTAAACTTCAATAAATTATTTCTCAACTTTAATAAAACCAATTGTATGTCATTCAGTACAGCACAAAAGAAAAATCCAGAATTCTGTATTTAAGTAAATGATCTCCAAATTACTCAGGTAAAGGTAACACAATTTTTGGGTTTATTGCTTGATGGAAATTTATCATGGTCACTCCATACGGATAAATTGTTACATAAAATTTCCTCGGGTTTATTTGCCTTAAGAAATCTGTCAAAATTTTGTTCCCTTGAGATAATGCTTAAGGTTTACCATGCACATATCACCTCACACATTACATTTGGTATTGAGTTATATGGAGCTACAAGTAATCAAAATTTACAAAGTATTCTAATCCTTCAAAAAAGGGCAATAAGAACCATGTTAAATCTGGATGATAAAGAATCGGCCAAAAATTGTTTTCCTAAATTAAAAATTCTAACCGTTTACAGCTCATATATATTGCACACTATTATGCATGTGAGGGCTTCTGAAGACAAGGTGCCACTGCTGGGGGATAATCATAGGTATAATACTAGGCATAAAAATTATCCATCCGTAACACAACACAAACTGGAGTTTTATAACAAGAAACCAACAGCTGCAGGTATTAAGTTTTTGTACCATCTACCAAAAGAAATATTTGATATAAAAAACATTAGGTCTTAAAAAAAAAAACTTAAATTATTACTAAATGATGGAGCATTTTACTCATTTGAAGAGTTTTACAACATGTAATTACATTAATTAAATATCCTGTTTTAGGCCTATTTAGTTTAACCAAGTATTTTTAATCAGTAATAAGCTGTTTTGACGCCATTCTGTATTTATGCATATATTTCATGTAGGTATATAATGTATAAATCCTGAATAAAGCTTTTCTGATTCTGATTCTAATAGTATTCTAGTAGGTAAACGATAAAGATTAACACCTGTAGGCCTGTTTACTCTATCAAAGTATTAAATTTATTGAAATACACATATTGTCATTCACTTCATACTTTTAAGGATAAAAGTACAAAGAGAATAAGTGTGTGGTCAATCATTCAGCTAGTGAAGGTAAGTTATAGGTTAGTATTTATTATACAACTGTTACGCAAGTACAATTGCACGTGCAAGTAACTTAGTAGAAATTGCAACATGTGTACCAAGGTCAAAAGTCCCTCTTATTTTCTAATTCCCTGTTTAATTTGCATTTGAAAATATTTATGCTAATATTATACAGTACTGTATTTGCATTTACTGGGCATAAGTTTTATTTCAGAGAGGCTACCTTGTTAACCAAGCGTGAACACTGAACAGGGATTTAGTGTTGGTAATTAAGGATGAAATTGATTAAATATTTCCCTATTAATAGGTATAATTAATTAAGGCACCTAAAAATAACAAAACAGTGATGTGAATGTTTAATACGGTTTCAGATTCAACTTCAAAGTGGTTTTCAATTTAAACCAGATTCAGTTTTAGTTAAACATGTATTTCTTTAACTAGGCTTATAGAGTTTTCTTAAGGGAGTTTGTCATCTATATATATAATACGCTAAGCCGATTTTTGTGAACAGAACTACTCCCTCATTTTTGGACCGATTTTGATGATTAAAGTGTCAAAAAAATTGGCCTGATCTGTAGTTTTGCAAAGTGTTTTTCGTTTTTTGATATCTTTATTAGTTTGGTCAGGATCTTCCATCAAAGTTGGGTTTTCTCCCATAAGATTAACATGGAGGAATCTAAATATTTATTGGAAACTTTGTCTCCATTAATTTGAGAGAACGGCTGGGCGTAGAAACTTGGTAGAGGTGTCCAAAGAAAGGCCTTGGTCTGTAGATGAGTTATCAAAAGAAAAACGAGGTTAATTCGCTTAGGGCTCTGCCCCAGAAGCCTTTAAAGATCCCTCCACAGATTTGTTTACACTTTGGTCATGTGGATGATACTTTTTAATAAAACAGCTGTTATTTTTAAAATTGTGTTTTAATTAACACACATTTATTGGGAGTTACTGAATTGTCCAAAAGAAGTATTTGCAATGTTATTTTCTGATTTTTAAATTGATTTTTCTCTGTATCATTTGTGTTGCAATATAAAGTTCCATTACGAGATGAGTGGAAAATCATTTTATCACAATAACTCCTACAATTGTATCTTATTGAACTATCTTATATCTATTTTACGGGTTGGTGTCTGCCTTTTTCACACCTTTTCCCTATATTTTATCATATTATTTTAGACAGTTCATCATGAGATTATTGTCATACATGCTTTCCATCATTGGAAAAATCTTCGATTGTGTATTACAATACAAAATAATACAAGTGCAGAAGAGCACGGTGCCCATTTGAGCCGTGTCCATATTTTGTTAAATTAATAGTGGTTTACAGCAACTGGATAAAACATTTTACAATATTTATGTAGAAATATGTGCATATTTAGAAAGTAATTAAGCTGGAAAACTGCAATATACTGCAGACTTTTCAGAGAGGTTACTTCGATGTATTCATTAAGCTTAGTGAAAACATAATATAGATATGTGTAAAAATAAGAACTTGAACTCTTAGAGAGCCTTTGAATGTTATTAGACTAACGAAAAGGGTTGTGCATGTTTACTAGCGCTACTCAGCAACAAAAACCATTTAATTTATCTCTAAAATATATATTCTTAAAGTGCACTGAGCAGCAACCTAAAAAATCTATGTAACTTACCCATATAATATAGTTACAAAATGCTCATACTCGCATTGTGACATTTATAATTCGGCTTTACATTTCTCCAACAGAAAATTCATCTACGGAAGAATTTTATTGTGCTCTTACTATGTCATTTGCATTATTTGTTGCCAATGAAGCTGCATGACCATATAAATGAGGAGGCCCCTAACAGTTCAAGAATAAAAGCCAACCTCACTTCAAGTATATTTCACTACACCTAACATTCCGTAGATTATATTGACAACTTTATGTAACTGATAAGGCTGAGACAACTAACTGACATCCCCCATGTCAAGGAATTCCAGCTATAACAGTAACACCACAACCAATTTCTCAAAACTGTGCTAGAGTGTTATTAATCGGCACAGAAGTACGATATGAACTGACGCGACGTGACGAAGGAAAAATCAAACTTACACCGTAACGGATATACCTCCCTTTGAAGTTAGAACGTGTCATCCCAACAGACAGATTTTTTTGTTCAAATAAAATCATAGATTAATCTGTATTACACTGATGAAATCACGGAAGTGTTTAACTACAAAAGATTCACCAATACGATTTTAATACTATTTAAAGGTTCTTCCAAAGGAAGAGATACCAGATAGCATACTAACAACTACGATGACGTAGCCTACAGTATGGGAAATATTTTATATTTTATTCATTGAATGATCAACCATATTTTGTAACTAACGAAATTAATATCATTATTGTTTTTACACTTATCAATGCTAAATGCTCAAAATATGTATAATTTCACTCAATTTATCGCAGTTAGATGAATTAGCGTAAGCCTCGAAAGTAACCGTCGATTTCGACGGGTTTCACCTAGTTTTAAAATATTACAGGTTATTCAACATTTTGTTAATTTGCTCTAAATAACTATATAGCCTATCTAAATGTGTTTGTAAATAATTTAAAGAACATAGGTTGTGCTCTTTAAGTAATGAATTCCTGTAAAATACAATGGGAAGTTGTCATAAAAACAAGAATTATTTAGACAGGGGACTGATAAAAGTAGTGTTAAGAAGCCACAGAAGAGCTATTATGATAAGATAACTACAAGTTATGATGGGGCTTATCTGCTGAATAAATAAGAAGTAAAAACTAACTTAAATTTTAAAAATAACTCTAAAACATAGATCAAAATGATAATAAACGGTATAAGTAAACTGACATATACTTTTCCCATAAGCTTGTATTCAAACAACCTTTATCATGGGTAAGCGGTGGGAGTAACTATGATATTCTAGGGATAAATCACAAAAGTTGCATTAACTTGTGAAATGTAATTGTTACAGCAATGGTTGCACTATTTTTTATAAGAATTATAAGGACCATAACACATTAATTTTGATCAAAACCGGCTTTATTCCTAAAATCTTATATTTTGTTACCGGTACTTTATGTGGTTGTTTTGGGAAATTACATAAGATGAATACCGGTAACTTTGGAAACTGTAATTTTTACAGAAATGAAATTTGCAAAATTTTGTTCAGAATTTATAGAACTATAGGCCTAACATAATACTCAAGTTTTATCAAAATTGTTCGGGCTGTTTTTGAGAAAATCAGTTTTTTTAAGTTTTTATGAAAAAATCACCATATAGCCTAAAAAAAGGAATTAAAAAAAAAACGCCCGCAGATATATTTGTCATGGCTTAGTACCTACGTACCAAATTTCATCAAAATCGGTCGACAGGTGTGGTCTGTAGCCAGCTCTGTACACACACACACACACACACACACACCGTAGACATTACTTTGATTAACACTTTTTTGGGTTTAGGGGGACCCAAAACGGATATATCCACTCAAAAGTCAAAACTAAAACTCAAAAAGTTTTGAGTTACTATGTACAGGCGGAGAAAGTAAAAATGGATTTGCCTATTGTAACTTAAGTCAAGTTACTGTGTAGTGTCAAACATACTGCATCATGTTTTCCAGAAATGTATTTAAAAACATTTATCTTATAAAACACTAACACAGCCTTTAGAACAACATTTTTTTTTTTAATAGGTAGCGACTTAAACAGTTTTAAATATACGTTTTTGATTAACTTTTCAGGTTTAACAGATCTATGAATAAAATACTTGACACCTGAAACTACTGTGTAACAATCCATTGATTAAGATTAAACAGACCAAATTAAATAAAACTGAAAGAAGTCTGGTGAGTACGGTAATTTAAGTTTAAACCTACTATTAAATTAATCAAGCAACGAGAAAGACTTAATTTTTAGTAGCCCTTGCGTTAGGGCAATAGGCCAAGTTAAATACAACTATGACATTAAATTTAAGTTAACCATTGCCTAAAATTATAGGCCTAAATCAGTCTCAACTCAACATGTTTTAATAATAAAGAAAATTATACGTCTATAATCGTAAATTAACCAAAACTTACAAAGTATATTTGCTCCTGTAGAAGCCAACCATTTTGTCATTGAGAGTTCCGCTGAAATGAGTCTCCAAAACGGCTTCTCCGGCAGCGAGAGATTGTCCGAACTCCAAAGTAAGCGTTTCATTTTCTACAGAAATCTGTCGCTTCGGTGTCAACAAAGATCCGTCTGCAGTGGTCAATACCGCATGAGAAACATCTAACTCAGCAGCATTCAAGACTATTTTGTTTGTAGGTTCATTTATCTGGGAAAACATGTTAAGAATCAGTTTCTAATAATTTATTATGGTAAATATTTCATTTGTCACATTCTTGCAAACAGCTTAAGTTAACTTGTGACACACCTTTATTAACAAGACTAGAGTAATCACTCCATTATTAGATGCCTTATTAATATTATATTGGCCTACCTAATAGGTAGTAGGTAGCCTACCCTCTCAAATAGATGAATGGGAATGTTATGCCCATGCGCTACAAAAGGTAGGCCTATCCATGGACCTATTGCGAGAATTTCACAAGATCCAAAAATATAATAAGTTCACAAGGTCTAAAGGATGTTTTTTTTAGTTAAAAAATTTAAAGATCATTTACCAGTTTAAAATAGGCCTAAATATTTACATTGTGAGTTAACTTATGAAAGAGACTGTCGAATACTTTTTGGACCTCGTGAAAATAGTGAATGTGAGAAGATCAAAAAGTAGGAAACATTTTCTCTCACAAATTGAAGGCGTTGTTTATTATTTTTATCCGTGGCTGGGAACACGATAGGCTTGGCTGTCCCAACTTAACACGACAAAACATTAGTCTACACGTTTACCAACTATATAGCCTAGTTCGGCCGCTTAGAAAACGACCTGCGTGCTAATGCTAAACCAATGCTGGAGGAGGTCGCTTTCTAAGCGGCCGAACTGTAGTAGGCCTACTGATGTTTAATTAACTTACTAATTACCAATTGTTACTAAATTACTAATGTTACGTAGGCCTACTAATTGTTGAACATCTTGAATTTTGATCAAATTTGCATACAACTTAGGCAAAGTTACTAGTAAGTTACGGTAGTACCTATTTTAAGCTCTGAAGTATTTTAAGATACCGGTAGCCTAGTCTTAAAAAAAATTCAAAATTGCATTTAAGGCCTATGTTAAAGAATGTAGGTTGCACTTTAGTTTACGTCCTACATTCTACATAAATTTAAACATTAACTACCAGCTGATTATGAAATGAAACTGATCTAAACTAACCTTACCTTAACCAAACATGAAGTATGTGAGTAAATGTAGGACCTTTTTAAACTACGTAACGTCATAAACAAAAAGAATTAGGCCTAAATAGGGCTATAGACCGTCAGCCGTGCAGTGGTTACCACAGGTTCTGGCACACACTGCTGGGAGCGCCGTGTAGTTACGTAGCGCATAGGCCGTAACTACATGGCGCTCCCAGCGGTGAGCCAGAACCCATGGTAACCGCAGCACAGCTGACGGTCTATATTTAATTCTTTTTGTCCATGCTAACGTGCAGCCAGAATGTAATCTAGCAAGTAGGCTACACTATAGGCCTAACAATTTTAATGTGGGATGATGATGAGATCAGCAGTTATGATAAAAATACTTGACGATGGTTCACTGTTTCCAAGCATTTTGGGGCAAACAACGTGTAAGTACTAGGTAACAGGAGCTCCGCTCAATCCCTAAGTTAAGCTAATCTAGGCCTTTGAAGTTAACTTACCGGTAGTCCAAGAATAACTTAAACTTAATAGGTACCGGTGTTTAATAATGAATACCCTAGTAACTTATAGGTATATATTGTCCTATGAACATTTGGCAATATATTTTAGATCTAGGCCTACAACGCGATATCGTGAATTTTAATTTTAGATGTCTACTCACAGTTTTTTTACGTTAAATCCAAATACCCCTGCCGCAGCAAACCTGCCGACTAAGCGAATTTCCATTTGTCTGAATTGATTTTCAGTTAAATATATTTTAATACCATTAGGTTTAACGAGTACCTAGGTTTGCTGCTACAAGGAAACTAATAAATTGGATGTTACCGGTCTCCAAACATTGGAACTGAAATGGTTTTCCTGGAAAAACTTAACAACCTACTCAGACTGCACTCGACAAGAGCTGACCAAATCGTAATTTTGGGTGATGCCAACTTTAATATCTTGAAGCCGGAAGAACCAGGAGTAAAACATCTTAAAAACATTCTAGCTGAACATGGCTGCTACATTTAATACTTTTCAATGAAATGGCGACCATACAAAGTAGGTATTTTAAGCCAAGTATTTACCACATTCCAGTGACAAGGAGAACACCGACCTCAACCTCAAGTATAGATGGATGGTACTCCAATATCCAAAATTATGAAATTGAGACTAAAGCGTATAACACGACAATATCTGATCACCACTATCTGGTCTGCAAAGTAAAAAACAAAAATAAACCACACCAAGCAACATATAAATACACCAGGAATTTGTCTAGGGTGAAATTGGCTGAACTGAGGGATCAACTGAAACAAGTTGATTGGGAACCAGTCTTCCCACCAACAACAGTGGAGGCTAAATACAACAACTTTATAGAAATTATTCTACTTAACATGGACCACGTAATGCCAAAAGAGCCTAAAAAAATCAACAATTCAAATAAACATGTCTTCTGGGACAGTGAGCTAATTAACCAAAAAAACACTTTATGTGCAGCGCAGGATCAATATCATAAAACAGGATCACTAGAGGACAAGTGCAAATTCCAAGAACTGAAGAAGAGGTATGATTTTGAGGTAAAAAGTAGAAGACAAAAGCACACCAAAGATAGAATCACACAAGCCGAAAACAAAACAAGAGAATTGTGGAGGACAGTGAACAAGGAAAGAAGCAAATCATGTAACCAAACAAACCAGATTACCCTAGTCAACAATAGTAAAACTATCACAGATCCATACCATGTCAGTAACATTTTTAACAAATTATTTGTTCAACAAAGTAACCAACAGCATACAGGCACAGGTGCACCACAAAAGGAAAGCAATACAGGCCTACCCCCGCTTTCAATGTTCAAAACCATCTCAGAACTCGAACTCGACAAACTCTGGAACAAAATAAAGTCCAACAACTCAGCTGGTTATGACGACCTGTCTGGGAAAATCCTCAAATTTTGCAAAACCGAACTTCTAAAACCAGTCCACCACATAATAAATTCGTCCATACAGCAAGCCGTTGTCCCCGGTAAAATGAAAATTGCCAAAATTTACCCAGTATTTAAAAAGGGCGAAAGGTTGGACCCCAATAATTATAGGCCTATCTCAAACCTACCCACCATCTCCAAACTGCTTGAAAGGACAATCCATAATCAGCTAATAGCCTACTTGGAAGACAACAACCTACTTTCCCCTTGCCAGCATGGGTTTAGGAAGGGATTTAGCACAAACACATCAATAGCTAAGCTATGCAAGGACAAATAGCATCTGGGAAGGTAAAAAAAGTAGTGATGGGCCGATTCCGATTCTCGATTCCAAAATACTCTCGATTCCGCCGGAATCGAATCGAGCAATCGATTCGAATCTCCGTGGGTTTGGGATCGATTCCGACTCTCTTCGATTCTTTGATAAAATTGGTTAAAATAGGCTAAGCCATAAACGTCATATAAAGCAACAAAGAAACAAAATAAATTCAGATTGCTAATGATTTGCTTGCAACTCTGAGCAAACAACAAGTCCTGGTCGTATCGTCACTAACTCAGCAAGACTAGAGCGAGCGTATTGCAAAAATAATAGATGCGAACTCAATACAGATAGAAGCCTACAATGAGAAACAGTTAACAGATGGGAATTGGAGATTCGGGCAAACTGGACTGGAGCGAGTAAGCATTGCGTCACAGCTCACAAGACATACAAGGAAAGGGATGAGCATCGATTTAGATCAACCAGTAGTACCAAGGCTACTAACCACGAATACTAGAAAAGTAGAAAAATACCGGTATGGATCATAAACATAAACAAATGACATTTTTGCCCGAAAATACACATTATTTCACATTGCTTAAATTGAACTGCCAAAACATATGTTCAACGCTATTCGTAGAGGATTCGGGCCAACAACGTCATTTGTTTATGTTTATGATCCATACCGGTATTTTTCTAGTATTGGTGCTACTAACTGAATCATTGCATCGCTACATCGATGTTATCAGTAACCGATAACATCGTTGTGAAAACATCGATGTTTTTGGGACTAAGACATAGATTTTTTTCTTCAATTTTTCGTCTGGTCTCTGTACTCTCCAGTAGGCCTAACGGAAAGCATCGATATCTCAATTACACTTGGTCAAAAACATCGATGTGAAAAACAACGAAAATCTATAGAAAAACATCGGTGATGCGAAAACATCTACTATCGATGCTCATCCCTAAACAGAGCTGAGTAAGCTGCCAATTACTTACCAAACTTAGCTTACTACCATTAGGCCCGCCGCACATTGAAGCGAGGCTAGGTGCAGGCGAGGCGCGGCTATTCTGTAATACACGTATTTAAATGGAGCACCGCACATTGAGCAGAGGCTGCGCGCAGCCTTCGCACAGCACAGCTGCAGCCTCTGTCAGGCCTCTGCGGCGTTGTAGTTGGAATACAGTTTTCCTGCACCTCACTCGCGCCTGCGTTGGGTTTCTAGTGTTTTGTGAGTGAAAGATATAGCAATTGAGCATTTAATTCAGATGGCTATATGTTGTTGAGCTTTGCATTCCTTTCCAATAATGCCACTTTCAATCAAGTTATGGATATCATCAAACTGTTATTATGTGTTCACACGAAAATATTCTCTAAAAGGCCGGTCTGGCAGTTCAGTAGTTAAAACTCCATGGCTTATAATCTTTATTTCATGCAAACACGTTTCCAAAAACATTTTTTTACATTTTTCGGATAGCGAATAGAGTCAAAATAAATTATTAATTTCACAATCAGAATCAGTAAAGGTCCAAAGAATATTTCTCTACTCGCGACAGTAGGACCAAAGCTAGGAAACCTCTGTCCCGCCTCGCTTCAATGTGCGGTGACACGAAAAAGTCCTCGCTCCCGCCTGCACCTACCCTGCACCTCGCCTGCTCCTTGCCTAGCTCCAATGTGCGGCGGGCCTTACTACCAAACAAATGAGCTTACTACCATTTATTACCAAAGTATAACAAAACACTTCGTATTCGGTCCCGAAACGTCACTACTCAACGAGACTAGAGCGAGCGTCCTATAGCCTAAAAGCGACTTGGGCTTGGGCTTGGGAATATAATTTTGTACAGTGAATTGGAAGGTTTTAACTACCTATAAATGTTCAAGTGCGCGAAATTGTAAATAAACTTGTTTAGTGTTGCAATCAACGGGTAAATCTTCGAACACTGGGTATTTTAATGGCCGATAGGCAGAGTAGTTTTGCAGGTTCCGTTATTGACTTTTTCTACTTACTTTTGTTGTGAATCGTGTGACTTAAATGCAGATCAGATACCAAATATTAATATTATTGATCTATTGCTTAAGCTGTATAATTAATTATGTTTTTGTTTCAACTAGGCCTACTCCTAGAAGTTTATATAAGGTTAGGTTAGTTTGTATATAAATTAAAAATCAAGAATTGGATAGGGGCTGATTTTTTATAATGATAATGAATGATTTTTTATAGGACATATAAAAGTTATTTTATAATATTCTATGGCTAGTATTTTACAATAACCTTGTAAATGTGTATTGAATGTGTGACATTCTAAATTCTACATATAGATAACATGCTTGGTAAGCTTGTACTGATTTCACAATTTTAAACACATTCATAAAACATAATTGAATTTGGAATCGGAATCGAGTCCGGAATCGAGATTCGAATCTTAAATTTAAGAATCGGAATCGGAATCGGAATCGAGAAATTTTGGAATTGGCCCATCACTAAAAAAAAGTGCAACAGGAATTTTTCTAGACCTGCAAAAAGCATTTGATAACTTAGACTGGAATATTTTTATGAGCAAACTGCAACAATTAAGCATTACAGACAAAGCCCAGCGTTGGATTGTAGACTACCTTACAGACAGACTCCAGTTTGTAGAAATTCAGCACCAGCAGAAAAACACTGTTTCAAGCATTAAGTCAAGTTTGAGGAAGACTACCAGAGGCGTTCCACAGGGCTCGATAGTCGGTCCACTGTTTTTCCTGATATCAACAGCCTACCAGAATCATTCAACGGCAACATAAATTGTATATTATTTGCAGATGACACAACCATAGTAGTACCCACCAACCATCATATTGACAATAGTAACCTAGTAAACTCAACAATTGACAGCGCAACCACTACGTGCAATTCTATGAAACTTAACATCAACAAAGCTAAGACTGTCCTCGTAAACTTTACTCCTAGCAACAAAAACGAATCTGGTGGCAATTGGCATGACCTCAGCATACCCCTATCACGCTCAACAAAGTTCCTCGGAATATATGTCGATCAAAATCTCAGCTGGCAGGACCACGTTGACTACCTCTGTGGGAAACTATCTTCTGCACACCACGTTGTTCGAAGAATTAGAGCCATCGCCAATGAACCTACAGCATTAATAGCCTACCACTCCCTCTTTTGTTCACATTTGCGTTATGGGATTGCTGCATGGGGATCCACAGCGGACAGGAACATGGAACGCATCCTCACCATCCAAAAGAAGACCATAAGGACAATCTTTCAACTGCCAAATCATGAACACTGCAAGCCGATTTTCAGAGAACACAAAATCCTTACAGTTATATCCCTGTACCTGTTGGAATCCATCACACTTGCAAAACAATCGACACCTACCCTGAGATCAGAACAACATTCATACAACCTCCGCAACACACATAACATAGACCTGCCACAACATCGATTGCAGAAATTCAACAATAGTCCTCACTACTCTGGCTCTTACTTCTTCAATTTATTACCACCACAACTCAAAACCATCAAAAAACCTGTCACCTTTAATAGTAAACTAAAACAATAGAGAGATAGGCCATACTACACAGTCTTCGAATTTATTGTGGAGCACACTTTCCAACACCTGAGACATGAATAGGCCTACAAACCCATCATTCCCCTGAAGTTTGATCAGGAAGAAGTTTGACGATTCCTTGATCCCTGGATTGTGGAGAAGACACAGGATGGTAAATGGTAAAAATGGTAAAGTGTGTTTTTGAGTAAAATATTGATAGCTTAGTACAAAATAAATAAATTTGCCAAGTTTGATCAAAATATATTCATAAACAAGCAAACTACAACATTTGACAATATTCTCCATAAGAATAACATGGGAATTTTAAATTTACAATTCTTGTAATTTTCTCTGTTACTAATAATCAAACAAAAATACTTTTATATAGGCCTAATAAATTATTTGTTTTTTAAGCTCTTTAAAGGTCTAAAGAGAAATTGGGAAATTTTGTGTTTTGAGGGTCAAAAGTGAGAAAAACCAATTTTTACCCCATAAAACCCCCCGTAAAGCCCCGTTCCCATGGTCCGATCGTGCTGGTTCGGGAACTCATTCAAGTTTATCCCGCTTTACACCTTTAAACAAAATTTCATCAAAATCTGACAAAAATTACTCAAGTTCACGGACGTATATATATAAAAATTTGAACGAATAGTGTTTTTGGCCTCTGGGGACATCAAAATGAAAAAGTAAATCGGTCCTGGGTCTAGGTCTTACCGTGCCACCTACGGTAACTTAATAGCTACTTCCCTATATAACTTAGGGAAATTCGCTAAAATGCAATAAGTTTTTGTCTGAGAGATTCCTATGTAAGTGGCCGTAAAATGAAGGTTAATATCACGAATCGGCTGCACTTTACTTTAGGTCCTACACTCATTCAAATGAAAATATCGATCGATATAAATCGATTGTTTCATTCGATATATCGTTTGGTTAGTTAGGTATAAGGTTAACCTAACCTAACTAACCAAACAATATATCGATATTTTCATTCGAATGAGTGTAGGACCTAAAGTAAAGTGCAGCCCACAAATCTAAGGTTCATTGAGCGGTACTGATGGTAGCCTAATATGGCGTGGTCTGGACGGGTCCGTTTGTGGACTGAGGACTGAGAGAGGAGGAGAGCAAACAGCTGTTTGTACTCAACTTTAAGGTTAATGCGGAATGAAATCAATTCGTTTTGAAACCAAATAACTTAAGTTTAATCGGTTCTTATTTATTTACTGCTTGAGATTCATTTATGATCTGAGACGCAGTGAGCGTATCACGCCTTACTACATTAATTCTAAACTATTAAAGCTATGTGACCTTAGATCAATTAAAATTCTTTTGCTAACCTATTCAATAATAAAAACAAATTTTCCAAAATATTTTGTACCGTAGATGATTTTAGATTTGTAGCTGAAGAAAGTGTTAGATTTTCACGCTATGCTTCATTGACTTTGCGTATGCCTCATCATAGGACTGCAGTTTACGATAGAGCGTTTGTTGTGACCGCTTGCCGACTTTGGAATGACCTCCCCTTAGCCATCAAATCCCTTGACAACCGTTCCCGGTTTGTGGCAGCGCTAAAAAATATGTATTTTGAACGTTATGGCCATGGTTGGTTTGTCCTAGGGGCTTGTACGCGTGGTTGGTCACTGACAGATGTGCTTGGTGTGTGTGTGTGTGTGTGAGAGAGAGAGAGAGAGGAAGATTATTTTTGTACAGTTTAAAATGTAAGTTATTTTCTTTTGTTAAAGTTTCTGTATCCATGATTTAGATTTTGTTTTTGTTGTATATTAATGTAGGCCTAAGGCCCCTATTACAAGAGGTAGCCTGGCGACGTCGCCAGCGGCAGTAGCTGGCGACGCACTGGCCACCAAACCTATAACCAGTTGAGTAGCCAGTTGAGTAGCCAGAATTTTACCGCCGTGGCGCCGTTGTTGTGAGTGCTTGTCTTGCACTTGTACTTGTTATGAGCGGTGTTTACAGTGAATAATGAGTGATTATAAGTATCTTCTCCTTCTGTTACTTCTGAAGAAAAGGAGGCAAAGGAAGAGAAAAATGTACGTTCATCCAATGCTTAGTGCAAGAGAATCAAAAGGGTTATATTACACCCTTTTTGATGAGCTCTGTGCGGACAATAAAAAATGTTTCAATTAGCCTATTTTCGTATGTCACAATCCAGTTTCTTCGAGTCATAAATAAGGGGGTTGGTAAATTAAGGGTTTTGAAGTGAGGTTAGATTAGGTTGGTAAAGGTTTGGTTGAGCCGACTCATTAATTTATGCTAGGCCTACTTCCAGACTGTTTTTGCACAGTTAAGTGGGCGAAACACAATGAAATAAAGATATCAAAATGCGTGTGAATAACTCAACTCAACAAAACTGAAGCTTAATAGGTTATTAATTATTTAACTGTAGGCTACTCACTTAGGAATCTCTCCGACAAAAACTGATTGAATTTTTGGATTCAGCGTGAAAATTACTGTAGCCTAAGTACCGGTAGACATGTAAAAATTACATGATATCGCGTTGTAGACATATCAAATAATTACCGAACATTATAACTTAACTTACTTGCATTAGGAATCGTCAGTTAGGGCTAAGCTAGGCTAACTTAGGCCTACAGATTCTGCAAGAAAGATCACAAAGCTAACTTAGGCCTACTAACAATCAACATGCTTCTACAAAACTCTCAACGGTTCTAAAAAAGTAAGTTTAGGATAGGCCTACCCCTAAATAAATAAATACCAAAGACTTAGGCCTAATGTGACTAAAGCCTCGTTTACATTGGTCAAGTTACTTGACTCCAGTAAACTTGATTCAAGTAACTTGACCAATGTAAACCCCGCTTAAGCCCTATGTAAGCCTAGCATAACCTTCATACAGTAGGCCTAGGCTATGCTAGGCCGATCACTAACATTTTCCAAAATCGCAAACGTTAACTACCCCTAACTTGGGCCTACCTTAACTTAAGGCCTTCAAGTTAGGTTAAATCCAAAAGCTTATTATAGGCTAGTCCTGCATTCCCAATTATTTTGTCATCATAAGTTAGGGTGACAATTTCATCCTAAAGTTAGGATTTACCTATACCTACACAAGCTTAGAAATGTTTATTTTGTACATACCACAATTTTCACTTTCTCTTTTCCTTCAAATGTAAACTTTGATAAGTTAGGTCTCAAGAATAAATCATAATTCTTAGGAGTCACCGTTTTGGGAAGCCGCTCGAAAAATTTCTTTTCTGGCATGATTCTTTGATTCTGTGTATGAATTGATCGACGCACAATATCACTGGTTGACTTAATAGTACAATTTAAGTCGTCACTAGAGGTGAAGATGTGCACTGCTGGAATAAATTCTTGTAGAAGTGAAGTTAACCTAGGTTTACACCGCCGGGCAGAAGGACTACAAGAAGACTTCAACCCTTGCCGCAGTACTGTTGTTGTTCCACTGACACGTATTCTACTTTCTTGCTCCGGCAGAATATAACGGAACCAACAAAAGCCGTCCGTAAATAAAACCGGTTTCTTACAGCTCTTGATAATGCCGGCAACAAAAACAGCGAACTTAAATGTTGTCATGTGAACAGGTACAAAACAAAAAATGCTGTCTCATCTTTCAGATGATTGATGTCGCCAGCGTTGACAACTTTGGAGTCTTTGGTGGAGTCGTTTGGCAAAAAACAAGCCAATTAAGGCAATTCCGTTACATGTAAACATGGAACCATGGATTACTAATTACAAGCATTTTCTTAATCAATGATTTTAAAATGTAATTTGTATTACAATAATTGTATGCAGCTAACGTAGATCATAAAAAATCTTAATACAATAGGTGAAGAAGATTCGTCAAGTTAATATGACTAAAATAAAATTATAGGTAAAATTTCCCACAACTGACTAAGTAAAAGCATGTAAAAGTAAATTCTCGTGATTGACTGGCTTATAATATGTGTTGATATGTGTTATATGTGTTGCACCTTGTTTAAACTGAAATTAATAATGTAGCAATGCCAAAAAAACAATAAACCTACCGCAGCAAACCTGCAGACTATGCAATTAAATTTCAATTGTGAGATTGGATTTGTACTGAAATATTTACATAAAAAAGTATTTAATTATTTCCCATTTAAATAACACGAGATTAAATGGTACTTACGTATTATACGGAGGCCACTTATTTTACAGCGCGCTGCGGCGGTTAGGTTAGGTTGGGTTATCATAAGTTTTTATGACTCATCTCGTTTAGTTCGATTCATAACGAAACTAGGAAAGTTCTACAAACATATTTATGATAACCCAACTTAACCCAACAGCCGCAGCGCGCTGTAAAATAAGTGGCCTCCGTATAATACGTAAGTACCGATTAAATCTAATGGTTAATTATAAGGACTAAATTCGAGTGCCTAAAAAAGACAATTAAAATTCGAGCTGGTGTGCTGCTACGGTTGAGAATGTATTTTTATAACCAACATAACATATTTAGCAAAATTTTATCAACATTGCACATTAAATACATTTTAAACAAAATAAAATACTTTTTACATTAAATCAAATACTTTTCCATAATCAGGCAAACTACAACATATTTCTTTTTATCCATAAGAATAACATGGAAATGTTGAATAGTACTTTACATACTTTTTTAAATTTTATTTGTAACGTCCAGTTTTACAACAATTATGCTTCAATATTATGTTTTTAAGCTCTACACGATGGTTGTATTTCAAATTGGATATTTTTATATGCTTTTAAGGGTGAAAAATAAACAGTTTTTGAAAATTTCAAAACCCCAAAATACCCCATTCCTATGGCCTGAAGTTGCTGGTTCTGGAACTCATTAAAGTTTATCCCACCCTACAACTTCAAGCCAAATTTAATAATAATCGGACATAATATTATATATACATGAAGGAATGTTTTAGCCTTTAGGGACATCAAAATGAAAAAGTAAATCGGTCCCGGGCCCAGGTCTTACGGTGCCAACTATGGCAATAGCTACTTCCCTTTATAGGGTAATTTGCTAATTTTTCATGTTTACTCATTGTTCTTAAATTATTGTGGACGGACTCATCAGTTTTGATGTTTATTTGTTTTCACGTCCAGTGCCTTTGGATGACTGAAATCTGTCATCGCATGCTGATTGGTTCCTGGAATCTGGAACCCAATTTCAGCTGTCTCTAGTAGACATTTCTGAATTTCGATATGACTAATCAAAGTCATTTTAAACTTAATAAATGTCTACTAGAGACAGCTGAAATTGGGTTCCAGATTCCAGGAACCAATCAGCATGCGATGACAGATTTCAGTCATCCAAAGGCACTGGACGTGAAAACAAATAAACATCAAAACTGATTTTCATGTTTGTTTTTCCGCTGCTATCAACACGTTTAGTTTAGGAGTCACCAAGAAGCCGGTCCTGCTAGAGGACTTTCACTTTTTGTCAATGTTCCCAGCCGTCTGCTGTAGGGTATACCGTTAGGTAGAGAGGGAACCCTTCAGCCTCAGACTAACCCTGACCTTCACTATAATAGTGCACCAAACAAAATAAATTACAGGAGGAGTAGATAAATACGTTTCTCTGATAGTAAAGTGTTTTGTTGGTTAAAATGGTTAGAGTATCATATTTTAGCAACAGACTATAGCTATACTGTATAAAATACAACTATTTCTGGAAAAAAATACTTAGGTATTTGGAACTTTCCCTTACTAAACAACATCAAAGTCTCTAAGTGATATTCTTGCAGCATTGGCTTTTTATCTTGGCGAAGCATCTGAACAATTAGGAGTCTACGACAAAGGCTTCCACAAGACTTGCTGGACGAAGCTAGAAGAAAAATTGAACATGTTTAAAATTACTACTCTACAGTATCTGAATTTTTGACGTTGCAGGGGTCTTAGGACTGAGCGAACCCACAATGTTACCACTGTCATTTTGTTAATATTAGTTCAAACTTCTTTGAATAGTTTCCGGGGTGTGGGTAATAAATAAATTAATTTTTAATTGCATTATAACATAGCTGATGAGTGATGACGAACAATTAAAATTATTTCTAGTATTTTTGAACATTAGTATAGTCATTTAAATTTTATTGAGTCTACTCATTATTGTTTCACCCCTTTTCTTGAGCTGAATTTGTTTAAGCTCTTGCAAGGATTTGACTTAAAAAAAAAAAAAAAAAATTGGACTTCACAGTTAGTTGTGGTCTATAAAATTCCCAACAATATTGAAGAAGATGATCAACTGATGGTTTTTTATCAGCTTTCCTGGACAGTTCTCAGAATATTTTCTCAAGGAGTAGAAAGTAGAATGTCCATAAATGAATAGTGAAGACAGGACATACATTTAGACGTACTCAGGATTGTCAATGGTTTAATTGGCCTGCTAGTCGTGAAACTTGAACATCCAACATATTTTCGTCATTGATGCCCCAGAGAGATATGCTTTTTACAGCATAAATGTGCTTCTTTTTATTGGCTCACAAACTCATGAGTCATACCTTAACCATAAGTTTGCATGAAGTTTTTGCTGACAAGTATCTTTTCGTTTCCTTATTAGGTAGCCTATAGCCTACTATATTGGATTTGTATGGATTCCAATTTTCCAAACCGTTATGTTTTTTGCGTCATACATAATCCTAAATCGATATCCTTGTGTGTAACGTCCCTCGACTACTATAGATAAGTATTGTATTTAACTAGTTTGTACAACGTTGTATAGATAGCCAATGGGGCTCTAGTCGTGCCACAAAGGCAAAACAACTCCACTGTAGACGCTTCGGGCAGACAGATTCGTGTGTAACGGTCCCCAAGGTCGGCCGTGCTCCGTGCTAATAAAGCACGCAACACGCAACACGCAGACACGCAGACGCAATCGCATTCACATGGGCATACGCCCGCCGTCGAGTCGTCGATACAAACATTGTTTAGAACATGAAGGGATTTCTATATTGCTTGTGGTTAAAGTCTAACGGCTTAAAATCCTTTTATAAGGTCCTTCAGGAGATTTTCTTTTGCGTAATAGGCCTACTTTCCAAAAGACTTTAGAGAATAAGCTTAATTTTCAACGTAAAATTTTTTAGACATTTGGTTACAGTATAAAATGGTCAGACAACTTTTATAGAGGTAAGATGGTGGCCAAACAGCTTTTTTGTTCCTAGGGAGTAAAAATCAGCTGTTGTAAAAAGTTCTTCGATTGTAAGTACTTGCATAAATCGAAATTATTTATCGATTGATTTAGTTGGTTCTTGATTTATTTTTCCATTCTTGTAAATAATTACACATATCATATCAATTACACATATCGTACATTACACATATCAATCGTGTAATGTACAGTAACACAATTGTAATAGACGAATTAATAGTATCGCTTATTAAACAGCAGCTTATTTGAATTAGCAATATTGCAATCAAGTTGGAAGGTGTTTTGAGAGGTTATACTTACATTACAAGTATTTTCGTTTTCTACTTTGCTAATTAAAGTATTATTATGACGAAAAACATAGTTCATCGTTCATCACACGGGAAAAAAGTGGTTTTTCAAGGTTTTTCAAGCCCCGCTCATTTTCCCAACTTGGCTTCGCCTCGGTCGTGAAACTTGAAAGTAATATACTATTATTGACGTTTGTTTACTGTGAGTTAGAAGCAAACTTGTTTTTATACTTCTTAAGACCTTAAGTCACAGGAGTTTATCGCTAAACAACATTATTAAAAGGCATTAGGCTATTATTGTTCACGGCATATAGTCTACGGATAATTAATTACTGTTTTTACCTAGAAGGTTGTGTTGGTGGCCAAACAACTCTTGTACGTTTGTTTACGGTAATTTGATGGCCAAACCCAAACCATTATTTAGGATTATACCTTTTATGTTTGAATAGTCAGTTGTTATACGAAGTTGTTTGCTTGGGCTTATCCCAACTCCGCGCAGTGGTCAGAAATCTGCCAAAACCGACTGTCCAACTCCGCGCAGTGGTCACTTCGGATCCCTCGCGGCACATGTCCAACTCCGCGCAGTGGTCAATTTAGGCTCTCACAGCCCTGAGGACCCCCCCTTACCTACCGTATGATGTTGAAAAAAAAAACAACTTTTACAGATGCGTGAAGGTAAAGATTTGGCTAAAAATCTGTTAACGTAATATTTGACGTAGGACTACTATTAGCCAGATATGTGCATATTTCATATTTTATAACTTTCATTATTTGTTCATAAGAGATACTAATACAACTACAATAAAAATAGTAATTATTGCTATTACAATTACACACGTAGAAAACGCAATAACAATTGAAATGTAAGTTATTTGTTTAATAGTAGTAGGCCTACTAGTTAAGTCGATATTCCAATTTTGTATTTCATTACGATATCGCATTCATTGTCATTGCAATTAGATATCCAAAAGAAGTGGTTCTATGTGTTTGCGTCAATCGAAAGTAAAAAATCAAACCATTTATACCGGAAGGCTATATCATGAACTGAGGTACTGTAACATATACTCCGTTCAAACAGCCGTGGCACCTGAGAGATTAGGAGGCCCCAAGGGTTTTCATGGGGTGTCCTAATCCGTCAGGTGCCACGGCTGTTTGAACGGAGTTTTTTTTATAGATTTATTAATGCATTTAGGCCTACTTAAAATTACCAATGTACATATTGACTATTGAGTCCAAAATTAAGGATTTTTGCGATGTTTTGTTATTAGTTTAGTGATTTTTTTACCATTTACTAAAGTAGTTTTAAAGGACCATTCTTCTCCACCCTTCTCCGGTTCAAACAAACTGAGTCTTTTTTGTTTAAACTAAGTCTAGATCTTAGGATGAAAATACACTTAAACCCCAAACCTTACGTCTGCAAGTAAAACTATTCAATGACTCAGACATCCAAAGCTTGTCTATTGATAAGGCGAACTTTACCCTTTTATCGATAACTTTATCACCAGATACTGAGGCAAGTACGAACCATAGAACATCACCTCATCATTGCTTAGAAAGTCTTATCAGCAATGATGTCGGCTCTTTGAACTGTGGACAAGTATATTTATAGTATTTCTTTTTATTTTCAACTAGATACTGTAGTAACACCGATCCAGACTACAATTCTATTTTCTATAACTGATAACACCAAATTTGATAGAAATAGATTAAGTTACTTTTAATGACAATTAAGATGTTTAAAACATAAATATTGAGTGTTCAACTTAACCCAATTTATCGCTTTGTTTTCAGATCAATCAATTTATATTGTTTTCAATTTATTGTCTAGTGCAATTCGAATGAGTCTTATACCTAATAATATTCACGCAAGGTTTGGAATTGAATGTAAAACTAGTCTATATTAATAGACAAGCATATTTCTTTAAAACCATTTTCCATATCGTGTCTATAGCAAGACAAATCTACGCATACTGTTGGACAGATATTTTCCTGTAGATGTGCAGAATCCCTTCTTAAATTAAAATAGGCTAAAAAATAAGCACAAAAATTAATTTAAAATATTAAACAATTTACATGGGCTTAAGGGTTTCCATGCTGGTGACGAAATAACAACAAAATATAAACAGAAAAATCTAAAGAAATGGAAGAAATGCCAATCACATGTTTTATTTGAGAAAAAAGAGGTGAAAAAGTTGTCCTATTACATATTTTTGGTCGAGTTTTCGACCAGTGGACGACCACTAGTCTATACTGTATAGGACGTCTAGTCTCAACATTCGTTTCAGTAAGGTCCAGAGGCGGACTTGAATTGCAAAAAAGAATCCTTTTACACTTAATTCCCAATGAACTGTATTCTTTTTTTATTTTGTACAAAGTTTACCCTTTTCAAGATCCATCCGTAATATTTGAATTTTTTTTTTAATATACAATCATTTTATTACAATAGAAATTTTACAAAAAAGAGTAGAGGACTGTAAAATTAGAAATTAACAATTAATTTTTAAACAAAAAAAAATTGGAATCCCAGCTCCATCTTCAAATTTTCTCGCTGACCGCCATTTCTTTATTGTTCTCCTCAAACACATACTGGTTGACCTTAAAACAGCACAAATTGTTCTTGATCTTATCCAACTTATTACTAAACTGTATGGTTTTTTCCACTTCTCTGAGTTTTTCAGCCATAACCCTTAAACACATTTGGAACTCATTCCCAAAAATTCCATCAACACTTGTAACAAGAGGAGTGAATGATGCATGTCGTTGTTCACAAGCTTTAGTATATTTTCTTTTTTTCATCTTCAACTTTTTTAATTACTTGTTGATGAGGGATGGAGACATAAGATGGAGCATCAGTGTCAACGACACGAACATCAAACAATGCCTCCATCTGAGTCTCCCATACGCCTCTACAAGCTAGATCAGCTTTAGTGCAGGTTCGTTGAGATGACTGCCTTCTGCTATCAATGGGTCTTTAATGCAGTTTCCCCAAGCTTGTTCCCGCATGCTACCTATTGTGTCTCTTACTTCATTGTGTCTTTTTATTATCAGACCACCATTTCGACATTTTAGAGCATGCTCTGTATTGAACTCATTTCCGCATCCTTCACATTTTAATGGGAGGTTTATTGGTGTTTTCCCATAACGTAGAGCAAGGGAATCTCTAAATTCTTGTGGGGACATGTCCAGATTAAGTTTCTTCAGAGGCAAGCATGATAGCCAGCATCCATGTTTTGCTCTAGGTCCTACATTGCGCATTATTAGAAATTGGTCTGCGTTAAACACATATTTTATGCAGGTAGGTATTAGAGTATGGGTATTTTAATAAACCTTACGCAGTAAAGTCTTAGCATATAATTTTCATTGAAATCCTTTATTTTTTTATAAGTATAAGATTCATATGTCACATAGTAAACCATTACGTACTGATAATTAATAGGCTACAGGTCTCAAAATAATTTTTTTAAGTCACATAATAAAGCTTTGTGTACTCTAAGATCTAAGGGTAAAATTCTTATAAAAATATTTTACATACTGTTAAGTCAGTTACTCAGAACATACGTCTCATAAACTCTATCTTTTACTGTATGTTCTGGCAATTCTTTAAATATCACTCTGCCGAACAGTCTCAATAGCCCTTTCAGCGGCACTGAAATAGTATATTACGTTACTAGTCCTGAAAATAGGTGTTTGCCGGACGAGTGTAGTCGTTCCCGTGCGAGACGAAGTCGAGTACGGGATTACCATACGAGTCCGGTAATCACATTTTGGACGAGTGACGTACGATATTTTACGCCATACTACTAAATCCGTACGAATCCTTATATATTTCCACCAACTTAAGGACTAAAAATCACTAGTCATAACCTCTAAAAGAGGTTATGTTTTTGTTTATAACGATTCATTGCCACCTAAATACAGTATAATCAGCTGATTGGTGTCCGGTAAAACCCATTGCAGTACAGTAGTACGCAATGAAACCCCATTTGAATAAGCTGGCGGCAAACAGCTGTTTTCTGGATTAAATCCTTGCGTGGGAAGTTTGTCAAAATAATGTAGTGTGGCGTAAAAATGTAAATCTTGTCGGTACAACAAAAAGATTAATCAGTATATAAAATAACTTGAATGTAACGGTAAACCTACAAATATAAAAATCAACGGAATTGTGTTCAAAAATGTAACAATGAAATGTGATTGATATAAAAAAATTCAATAGTTATTCATTTGAGACATCACAAAATATATAAGATCTTATCTAAATCAAAGCCAGAGGCAGTATTTTTTGTACTAACTGGTGTTCCGATTCAGAATTTCTTTATGTTAACGTTGTTCTATGGACAAAAGCACTGCATCCTTCGTCTTTGCGGCTTGTTAATTAATTGACCATTCAATAAATGATCTTTACTTATGAACCAGCTGGTCTTAGTCAGGAAAAAAGCTACACAGATCACCACACTCCATTCTACCATAGATTTATTCTATTTGTCTATGATCCTACCCTAACCTTGCAGTCATATTCAGATTAAAAGAGCTGATAATTGATATACATTTCACAAATATGGGTTTTCCGTTCAAGACTTCACATTTGGACACCTTAAGAAACACATTATATGAAACAAAACAATCGTCCGATTTGTAACAGTTTATTGTAATTGCAAATTCCTTTTGTGTTCATTCTAAAAAAAAAAAAAAAACTGAAATCCGATTTTAAAAAGAGGTTTGTAATAATCGAATCACAACTTAACTTGTAATTATGGTGTATAATATTATTGTTCAATATTGGAACGCGATAACTGTTTCATTTCACTTAAACATAATTTGGCTTGTATCATTATGGCGGAGCGTATTTTACTTGATGTGTTTAAATTAACCACATTTATGTTCCTACAGACGTTTTAGTCAGCAAACAGCGAGCAATGCATTAATTCCCACATTCCGAATGCATCATTAGAATTTTATTATACGAATCCGATTGCCACACAAACGGAATCAGTGAAATTCGATCGGTTTAATTTTTTTAACAAAATTACCTAGCTTTATGTATTTAAAAATTTCCTTAGTTTACAGTACTTCCCTGGAAAATTAAATCGGAATCGGTGTTAATTATAGACCACAATGCTTAGCCATTTAAGTATACCTAATACTGTAATTTACATTCACTTAAATAATATGATGTTGAATCCAACATAAATATGGAGTTATACAAATTTAGCCTAATATGCACTAGGTAATGACATTTGCTTCCTTTTACAGTAGATTGAGATCAAACAATACTCCCTAGTCCATTACCATACGGATAAGTGGACAACTATTATTTTCTGTCCAGTATGTATAGTGCGTTTGATGTTTAGCATTTCTCATTATTTTACCAACTTTTAAGCTGATACAACTAAATAGTAAGAATAATTATTTACTTGTAATATGCCACTCCATTGCATTGTTGAAGAACCGTAATAAGAATGCCATTACGTTAAACGCAACTTGACATTTGAAATATAATTATTTCGGTGTTTGTAAACCCTTTATATTTTACAATATGATAAGAGGTACACGTTTAGTAATCAAAGTTTTAACATTACTCTAGCGCCTGCATCTGTTTGGATACAGTTTGTACAACAGCACTGCGTTGTGGTTTGCAGTCCAACTATTTTGCAGGCGTTAATTAACTATCCTTCCCCGAGGAATTTCATTTGGTTTTCATCAGCATTAGCTTACTTAAATAACACCAAAGCAATAAGCGCAACTTGGTGAGGCCAACCTACTATAACTCAAACATAATCAATTTGGGATTTCCAGTACTTACTGTCCACACTTAAAAATACTACAAACAAATAACTATTTGGCTACACATTTTTATCATGGAAAAATAATCGAAGAATCTTATATTGTTTTTTAAACATTGCCTCCCAGTATGCATTTATTTACAAATAAATAGTTGTAACGTCATTAGAATACATTGCTGGAATATTAACACCAGAGATAAAATGGTTCAGCACTCAGAGTGTTTGTATTATTTAGGATAGTAGTAGTTTACTATTTTGTTAAAACATTATAAGGACAAGCATTAGTCTAAAAATATATAGTTATATTCAGTCTAAACAGATTTTGTTGGTTGAATAGCAAGAATCAAGTAGTTAGTAAGAAAATATCTACTTAAACCAGACAGAACTAGCCTAAA
Organism: Macrosteles quadrilineatus; assembly: GCF_028750875.1. Classification (NCBI taxonomy): domain Eukaryota; kingdom Metazoa; phylum Arthropoda; class Insecta; order Hemiptera; family Cicadellidae; genus Macrosteles; species Macrosteles quadrilineatus. The sequence continues at coordinate 5,227,277 of NW_026542602.1, forward strand.
AATTGTCTGTTTTACAAATAAGGATAATAAATCTATTAAATAGATTATTAGTTGTAATGCGTTAGATTATGAGCAAAAGCCATATTTTATTGTAAATAAAATAAGTGCCACAATACTTATTTAATACTGTAAAGGATATTATTAGCCTTTGTAATTAGTAGTTGACGAATGAAGACACTATGTACAACTTTTTATGTTTCCCGATCTCAAATTTCGAACACGGATTGCAGCAACAATAAGAATAACACTTTATTTCCTCCGTATTGAGGGAACCGCGGGAAAACCAGATGTGAAAACTGATGAAACAGATGAGACTGCTTATGAACATGAAACATGTATTATTATTGCCATGTTTAATACTTCTTGCTGTGTCGTACTGCTGAACAACTTAAACGTAATAAAACAGAAATATTATCCAATTGTATTTGGATTCACATACCACTCATTAGTTATGGTCTTTATATACTTGGATATTCCGTTATTTGGTTATTCAGAACTCACTCTTCTACAGAATATTATGGCTATTTCACCCAGTTAACCAAAACTTGCTACATTATATACTAGAAAGGTTAAAGGACTCATCTGCATAATATGTCAACAGGTGTGTCTTGATTTTAAAAGCAAATTACCAAAAAAATTATCTGTATGTTAAATTACCGATTAAAGTAATTTATTTTAAATGAGAACATAAATTACGTTAATCAACAACAGTAATTAATTTCGAACATTAATTAAATAGTGAAGTTGCTGTATTACGTCATTCTGGACAAAAGAGTGGCCGGTTACATTTTACTTCTACAAAAACTTGGCTTTGGGCCATCCCCACTTTAAATAGTACAGTATGTGGTTATTTAATAATAACAGCATTGGTGTGGACTCTGAAAGTAAAATAAAAATACAAAAAAAGCAATAAAAAGTGACTAATTCATTATACAAGACAGATTCTCCAATTGATTGCTAACTGCTACAGAAATAGTGGGGTGTGTTAGAGACACATTTGTTTCTAATCGTTCATAATTGGAGTGCCAAGAAGTCTGAAGCTTTTACAGTTTACTGAGACCAACCTTTTCTTTACAAGTTGAACAGACTTTCCTTCTTCGCTTGGTAAAGCATCTATTTACCGCACCTGCTTGCTTTCAAACACTTAGCGTTTAACTAAGAGATATGAAGTAAGTTTTAACAAGTGGTAGTTATTTATTAAACAACATTATATTGCTGTTCTGCATATTGATTATATTCATCATTGTGAAACTGTAATCTAAAAAAAGTATAATGTATAATATTCTTAAATGATGTAAGGCTATTCTTATACATGAGTTTACATCTTAATGATGTTTGATTAATGTATTGTATGAATTGGCTGCATTTGATACATCTTTTTATGAAGAAACTATAACGAAATAAAATATTATAGTCTAAAAAGGGAAAGTATACCTAATATGTTTATGCCATACTCTATTACAGCGATAAGAGACGCATTAATTTATTGTATTTTTATTATTATTATTTATTTTTTTTTAGAGGTTGGCGGCCTCTTTTAATCTTGCATTTTGCCCGTCCATATAGACTAACCGCCCATGCGTGGATCGTAATGTAATTATTGTGTCTTAATAATTTGATGGACAGCTTATGCAAAGAATTTCTAGTAACCAACATTTTAAATATTATCTATAAAGATGTAAACATGGTTGTTTGAGTACAGAGGAAGGACTTATTCCAATATCCAGGCTCGAGTAGACCAATGGGTGGTTGCAGAGAGAGTGTTGACATTAGGTATGGGAACTAAATGTTATTTCAATAAAATACAAAAACTGATAGAGATATAAAAAAATAAAATAGGAAAAGAACTGAGAGTAGTTCAAAGGACCAGAGGCGTAATCTTAGGAATTGGAAGTTTAGAAAATAAAAGAATATGAGAGAGATAAATTCAACTCACTTTTATAATGGTTACAAACGAACATAATTGTTTAATTTATACATTTTAAATACAACATAAGATATTATTAAAACATAACAGATAACAAATAATTAGAACATAGCATAACAAATGCAACACAACAATAAGTAGAAGGGAATATTTTAATATGAGTACAAAAACGTATTGCTGAGAAAAGCAATTAAAATACTTTAAAACAAAGAACAAAGAGCATTTTAAACCAAATTTATAACTATACTGAACAAAAATCAACTACCTTTAGTTACTCTGTAGCTTAGCTTGGATTGAAAATTCTAAAAACAGATTTCAGTAGCAACAACTTATGAGAACAAAATTTTTTTCTCTGTATTGATTTGAACCACGAGAAAGCCAGATGTGTTCTCTTATTACTGATGAATCAGATGAGATTGTCGATGGACCTGCATTATATTGCGATGTTTCTAGCATACTTAATACTTCTGTTACTTTCAGCTTAGAAATGCCGTTATTTGGTAGATCGTGCTTGAGATTTACTTATATTCAAAACATACAGGGTAAGTCACTCAATTAATTAATCATTTCTGTATGAAGAATCATTTTCAATGAAAGCCATACAAAAACATTTGTTTTTCAAATAAACTATCATTTACAACGTAGTTACTTAACTGATGATTATTTAACGTAACTATGATCTACAACTACTAATTAGAGGTCACAATTATTCTTAATTACATTTATAGCTTACCTCCTCACGATCTCGAGCCTGCAATGTTTCATTTGCAGTTTTCTACGAGAAACTTGTTAGATCAATTGGATACAACCATTCAACCACTTTTTAAGAGTTAAGCCTGCCCTAGGGGTTGTAGCATCTCTAGTCACAAGATTTGTAATAATATAGATTTGTACTTAATCCAGGATCGGACACTTCCCCATTTAAAAGTGTTATTATTCAATAAAAAATAACATTGGCGTAAAGTAACTTATCCAATATTTAAAAAGGTTCTCTAATTGCTAACTGCCGAAGAAATAATGAGGTGTGTTAGAGACAAATTGGTTTCTAATCGTTCATAATTGGAGTGCCAAAAGAACTAGAGCTTTTCATGTTAACTGAGACTAACTGTTCTTTAATTCAACAGATTCTACTTCTTCGCTTACTATAGAATCTATTTCATCACTTGTTGGCTTTCAAAAACATAAAGTGTTCAATTGTTTTAAGGTTGCACACAATGTTATAGAACGTCCAATTGACAAAATCTTATTAGTTTGCAAGGCAAACCACGATCAACTACCTTGAAATACTTTGTAACTTGAATAGGGAGTTCTGATAACAGATTTCAGTAGTTATAACAGAATAAAAACTTTAATTATCTCTTTCAATTTTATGTAACGCCAGGAAACCCAGATGTGTTCTTTCATTACATATGAAACAGCTGTGAATCCCAACATGATTAACTGCGGTTTAAGCTCAAGTTTAGTTCTTGTGGTTATTACTGCCTCATACAGCTACGACATTTTAAAATTTCCATTACTAACGTAACTTGTAAGATGTTCGGGTCCAAACCCCTCTGAACACAAATAATGGCTTTTAGCTACATAATAATGTCATGAAACGCTGTTTTGGATCTAACTTTATGTTTTTGATCCTAAAAACATAAATGAAGGATAAATCAAGGACAGCTCTCAACAACCACTTTCCAATATTTTACAGAACAATAACAATAATATTAACAACAAAAATTACAAATATTGTATTACTTAAATTCTAGTTATTGTTTAAAGGATAAAAATTTAATTAAGAATTGCGTATGACTAACACTTGTAATGCAAGTCTATAATAGTATTTCTAAATTAAATTCAGATGCAGATATCTTGGTAAATCATGAAAACGTAGCTTTTATTGAAATTAGAACCTAATGCAGTTCACTGGGCATTTACTAAAAAAAGGTTCTTTTTGTAAACTTCAACGACCAATTCATATCAACCTTTGAACCTGACTTGATATTTTAACGAACATTGAACATTTCCTTTTGTAAAAGTCCTCTTTCAGCAAGTTTTTAATTTAATAAATGTTCAAACGAATCGCTAAAAGGAAAGACTTAGGTTTAAAAATGAAGTAACTTTTAGGTAAGCGTACTTTTCGATCTCAATCATATAGTTAAAGTATTTTTAAACACACACCAGCGTCACTTATACATCTTTATGAGGTAGCTTGGAGAATTTAAGTTTCTTACCTGAATAAATAGAATATACAAATTTGGTGTATGGTTAAGTTTATATTTTACTAGCATAGTACACGTACTTCGTACGGTTTTGGCGTTTAAGTATAACATGTTCATTGTAGTTATATTCGTGCTCTGCGTTGCAATGGGAGAGGACACGGTTTGAGAACCGGTATGTTATTGTGTAAGGGAGTGTGTTTTATTCATGGTATAGAACACATATAACATAGCCATAATGTTTTAGCACTGCACCTAAACAATAAAAACAAGCAAATCATCAAACATTAGCACGATACCACAAATGATTTATTAAACTAAAAACATAAACTTAAAAAAATCCTACTTTTACAGTACTCATGGTGTATCACAGATTTTTTTGCTGCTTAGCTAAAATTAGCTGTTGTCATAAATGCAAAGGAATTAATATAGTGCTGTATCCCTGGCAAACCTTGCAACTTTCTAATGCTATTAAACATAAAGAAACCAGCTGGTTTAGTTAAAACGGCTGCAATATTTCATCACTAGGGCCTAAATTGACTTTTTTTGCCCGCGTGGTGACCCATATTTTTCGTCATATTGCACAACTAATTTACAAACTAAGTTAGAAAACGAAATAATTTTTATGTAAAGAATGGTAAGATAATGGATGATGGTTGTGTAAGTATTTAAATTAACGAATCAAAATAACCATAGATTCTCTTCTGCGCCCTCTTTCCGTTGTGAAGGATGGGCATAGCGGCTAGTGTACTTATACATCATCACAAAAGGATCTACCCGTGAATTCACTGGTTTACAATTCAAAAGCCATCATCAAATTAATTTAATTAATTGTGTTTTCATTTAAAGGACCCAAGATTGATAAATTCTCATCAGAGGGAATGTTAAAAGCAGCGGGACCTTCATACCTTACGTCCTGAGGGGGCCGAGGTGAATACGGTTGTACCTAAATTTGATTAGATTGAAAATCAGCCAGTGGGTCAGATCCCTAAGACGATTCGTTCATACCAATAATTTTGGCAAATCTTCACACTGTGAGCTCCATTTTGACGTGCCATATACCTATACCTTTATTTGGTTAATGGCCTTAACCATCTACATAAAATTTGATTGTGTCACTTTAATAATGTAATGGATTGCTAAATTAATTTTATAACAATGATGTACTTCTGAGATGTTTTGGACTAAGTAGGTAGGACTAAGTGGCTGTATAATCCAGTCTTGTTGGGTATAATTTATGAGTTTTGGCAGTTTTTAGTTAAGTGGTCTTTAATATAAAATGCCACTGACGGCCAGACCAAAAGTTGAAATTACAGAACAATAATACACACACAAAGTTGATAATTTAATATCGTAAAAGACAGGTAGTACTGCAATATTGCTTCAAACTGCTATGTCAGAAATAATGAAGTGAGTTAGCGACAAATTGGGTTTATAACCATCCTTAATTGGAGTGACAAGAACCAGAGCTTTTAGTGTTTATTTAGACCAACTGTTCAGAATTTCATCAACTTTTAGTTCTCCTCTTAGAAAAGTGTTTATGTACAGCACCTGTACCGGTATTCATTTAAGCCCTTGGCGTTCAAGTTTGATATCTATATCTATACTTATTTAATACGCAAGCAGGTTTTTTGTGACAATTACTCCTCCGAAACTACTGAACCGATTGACATGTTGGGGTGTCATTGGAAAGAAAGAGCGTAACGTGAAGTTGTGCAGGAAACTTTTTTTTTTTTTTTTTTTTTTTTTTTGGAAATAGTTAGAGGGTGACGCCCTGGAGCCCTTTAAAGTTTCGTATTTCTCCATAAGATTAACATGGGAAACAAAAACTGTTATGAAATTCCAGCTGTTGTCAGAAATTAAAAGTGAGAAGAAGAACTTATGTTAATTGTAAACAGTCTATTATAAGTTTGCCAATTTAACAGTTTGCTACAAACATTTACTGACTTGGTTGAAATTAAATATTTACTATTTCAATCAGGGTTGGCGTAAATATTACAATGGAAAAAAGCGAGAGCCTGGATAAATTGATATACAAAAAAGAAAACTGAATTAACACTGTGCTGCATTTCTTAGTAATCATTGAAAGAGCCCATTTGCAAACTATGGAAACACAGGAAAGTCATAGAACACCACCAAGGAGAAGAAATAGAAATAATGTTTTTTTTTTAGAATTTATAATCGTTATTATTATAGACCACCTAATGCGGCAATGAATTAGGCTATTTGAAAGAAAACACAAAAAAAAAAACAAGATCAGCTTTTGAAAAAATGATAAGATATTTACAAGAAATGTTGATTATATCAATCTGTTATGTACATCTTGGGTATTTCCTTCTTGAGTATTAATCTTTGAGTCGAATCTTTTAGTCATCAGAAATTATGACTGTTATTCGTTTTAAAATAACGCCTGTGATACTAAGCAATTGCTCGAATTCGAGAAACAGGGACACTAGTAATGCATTAAGGTTGTACCGTTACCATTTATAAAAAAAAATTCAGTCGTAAGTAATATATATATATATATTTGCATGTAATTTTATAATGATCAAACGATTGCACTGTATGTGTATATTGCAGTTTTGAATTTAAATATTTTGATTTTTTAAATTATTCTTTGAAAATGATTCATTGAATATTTTTAAAAGCAGTAAATATTGCCAGCTGAAAATAACAGTTTTTCGTCGATTATTTAGCAGTCCAATGTGGTTTCTCATCAGCTGCAGACAGAGCTTAAACTTTCCTCATTAAATGAAATCCGTCTGAATATTAAAAAACCTAATGATTATTCATTTTTTACATTAAAATTGAAACTATTTTATTCTTTAGCTAGAATTATATTGGCTCTAGTTAACAAACTTGTTTAGAAAGCTTAATAGTTAATTATATGGAGTTACAGCTAATTTGAAATCAGTAGAAGCATGTTTTGTGTTTTAGAAATTAGTTTTGAATGTTACAAAATGCAATGAATAATTCACGATGCTAAATTGAAGGGAAGTTTCGAGAGAGATCTACTCAGGACCGGTAGTACAAACACTGTCTTTTCCATTCTGGGTTCTCAAGCAGCATAAACAAATAAGTTAAATGTAATGTTATGAACACAATTCGTTAAATGCTTCATTTATAGGTATACAGACTATTTACTACATATTTTTCTCAACAATGAACTCATAGCATGTTCTCAATTTTTGTACAAACTAGGATAGTGCTGCAATGTAAATGGGATCTGTATTCTGTTTTGTAGCATGCAAAATAAAATAAAATAAAATAAAACAACATTCTGCTATTAAAATGAATAATAATTAATAGTGAAGCTAAACTGGTGTATAGAAAATTAGTTATAATATAAGTAGTATATATATATATATATATATATATATATATATATATATGTTTAGGTAATAATACAGGGTGACACAAAGGAACCGGACGTTTTTTTAAATAAGTAGTACACAGTAGTTAAAAGGAATAAACTGGTTTTAATACTGCACATAGTAAGGTAAACATTTGCCATTTGTTACAAAACCGTCATTTTTTGAAAATGGCGTTATGCATACAGCGGCCATGTACTTATCTACAAATGTGAGTTCTGGTCTGAAAATCCTCTGAAACTCGGGTCAGGAGGTTGAATGCCATTGATATCTTCTGTGATTGTAAACTTCAAATCCTCTAGAGTGCGTGGTTTGTGAGCATGAACACGCTCCTTAAGAAATCCCCAAAAGGATATAATCACTAGTGGACAAGTCAGGTGACCTTGGCGGCCACGGTATGTCACCAAAGTGAGTAATCACCTTGTTAGGAAACATTCATTCAATACTGCCCTTACTCTGGCGATGTTTTCGGGTGTTCTCGAAGCTCTAACAAGGCCTGGTGGTTGCTTTCTTGTTATATTCCCAGTTGTTCGGAACCCTGAAACCCATCTTAATAGCGTATTTCGGCTTGGAACCGTTCCATGGCGTTCAATATTAAAATGTCGACTAAATTCCCGCTGGATTTGACGACGGATTCACCATTTCGGGCTAAAGTATTGTATGCGAAAACGCGATGGCCTAGGGTCCACTGAGCCATTTCAACAAAAATGGCAAGCCTCACTGAAGGTAATGACATAACTTCAATCTTCCTACCACGTGCAACAACAATGGATCAGCTGTTTAAAAAACGTCCGGTTGCTTTGTGTCACCCTGTATAAGGTTTAAATATCTTCAGTCTCCAGTTCAAAACAAGTCGGTTATTTCGACCTAGGTTTCATCATGAAGTTGTGCTATCATCAGGCGTTCCAATCAGAAATGTTCAGTCCAGTAGTGGACGTCGTGTCGTTTAGTTGTAGCTACATACAACGCGTTTAGTTGAAACTACAGTACATACAACACGTTTAGTTGAAACCCAAGCGACACTGACGCATCCTATTAAAAAAGTATCAAGACAATGCCGGGTACAAAGGTCAGTTAGGCAACTAGATAGTTTCAGCTAGTTGTGGCTTGGATAGTTAGTTGGATGTCACCTGTCGCGGCTGGCGAATCCACATAATGTTTTTGTCCCTCTTTTGTATTAGCAAATTTCCCTATAGGGAAGTAGCTATTACCGTAGGTGGAATGGTAAGACCTAGGCCCGGGACCGATTTACTTTTTCATTTTGATGTCCTCAGAGGCCAAAAACGCAAGTAATTTTTGTCCGATTTTGATGAAATTTGGTTCAAAGGTGTAAGGTGGGATAAACTTGAATGAGTTCGCGAACCAGCATGATCGGGCCAGGGGAAATCTGATTTATGAGATGTTTTATGGGGGTAAAAATTGGTTTTTGTCATTTTTGACCCTAAAAACAGAAAATTTCCCAATTTGTCTCTAGGCCTTTTTAAAGAGCTAGAAAAACAAACAATGTAGTAGGCCTATATCAAAGTGTTTTTGTACGGTTATTGGTAACGGAGAAAATCAAAAAATTGTAAGTTGAAAATATCCATGTTATTCTTATGGAGAATATTGTAAAAGGTTGAAGTTTGCTTGTTTATGGATATATTTTGATCAAACTTGGCTAACTTATTTATTACTAAGCTATTGCTAAAAACCACACTTTATTCCTTGGGGCAGCAAAACCTAGGTAATCGTTAAACCAAATGTTATTTAAATATATTTTATTGACAATCAATTTAGACAAATGGAAATTCGCTTAGTCGGCAGGGGTATTGTAAATACCGATCGGTAAATGTATATTTGTTCGTGTGCGGGTTTGTGTCGTTTGAACTGTATGTTTTCAACTAAACGACGTACAGTATTCTGTAAACAAGAATCAAATTGTTAGTCTTTGTACATATTATTTAGCCTACCTTGATAAGAATTTTTCAGTTTTTACTATTGTTTATTTATGACTTTTCCAATACAATGTGTTTTTTGTTATTTTGGAATAAAGAACTTATGACTTATGACTTATGACTGTACATTTCAGACTGGAAGCTTCAAACCTGGGTCGGAATAACCGATACTGGAGACGGAAGGTAATTAAACCATTATATTAGTTCTTAACCAGCTCAGGGACAATTCGACGTCTTATGGTGTCTTTACGGTGCTATCATGGTACCAAATATTGAAAATATTTTTGTTACTTTTCATTTCAATAATCCACCTTTATAACAACCTTGATAATCTATAATATTAAAAGAATTTTTTTTTGTATTCAGCAAATCGACTCCTAAATATTTATAATTATAGATGTATTGGGTATCAGTGTAAAGCTATTAACCTCTAGATGTGCCTTTTGCTGGTTCGGATGATGTCCCGTAAAAGCCCTTCACCCTGTAGACTTTTAAATAATCTGAACTTTTCAAGTTTAAATTAAACAGATGGCCATGATACAATTTTGTGTACACCCATATGCGAATGGGGTTATCGTTACAGTTTGTGATGTTATAGTGAATTCAAGTAAAATATTTTAATGTTATTTGTATAAAATGTAAAGAAGAAAATCACTTACGTTCGATTTTGTGTTTTGATAGGATTTTCAATAGAAAATTGTAAATTGATTCAACATCTCACGGATTTTGAAGTCACGAATTGACCCTGGCTGCTAGTTATATGTAGAAGAGTTTGTATATTTTAAGCTGGAAATTTAAATTACTGTGACAGTAAGTAACACGAAATAGCAATCTTACTATATTATGAAATTCTTGACAACAAAGACAGAGGAATTTAATCAATTAATTTTTTCCGTTTGCTTAACACTAGATTTATTAGTAAGTGTAATAATAAAATATTAATTTCGCAATGACATATAGATAGTATACTTTAATAGACAATATGGAAGGCAATAAATATCGCACCTCTGAAAAATAACATCTGATAAAATATTGTTGTTTTAAACATGCCGAATCAATTACTAAACAAACTCATAAATTTAAATAAACTTTGAGAATTTTAATCGGTTAACCCACTTATAAGACCTACTTAATTGCGATTGATATTTATTCAAGAAATAAATTTGTAATCGTGTTTAAAAAGTAAATTTATAAATCTATTCTTAACTCATTTAAAACTAGATTAGGAAAGATAATCTTCTAACTTTCAAAGTTGAATTAAAATACCGGAACGGCTAAGACGCAAGTCTGGACAACTTATTATAACAAAACTTGGATTATTCTAGTTGGTTTGGTCTAAGTTGTCTTAAGAGCTGTAATTGAATTAAGACCATAAGACCAGCTTTGATAAAACTACGGCTTCGGCTTACACTTTGTCATTTGATGATATAATTTATATAAACTTTAATCTATATCCATCATGATAGTCACATACACTTTACGTAAGCTATTGTAATAAAAGACAATATCTTCAGTATATCATCATACATATTGGGAACTATACCATACAAAAATCGTTATGAGGATAGTATACAGGGTGTCCAGTAGGCCGGGTTATAGTTCTATGAGTCAAAATTAAGAGAGAAAAAAAGAAAGAAATCTCTTTAAAAACGCTTAACTAACCGGATATTCAGCATTTACTATGAAAACAACCATTTTCATCAAATGAATTGTGCACTTGATTTCTATTAAACTATCTATTTTAAGAAGTTGGAAGAAAAATTAACTTAGTTTAAATATTTAAATTTCTAAATGGCGGCTATATTTCTTTATTACTTATATTACAAAGAAACGAATGATTTTATGAAATAATACCAAACACACTTATATTAAGCACGTAAAATAACCTGTAGAAACAGCTTTAGTCTAAGTATTAAAAGATCAAAATATTAATGGCTAGAAAGTTAAAATGTTCAGTTTTACTGGGATTCTATGAGTTTGGGTGTTAATACTGTATAGTACTATTAGGACCATGCATAGCACAACATTTTAAATTTATTAACTAAAATAAAGCTGCAAATACATTGTGGATAAGCTATGGCAGCTTTTTTATGGTTATCAATGCAATGTTTTGTCATTACCATTAAGTTACGTGGCGTATTTATCTTGGAAATTGTCCGGTCAACAGCAGAAAATATGAACATAAGTTATTAAAATGATTTACAGAAAGAATAAATAGTAGTTTACGCAACGATTGCGTTAAGTGAGTCTTTACGACACGAGTAGAAAATTTAAGGCACGAGCCTTGGCGAGTGCCTTAAAAACTTCTACGAGTGTCGTAAAGACTATTAACGCGAGTTGCGTACACTACTTTACCTACGACCGTTTTTTAATTACTATCAATCTGGATTTAATTACTAACAATCACTACTGATAACTTTTTAGAGAGGTTATGTTTTCGTGTATTGTCATTGCCACTGAAAGTGATGCAACGACTTGTTGTATAATCAGCTGATTTCCTGTAATTACGTGTTTGTTAAACTTCGTTAAATATTACATTGCTAGCAGCATTCTTACCATAAATGATATTGTATCAGGTACAATTCGGCAAATATTTCATTTATTTTTGGACTTCCACCAACTTAATTAAGAATACGCGAGTATCAACATGAACAAGTCGGATCAACAATTAAATTGGTCAACTGATCAGCTGATCAGCTGATTAGTTGACGTTCGAAGCATTACAATTTTAATTATTATCTCTCAATACTTGAACCTCATTGGTCCGTTACCTTTGTGGATATGAGAAAACTATGCGGATATGAAATGAAACTATGCGGATATGAAAGTAAACAGCTGTAAAGTGAAACTTTTCAATTCTAAGAACTGGACTGAAATGGCTACTTTAAAAAACGGTCGTAGGTAAAATACTTTTCATGGACAGTAGCTTGTTTGTGTTGAATCGGATCGTAACAAGACTACAAATTAAATTAATTATACAGTGTGTAAATTAAGTATTGAAACAAATCTGTATTTTTCAAACCGAAATAGATAGAAATATTCTGTTTGTGGCAATAATTTTTAACAAAGGTTCCGCAGTTTTTTACATGAGTAGACGTAGCGGGGATCGCGGACAAAATTGACCTTGAGATCAGCTGATCAGCTAGAGGTTCATGGGTTCGATGCTAGCCAATCACAAAACATGTAGTAGTTTTAGAGGTTCATGGGTTCAATCCTAATCTGGTTGGAGGTACGCGGGTTTGATTCTAACCTATTAAAGGGTAGTGTGAGGTTCACGGGTTCAATCCTAACCCTATGAGTTAGTTTTAGAGGTTCGTGGGTTCAATCCTAACCTATCATTTGGAGGTCTATGGGATTGATCCTAACCTATTAAAGGGTAGTGTGAGGTTTAATCCATATTATTGGAGGTTTACGGGTTCAATTCTAACCAATCACAAATCATGTTATTAAAGGTTCATGGGTTTGATCCTAACATATCACTTCTGGTAAGGTTCACGGGTTTGATTCTAACTTAACACAAAACATGTCATTTCCGGTTATCGGGTTCAATCCTAACGCTGGATGTAATTTAACCACAGCTGTTTATTTCAGTTGATTAGCTGAACACGTGACGTCACCTGGTTTGGAGGTTCACGGGTTCGATTCTAACCAATCACAAAACATGTTATTAGAGGTTCATGGGTTGTTTTTTCCTTGTATTGGAGGTTCATGGGTTTAATCCTTAGCCGGTCACTTGACCTTATATGTAACCACAAGTCAAACAAGTCTATTAATTTATTACTAAGTGTTAATGCTACCTGATTAATTTGATAATGGATACATCAATGTATTGTGGTATTAGTTTATAAATTTTCTACTAGGCTGCAGCACCAGCGTCTAGCCAACTACTGTTAGCCCAGAGGTTCATGGGTTCAATCTTCAGTTGATCATGTGACCTTCATGACCTTGTATTGTATATGCATTTCACTAATTAACATAATCTCACTCTATGTACTGTGTATGTATGTTGTCTGTTTCTTCAACCGGGATGTGATTGAGCTATGCGAATACTACATGCCCGTGGGTACAGCTAGTTATGAATAAAAGTGTGTACCTTGATCGGGTATCAAACCTTAATATTTTAGGTAATGGTCAAATTGTCTTAGCTATTGAGCTATGATCGCAACTAATAGCTTAAATGTTATTATGGATGAGGTAATGATTATGGCTGGTAAAAAGTGGACTCATATCCTATGTCTAGGGAAAGATGGCTTCTAACTAGCGGTGTTTAAATGAATGGAAATAGCTAACTAGTGGTATCCCCAAGAAATAATGTGTAGCCTACAGTATGTATCTTGTTATCCTATAGGAAAGATAACAAAACCGAGGAAAACGTTGTGATTCAAATATCCTTATCCAACCATATCCTGTGCAGCGATAAGTTACTTGTTACCAAGAAGTTGCTCTCTAATTATGTGTTATAAAATGACACTGGAGCGCTAGTGTCATTGAAATGTGCCTTAGGCAATTTCTATTGATGTATTGAATAACAAAGCATCTGCAGATCACCTGATAAAAATGATTCTATAGTAATGAATGTATATACTAACTTACTTGTAACTAGCTAACCGAAGATTCACTATAATGGATTACACCAACATTAGATATGCAAGTGATGTCTGGAGTAGCTTTTATTGACTTTTTTATGAAAACAATATTTATGTACTACCTCAACTTTTACCTTTTGGGTACACTTAGACAAATAACTATGTAACAAGACAAAAGTTAAATTACCTATGTCTAATGGTTGAGTAATCTTTTATAGGAATTTGATTAATTATATCTTCAGTACTTATGAGCAGTAGATATTATATTAACAAAATAAATAACTGTGTGGTAGGTATAATTTAATAGAACACATGTGTTGTGTATATTATAGGTTGGAACGTTTTGATGTAGCTGAAAATCTTGTTTATTGCACCATTATAACAAGCTTAGTATACTTTTGTGAAGTGTTTAACATGATAATATATATTTCTATAATGAGGGTGAGCATTGCATCTGTCTATGTTGTCACATCTCGTCCTTGTGTAGAAGAAAATTGTAGTCACTTTTCCAAAAATAATTATCCACCAGAAACAAATCTGTAAAAAATTTATTTCTGATGGGGGCTGTGGAAAAATTAAAATGTCCCACTTAAATGTAGCATTTGTATGTGGAGAGGTATATTGTCATCCTTGTGGTAATAAATAGCAACAACTATACATGTACTCAAAGTTACTGATGAAAATTTATGCAGGGATAAAAATAGCAGTTTATTTACGTTAGGTTTCTATTCCCCATAAGAACCCATGTTAATGTGTTGACCCCAACTTCTCATATCCTCTGCTAAGTTATGTATGTAATAATTATTTATGATTATTTAGCTTTGTAGCGAGCGGAGACCAAACACGCATGATAACACGATGTCCGCACCGGAAGCTTGATAACTGCTACGATGCAAATACCCCCACTTAATATTATTAAGCAACATGTTGAAAGACATGTTAGAGATATTGCTATACAATAATATATCTAAACTATAGCACCTAATCAAGCAATGTTCTTATTGCTTTTTGTTATTGCTTAGTTCAAATTAACTGTTGTAATAAATGTAAAAAATAATTATTTTAAACAACTGAACCTATAGAACCAACTTATGTTGTTGAAACAGCTGGAAAAACTCTTTAATATATAAAATAGGAACTATGTTATGGACACCAAAACAGAATGTATGAATCTTTTAGGCATTATTTAAGGATGGTTTGTGTAGATTTGTCAAGAGGGCTCTAATGTTGGACTTTAGTAACTACAAGGTTTATAAATAATTTAAAGGAGATATTTATTTTCACCGGATGTTTTGTAGGTTTGAATAGTTACATCATTCTGTAATAGTCATGATTTGAAATCGTGTCACAATGTTTTCACAGTATAAAACTATTTTACTTCTGGTTAAGTACAACCGCAGCACACTTGGGCACTAAACAAAGCTTAAATCTCCCACTATTAATGTAAAAATAACATGTAAAAACCTTTATCAAAGTGATGGAATTGCTTTAATATTTTTTCTATACCCATATAACTTAACGTAAATTATTAAGTGAATAATAACCGTAGGTGCTACCTCAGGTATTCAAATGCCTCTCAATTTGTCTTTAACCCACCACATTAGTACCCTTAAAAGAAGGAATTTCAATAATGCGAAACTTAAACCCGCCGAAGCTGGGCAACGTTAACAATTTAAAAGATGTCACCAAAATTGATTGAAGCTAAAACTATTTGTGGTAATTTTAAAGGAGAACAAATCTTCAGTAAATAATATATTATATTTTTTAATCTTAGTTCTAAGTGAATGATACGTAAAAGGTGCTAATCTGAAATAAACTTGAAAAATCTGTTTAATCCACAGACAACCAAGTAAAATAAATATTCTATTTCTATTATATAACGTAATTAACTAATTACTGATCAAAATAATAATTGTTCAGCGCAGCAGCAGGGTAACTGCTAGTTTCTTTTAAACATGAATATTGATAGCCTAAGTCCCACATGGGGGCTACAGAGCCGTTTGGGAAAAGATTTCTGTGGTAAGAATACGTTAATCAGGAATGTGAGCTATTATCATACAAAAATTTAACCCAATTTAACCAGAGCGTGATTGAACTTCAAACATACAAACTTTCACATTTATTAGTACAATGTCTAGAGATTACTATGGTTATAATATATTTAAACTAGTGGAAACTTTAAAAGTGGTTTAAACAAGCGTCAGATATCTGTAAAATAAATCACATTACTCTTTTTGTGACTTTAAAATGTTAAAATGCCTGCTAGACGGGACCTGATTATATATGGGATTACGTTTATCACCAAACTCAACATATAACCCACCATACCGATAAACACAAATATGAATAGTTGTAAAACTGTAATAAGCTCACACGACTCACCACAGGTAAACCGTTTGTCATACAAGTATTCCAGGAATTAAGGTCTCCATTACAGCTGTAGGTTTAGAAAGTAGCCTTAATTCCCTACAAAAATTGCTTTGAACACAGTTTTATAGTTAGTTGTAGATGATAGTGAATAAACACATCAGCTCCACTGATGTGAACGATATTGTATGCTATGAACCCACAGTCTGTACCAACACACAACTTCACCTTCAATAACACCTTTTAATAGAGTGAAACGTTTAAACAGCTAAAAAAATATTAACATAACTATACCATAGGTCCTTATAAGGAAAAAACTAGACTCAATTCTACTCACATTTTAGAAGTTGATAAACCATAGGTTTATTTTATGATTTCAATGACATACAACTGTAATGTATGGTCAAAATTATCTTAGTAAACCTAATTTTATTCTAACAAGTCTGATTAAATAAATTACAGCAATTTTCAAATAGTTCTCATCTACGATAATGTAAAAACCAAATTATTTTTTTTATATTAACACCTTAACCTTCTGTAGAGTAGGGCCCTTTGTTAATTGTGTAAAATTGATTCTTGATGCTATGAGAGGAATATGTATGCAAATTCTCTACTTCTAGGTACTATGGTTTTACGTGTATGTTGATTGGAATTTAGCATTTATATATCTAGTACTATGACATCGTAAATTATGTAGATCCCAAATATGTTTTTAGTTTCTTAATTAAAAAAGCCTTATAAAAGTTAGAAAATTCATGTTTTAATTGATCATGTTCTACAGTGTTGTGAAAACTATGGAGATAACAACGCGCCCCACCCTTCTCCTCTCAGGCTTGAGAAGCCTGTTGCGGTTGTAGTTAGTTCAGTTTAGACGTTTTGGTATGCTCAGGCTGCATTCAGTGTAGCTTCTGTCTTCTTTCTTGTATATAGGTGTTGCTTAAATTATATCTTGTCTTGGACAAATATTTTAACTTTGTTGTGGTTATCTGATATTTTGGTCATTTAACATTACTAGTGAGGATACATTAATAAATAGTTATTCTTGGCCAACGTTTAAGTTCAGCTTTCTCTTTGGGCCAGTTATTTGAAACACCAGCGAGGAAAATACATCTGGGATCCAATAGGTAAGTCATTAATTAAACCTACAAATTAGATTACACATTTACAAAGTTGGGCTATAGTACCTCTAAAAGTAAAAAAAAACAATAATGGGAATAATAAATAAGTTTAACTTCTTGGGTTTGATCTATTATGCAAACAGCTGATTGCTGTAAATATTCTAAGATTATAGCATATAGTAGGCCTATTACATATACTAACTGTTGTTACCCAATGACACCTGAGTTTATTAAGGTAAGTACAACTGAGGTATTTTTAAAATTTTGTATATGCAATTAAAGAAATCACAACTTTACACGGCCTTAATGGGTAGTTTTGCACAAGGTTTCTAAATTAATTATAAGGGTGTGGTTTTTTCAAAAGTTCATGGGTACTTTAGGATTTATCTAGAAATTAGCCTATAATGTCTACAAGCAATCAACAGAGTTTTTCATTAATTACTTGGAATAATGGGTAAAAGTTTAAAAATGTTGCTATGCTCTTTTGTTAACACAGTCATTGATAAATATATTGTATTGACTTTTAGGAAATGGTCTTTGTTGCAATTAACAAGCTTAGAGTTTAATGCTCTTTTATGTGATTGACAGATGCAAACTCTATGACAGAGTCAGCGAGCATCAGTGGCAGAGGTGTACAGCTGAGTCAGTGGCAGAGGTGTACAGCTGAGTCAACGGTAGAGGTCTATGACAGAGGTCTACGGCAGAGGTCTACGGTGGAGGTCTACGACAGAGGTCTATGGCAGAGGTCTATGGTCGCACACCTGAAGTTAAGCAGCTCACTAGGCGAAGGACTGGTAAGTGTTGTATTCTATAGTAGACTTTAGATGCATCTTAATTGTTATCACCCACATAGATAAAACATTGAACACCAACAACTAGCCTTTAACTAAAAAGCCTAAAAATACCATTTAAACCATCGATATATCTATATGTTACCTTTAGGTGTCCAAACACTTGTTCTATATTTAGCGTTAATATATAATATAACCAAGGAGTTCAAAAACCACTTATCCTGTAGAAAAAAAGAAGATGTCTAAAGAGTCTGTCTATGTATTCAAAATATCGCTTAACATAAAACCAATCGTTATTTTACTCATTTGATAAAATAGTACTTTACTCCAACACATTAAAAATAAATAAATTTATCAACTTGTAAAAAAGAGAATGACATAAATGGTCTTGATTACTAAATTGAACTTTATACTTATGTAACCAATTAAGTTATGACAGAAATAAGATGTAAAGTGAACAGGTAGCTTTTACCAAACGTAGGTAGGTAGTTGTCATAAGTTTTGGTTAATTTCTAAATGCTGTCATTAGGCCGTTTCCGTACAAACTAACGTTAAAATGTATGTTTAGACAACGTGTATCAACATTTCAATAGCTAAGAAAATTAAAAAAGTAAAGCATTATTCATACAATCATTTAAATGACTGCAGTATGGGAACTTCAAACAAACAAACAAACAAACAAACAAACACACAAACTTTCACATTTATAATATTAGTAAGATTGGCATTATGCAAAAATAGTTTTCTTACCATTTTTGTAGCAACTTGTTTGAATATAAACTGCATACAGTAAAAATCTATCTAGTACTGATAATTTTAAATATCGCCCCCAAGTGTTTGCTCTTGTATAACAAACAACTTTTAATCAGGAAAATGCAAACCATTGGTTATAAGACATAATGTAAATACAAGCAGTGGATCTTTTGTTTGGATAAAAAACCAGTCCTTTTATTGAATTTACTGTAACCAAATTAAAAAGAAGAAATTATGCTTTTATTTTTGTTAGACAAGTTAGTTAACTTGTTGTTGTTGGATTATATAATGCAAATTTGGAAAAAATAATCACACTATTAAAATTGATTTTGTTTTTTTCTGCCATCAAACTTTCTATGTTTTTGAAAGTTGTTTTCTCCTACACTTGGTGTCTCATTTGTGCCATCAGCTGTCTAATAAACTGCAGTTCCATCGTAATACAGTACAGAGTTTAATGCTGAAATCAAGTATGTAAGCAACAATTCCGTTATGAGATAGGATATTTATTTACTATAACGTTCTGTAGAGTTTAGCGTATTTTTTCTCATCGCCGAGCATGAGAGTGGAAATGCTGGGATTCCATAGAGAGCAGCGGCTACGTTAATAAGCCCGAATAAAACCTACACAAAACACACTCAAAGCAGCACAGCGTTCTTGTCACTTTAATGTTATAATTACTATATGGTATTTCACAGTAACTTTGTACTTTACTAGTGACATTATGTTGAAACGGCGACCATACGAATGTAGGTATTTAGAGATGAGTGTAGGGTTAGTTTGAATCAAGAACTATAATAAGCATAACTACACCCCAATAGTGATAAACATGTACACTATTGTTTTTGGTGTTAAATGTATGGTAAAGATCACATTTCTGTGAATTTATAACAAAGTAAGCATACAAAGTAACTATGCCATTAGTCACAACAAACATAAGTACAAACCAGAAACACTTAACTGGAAGGTACATCTGACATAGAGTAATTGAGGTCTTATCACACAATTATTACGTAGTCACACGTATCGTGGATGTAGTTTGGTCATTACGTTGGAGTGTTAGGTAATTTAATTGATTAGCAGTTTTTACATATTTAGAGTATAAGTTGAATATCAATAGTTTTTGTGTCATAAAAGAGGCGTTTTTTATTTATTTAAAGTATTTTGAACCTTGATAACAGTAAAAGGAGCTTATATAGGACTTCATGTGTATCTATTTTATGGCAATCTAAAAGACATCTCCATTAAAACTATTACTTAACATTACGTTTTTTTTTCAACACAGCGTCAACTTAAAAGAGTCGTGGACAATAGGTATTGCATTACATTTATAGCTAGGAGCAATACGGAACATTTGGGTAGAGATTGCTATAAGAAAACATGTTTAGTCTTCACAACCATTATGGTAGACGGGTTAAAAGCCCACCTATTAAAACCTGGAATAAACTATTAATTGTAGTTTAGAAAAAGTACATAAATAAATAGAATTTGATATTTAATTTTTGGGTTGATTGATTTAAACATACTTTTACCAGACTCAGGATGGATATAGGGTCATTGAAAATGCATGATAGCTGAAATTTAATCAATAAAAACATGTCTCCAAAGGTCAGCCACTGAAGACGTTTTCGCGAGCGCATGAGACTACGTTTTCGTGACTGTAAAAGACGATGTTTTTATGATGACTATACTATCTCACATATTATTATGAGCATACAAATTTCCAGATAAATCTACAAGATTTAGCTATCATCGTTGTACTACAGTAATATGTTATTGGTGATCGGTAATTTAAATATAGGTTTATGAATTAACTACCGATACATGTATAAATATTTGACTTAGAAAACATGTTCAAATACAGAGCAAGAACGTTATGTAGGACTGTACAATAGTATCTACAGGAAATGAGATAGCAGTATCTAATGACTGCAAAACACACTCAAACCTTCTACACTGACAAAACATTCCATGATCTATGTAGTATTTTCATTGTTGGTATAAATAACACTCTAATATTTGGTTAGGGTTATTGACAATTATGATGCATTTATACATACAGCCTGGAAAGAACTACTGTATTGTGGGGCGTTCAGATTAGTGAATGTTTGTATTATGGGGATTGACATAGCTCTTGGGTCTAGCTTTTTATTTAAATTAAGGTTCTTAGTACTGGAATTACATTGAATTGTTTAAATTGTCTTTTTAGCGTAATCTCTGTCACCATACTCATTAAGCAGCATGCATTCATTTTGGATGCAAACTAATTGAGCTCTCCTTCTTCCTAGAATATTTAATTATCTTCATTTTTATGTACAAATAGCTTTGTACAGATGGAATCACATTGATCTTCTTATAATTGGAACAGTATTTCTTTTGCATTTTAGTGTGTATTTTTCCGGATATGTAGGCTAAACTCTGTATTCCGGTTAAGCTCAAGTACAATTGATAAACACAGAATCTCCAATTGGCAACCCAAATAATGCATAGAAATTTCATTTATGGTTACACGTTATTGCTCTTGCGATTAATTAAACGTAAGAAAAAACGTTTTTTAATCTCATTTGGGTGTACTTACAAAACATGTTTGGTAACGGTTGCAGTATGTGTAAACAACATTTAATGTAAAAATATAAGTGATCAAAAAAATAAATCTATCCAAACAGATGTTCATTACTTCATATATCTCCAGAACAGATGAGTATTTCATAAATGGGAAATGTTAAGAAAAACTTGAAAAATAGCGCAGAATTGGATTATTTGCAAAGTAGTGGTATCATATTACAATGGATAGATATTAAGATAACACAAATCGGTTTCTCAATATATCGTAAAAATAACCAAAAATTATATAATTCTGAGCAATGTATAGACAAAACTCTAATTTTTAATACATAATCACATAGGATAAAATTGGATGTTTTAGCGATTTTAAACTATTTCAAGAGCATCTTTAGATTTTAATATCCTAATAACATGTATTTATTTTTAACATAAAATCACATTCCCTTTATAACACCAACTTGTTGGTTGTGTCTTACATAGTGTCATCATTCATGTAACATTTGCGGTTTGAGACATAACTTTTTAAATTTTACTTGCCCGCTTGTTTCTCTAGACTACCTTATCTATCTTTACCAATCACTATACGTTTTATTTCATCAGGGTAATATTTTGAGTTTTGGTATATCACAGTGGGAGTAGTGTGAGTCCTTGATCTCAGAGGTTTACGGATTCGATTCTTACCAGTTACCAATCATTTCCAGTTGGGGTGTTTTTAGTATGGTATTGTATCATAGTGTGAGTCCTTGATCTCAGAGGTTTACAGGTTCGATCCTTACCAATCATCGATAATTTCTGGTTGGGGTGTTTTTAGTATGGTATTGTATTGTAGTGTGAGTCCTTGATCTCAGAGGTATACGGGTTCGATCCTAACCAATCACCAATCATTTCCGGTTGGGGTAATTTTAGTATGGTATTGTATCGTAGTGTGAGTCCTTGATATCAGAGGTTTACGGGTTTAATCCTTACCAGTTACCAATCATTTCCGGTTGGGGTGTTTTTAGTATAGTATTGTATCGTAGTGGGAGTCCTTGATATCAGAGGTTTACGGGTTTAATCCTTACCAATCACCAATCATTTCCGGTTGGGGTGTTTTTAGTATAGTATTGTATCGTTGTGTGAGTCCTTGATCTCAGAGGTTTACTGGTTTAATCCTTACCAGTTACCAATCATTTCCGGTTGGGGTGTTTTTTTTTTTTTTTTATGATGTTGTGTTGCATAGTCTTTTGTTTGTGTATAAATGTTTGATCCCAGATGTTTGAGGGTCCGAATCGTACTAATCACTAAATGTTTCATTTCGGGTTGGGGTGTTTTTAGAATAGTATTATATCGTAGTGTGAGTCCTTGTTCTTAAAGGTTTGCGGGTTCGATCCTTATTAGCCACCGTTTGTATTATATCCGGTTAGAGTGATTTTTAGTGTTGTATAGTAGTGTTATGTTTGTATATAAGACTAGGGTTGCAGGTTCAAATCTTCTAATTTCTGATCAAGTTAATATTTTATGTGGTATAAAATAAGGAGCTTAACGAGTAATTTAGATCTGGTTTAGTTATTTCCTTGTAAAAATGATGTATTCTTACACCTGTTTCAGCTTTATATTGGATAGGGTTTGAGACTATCCCCTCATTAAGTGAGGCCAGGTTAAGCGTTTAAAGCCAATCCAGATGACCTGGTAGATGCTTTAAACGCCCTCTCCCTTATTTATAAAGCTTTTTTTTGTCAAGTCTATAGATTTAGTTATATAACCCTGCCAAGAAAGTTAACAATCGAGGTTTACAGGCTTTTTAGTCAGCCATGCCAGTGACCTTCACTCATGGTTTACAGGCCTTTTAGTCAGCCATGCCAGTGACCAATAACATTCACACAAGTACAAAGAGGGGCACAGGTTCTATCCAATCTAAACCCCTCAGTGTACACACATTCACACAAGTACAAGGAGTAGCACAGGTTCTTCTAAATCTGAACTACTCAATGTACATACACTCACACCTTGGTCGGGTTACATAAGTATATATTTATAGACTTGTTTTTTTACTAGGAGAGTTATGTACAGTGAAAATTACAAAATTATTTACAAAGAAGTTTACGTTTACAATTTACAATACAATTCATGTGGCTCTTTGAACTTTTCTGTAGCCAAAAGGTAGAGTGTCATATTGACCTTCGTACCTTCTTTTAGGCCCAGTTATTTTAAACACTTTGCTCTCAGTGATGGTGACGATGTCTCTAGTCCTTCTGATTCTACTTTCTTCAATTTCAACAGTCTGTTTTGCTTCACTCAGAACCATCTCTTTTAATTTTTCAAAATTTACAATTTTTGATGTTTTAAAGTTAAGGGTGAGGCCCTTGATTTTACATATAGGGATCAATTTTTGTTGATTGGTTGACCAGACAAGGTACGCGTAAGTTTTAGGCCCCCCAGAGACAAACTCAGTAATATAAGAGCCGGGTCCATACTCTACCAATTCATCGGTCATTTCACCGAGGTAATCTCCTGTAGACACCCTATAAAGACCATTTCCATATATGTAAACAACACTGTCAGTATCATAATATAATACTTGAGCTCCTAGGGCCTCAAGGTGTTCATAGAGCTTGAGTCTTGCTTGTGAGGTAGTGTAGGCCGCGATACAAACATTTATGTTACTAAGAGGTTCACCTACCTCTGTTAAATATTCCCATGAAACTGCAACAACCTCATCATTAACAATCTGAATTCTGTTTACTTTAATTTCTGGGCTAGAGAACATTTGAAATAGGGTTTTAGGATCCCTAACAATTGTAGCCTTAGTTTGATTCTCCCTCTGACCAAATTTTCCCCAAAAACTGTTTAACATTAATTTTGCCAAAGATCTCAAACCTCCATTCTTAACAATCTTTTCTTTCTCCAACTTAATTCCCTCGTGTCCCAAATACTCTGCAATATACTTATTTTTGTCCTCCTCAGTCTTACACCATTCCGGATAGCCCGAAGCTTCCTGTTTCATCTTAAGAAATTTATTGATAAAATCGGTGAACAAACCCCCATTTTCATAAGTCGCTACCTGATACTCCCACAACTCATACATGTCCAATACAATATACCCTTTCTCTACTGCCTTTCTGATCTCGTCCATAGTCCATGTCCCAACAAGTGCCCTATTATCACTGTCATGATTACATTCTCCCTGATACATCATTTCCCCACACATTCTACACAACACAAACATCAATTTATCATTCATTTTTGTAGGGAGTACAGGATGATAGAGATCACGAGGCGGCAATACTTTACCTTTCAGCAACCCCTCCACTCCCATACCTCTCTCACGACACTCCCTGTCTCCTACATAGATGGTTGGGTGGCCTACAGGGTACTTTCCATACTTACAGACATAAGGGTACAGAGAACAAACATCAACATACTGTATAGTTTCCCCCTCAGTACATTTGTGATAAGATTTCGCATTACCTGTCCTACCTCCAAAGAAAGCCTGCCTCGGATCAAGTGGGAGATTGTTTAAGATAGGCAAACTGTCCAGATATTTAAGCTGCTGATCCTTTTTTTGTTTACGAAATTCACATTCCCACATCTCTACTAGTGCGTGTTCTGTAAACTTTGCGTTTTTAGCTTTGGTTCGCTCATAGCGAAGATGTAGGCTATCAGAAGGGTCTTCTTTTAAGGGGGCATGACGATTATAAGAAAAACATTTAGGACACCCATGGAAATAACAGCCGTGAAATTCGTAGATGTTTCTGCCATCGAACCCATCTACTTTCATTCCATTAACTTTAACTTCTTTACCTCGACCTGCGTGGTCAATCCTAATCCCGTTGGTTTCCTCGACCCAAGAAAGCCACTGGAGCGCTATATTTGATTGATTATCTACTAATCGATAGCCGTTTTTAGGGATGAGTCCAATAGTATTGGGTTTCAGGAAATTACGGCGGAAAGCTAGATTGCAGGCACTTGCAATGGTAACAGCCTCGAGAAATGGGTCAACATTACACTCTTTTAGGAAAATTGAGCGAAACTTTAGACAGGCTTGAGCCAAGATATCAACATCTGAAATACAGTAGGCTAGGATCTCCTTTTTAAAATTAAATTCATACTTGTTTGCAACCTGTTCTCTGTACCATTTTTCAAAGTCATTGTGAGATTTCTCAAACATAGATTCGGGGCAGTAGAACTCTTTATCAGGCATAGGGCCTACATAGTTTTGATTTGTCAGAGTGTTGAACAGGTGGGGAAAGTAGCCTTTCTTTTTCTCTGGAGGTAGGTCAAACGCTTTTGGTAAGGCAGATAGAGCCATAGGGAAGTAGCTAAGTGAGTCAACAAACCTAACATTGTCAATTTCCATCAATATGATCTTAGTTCCCCGCATTACAAGTTCCGGTGTGAATTTAGTTTCTTCCAACAAGTACTTTAGCAGAAATTGAAAGTCAAACCCCTGCCCATTGTGTGCAATTACACAGACGTTTTTAAACTGTTTTCTCACATACATTACATAGTTCATAAACTGGTTGATAGGGTCAGAGGTAAACACTCGTGTACGATTTTTACATGCTATACAGAATTTCCCCTCAATACACTGATAACAAAATTGCTGGGACACACACAAGTTAACTTTATGTACTTTACTTTCAGGGTCTGAGGGTAAGGGCTCATCCTGACGGGTTTCCAAATCAAAGAAAATAAAAACATAATCTTTTGATTTAGGTTTGCCTTCGTTGGGTTTCATGTAACATTTATGGTTGGGATCCTTATATTCTCCACAAGGCTTACAGAATACTTCCCCACACTTGTGAGGCTTGGACCTCTCTTTAAGCAAAACTAGTTTCCCACAATCTAGGCATTTCTTCACATGTTTACACCTATCAACCTGATGCGCAATAAAACAGCATTGGTTTTTATAAGTTAGATTGCATTTAGGACACAAGATTCCCCCATACTCCTCTACACAAGGAGGTGAGATGGTTTGACAACAAAGACAAATGTTTGAACATCTGTGGGCTCCTTTGTGATCATACGGGACATGACAGGCATCACAAAAATAGCTAGATGCAAAAGCGGCGGTTAGACTGGTGATTACATTATAATGTCCATTGTGAAACAACAAGTTAATTTTGAACTTGGGGTTTTCCACACAACCCTCAAAATACACATCACGGCCTTTAGCGTTGTAGTTATACACAGTGATTTTATAGTCTTTAAGTAGATGTTGGAATTTTTCAAGTTCAGAAATGCCTGCACCACCCTCAGGCATTACAACTCTAGCTCTACGTACAAGTTCTCGAGCCCTGATTGTTTGCCTATTTGCCCTATCCTTTTTAACTAAATCATATTCAGGATCTTTAGTTACATTAGCTATAGCCACTACAATAGCACGGGGAAGACACAGATTATCTTTATTGTTAATTACAACAATACCAGTCCTAGCTTTACACTCTTCGTCAAAGGTATTATACAAGCCTGGTCTTTTACGGCCACCCGAACCTACAGGGAGATTAACTCGGGTACATTCAACTTGAAACGTGTCTGTGGACTTGATTGATTCAGCATTTGATTGTACAATTCCCCCAAAGATTTGCCATAACACATCCTCGTTTACTTCATTTGCTGGGCGAAAAGCAACAAACCCCGGCTCTTTACTTTTTAGGTTAAGTGAACGCAGAGTAAATCCCAATTGATCGCCCTCCTGACAAACTTCTTTCATTTCATCTACAATTTGACCAAACCCTTGTCTTAGCCAGTCAATCTCACTAGTTTCAGATGGAGGGTTAGAAAACTTGAAAACAGTATTAATTCCATGAATGCGAAATTTCTTTACATAATTTTCATGTTTATCTAGAATATTTACAGGGACAATTACTTCAACAGAATCTTCTACAACTTTTACAGGTTCATTACTATCAACAGATTCATTGGAATCTACTGGAGCAGAGTTACTTACATCCATCATCTTGAAGCACTGGGAGCAAAGTGATGCAATAATAACGAGCATGTGATAAGGGTTTATATAGGGACAAGGATAACCACAAATGTGGTTATCAAAGGTGACGTGGTACACAAGAGGAAGTGATAGCTGTTGTTTTAGATGATGCAATACCACAAAAGTGGTTATCAAAGGTGGTTATCCGGTTGTAACATGGTGCACAGGAAGTGATAGTTGCTGTTTTGGATGATGCAATACCATACAGGATGTAGACATTGTACTAATTATATTTGATATTATATACTATATAATTATTATGTACTAATTATGTTTATTGTTTGTTTCAGATGGCTGCCCCTCTCCTCCTCCTCTACTAGCATTAAGTATTTAGTTATAAGTTTGTGTAAATAATATAAAATAGAGTAATATAAGTATTAATATAAATAAATCCATATTTAGCTTTCACATATGTTTTCATTATTCTTTCAACTGAATATCCAACAGGTTTTAAAATGACATAATCTAATAGGGGAAGCAGTCCCCCAGCTAAAACAGCCAGCAGAAAAATAGGCGGGAAAACAGATAACACAATACATAAAGTGAGGTTATGTTACATATACAATATAATCAGTAGTTGGTAGCACTAGTGCTGCAACCTAGTAGATAATTTGTAAACTAATACCTCAACTCAGAGTAACATACTGTCAACACTTAGTAATAAATTAATAAGTAAAAAGTGAGGTTATGTTACATATACAATATAATCAGTAGTTGGTAGCACTAGTGCTGCAACCTAGTAGAGAATTTGTAAACTAATACCTCAACTCAGAGTAATCTGTTATGATGAATCTTATATCAAGTTAATCATTATTATAATTATACCATCAACACTGGCACTCCAGTGGTGAATTAACAAACTGGTTTGGGTAAAAAGTAAGGTTATGTTACATATACAAGAGATCAAACCTCCTGGACTCATATACAAACAGTTAACTATACCAACAAAAAAAAACTCCTCAACCGGAAATGATCGGTGATTGATAAGAATCAAACCCCTGAACCTCTAATAACATGTTTTGTGATTGGTTAGATTCGATCCCGTAAACCTCTAATAATAGGTTAAGATTGAACCCATAGACCTCTCACTATAATACAATACCATTAGAGGTTGGTTAGATTCGAACCCGTGAACCTCTAAAACTAACTCATAGGGTTAGGATTGAACCCATTAGACCTCCAAATAATAGGTTAGGATTGAACCCCTAAACCTCCAGAAATACCAAAAACACATTTTTTACACACCTCAAAACATATAACATCCAACATTTACCAATTATAATCAACAGTAAAGTTCCACTTAAGCATTATACACTATATCAAGTTTTTTTACAAATCCTACTAGGATAGGATTGAAAACATAAACCTCCCACTATAATACAATACCATTAGTTAGTTGGTAAGATTTAAACCCGTGAACCTCTAATAACATGTTTTGTATTAGGTTAGAATCAAACCCGTGAACCTCCAATAATAGGTTAGGATTAAACCCATAGACCTCTAAACCAGGTGACGTGATCAGCTAATCAGCTGAAATAAACAGTTGTGTGTTTGGATTGAACCCATAGACCTCTAAATGATAGGTTAGGATTGAACCCATAGACCTCTAAACCAGGTCACATGATCAGCTAATCAGCTGAAATAAACAGCTGTGGTTAGATTACATCCGGCATTGAACCCGATAACCGGAAATGATATATTTTATATTAGGTTAGATTCAAACCCGCGAACCTCTAAAATTAACCCAGTCGGGTTAGAATCAAACCCATGAACCTCCAGCACTAACCCCTGAACCTCTCTCCATGTTTACACACCCTGTAAGTTAGAAAATAATGTATAAATTTAATGCTCAACGGTGCCCTCTTATTTATTATACACTACAACATATATATATATATATATATATATATATATATATATATATAACAATACAAATTATTTTTTACACACCCTGGAAGTTACATACACATACATAGTACACATACATAAGTTAAGTTGTCATTTACCACTATAAAACCTATACCAATAACTGCTGTTGTGGCTAAGTGGATAACGCCTCCAAATACCAATCAAAAGACCCGGGTTCCATCCCCGGTCAAGCCAACACTTTTTATCCAATACCTACAAATAAGGTGAGATCAGCTGATCAGCTGATCTCAAGGTCAATTTTGTCCGCGATCCCCGCTACGTCTACTTACATGAAAAATATTTTTTAACCCACCTAACAGGGTAGGGGGTAGGGGGTGACTTATATTTTTTCAAAAGCAACCCCTATTAAGTGACCCCTCATTTTGAAGGGTTTGCCAAAATAAACACAATGAAGCAAACCCGCGGTGGATATATTATCACCTCTAGCCAAAATGGCGGATATTCCAAAGTGGGTGCTTTTTTTACAAAAATTAAATTTTGAAATACCCGTCATTTAGGCTAGGGGGTGAAATATCTACCTCGGGGTTGTGTCATTGTTATTCTTTTAATAACCCCTTCAAAATGAGGGGTCACTCAATAGGGGTTGTTTTTGAAAAAATAAGTCACAACCATCCCCTACCCTGTTTGTAAAAAGTTGCGGTACCTATGTTTACAATAAATACCACAAACATACATTTACATACATACATACATACCACATTTCTATCTATTTCGGTTAAAAAAAATACAGATTTCTTTTCAATATTTGTAAAATTGGTGCTTTTTCACATACGGTAAATCAAATTTTGGAATGCCTGCCATTTTAATCTAGGGGTGAGATATCCACCTCGGGTTTGCTTCATTGTGTTTCTTTTGACAAATCCTTTAAAATGAGGGGTCACTAAATCGGGGTTGCTATTTGAAAACAATTGGTCACCCCCTACCCACTACCCTGTTAGGAGGGTATAAAAATATTTTTGATGTAAAAAATTGCGGAACCTTTGTTAACAATTATTGCCATAAACAGAATATTTCTATCTATTTCGGTTTGAAAAATACAGATTTGATTCAATACTTAATTTACACATTGTATAATTTGTTCGCAATAATATTTAACCAAGAGACATTAAGAGCAGCCTTAATGTTTCTGGAGACAGTGGCTACAGTTTCACTTGTATTTTCTATCTTTTTCGATCGTTGAAACGTTTGCTAATTGACGGACAAGTTCTAAGCGCTGCTCACTACAGCAGAACTAACAACTAATCCTAACTGGATTAAACACCTGTCTGGTGCGCAGGATAGAAACTTTAAGGGATTCACAATACTAAAGGACTATGATCGAAGAAATTCAGACTGATCATACTCGTTCTTAAAAGGTTTAGCAGAGTTACAAGCCTGAGATCTATCGTAAACAGATATTATTGATAAGGGACTACAACATAATATTTCATTTTGACCTACATAAACCAAATGTAAGAATAAATATAGAAAATAATTAATAAGATACTGTTAATAAATAATAAACTAATCCTTAATAACGTATACATTAGAAATTTCTGTTCTGTTACTGAAAAAACTACAATTTTGTTTAAAATAATAAAATACCTCTTTTATGGTGCTTTCAATTATATTCTGAAACATGAACTTCTATCATTAAAATGATGAAGTGATATTGAAGTCAGCCGAGCGAGCGACGATGATGAAGGAGAAGTTTTTTAATAAATTTTCTGTTGTATACGATTTATATTACCACGCTTTTAATCACATTTTTATTGCTTTGGGTACGGTTTAAATGCATTGACGGTATGCATATTATGCACTATTGTTAAATAAAACACATTATAAAAGAAAATTTATACTTATTTCCCATAATAGTAACGTGAAGCTGAGTTAACATTTTATGAACATAATATTGCATTGCTTTTTATATTAATGCATACCAGGCATGTAGTTTTTAATATTCTTAATTGTATTATTTATGTATTTGAATGATGATTCTTATCAATGACCATAAGTACATTTTAGATTACATAAACCAATATCCTAAGCTTTGTCTATTGAATTTCATGAAGCTGGGATAAGAGGTGTGCCTCATAAATGGTTTGCTTCTTATCTCACTGGACGTACTCAACGTACACGGGCGAATGGCGTGATTAGTGACCAAGGAACTGTATTACATGGCATTCCACAGGGATCTGTTCTATCTGGCCCTCTTTTTCTAATATACGTAAATAGCTTGTGTAATAGCCGTTTTAGAGGAAATTTAGTGGCTTTTGCGGATGACACTGCATTATTTTACAAATCAGATTCCATTGAAACTTTAAAATTAAATATTCAATACGATGTAAATGCTCTTCGATGGTGGTTTACCAACAACTTCATGGTAATGAGCCCAAAAACTAAATATGTAATTTTTAATCTATCAAGGAACATAAGTTTTATTACTCCGATAAAATACCACCAAACAAACTGCCAATCTACAAATTGTGATTGTCCTGTTGTTGAGCAGGTAGAGGAAATTAAATATCTGGGATTACACTTAGACTCAAAGATAAATTGGAAACGCCATATAGATTATGTTAAGAATAAACTAATACAATACGTCAGGATATTTTATATGTTAAAAAATATGTGTAATCAACGCCTACTCAGAAATATTTATTATGCGATGATAAATTCTAAATTGGAGTATGGTTTAGCTATCTATGGAGGAGCTTACTTTTCGTCAATTAAGCCATTAATTGTCTTGCAAAAAACCTTTATAAGGATAATTAGTAACAAATGTAGAACAGAACATGCAGCACCACTATTTAAAAAGTTAGAAATTTTGCCTTTGAGAAATCTATATATGTATAAAGTTTTACGAATATTTTATAAAAGAAGTGGAGATGAGGTTGAAACTATGTCTGAAAGGAGAATAACATTAAGAAATAGGTATAATGCAATAGTTCCAAAACCAAATTTAACAGCTTTCAAGAAATTTTATTTGTACCTTGCACCTAAAATGTTTAATGCTCTACCATCCAATCTCAAAACCATCTCAGAAGCAGATTTTTCTAGGCAGCTGTGGCCTTATTTATTATGTTTGGAAAATGCTGAAATGTACTTTTATGGAATTTAGTATATATACAGTAGTATAGAAGTGACTAATATAGATAATAAGTAATATAAATACCTACTCTGTTGTATCATTTTTGTTTGTAAGTGTATTGACTTTTACTCTGTGCTGAAGAAGATCACTGTGTAGAACTCACTCTCACTGTATATATTATAACCAAGTGATATAAGTGACCGGACAAAACCGCCTCTTCGATTTTTAGAACATAAGATAGTGTATAAATCCACCAACATAGGTTTTTAACCTAAGGTGGTTATTGTTTTTTTTTCATGTGTAAATGTATTTTGTGTTGTGTATGGAAAAAACAATAAAGATTTCTTAAAAAAAAAAAAAATTAAAAATATGAAAAAAAACCATCACTTATTTATAAATTATAAAAAATACTTATAAAAAGGCTATTGACTAGAATATTATTTAAAACGATTAAAAAAGCGCAAATTTTAAATAGATGTCCAACTTTAAATACAAGAGAAAATGTTCGTGATATGGGGGTAATTACACACTAAGAAATTAAAATACAAGTAAAAGATAATAAATTAGTATATTCCTTTCATAGTTACATAAAGATTTTTTTCCGAAAACAAATCCAGTATAACAAAAGACAATTTCATAGGAAAGAAATTTAAGGTAAAATAAATTTAACTATGATTTTTTTTGTGGAGGTGGATTGCTCATTGTTTTAAGGGTTTTTAAATTAATTACTTTACCTTCTGATAAATAAAAAACGTCAAAAGTAATGAATGGCAATCCTTTTTGAGCAATTTATACCTTTCAAAGGGTGACTTTGTCGAACAGTGTTGCTTTGAGGAGAACTAAAGCTATTATCTAACATTTACTGTGGTAAGTGAATCAGCTGTGAAACCCCAGTACATACGTGTTCTATTAAAAAACTTTCTTTTTTTAGATTATTTTTCTAAAGTTAGGTAAGATTAATAAAAATCGGATTGTTTTGTTTATCATTTTTTTAATTAGTAATTTTCTTATTCTCTGTTAGGTTGTATGATTTATTTTGTGAAGCAAAATGGGAGTAAATGATTTACTCATTCCAAAATAAAAGTGCCCTAAACTTAATTCCCAAAGTTTGATTTAAAATGTAATACAAACACAGTAATTTCGCTTCTAAACCTGTATGATGGAAATATTTGTATATATTGGGAGTAACTTTGGCCAATAATTAAACAGTCTGAATAAATCATCTGCACCGGCGATTTATTTTGGTGTCTTGAGTACACAGCATATTTCACTAAATGACAGTTGCAAATTACATTCATCAGTAAAATTAGAGACTAAATCAAAGAAGATACTTTATACTAACATGGGTGAAGTAATTAATCTATGATACTATTTTGAAAGATATTTTTTATAGTTTCTAGATAATGGGTGTATGTAAAGTATTTGTTACATTTTAAGTTTTTCACTAATAATAAACTTTGGATTCGTAATCGTTTTAATTTATAAGGGAAGTGTGAGTATTCACTAAACATTTTTATCTACTAAAAACCTTGGTTAGTTTGCTAGACTAAGGTAGCAAGCTTTTACCAAGCACAAGTAGTGCTTTACCAATATGCAATAGCTGAACCCAACAAAAGAGTTTCAGTCAACTTTGTTTATGATGATATAGTATTCTTTTACCGTTAGTGAAGTAACCATTATACATTAATGGCAGATAATGGTTTTATAGAGAAAGTTACACTATTTAAGTGAAGCATGCCCCATGGCAAGTCTAATGGTTAGTGGGAAATTAGTCCTCATGACTTAAATTCAATTTCAACCAAACACCAATTGCTTTTAGCTATTTATGACTTGGAAATACGAAGATTAATATATGCATACCTACCTATATACCTACGTGTAGGTTTATAGTCAATGACAGAACTAACCAGAAATCCAAAATATATTTTTGGGAGGGTAAGAAGAAATTTTCTCTGGATTCGTAAAACATTCCACAAGAAGCTATGTGATTATTTAATGTGAATGAAGCAAGAATATAAAAATTTACAAAAGTCACCTTTCTGTAATGAGTACATTAGTAGATAGAGTATGAAAACTGACAAATGAATTATATACGGACCAAAGTGATTCGAATCAAAGTACGATCCCCTATTGCGATAATGCTTGTAATTGATTTATGAGAATTACATTTTGACTTCTATTCATAATTATTGGCAGTAATGACTGCCAAGTGCACATAGAGTGGTATTACCGTATGCACATTAATTGCATGATTTGTAAATTTGTATGCACTGTTCGATAGCTACTTCATTTATAATACATTGAAGCCATATAAAAACATTGCAGTGCCTGATTAGGTTAGAAAATTATATTGAAGAAATATCAAGAATATACGAATTACGAATTAATATTGTCTTATAAAACATGAAATAACAGTTACGTATTCGTAACTTGACGAGATAATTATCTATCGAAAAAAAATAAAAGGTAGGAGTATAATTTTTCTTATTTAACCTAAAAAAACTTTAACCGAGAATTGAGAGCAGAATACTTCAGTCTATCATAAAGGAATTTAACGTTTTTTTATGTGATTAATTACTTTTTCGGAAAACAATTAGTATAATTGTTCATTTTGTTAATCCGCTGATAATCTGGCATCAAAATAATCCAACGTAAACCTTTATTATGTTTCAAAACTTATATTTTAAAACGTCACTGAAAAAAATGTATAAAAGAGAACCCTTATAACAACTAATTGGAGAACATTTTGTGTTCTTCTTTGTGGGATGTGTGTCATATTGAAACCTTACCTCGGGTTCGACGGTTTTGGAAACCTTATACGTTTCAACCTAGTATCAGTCAAGAAAACATTCAAAAATTTGTTTAATTCTTTTACAAATCGAAAAATATAGACTGTTACAATGTACTGGCCAATAAGAATTCATTAAAGTTGAAAATAAATTAAAATAATTTAAAACATGTTTTGCAATTTAATATTATAATGATCATTACTTGGTTTTATATATGTAAGGAGTCCATTATTTTAGAGAGAAAAGTAGGATCGGCCAATCTAGTCGAACAGAAAAGAACGAAATAATAGAATTAATAATTCCAAGAGCATTTGGAGGAAAGTTGTTCGTTTTATGAGGTTTTAGCGAATTTCCCTATAGGGAAGTAGCTATTACCGTAGGTGGCACGGTAAGACCTAGACCCGGGACCGATTTACTTTTTCATTTTGATGTTCCCAGAGGCCAAAAGCACCATTCGTTCAAATTTTTATATATGTATATATATATATATATATATAGACTTATATATATATATATATATATACGTCCGTGAACGCGATAACTTGAGTAATTTTTGTCCGATTTTGATGAAATTTGGTTTAAAGGTGTAAAGCGGGATAAACTTGAATGAGTTCGCGAACCAGCATGATCGGACCATGGGAACGGGGCTTTACGGGGGGTTTTATGGGGTAAAAATTGGTTTTTCTCACTTTTGACCCTCAAAACACAAAATTTCCCAATTTCTCTTGAGACCTTTTTAAAGAGCTTAAAAAAACAATTAATTTAGTATATAAAAGTATTTTTGTTCGGTTAATAGTAATGGAGAAAATTAAAAAAAATTGTAAATTTAAAATTCCCATGTTATTCTTATGGAGAATATTGTCAAATGTTGTAGTTTGCTTGTTTATGGATATATTTTGTATTTTGATCAAATATTTTTTTTTGTACTAAGCTATCAATATTTTACAAAAAAAAACACACTTTATTAGTTTCCTTTTAGCAGCAAACCTAGGTACTGGTTAAACCTAATGTTATTAAAATATATTCAATTGAAAATCAATTAAGACAAATGGAAATTCGCTTAGTCGGCAGGTTTGCTGCGGCGGGGGTATTTATATACCATTAAAGTGTTCCACGTAAATTGTGATAATATTAAAAAAATATTACTTAAATATTTGATTAACAAATAACGAAACTAACTTGTAACAGAATCATTTGTAGACATAAACAAAACTATATTTTTATTCTTCTTTTATAACACAGCATGTGTGCTACTTATAGTTCGACATTTCTGGGAACCTGACAATTTTAACATAGTTTTCCTCAGGACACTTTGGACGAAGGAAAACTTGCGTTTATTTAGATTTTATCCTGATTCGTAAAAAAACCTTTCACTTTCCAGCGATTACAAAAAGCGCAATAGTCTAACAATATTTTACCTGAATAATGAGAGTAAATGAAAGATTTATAATCAGAAACTATTCGTTTCATTTTAAGATCGTTTTAACCGTGATTTGCTGTATTATAAATTAGTGGCATTAATTATAAATACCATGTTTTTTAACGGTTTAATTAAACACATTTTCCTACTAGTGTAAACAAATTCTGTTCAGAACCATCTAAGCTTCATGAAAAAAACTCATACAGTATATAATAATTGTGAAACATTCACAGTTTAGCGCTCCTTAGCCAGAACAGATTTTAAAATGGTTTTTTAACTTCTTTTAGCGAATACCCCATAAGCTATTACCTCAAGACATGAACTGGGACCGATTTTCTTTTGCGTTTTGATGTCTTTAGATGCAGAAACACCATCAATTGAAATGTATATGTGTGTAGTTGTCCGTTACCACGATAATCGTGCAAAAAAGATCTGATTTTGAATCTACGTTTAGTCAAAAGAGTTCGCGAAGCAGCAGGATCAGACTATGGAAACGGGGTTATGTGGGGGTGAACATTGAGTTTGCTCAACTTCTACCCTCAAAACATATAACTTTTCAATTTATCTTCAATTATAACAAATATTTTTTTTTGTACGGAGCCACTGTAAAAAACTAAGTTTCCTTTTTACCGAAAAATAAATTATGTTATTTGAATAAATCCATACGATAATCTTGTGAGTTACACACACTATAGAGATAGTAATATACGAATGCATAGCCTACGTACTTGATTAATATATAACTAGTGTACATGTTGCTCGAATTCGAGCAATTGCAGTTATTTCAAAACGAATAACAGTCATATTTACAATGAATTTAAGAGTCAACTCAAAGATTACTGATGTGTAACTCAGACCATGTTTATCTTCGTTATTGATAAACCTAAAGCATTCCGGCCGGTTTTCTCCTTCTCAAAATCCCTTACTGTACGTGCAACACAGGTCATTGATAGAGAGCCAATTGAGAACGAAAAGTCGTTTTGGGTTAGTGCTAAGGGCGCATTTGTAACCTAATAGTTGAGTTTGCCCAGGGTCAGGTGCTGACTGTGATGAGTTAAGCCTATTACGCGCCAGCGTTCTGTAGCTGCGGTCGTTATCACGATTACGCCTCCTGTCTATGTTTCGTTGTCGTCACGTCGGAGGCATTTAAAAGAAAAAAACAACAAATAAACAAATTATAGCAACACAAAACAGCGATAAATGCACAAATTTAAGTTACACTCATGCTAACACGACCCGTCATAGCGACACAAAACAATGATAAATACACAAATCTAAGATACAACCATACTAACACGATCCGTCTTAAGGGGTTATGTTTACACAAACTCAAATAGTAAATAAATGTACTCAATGCGTTTCATATGGTTTCATTGAATTGAAAAATAAATAACATTTAAATTATACAGCTGATCAAAATGTAAACAATTAAGTTCTTCATAAGGATAACATGGGAACTTTCAAAGCCACTGGGGCAGAGCCCAAGGGACTTTTTTCAAAAATGTAAGGCCAGTTTGCAAATCTATGCGACACGCTCTTTCCAATGAGACGTCAATGGATAAAATCGGTTAAGAAATGGCGGAGGAGTTCAACCGACAAAGTTTCATGTAGCGTATTAATTATATAGATAAATATTGACAATGAGGCGTAATTGTAAAAAAATACAACTTAACACCTTCACGAACCTTAGATATAATGCATAATAGGTATAATAGATATAATTCGTCACAATGGGGACGTAATAGATATTCTTCAAGTAATGATCGTGTGTATCACGTTTCTGCATTGACACAAAGTGTTTTCCATCTTCAGGATAACTTTAGTCCCGTCGGTGGTTCCTGTTTAACAATGTTATCAAAACAACAAGTGGCTTTCCTTATCTCAAGACTTGTGTATTCAGCTGCTTGGTAACACAGACAAATGGCGGGTGGTAAAAGGTGGCTTATGCACAATAAGGACTGAAAGTGTGACAAATAACTGTGACTCTTGGAAATATGTCTGTTTAAAACAAGGAAAAATCTCTGCCCCAGAGCATGCTATGTTCTGCATATTTGTCATTCTCACTACATAATTCAGGGAAATATTCTCTCCCTTGTAGATAACAATACTGCATTTGTACCTGGAAAATATTGAATGTAGATGTACATACTTACGTACATGTACATAGTTTCTTGTATGAATATTTACAAGATTAGGAACGATATTCGTTGCGAGTTTTTGTTTTTGTAACTGGATGTTTTAAACATAATAATGATTCATTAATAAT
The DNA here is from genome assembly GCF_028750875.1 of Macrosteles quadrilineatus. NCBI lineage: Eukaryota > Metazoa > Arthropoda > Insecta > Hemiptera > Cicadellidae > Macrosteles > Macrosteles quadrilineatus. Next base: position 5,266,332 of record NW_026542602.1, read on the forward strand.
GTTTTACAGACTTTAATTTTGTTTTTTATAATGGTAATGCCCTAGTATTGTATTCCAACAAATGCGTAGTTTCATTTTTTTTTATAAAAGTATACATATATAGCACTTTTGTTTATACTTTTAAAACTATAATTGTCATTACCTTCCAGTTTTTATTGACTTAAAATTTAAAAGTAAATGAAATATGATTTTATATTTAAATTAATGGGTAATGTTATCTTTGTATGAACTGTTTATTAATTTAATTAGCGAACATCGTTTTACGTGATTAATATAAAAGGGTACAACATGTAATAATTCTGATGTTAATTTAGTTGTATTATGCTTAAATAACAAAAATAATCTTTTAAAGTCTTAAAAATTTGGGAATAAAGAGGTAACAGAATATTTGTTTTGTAATAGCCGTTCAGCTAGCCTACTTTGATATTGTAGAAATTATGAATTCTATTTTGTATAAATTATCTTCGGAGCTGTGCAACATATTTTAAAAATATAAATTTTATTCTTTTACTTTACGGATTTGTTTGTTAATTAATTTTAACTTAATAATTTCCTAGTCTCAAGAGGCTTTGACGTAGGCTTTCCTTTGCTACGAGTAATCAAGGACTGATTATTACATCAATTAATTGGCCAGTTGGTTATAAAAGTAAAATTCCCAAATATATTTCAAACTATAATTAATTATGATTTTGAAACAATAACATAGGAGTCAAAACGGCAAATAATTTAACTTACAAAATTCTATACAAAAGCTTAATAAAATCGTCTTCGTGTATGTTTAGAAGAAATGGCCATTACAAAATAATAATCGTATGGCAAGCTAAAATAGTTTTAACAACTTATTTGCAGGACTATAGGAGTCAGTTAATGTGATTCATATGTTTGTATATGTATCTATTTAAATTGGAAATCTGATATGGTAAACTAAACGTTAGTTTGGACCAATTTCAGAAAGTAAAAATTTAATGGGTAGATAGATGGTTTATGGTACACTTTCCTGAAATTACCATCAAAGCGAAGTAATAAATTAAATTTCTACAAAGGCAAGCTTCTGTTCCCTCAACAATGATTTCAAGGTAGGAAGGCTCTTGTGGGAGAAATTAATCTACCTTTGTTCGGTACAAAGTAATTCATCTTGAACTGCCTCACTTAGGACCATTGATTACTTTTGCGTTTATGCATTACTGAATTCATTTGCTTATTTGTACGTATTAATGAATACAGTTTTCCTGAACTCAACCGAAAGTTAGTTGATATTTTTGAACGTTTATGACACAAATATACCTAGTTACCGATAAAAAACAGCTGTGTAGTACACACTTAATATCTATATGGGAAAAGATCGTAATTATATTCACTTAGTTCCGGAAAATCTAGAGGTGTGAAACTATATAATTTTCTTAAAGTGGTTTACACCCATATGGTACACCCCCAAGCTTACATAATAGGCTATGTTTTTGAAAATGTTATGATAAATAAAATATGAGAAGATGTATAAAATTAATTACAACATTTTCATAAGACTTACATATTGCAATATAATAAAGAACGCTTAATAAATGTTAAATGAAGCTTAATAATAAACTGTTAATTAAATAGTTTTAGTAAACAAATAATCTTTTAATAGGAATATAACTATTCAACCGATTTTACATTCCCAAGACTTAAATATATTTAATGTATTAACCTGTATTTGTCAGATATTCTTGTAATGATAGAATGGAATTTTTTTGTTGTTGTTCAGAATGGAATTTACTAAACGCAAGATCAAACTTCAAGTTTTTGGTGTTAGTGAAATTATATCCGCTTATTAGAAACAAACTCTAGAGTCACAAAATATTGGGCCTACAGATGATATTATTGAGAACGTCGTAAAAATGACGAAGCGTTTTCAAGTAACATTAGCTAAATTGGCCGAGGGAATGAATTATGTATTAGCAAGACGTAAATCCACACTGGCTTTAATACTTTCTACTTAAAGCACTTTTTATCTAATCCTACTGACATAAAAAAAAAAAAAAAATTTGAATCACTTTGAGATAAAACTGGTTTAAACATAAGTAATCTTTGTTATTATTGTAAATATATTTTACTTATCCTTTTAAACATTCATGCCATGATATGATCTTTTACATTGTTTAATGTAGGGATTAGAGTAACAAGTCGCATTCACTCTGGTTTTTAGTTATTTATATTTTAGTTTAAAAATTGCAATCATTAATCGTTGGTTGAGAACATATTTGGTTGACTTAAAACGTAACATGTTTCATTCATATCCATTCTGATATACATGTCTTACAATGGTAAATATTGCCAAAATACTGTGGGGAAACAACAGTCCAATATTAAAATCTTAGTCTTGCCAGTGAAAGACGCGTCAAATAGGTATTTACACTATTTAGATTATTGACAATACTAGATTTTTGGCTATTCTAATGTAAATTACCTTCACGTTAACAGCTCAACAAAGTCACTACATGTTTCTCCTATTCTGACATTGACAATTGATCTCCTTTCCAAGAATGTTTCATGCTTTAAAAGTCTTGTCAATGACGTTCAAATAAATACACACATAGGACATGAAAACGCTGGAGAAATATTAAAACATAAAAATTATGTGGAAGACGTTTTGCCCAATCTACGACGTGGCATCCTCATTCCTACTTGGTCTCGTTATTTTTGCACGCCGTATTACAAACGTAACGCACCCAGAAGTCCCAGGATTACAAGATTAGTCTGGTGCTAATGTAGATAGAGTGAATGAATTTACAACATCTCATTCTCGGGTTATAATAAATTATTTAAATGTTTAGGATCGTTTTTTCCTAAATATGTTTGTAATATTCCTTCACAAAAATTACTATTCTTGTGAACCCCAAATAAAATAAGCATATAAAAATAGTAGACATAATATCAACCATACGTAAAGTATGGCTCATAATGGACATAATGGCTCTACGTAAAGTATGTTCGTCTACTAAATGAATAGTATTAGTAGGCTATCAGGTTTAGAAATTGTATTTATTCTTGGTATAATATTCTGCATTAACTGTAGATGCGTGGAAGATAGTATTTTTCATCAGCACAATTAATTGCATTCACCAGGGTTTAAGTACATATTAATTGGGGAACTTAGGAACTAAGGTAATCGGGTTATTTTGCTTGAACTACGTAATTAACACAATTAATCAACTAATTTTATTTTTTTTTTTCAAATTAAATAATCTAAACCTTATGTTTATTACTATCTGACGTAGAACTGTTGTTTGCATTATCATTAATAGATCTTCGAATTTTTGTTTATCCGTGTATATCTGCACCTTTAGCATTTGTCTTGGATTGATTCTTATATAACTAACAGGAAACAAAGAACATCAATTATAAAAAAATGGCAAAAAGTTTATCTCGAATTGGCACGAAGTTAAATGTGGTGTCCCACAAGGTTCGATATTGGGTCCTTTACTATTTTTAATTTTTGTGAATGATGTACCTCAAAATGTATCTTCTAGCCTCATATTATATGCAGATGACACTACAGCCATAGTTAAAGCAAAAGATATACCGATTTTAAAATTAGAACTCAACCGCTCACTCATAGATTTGTCCAGTTGGTTTACAGTAAATGGGCTGCAACTCAATAGTTCTAAAAGACAGGTTATATTATTTCAAACAATCCAAAATAGAGAGAATCAAAATTTTGAATTACGCTACCAAAGTGATACTTAACCTTTTGTTGAACATACAAAGTTCTTAGGCTTAATTATTGATAAAAATTTAACCTGGAAAGCACACATAGACATGATACTAAAGAGGCTGAATACAGCCTGTTCTCAAATGTATGTTTTAAGGAATATAATTGATCTGAAAACTAAACTTACTGTATATTATGCAATGTTTTATTCCATCATGCAGTATGGAATTGAACTATGGGGCTCAACTTCATATGCCGACACAATTTTAAAAAACAAAAGAAGTATTTAAGAATACAATCTTTTGCACCAAAAAGAGCATAATTTAAACCTATTTAAAAAAAATGTGACATATTAACAATGCCTTCTCTATATATATTTAAAATGATGGTTTCTTTAAAAAGTAACTACCAATCATATGACAGCAATCAATTCATCCATCAATATCCTACTCGTTTTAAAAATAATTTGAAATATCCAAGACATCGCCTCTGTCTGTATGAAAGATCACCATTTTATATGAGTCTCAGGCTTTACAACAGTCTACCTACCAAATTCAGATAAATTACCAGTATTTCAAAATTCAAAAGCGAGTTTAGAATGTATCTCTTACAAAAACAGTTTGAATCTGTTTCTGAATATTTGAATAACAGTTAAACATTTTTCTATTACATTTATTTAATTTATAGGAATGAATTGTAAATCTAGTTTTAATAATGGACAATTTCACCTGTTTCATCATCATTGCTGAAAAACTTGAAATGTATTTTGACAATAAAGGAATATTTCATTTCATTTCATTTCATTTTAAAATTTATCTTCAAGGAAAATGATCCAAACTGTGGTCTTACTATCAGATGCCAACGTTTTTGACAAGTCAGTGATAAAATGGTCTTATAGTAAAGTGGGTTGGTTTGTACAATCGTTCTTGATATTACTGGCCCTCATTAGGATCTAGTTACTTGATTGACAACTTAACTTTGATTGAAGTTATATAAAAATGACATCACATAACAAAGTAATATGATATCTAAATTTAGTTTTGGTAGTAAACTGCAAACTTATACAATTTATTAATGGTACGCATTTGTCAGTAAAAAAACGAGTTCTTACATTACTAAACCAAAACTAACTAGTTACACCTATAATCCCCATTTATACACTGACGAAATTAGTATGTAAGACTGGCTACACGTAAAAATCGTTACTCATTATTAATTTAGTGTATTCGAAGTTGAAATATTTTTAGTTATCTACGATGTAGTTGTTGTCTGAAAACTTGTGTAGAGTTAGTTACTTTGCTGAGTTTGTTGTGTTCACTAACTCAATAATTTAACATTGCCACGCTTGACCTACCTACCTCCTTATATCGCCACTGGTCAAGTATTTATCTTGGACACACACGTAAACACGTTGACGTAACACCGTTTTTCCATATTAAAAACTTTATTTATTCTATTAATATTGATACATATCCCAGAGTATTAGAATGTTATATGACAAACCTTAGGTACGTATATTTAATACTTAGGCTGGAGTTCACATTGTCGTATCCTAGCCACTCCAATTTGCTAAACGCACACCATTAACGACATTTCAAACTTTCTTGTACTGTATATGTTCATTTTGATATCGTGGAGGTAAGCTAATTCTATATTAATAGCCACCTTATTGATATTTTTTTGGAAATAAATAAATATAACTAGTAGAAGTTTATCTTTTTTACTGACTAAGTATCCTTGCGTGATAAAATTATGATTACGTAAAAGATTGTTATCAAGATATCTTGCCTTTCGGGTGTAACTGGTACTACACATTTTCATACTGCTCATTTAATGAACCACGTCATTAATTTGGGTACTTCGGTATATGTAAATACAACATTTTGTTCGACACCGTCAGTTATTCACTAACATTAGCAGCTCATCATTTTGTAAGCAAATTTCCTTATGAGGGTATTAACAGGGATTACGCCGATTTAGCTTACTTTCTCTATCAATATACGAGCTGTTTCTATTCTTCAAATATAAATCTAATTTTTATGTACTTACTATAGGCAAACATAATACGATGTAATAACTTACTGTATCTACTGTCTACAGAAATCCCTAATAATCATGCACATCGGCCATTTGAGATGGCATTCGTCGTATAAGCGTAGCATTGCACTAAACCAACATACAAGTAATGAACCATTTGCATTTGCAAATGTAAACCTAACAGACAAACAGGAATATCTTTGTAGTGTGTGATAATGTGATAACTATACTATTAATGAGGTGGCTAAGAATTTCTATATCGCAATACAAATTGACATAATTGAGATGCGTAGGCCCTCCATATGAAAACGCAGTTGATGGGATTCATGTCTGTGATTACTAAAGAAACAAATAAGTTTAGGATTATATGAAGGCAAAGATTGGTCTAATTTATGAATATATATCTGTCGTTTGGTGTTTGAGTTCCTTGTAAGTTGATAAGTACTACGAATAGTTCAGAATTACCCAATGTTCATATCGGGGGATTATTATATTTCAATAACACAGAATTCCAGGGTACTTTTATAAGAGAACCTTTGGCCCAACAAATTGACATTAGTACTTTTTACTTCCACATGGTGAACAGGGTTCACAATGATGCATAATTACTAAATATTGTATATGTATGACATTTCACATTTGATTATATTACAAGTAGGCTAATTAAACATATCACTATGCCAGTATATGTCCTGTGTACTAAATATTACACAACATTTAATCAAGGCACCACAGACCCAGCTATGAGACGCAGTGTGGGTTAGTGGTTTGTTAATACATCACAAATCATGCTGAAACATTCAACATGGTTTGTATCAAACATTATATGCCATATGAAAACAATAACACTATAACAATGATTAATGGGGCAATCAGTAGGTTACTAATAAAGACATAAGTTTTTGGCGTGGAAAGACATTTTGTACTAGGCTTTTGAACTATTTTGTGGCCCATAGTATGGGGTTTTAGTGATAGATATTATTGCCTTTTAAGGGTTATTATTAAGGGTGACTACATGTTTTGTGTTAAAAATCAGCCATCCTAAGTTTTAATTATTTCTGTTTTGTTATTTGTTATATGAAGATGTCAGTTAGGATGAAAAACATATAATTAAAACTATATAACTGAAGTTTAAATGGAACTTAATATTGAAATAATAATAATTCAACAAAATTATTAATCTTTCAATACCTGCACGTATTTTTATCTAACAAATGTTAAGTTTCAGACACACATTGCTGTGTAAAGCTTTTAAATTATTATAAAACAGGTTATAAATGATACTCTTTAGAGTTGTGTTTTGCCTTCTTTTAAAACATTCGTAAGGATTTTTTTCTAAATAAACCTGCGCGGGTTTAAAGCTCCCTCATTAACTTAAACGATTCAGTAGAATACCCTGAACTTTGCCTTCATTACTTGCTCTTTTATTCTGATTGTCTTTGATGCAGGCATGAAATTTATTTTATTTATAGTAATGTTTAGACAGTAGTATATAATTGAAATAAGATAGCTGCAACTGTCTAAACATTCCTATAAATAAAAAAAACAGAACTTTTTTTATAAACGCATTATTGAAACAATTTACAACAGAAATTCAATTTGTAAATATTTTCTGTCAACTTTCGTTTAATATAGATTTGAATACTATTTACAGTAACTGTAACACCATTAAACAATCACATGTCACTGTACAAAGGCCATATAAGACACGTATGTCGTTCTCAATAAATACCCATTTTAATGATACCCTAACAACTTTTAAAAGGAAAAAATCAACCACACTTCATCCACTTTGCATAGGCCTAAAAAAAAGAATTTATATGATTATTTCCAGTTGTTTCGCTTAGAGTACGGTTTGCTTGATTATTTTTGTCTGTAAAATAGGCTAACAAGTAATCAGCGTCTCATGAATCACGCATCCATTCAAAGGGTTAATTACCTATTCTAAATTACCTTGCTAAATTACAAAGCCCTTGTAAGGCCTTGGAGGCCCTCTTGGTGGTTATAAGCCGATCATACCAACAATATAATCCGACTGCACGACACACGCCCGTTAATATTATCTCAAACTATCAGAGTATTTTACATAGATTTTAGAAGGTTTCTAGGACAATTTTCTAGCTAGCTCTATTCCTTGAAAAACATTTTTATACTATTAAAGTGAAGTTTAGAATGTTTAACCCTTTATTAAATGAACGGTGTAATAAGTTAAGGCTCACTTATATTTTACAAGTTCAATGTTTTTGTAAAATTTCCTCAAAGTCTTTACCCATTGTTTACGTAGGACCCTTTTTATACAAATCAGCACTAACGTATTCTGAATAAATATTCCTCTTCCGTCGTAGTCCTCTCTTAGGGTCTCTTTCATTTTTCAAATCATGTTATTGGCTGATTCCCAATATTGTGGGTTTAAAGATTTTCAATAAACTTCTTGGAAGCCAACCCCAAAAATGATTGCCTAGCACCATTAGCTGAAAAATATTAAAATTTATCTCTATATTTCACCACAGACAATTGAAAAAAAGAAAAGAAAAAAAATAAAACGGACTAATAAACTTATATACTTATAAGCTAATATTTTCATTCTTGTTTCAACACCTGAATAAGAATCATATAAAATCCACCCTAATGTGGTACTAATTATAGTATAGTAAAATATTGTTCAAAGCCATTTTTTTATGTCTATTCCCTTATGAGCATGGTTTATAATTTGAACAACTGTCTTTTTATTTGTAGTAGAAAAAAAAAACTATAGGCCTATTTCGATCACATGCAACAAATGTTTTATTATTTTGCTAGACTAGAACAAAGTTACTTAATAATTGGCTTAATTAATTCCGATTCACAGTCAAATATTTGAGTTGTCTGTGCGTCTATAGTCTTCTCTGTATTCCCGATTTGTTTGTGATATTGACGCTGAAGTCCCAGTCGTGGAAGCATGTGCTATAGTGTGTCTGACAATCGACTTCAAATATGTTTCCATGCAATATCAACAAATAGTCTGTCACAGCCACCCAACCTGTTTATCTGTCATCTGTAATTAAACTGTAATCAGTGAAATCAATGCCTTACTACACTAAGAATATGTGAATACTACACTAAGAATACTACACTAACAGTGACTTTAAACGAGTGAATGATAAAAAATATATCGACAAAAACTTAATCTGCGTTATTATACAGTTCTAACAAGGATTTTGATACTATACTCAACCTAGAAATGATTTATTTTTATTTTAGCTTTATAATTAACGCGGCCAAAAACTTATAAAAAATTGCAATAGCCATATCTAATTTCTTAAAGATAACAGGCAAAAAATAGTTAAATAGTTAAATCTTTTGGTTTATACACTCAACAATTCTTAAACTACTTATTACGTGAATGTAAAACCTATTCAAAGCTCAAGCACTTCAAAACACAAATCCATTACAAATCGTTATTATTTATATAACAAGCTATGGCGTTGGTCCCTGGACCCAGAGCACAGCCACCTCTAATACAAGTATTAGAGGTGGTATTAGATTATTAGAAGTGGCTGTGCCCAGAGCCATAATTACCTTATTCCTTTTAAGATTATGATAACCAATATGACAGAATATATCATAGTCCACTCTGGATGAGGTATTCATAAAAGGGCAAATAGATCGCTGGTCTAAAGTTTTTTTTTCGTAATCTTGAATAATATAAAAATAATAGAAAATACAGTGTACAAATTGGTTGTTTATAAAGGCTTTTAGTGTTTAACTTTTATAGAATTACGTTTTTCTCAGTTTTAGTTAAAGTTTACACTGTATTTTAAGGGTTTTTTGCATACATAGAAAATTCACCTAACATAAAATCTTGAAACTGTACTTAAAAATGAAACAATTTATGTGTTTTAACAATAAAAGCAGAAGAAAATGTATACTACTTTTAGTTTGTATTTCTTGTATTTGTACAGATGGAAAAATCTAGCGGACTTACAGCTGAACAAGCTGGTATCGATATTCTACTTTGGTACATTGAGTCGCCAGAGGGTGGGAACAAGTTAAACGTGGTCAGAAGGATAGATATGTTTTCCCAAGCTAGTCTAGTTCGTATGTTTGGAAAAGAACCCAGTGTTTAACGCTTGGCAAGCAGCTAATGAAGCTTAATTTTAAAAGTAAGCCGTTATCTTTATTTCTATTAATATGTCGATAGATATAATTTTTAAAATACTTGAAAAAAGAAAAACAATTAAACAATTATTTAATTAATTTTATCCTGATTTAAACTTAAATACTTAAATAAATTAGGCTTTATTAGACCGTTTTGTTTAACGGTTTGAATCATGAAAGGTATAATTTTAAGTTGCAGAGTTGTAGGAAACTACTCTACTACTAGTTGAAGTAAAGTATTTAAAGTTAACTGGGTGAACGTCTGGGTCAGTCTGCAAATAGCTTAACACAGTTACAGTGGCCATGTTAAACAGTCCAATGTAGAGTTCCTGACTTCAAACAGACCTCAAACCTCAGGTCTGGTTTAAGGTTGGTTTGTGGTGGCTAGATTATAACCCATTTAAACTATATGAGCATAATGATGATCGTATACATTTAAATACATGGTTATTTTTTATGGATTTTTTATGGTTTGCTATTAAGGATGGCATTAATATACGACACATATTTGAAGACATATGTTAAACCAAAACAAATCACTACAATTCCAACAGCTAAACTGTATATTCAGTATGATTTGTGAAATAAACCAGTAACAACCCTATTATGATAAAGTAATGTTGAAACTTATACATAATGAATATGTTTTAAGATAACATTTCCAAACCAATCTAAATCTCCAAAGACAGATCTAGGGAAACACCTTGGAAAGATATACCATCATTTAGATGCCCAAAATAAAAGAAAAGGACAGTTTACAAATGGAATATTTATGTTATTTAACTTAGTCCTAGGAAAGTAAAATTTTCTCTCGAAAAGTAATGATATTTTTTATTCAACTTGTTAAATCGTGAGGTACAAAGAGTACTGAAGCATACTAATGAGGTGCTGGAAATTCTACTTTTGTTGGAGTCACAAGTCTTCTTTCTCTTTACTCAGTTGCTGGATATTTATATAACATTATATCGCCCTTGTAATGTAAGATTTTTATTTTAAGCGATGTAAAATTATATAACATAATTTTAATCAACACAGAAGGTATTGTTATTGATTGAATTAAAATTATTATCTTATGCATGAGCATATGAAGTGATGACATTACTGATTTAAATACTAAGATGTTAGAAAGCAAGACTTTTTATTTGTTACTTTTTAAATTGAAATTATTTTAAAAGATAAAAGTGTTCGTTCCATGTGGTTCGTGTGTATCTATGTCTCTAACACAATATTTTGTAAACGACTCCCTTTAGTATTTTCAGAAACACCAACTATGTTAAATAATATTCCGTATTTACAAGTAAACCATCCAACAACAGTGCACTTCCTGTTGTTGACAATGTTGTTGGTACATTTGACAAATAACTCCCTACGGTCTTTACGGTTGGGACTGAATGTGTTTGACACAACAACATCTCTTAGTGGAGGTGAATCTTTTTACAGTTTTGTATTCCCGCGAAAAGTCGCAAAAAACCATAAAGTGTATAATTTTTTTCAAGCAGTCAAAGTTGAATGAGTAGCTTTGCTAATGCACTCTGTGTGTAATAGATTTTTGTTGCTGTTTAAAACTTAGACTTCTATTCGGTAGCATTGTTTCAAAATCGCAAAACGAAACATTAAAAGAAATAACTGTTATGAAACTTCCTATATATATCTGTTGCGGGAGTTTTTTTAATACTGAGGCGTAGTTCCTCCAAAATATCGGTTTGTTATTCATGAACCAAGTTAAATGTCCACAATTCTTTAAAATGAATATGACTGGAAAACAGTCTAAATTTAACAATCTGATTCGGTCCTACTGGTTTACGGATGTAAAACCCATCTTATTTTCGATTCTAACATTGCACTTGTCCTATGAGCTTATAAAGTTCATAAGTGAACTGTAAGCACTAAGATTACCACGTGAAAGTGTTTGTAGTTCGCTTGTTATTCGGTACTTGTGAACAACTGGAGGCATCTGGTGAGCTTGACACGTACTTTGCGAACACAATGTGTGAGGTATAAACTATCATTACTTAATTCAAAATAAAACTCAAACATTAATTAATTGGAATCCAGAAGTTCGTAAAACTGGAAATTATGCTTGATTACTCTGCAACTGCTTAGTACTTTTTAAGGCTACAAACCAATTTTTTTCATTTGATCTCCCATTTGACCTTAAGCAATATTTATTTTTAGTACAAAATTAAAATTAGCACAACTATAGTATTGAACTAGATTGTAATAGGCTATTGTAATTTGAAATTTGGCTAGATATTGTCAAGACCATACTTAAAAACTGTAGAACGGTGTATTTTTGTCTTTTTAAGAATGGATGAATTTGTAAATAAAATGTTTATTAGGTTATTTGAAATATTCCTAATTTAGAGGCCTTTTTATCGCACTAATATTTCTGATTCTTGATTCTTCTGTAACAAATATCAGTATGCATTGTAGCAATTGTATAACAAGAAATGTTTAAACGGTTCAACACCTACTATACAAAAATGGTCCACTTATTTTAAAATATATCCGGTGTTAACAGATTAGTTTAGCTTTTGAAACACCGACTACATCACATCTTACTCTCTCCTTCTACAGTTGATATTTAAACATATTATCTTTAGTGTTAAATTGTTTTAGGGAATTTCTCATATAGGGAATAAGCAATGTTATATTTTATTAGTTTTTCATGTAGACGTGCAAAATCAGATTATAGATCTCTAAAGGACAGTCATCATATTACGTCCACCATTTATATTTTAAAGATTTTAGTGTAAATGTTGTGTAGGCTTCATATGAATACTATGTTCGAATCCCGCCAAATCACCAATGGATAATCTAAGTAATAATCTAAGTAATCTAAGTGATAAATCCGCAACTTCTAGGTCCATCATGATGAAATGTGAAAAAAAAAATGATCCCGAGCTAGTGCCTAGGAGTTTCTAGAGGGGTGGAAACAGCATACAATATGAAATATCCTATTAGCTACTCATTGGATATAGCATAAATATAGAATAGATTAAGCATATACTTTTAATATCAAACATTCACTACAAAACAAGTAAACGCTGTTAAAAATAAAATATTTTTTCGACTAAAACGGTTAACTGTTAAAAATGAACCGGGTAATGACCCATGAAGCAATAATTTTTCCCCCCTACAGCAAAGCTCCAATACGTAGTGTATTTTCACAGTCAACATTGCCTCAGAGCATTGCTTATTGCGTGCTGGATTTGACTTTCAATTTAAGCCAAACGTTTATAATGATTTTTAAGAACTTTTTGATTATACGAGTTATTTTACAAATCCCGAGATTGAGATGACTACAAATTTTAATTATATACTACATCAAATAAATGAACAATCAAACATCCAGTATTTTGACAGTAATTTATTTGTTTAGTTTACTAGGAAATTAGGGTTTAACTACATATTTTTTTAATGCATTTAAGTAAAAGGCAATACTGTTGTCCCATTTAGAAGAGTATTTAATATCTTGAAACAATTCCACATAGAATTCTATTATTGTGGTAATAATAGAATATCCAACATTGAATAATAGAATAACAATTAAAAAAATAACACTCAATAGAAGTCAAATTAATTGAACATACATTAAAAACTGACTAAATTAATAAACTCAATAACAATGTAAATATTATTACATACATGCAATAAAAATAAAAGCACGAAACAAAGGCAATACGTTGTGCATTATATCTCCGTTTAATGTATCAAGAAACTCAATTCAAATAACAAATTAATTATGTAAGGTGAGAAGTAAGTGACTTTTAGTACCAAATGCACAAGTTATTCGACACAAAGCCAAACACACAAGCATACACTTAGTGTTTAATGTGTAACGCTCGAGGAGAAACATTCTACGAGTTTCATGAAAGGGTAAAGTGAAAGACGTAAACTTAAGAACATTATACAAATAATGATCTTTTTCAAACTTACAAAATGGGTTGGTAAACATTATTTGTGTTTTTTTCAACGATATTCACAAATCGTATATTCGCATGGTATAGAATTATGTATACTATTATTTTAATATATACAATTAAACTTCACATGGCTACCATTTTTCCTTTTTTTTATTCGATTATTTTTGGGATTGCAATACATTTTCGATAGCCAACTGTGTTATTTATTTAGTTGAAATTATTTTGACGTGTTCAATAGTTAGTTATGTTTATTTATTATACAGGGTGTCCCGGAACTCTCTACCAATATTTTAGGGCATTGCTCCTGGGTAAGAAACATACCTAAATATAATATTTAAATTGTCCAGAAGTCCTTAGTAACTCACACAGCCACCATTTTGTTTTTTTCAGTTATTATTTTTTTTCTAGAGAATGGTTAAACATACGAAATGGAAACTTTGCACAAACATTTATTTTAACTAGACAAAGTTACTAAAAAACTATGAAGATTTTTCAAATTCATAAAACAAAATGGCGGCTATTTAAAATTTTGTTTCTTAAATAACTTGAAAACCGTTGATTTTACAAAAATTTTAAATAGCCGCCATTTTGTTTTATGAATTTGAAAAATCTTCATAATTTTTTGGTAGTTTTGTCTAGTTGACATAAATATTTGTGCAAAGTTTCCATTTCGTATGTTGAACCATTCTTTAGAAAAACATTAATAACTGGGAAAAAACAAAATGGCGGCTGTGTGAGTTACTAAGGACTTCAGGAAAATTTAAATATGATATTTAGGTATGTTTCTTAACCAGGTGCAATGCCTTAAAATATTGGTAGAGTTCCGGGACACCCTGTATATAAGTTTTCAAGTATGTCATTAATGTGTACGATTTTTATAACGACAACAAAAAAGACCAAACCTCAATTTTAAAGTAATCAAATTTCAAAATATTCTCAATACATTGTCAGTGTTGGAGCACTTATGGGTCACCCAGTGATTGGACTTTTTGATATGCAAATGAATCTACGTGTTTAGAATTTATATTCGTCCCAACGGATTTATTTTTTACGAAAAACAAACGCGTGAATGTTTTATTAATATCCTTTTTCTTATATTAAAGAATTATTAATTACGTATGTGTTTCTGAGAGTGTTTGAAGATATTGATTTTGTTTTTATTACGGTTAAGTTCAAATTGTCATTGCCAATTATTCGTATATTACATTGGACTAACACGTCTTTTGGTGTAGTAGTCTCTATGTTCGTGTCTACATATTTTATATAACTAATTACACATAGAACTTCCAATACTTTAGGCTAGACGTAATTAACGAAAATAAATTAATCACACTTTTTCACTAAGGCTGTAATCATGCTATTTTGGCCATACCTATAATCACACTAAATTATGAATACTTATAAAGTGTCGACATAATTATAGGTTGTATTATACCTTTAAGATTACCCATCCAGAATAACTTTTTAACAAAAAAAATAATTTATAATAAAAGAACGATTGAAATACCCATGCAAAAGTCAGAGCGTATCATAAACGATCTATTTACCACAGCAAAAGTAGGTCAACACTTTTAGTAACTAATCAAAGCAGCAATGAACAGAAACATTAACGATTGTAAGGTTAAATTCACTGAAAGAGGGTCATAATTCTATCCAATTTCTCCGTTTTAAATTTTATCAGTGGGCAAAGTAATCGAATGTATTTTGGAACCTATGGTGATATAATTTGAGACTATATGGTAACTGAAAATCTTTTCAAATAGTCTATTGTAAAACATAGTTTTTCACGTTCTAGTTCAATTGTGTAATGCTATTAATAAACGGAATTTTGATATAGTATTTTACGTTAAATACTGCAATAAAAAGGTTATAATCAGCGTTTATCAGGGGTGGTAGAAAAAAATCATTTTTAAATATTTGTTACTGTCGGATTCCCTATGCAACTTTATAACATTATTTAAATTGAAAAAAAAAAAAAAAAAAAAACAATTTCTTACTATTAACTGATGAAACCAGTGAAAACGAATATAAATATACCACTAGACATTTCGTATTTTAATACTGTAAATATTAATGAACATTGATAAAATAAATTTCAAAAATAATTGTTTAACAATTAAACATACATTATGTAATTTACATTCGGTTTCCTTACATATTATTATTTAGAATCTCTTCAAGAAATCATGTTTTGTGTCCCCTAATCTCAAATAATGTTGAATCTAAAGTACTGGGTCAAGTTCTCTAAAATAAATAGCGTTTACAGTGATATTATTTTAATAAATTCGTTTTAAAATTAAATATATACTAATTCACCGTTATCTTTATTAAATCCTTTGATTCGTTTCAAATCTTTAATAAGTTTGAAAAAAATATAATAAGGGTTTATGATTGAAGGTTTATAATGAAGCGTAGCAATATTAAACCTATTCGATGTCGACGGTTTATTAAAAAAACCTTTAATCGTCTTTGCTTGGATGAATTTAACGTCACTTCATCGTTATAGTAACAAATCTTCTTGATATAATACATCAAACAACTGTGGTAGTTTTAATAAAATGTTTTTATTATTTATTATTATTATATACCCAATTTTCATGTTAGCGATTCATTTCTTTTCTCAAACGATACAGATTAATTTGAGAATACAGAGCTTTTTATTTTACTAGATGTATTTTACTGGGCATTAAATACAATTCTAACTTGAAAAAAATTATAGATGAACATAATATATCTTAAGGTATTAATTAAAGAAGCTAAATAAGCAAGGTTCTTAAAAAATAGATACAATTTGAATCTCTGCATGTTGGATTTAATGCTGCATAAAACCTTGATAAGTATTATTTCGTGTATTAATATCACAGTTCAAAAACAACAATTTGAACACAACAAATTCTGAAGTCTATTAGATTAGCTTAGATAAATTTGGACGTAAAATGCACTTACTCTAGCAAGATTAAGATACAGGGTGGAACGATGTTTGTGTTCAACTACTAAGTATTAGTGACAACAAAACACCAATTCAGGTTCCTATATATACCCTCACAGGTAGGCAATAACAGACAAAATAATTTTTTTTTCAAAATATTTGTATTTGTTGAGACAAAAGTGCACTAAACGATATTTTATTTTAAATGTATTGTCATTTTTAGAATCCTCAATAATGTCCAATAATGATAGTACCAAGTTATTTAGATGAAACGTCTGTATAAGCCTTTATTCCGCATTGAAAATTTGAATTTCAGATTTTCGAGAGTAAATTTTAGCTTTTACGTAGGTTTTTTTATGCTACTCTGGATTGTAAAGAGTATAAACTATAACCAAAAACTTTCTTAGGTAATAATCTTTAAAATAATGAATAAAAAATAGACTTTTCATTCTTAAATATAAGAGTTTTTCTTAAAAACGACGAAAGTTGCATTTCCTTAAAAAATACTACAGTTTTTCACTTAAATAATATGGCAACAGCCGCATAAAAAATTATGGATGAATGGGGTTTATTGTATTTTTTTTTTCCTTGGATCTATTTAATGTTTTATCCAATTAGCCCTTAATATGTTTGTTACAAACGAATAGCACACTAAAATTAATAATAAAAAATATACAATAAACAATAAACATTGTTATGTAACAAACTAAATCATTTACATTTAATTGGGTACTGATTGGGCCGAGCTGTGGAACATTGTTAGAGACACTGGACCAATCATTAAAAGACACGACCCAGCACACGTGCTAGCCTTATTACATTACGCTTTTGTCAAATCATTTTTAAAGAAGACCTAACGACATTATCAGAACTAATTTCATACGATAATGAAAAGGTCCTATTACTTCCTTTGACGTATTTGATTCCTTATCACTTTGAACGAAAAACTACTTGATATCTAACTTTTTATGATCATCTAAGTTAAAAACATATAAATTACTTCTTGAATGTGGGCAATGTAATTGATACAATGAAGGAACAGGAATTATTTTGATGTATTAACTATATTTTTTGTCACGATTGGTGTATATGAAGTTATCGTTACCGTACTGGAAAATTTTGTCAAAATGAATAATTTAAACCGTGTGTAATGTGTTGTAAAGTGTGACATGAGCTAACAATCAGTTGGCAGATAATCCAGGTTCTACCTATACTCTAGTTAAGTAGTTATTTAAGTTTTGCAAGATGGTAAAAATGTAGTTATGTGAATTGCTTTTCTCGAAGCATGTGTGTGCTGAATGCAATTAATCTATATTGTCTCATATATGGTTGAAAATGTTTGAGTCGCACATTTTACGATCAACCTAGTTTACGATGGAGGTGGGAAACTTTATGATCTTTTGTGTTGCAGTAAAGTTTAGGGACCTGCGTTTATGATCAGTATGGAAACAGAAAGGGGTTTACTTTTAAATGAGTTGTTACGTAATAAGTAATACCTTTTTGTATACCTAACAGTTGTTCGTTGCAAATGCCGGAGGAAAAAATATGTAAGATGATGGAATTGCATGAGTAAATTATACACCCAAAACAATGTAGGGGGTAAACTCTGAAACAGATGTTTAAAGCTACTGTAAAGGGTGAACATCAAACTAGTAAAAGTAACCGAATACGTATAGTGTTCATAGTTCACTTTAAAATATAAGGTCGCTTAAAATATGAAGGTTCTTTGTTTGATTTCAGTAGACCCCATGGGAGGATAACCCAAAATGACCTTGAACTGGGTCATTGACCTTGGGGGTGAAGATAAGCTTGTTATCGTGACCTTGGGGTCAAGATACGCTTGTTGTCTAATTGGTGGTGACCTTGAGGTCAAGATAAGCTTGTTATCATGGTGTTGACTAATTAGGTTTGTCCTTGGAGGTTAAGAGTGTGATAAAAAGTTTTTAGGAGTAGTCGGGAATCGAACCTGGGTCTCCAGCATGTGAGGCGGAAGTGTTAGCTATTGAGCTATGACGTCAGTCTGTAGAGCAAGAGTCTAAGGTGGTATAATATAATAGTCGTAACGTAGTTGGATTTTTTGTCACCAGATTGCAGCACTGTAGGTACAATTATGTCCACCAGAGTGCAGTGTTGCGATGAGTTAGCGCTTTATGCATTTTGCAGCTAGTGTATAGGTGCACCATTATAGTATCACGTGATGTCTCTTTAGCCAATCAGAGGGTAACTATTCTCTCTAAGCCATAGATGGTTGTGTCACGTGATGACTCTGTAGCCAATAAGGGGTGACTATTACCTAAAAGCCATGCCCCTTTCAAGATGGTGGTGTCACGTGATGTCTCTTTAGCCAATCAGAGAGTACCTATTCCCTCTAAGCTAAAGATGGTCACGTGATGGCTCTTTAGCCAATAAGGGGTGACTATTACCCAGAAGCCCAGCCCCTTTCAAGATGGTGGTGTCACGTGATGTCTCTTTAGCCAATCAGAGGGTGCCTATTTTCTCTAAGCTATAGATGGTCACGTGATGACTCTTTGGCTAATAAGGGGTTACTATTATCAAAAAGCCACACCTCTTTTAAGATGGTGATGCCACGTGATGACTCTTTAGAAAATCAGAGGGTCACTCTAGCCTATCACAGAGTAACTATTCCCTGTAAGTTGTGTCACATGATGTCTCTTTAGTCAGTGAGCTATTTTCTCTCTAAACCACATCCCTTTCATGATTGTGATGACTCTTTAGCCAATCAGAGAGTGACAACTTTCTCTAAGCCATAGATGGTGTTGTCCTGTGATGTCTCTTTAGCTAGTGAGCTAGTTTTGCCATCTAAGGCATGCACATTTTAAGAAGGTGGTGTCATACAACTTCTGCTAACTAATCAGAGAGTGGCTTTTCTCTCTTAGCCATGCCCCTCTTTTACTGATGATATATTTAATATGACTGTTTTTGGGGTGTACTGTTTCTCTAAAGCATATGTAGCATGTAATTCTTCAAGATGGTGGCACCTATGAAAAGGTTTAGTTTTATTATATGCTACCAAGTAACAGACTGATGAATCTTCCTAGGATAAAAGGTTCATAGAAGTAACCAACAATTGAACCGGGATCTGGTGTGACATGATGTCTTTTTAGTCAATCAGAGGGTACATTTCTCCTCTAAGCTATGCACCTTTTAAGATGGTGGTGTCAAGTTAGTTCCTTTGATCAACAGTCAGAGTGTTTCAAGTGTCATGCCCCTTTTTTAAGATGGCAGGGTCATGTGTTTCAACATCAACTAATGTGTCTTAACCTAGCTTTAGACACTAATAATAATTTTTTTCTCGTATGTAGTCTTAATGGTAAAGTGATACCAACTTAATTATTATCTTATATGGTGTATTCTCGAATCATCACAGTGTTTATTGATCTAATCTATATACAACGTGTCTATACAAGCCTTTGTGGTGGTAGTTGTTAGATGTTTATGTGCCTTTTTTGATTAATCATGTGTTTAAAGTGATGTGGTGGGAACTTCAAACAGTACCAAGTCACTTACAGTTGGTTCCTGCTTATTTTTCTGTTTGATCATGTGGTGGTTTGGATTCTAATCACTGTTACTAACCTAATCACTATTCATTGTATATCTTAATGTTATATGGTAGCTTTTTAGTACCAACATATATCATATACCTTCACAGAATGTTCCCACGCTTTTCTGTTTGACCATATGGTGGTGGTGGGAATCTCAAACATTATATCCAGTTTTACTAGACATATAATGAAATGTTTTCAGTACTAACCAAGCTATATTACTATTGTTACTCTCTATCAGTAATATGACCTCAAAGACGGTTTCCATGCTTTTCTGTTTGACCACTAGATCAATGTGGTGATGGAAATTTCAAACGATGAAACTAACAAAACTACAGATCTAAATATTCACTGGCCAGTGTCTAATCACTTAGTGGAAAGGTAAATGAGAAAAATAGATTTTTATGGATATAACAATATATTTTATTGGCTACTTTCTTACTAAATACAATTACATATAAACATAACCATAAAAAATTTGAAATTTAATCTTAAGCTACTCTCCAATTAGTAAAAATTACTTAAAAATCTGAATGTTTGGGGTGGATGATCCATCGTTTGCTGTGATTAGTAGTTTGTATCCTTCCACTGTTAACTGGTCAAGCTCAGCGTCCTCTAGCTCACCATATTTTGACGGTAGAAACACAGATGTTGTTGTCAGATCGTCCATCTTGATATCTAGGACCACAGCCGTCTTTCCATAACGCGTGTTGACCTTCCTTGCCCCTGTAATTAGAGAGGTGGGGCGACCAACCAGTTCCTTCAGCTGAGTAGTCTCAACAGGTTTGGCAAGGGCTACAAGCTTAGCATCCAGGGACATATTCTGTAAAACACAATATATGTATTAACAATAGAACCGTAATATGTTCCAACAGGATAATAGAGAACCCATGATTGTAGAGCATAATTTCACACTTAAAAGAAGTACCACACCAAAGCGTGTTACAAAGGGTTAAGCATTATAAGTTAATATATTGGTTAATATTTTGATTGTTAATCAGTCAGAATAAACTAACATGTCTTACCATTTCTGTAGAGTGAGGATAGATGAACTGAGAGATGGTGGACTAGAGTGATGTCTAGATGAGTAAGCTGAAGACACTAACTATTGTGACTAAAATTATGTTAATTAGTAATGAAAATAAGAGTTTTATAAAGCTGGACTATTATATGATTTAGAAAAATAGACGTAAACGTCCAATAACAGCTGTCCTACACACAGGACATCTGCGGATCCTAATGACACATGTCCCGCAAAACACGTGTCCGCACGACCTAAGTGCTACTGTTGGCCTCCTATCTAGGCATACCATACACACAGGTCGATCCCTTTCAGGTGTATCGGGTTGTACAGGAGTTGGTGATACATCAAACCTGTACACCCCTTGACTCTCTGCCAGAAAGGCCATCCTATCACTGGAAGCTCCTAGAGAAGCACTTAGTCTCTGATATAGGTCCTGCCAGATAGTTGGTGCTAAGGTACACCACTGTTGTTCAGAAGCTTCAACAAAGAAATAATTTAGAGTTCCTAATGTTCCAGCTAGAATTATCATCCAATCCAGCAATATATCTACGGCCCCATGTGACTGCCATAGAGGAGCAACAGCTTCCTCACTCTGAAAAAAAAGAAGAAAACCAAATATAATATAGGTATTTAAAATTCGCAAACACACACAAACACACACAGAGAGAGAGAGTATTTAATAAAAAGACAGGATGTGACAACATAAAACTTACCCGCAAAAGGCTGTCCACACGTAGACTCTCCTCCTCCAGTAGGCTGGACAGGATTGTTTCCTCGCATGCAGGCCTCAATTGACGTACACACACTTGGCAGAGCCCCCATCTGGGTGTATTTGACCTCCTCTCTGGTTGGGGAACGTACCTATGAGGGTCCAGGGCTGCTATATACACATCCTGTAAAAAGTACATATACCATAATCATAACATAATCTAACATAATATATAAAATTTATATTTGACATCTGTAATACTAGTTAATTTACCTCTGATTGGTTAAACAGTCTTCGACGAGGGGGTGCTTCTGGTGCGATGGGTCTAAATGTAGCCTGACGGTGTGGGGTACTTGTGGCAAACCCTCTGGCGGGATTTGATCCAGTAAACATGTTGGATGGTAGCCGGTTCTCGTCAGGGGTGTTCTAAAAGACAAAGTGTAAAGTTAGACAAACTGTATAGTGTAGTTAGTATTTCAGACATATAAGTTAATCTTGTAAAATACAACTCACCACAGGTCTGCGAGGAAACTCAAATGGGTCAGGGGAGTGTTGTCTATCATCCGAGAACAACAGGTTAGAAATGTTTTGGCCTTCTCCTACTGAAAGACCAATGGCTCCTGGACTTTGTACAGGTCTAAACACGCCTCTAGACTATAACATAAAAACAACAATATAATAGCATTAATCCACACACACATACACACACACAGACACAATTTAATAAACAAAACTCAATGATATGGAAATAATTTTCCTGTCACACTTACTAAGGATCTTATAATCCTTGCTGGAGATCCATTTATGAAGGTGTTGGTAGTGGAGATGCCCCCCACCAGCATCCTGTCAAGTCTTTCAGATGCCTCTGAAGGAGAGAGGTACCTCCCACGTACAGGTCCGGTCATCAACGAAGGATGGAAATCAATATCCGCAGTTGAAATAACTATCTATACCAAATTGTAAAAAACAACATTATAAAACCCGCATTTTATAACACCTACATTCTCAATCTGGAGAAGTGACCCAGACTCTGTGAGGAAGGTTGCTGACTCCTGAGGCCTTGGTGTTACTGGGCGTTCGGCTCCAGGAGTCCTCCTTGCTGGTCTTCTCAGAGGTGAGATATTTATTCCCTCCTCCATTCTTTCTGCAGCCATCAATAGTTCCTCGTCAGATGATGAAGGTCTCAACATTCTGTATGGCTATAAAAAATATAAATATATTAACAATAATAAATTACACAAATATTGATAAAGACTCACAGGAACGGAGGATACTTACATGTCTGTTAGGGGGAGGGGGAGTGGCCATCAGGCAGCATATAGCCATATGGAAAACAACTGCAGTGGTTAACATATTGTGGAAGTACAGATCGGTTTTCAAGACCGCCTCGTATTTATACAAACTCTGTATCTATAACCGATGTTCCTATCACTGGCCTTACTGACCCAAGTTTCCACACCACAATAGACTGTAATGTTCAAGCTGTACAGATCCTGGTGCGTTCTTTTTGTTAACCTAGAGCATCGCCAATATAGTCCTAACCTCTGGTAGAAAATGTTTACACACACACATTTTCAGATTCTATCACCAAAATAACTTGGAGAATATTGTCTACCTGATATGTTAAAATGCCAGACTGATTGAAGGAGCACAACCAAGACAAACACTGAAACAACAAACAAACATACAAATCTTATCATAAGCTTAAATAAATGGCCCACGTTTCCACACCACCCAAGGGGTAACGGTCTCGGTGCGTTCTTTTTGTTAACCTAGAGCATCACTAATATAGTCATAACCTCTGGGAGAAAATGTTTACAGACACAATTTCAGTTAGTATCATAAATATAACCTGGAAAATATCGTCTACCTGTGTTAAAATGCCAGATCAACTGACGGAGCACAACCAAGACAAACACTGAAACAACAAACAAACATACAAATTTTATCTTAAGCTTAAATAAATGGCCCACGTTTCCACACCACCCAAGGGGTAGGGGCCTCGGTGCGTTCTTTTTGTTTACCCAGAGCATCACCTGTAGTCCTAGCCTCTGGGGTAAGGGGCCCCAACAACGCCCACTTACGGTGGTAGCCAACCGCAGGCAAATTGCTACCTCCCTTTAGTGCTGCTGAGTAAATATATTAATAACCTCCATAGATCCGTTCAAGCCATCACGGAGATACCCTCAACTGAATGCCGAGCACACCCGCCCCTTTACTAATCACCCATGGAGGTATACTACTTACATCTATTTAACGACCACTGAAAGTCCGTTCAAGCCAACACGGGGTTGTCCTCAACTGAATGCCGAACACACCCGTCCCTTTACTAATCACCATCAGTGGTATACTATGTGCAATTATTTACAACCCTCACAAGTCCGTTCAAGCCATGACGGGGATGCCCTCAACTGAATGCCGACCACCCCCGCCCCTTTACTGATCACTTGTGGAGGTATACTACTCACAGCTATTTAGAACTGTCAGTTATAATTCCTTTGAGAGCTTTTTGTTCCTGTGAAAGTAACTGTCACATGGTTTCTATTTTGACAATTGTATTGGAGGGGTTCGTGATTGTGACTGAGAGTCGTCATTAAAGATCCACGGTGTCATAACAGGGATTTATGTCATCCTCCTCTTCCACCACCATAGGCTTACATTTCTCTAAGGTGATCTCTACACGATTTGTATCGTCACTTATCTTAAGCTCTACAAGTCCCGTAGTAAGATCTAATGTTTTAACCTCACTATTATCATCAGTTTTGTAAAGAAACAAAACCCCCTTGTTAAACTGTTGACATCTTGAATCCATCTTGACAACTAATGTTTGTGAGTTATCAATCTTTCCTCTTTTTTCTTTAGGTTCCTCTGATTCACTTCTGCTCTCCTCACTATTGTATCTAGGATCCCGAAATGTAATTAACACAAACTCCACACCCTCCTCAACATTGGTGTTACAAAACTGTAAATAATAGGGCTTAGTATTTAGACCTATATTATAATCTGTATCACAATAGTTATAGCACTCACGTACGTGGTTTCCTTTGATAGTGAGTAAATTAAAGTCCAATATACTGTATGGGGTAAACTTAGACACTTGTTGAAGAACATAGTCCTTTTTGAACCCTGAACATAGCATCTCTTCACCGGATACAAACTCTGCCCTTATTTCATCAAAATTTCCACTGCTTTTGACGTGTAACAATTTAGGCTCACCAAAAAAATGACATTTCTTAATTACTTTCCCTTCTGTTAAAAGGGTCAGTTTAATCAAACCTATTTGTTCCAACCAACCAGAGGATCTACCTGACACAACATTCACGCTTGGCTCCATGATGTAAACTGACAAACTAACTTGATAACTAATCTTATACAAATAACCCCTCCACCTATACTAAAACATGATTACATAACTATTTTAACCAATCCTGTAAGAATAGTGTTCACTAGAGGGAGTAGTGTAAAAAAAAATATTATAGGCCCATAGTTTTTTTTATAATTTTTTAGACTCAACTCACATCTACATGTCTAGACCTAATAGAGTTATTTCGTTTTGAACAGTCCACCATATTTGGTGTTTCAGATTTAAAAGTTTCCAAATTAACTCTGGGATACTGTTATATGATTTTTGAATCCTTGATGATATTTTATAAAACAAAATGACATTGTCATACATGTTATCATAAGGAAAATATTGGGAGTTGATCAAATGTTTACTATTATTTAGGTCACTAAACTGGAAATGTCCTTAGCTACATTTATACACAAACTAACACATAAATTACATTTATTAAAATTTACTTAATCAAAAGTTAAAGATTTATTTATTAAATTTCTTTTTTAATCAGCATATCTAAAACAAATAAGTTATGTAGATCATTAGTTTTGTACACGTCACAGTGAGGGTCATCAAGGTTAAGATAACAGTTTTCTACTGATTGCTTTGTATGCTCATTAGAACTATCTAAGTTCACATTTTCCGTTGACCTATTGTCAGTTGGAATAAGTTTGAATTTTTGAATTTAAACTGCTATCGTAACAGTCAGCAGTATCCGTCGCTAAGGTCATAAAGCTGTCACAAGCAACGCCCATACATGTGAATATGCGTCGAAAGGCTTTATCAGAGTATTTGATATTTCATATACCGTAATCAGGAATCTTAGCAGACCTTTTTGACACATGTCCTGAATGGAAGAGGCAATTGTATCTACTGTACTTAGGGTTAAAAATCAAACAACAATTATATTGATCCTAAGTTTTATTACTAAAACACAATTCATATAAGTGTACCTTCATCCACATATCAGGTTACACACAAAGAAGTAAGGTACATAGAACCCATGTTTTTTGGACAACAAAACACTTTTAGCTCTGGTGGGCCATGTGACAAGAAGATAGAATCTAAAGTATAAACAGAAAGTTATTTGTTCTTGTATATATTTAGTAACTATTTGTACTTAGCAGACATTTTGGGTTTAGATCTTCTTAACTGTCTGTATGTAACAGGGGATGGTGAGGGTCAAGAGAGAGGGCCGACATTTGATAATTATTGTTGTTGGTAGTTAATTACTATACTCAATGTACATAAGTGTACCTTCACACATACCTCAGGTTACACAGGTTTATTGGACAGTTATAGGATAGTTTGGGTAGATGGTAATAGTGATTAGGAAGTTATGATGGTAAAAATATATTAACCCAGAGGTCAGTAACAGGGTTAAAAAAACTTATTAAGTGGTTGTTACATCGTTTAATAGATGGTTATGGTGACCAATAGATAGGTTATATGATGGTTGTCTGATGATTATGGTAAACATTAGACAGCCATGGAGGTCAATAGACTACAATGGTAGTTAATACTTGTCAAGGTGGACGATAGACGGATCGATCATATTATATGGTTTTTGTTAATGGTTCAATAGACAAAATTACATTCAGTAGATGTTTTCAGTGGTTGTAAGATGGTTAATACATCTGATAGACAGTTTAAAATGTCATAAACGGTTAAAGTAGTAAACAGACAGTTTGTATGACCACTAAATGGGGACAATAAACTTTAGATGACTAATATTAATCAATAGATGGTCATGGAGGCATAAAATGGTTTTGTTTGACATTAGATGGTCACATTAGGCAATGGATAATTTTAGTAGTGGTTAGTTTGTGATAGGAACAGTTAGACGATGATTAATATAGTATATGTTTTATTGTGGATTATTACAATACATGTTAGACAGCTACAATGCTTAATAAACACCAAACAATAGATTGTTTAGGTAGATAAATTATGGGTATGGTGAACAATAGAGATGCATACTGTCTGGTAGATGGTCACAGTAACTGTTAGATGTGTATGATGTCTATTAGTTGGTTACAGTGGTGATATTTGATAACAAAACCAGCAGTTATATTATATTATGATGGTTGTTATTTAGATATAGTAGACATTGTTATGGTAGCCAAATACTAATGTATAAAATATTGATTTATGTTTGGGTTCAGTGTTAAGTAAACTTTGATGGTGGACAGTAGGATCCAATCCCTTAAGGGTCACTTTACGTCTAGGATAGTTTTACCTATCAAGTTTGTGTAGTTACACAGCTAGAGCATTTTTACTATAAGACGACCACTTGAAAAGCAACCTCCTCTTATAATATGTGCGAAAAATCTTTGCACAGATTTAACAAACCTTACTATTTTACAATTGAGGTATGCAACTGATTAGCACAATTTTTAATCCTGATCCTTTTGGACATCAGTGACTCTCATTAAATAAATGAATATCAAACTGGTAATAAAAATAGCAAACACGAATAGTTTGTCAGCTAAAGATTTAATCAGATTAAACACCATCCCTACCCACATACATTCTAAATCATAATGAAGTGTTTAGTTAGGATTTTAGATTAAAATAGGATATTGTTTGCCTGAGTGGGGTTTGAGACCACTCGTGTATACTACACCCAGGTTAAGCATTATAGGGCCAGTCCAGCAAAACTGGTAGTCGCCTTATAACACCCTCTCCCTTTTTAGCAAACAAAAAGAAAGAGAATTTCAAGTTACTTTTTTAGAAAACATTTAGTTTTTACATAATTTACAAGAAACTTTATGGAAGATGAATAAAGGAGTCATGCAAATGTGACATGTTTCTTTTGGGACTTTAAACTTTGGATACACATAGTTACCTCTTCGTCTTAAGCGAGAAGGAAGATCAACCATTCTTCCACAGTCAATACACAACCTACTAGAGCCTCGAAAATACTCATAGTAGTTTAGGGTTACGTAACCACAGTTTTCCTTATGATAGTTCAAAACTTCCTGCCTTAGCGTTAATGGAAGATCAACACATTCTTTTACACGAGGTAAAAGGATGATGTTTGAGCAAATTGTTCTAATTGAAAGCTCAGACAGGGACAACATGATGTGGTGGAGGCCAGAGATGGAATGATACTTTGAACTTTGGATCTCAAATTATTGTTAACTATCTATCGACCAATCACAGCCACGTACTCTTATTTACAGCCAATAGGATTCAAGCTTATTTCGACCAATCAGAGAGCAGTATTTTACTTGTTTTAAACTTTTTCTCACTGGACTGTTTGCAGGACCTACCCACAGGCTGGTCGGGTTTATGGATATTAATACCGAGCCAGAATAAATTAATATTCATTCATACTAAAGGTCTGTGGGTGACGTAAGAAACTCATTATAAAAACAAATTATTAGCCGTACTCTAGGTACATGTCAGAGTGGTGTTATCCTAGAATTATATCACACCATGACTACAAAGAAGGTTTGTTTTACAAACCCTCTTGCAACCACATTTTATTTTCCTGATACTGAAGACAGGAAGTCATTTTATTATATTGCCTCTGTACATTTCCAACATAGGATAAGAAAGACAGAAGAACATCTTAGAAGTGCTTTACTTCACAAAATAAACCATATGAACAAATGTTTATCTTTTGATCACTCTCGTTGTAAATATGTTGTGTGACATAAAGCCTATTTTTAGTCACCAAAACCTCCCATCATTGCCATCACAGTCACTCTCAAACACTTTACCTCATCACAACATATCTTTATCTTATTTCATGTATTATTTTATAAAATTGAAATTGCCATCAAAATAAATAAATAAACACTAAGAGATAAAATATTATTCTCACTTTACCACATTTAAGATTAACTTTACATATCTTTTAGATTCAAGCTAAACGTTTAATTTGCTGATTATTATTTTCAGTTTGCATTTTGTATATTGTCTGTTTTCAGATCTCTATAGTCTGTAGGCTAAATCTAGTGTCTGTTGTTTACATGACTGTTGTATTGGCTTATAAGAAGACAGCCAAAGCAAGATAAATAATAGCTTCATTTGAAAGTGCATTACACATAATAGGAAAGGTTACAGGAAAAAGCAGGCAGCACTAATATGGTTATTTCATTCATGAAAAAGGCTATGGCATACCTTTTTGACAACATTAGGTTCAATATTAGTTGTATTAAAGTGAACCACACAAAAAATCCCGGCATTACCAGCACTATTGAAAGAACTCACGTCATTCTATGTGATTAAGAGAAGGATGGATTTAAAAAATGCTTGTTGGTTAGGGCAGGAAAAACTTTAAATCAAGTAAAATAAAATTTTCTGTTCCACTAAACATATTGCTTGGATTCTCTCGTTAAACAAGAAATTATCTTGCTAAGGTCAGCTTATGACGCAGATGTTATCACATCCTATGAACTCTTGCACCAGTTTAAACTGGCGACTTCCTCATGTAACTGTCAGCGATACATTTCGTCTTAAACCTTTGTAAATTATTGAAAAAGATAATGTTTCCAAGTTTTTGCAAGTCCTATTACAATAGGGATGCATATTGCATAACCAAGTGTTGGACCAACTAAGACACTCGTATACATGATTGACCGTTCTATACATAAAGGACTGGAGCTTTCGATGTTAGGATAGAGTTTTAGACTGAGAAGCATGTTCCTGAAAAAGTACTGCATACTGTTTTATTTACCATGACTCACACTTGGTGTCCATTTTACTTACTAGTTCGGGTGGGGATATCAGTTATAAGACTACATGAACAATTCTATTATTAGTCAGTCTCAATTATGAATCCACGCGATAACGACGTTTCCTCAGTCAGCAGCTCTGATGAGTATTATGGGGACCAAGATAATATGTGGAAAGTAGAAACTGGCTGGATAATTTTAAATTTAATCAGAAAAGGGAGAATATTACGTAGAATCAATTTTGATGGAAACCCATTGAGATTAGAAGTTAAAACTGGAAGAAAATTTGATAAAATATCTGTACAGCTTTTAGATGGTAGAGCAATGATTAGTAGTGGAATATCAATGTCTGAAGTTTTGGAAAAGACCAGTGTCTTTTCTGACTATAGAATACTAGATATACTAGTTTACAGTAAAGACGGTACTAGTGAACGAGAGTCATTTTGGGTGGAGCCATGTGATGATTGGAAGGATTTAGACGGTCCATACGTTAGTTTGGATGAATTAGAAGAAATTGAAAAAAAACGACGTAGATTATGTAATAGTTAAATTCAGACAGCCCGGGCACGATATGTGTTTAGAGGATAGTGAGGAGGAAGAAGACAGTGATGAGGAAGAGGAAAAAGAGAAAGAGGAGGATGATGAACCTAAATTAAAGGCAATGAAACTTGATAAATAATGTTAGTTGACAAAAACCGTTAAGGTTCTTAAAAACAATTTTTTTTAACATGTAGGGAATACATTGGTAGTGAAAATTGCAAATATACTTTTTGAAGTATAATTACTACCAGTGTTGTTCAAATTATTGTTCATTTGTTATTCTAACACCACATTCAAGCGGTAATAATCATAATAGTGCAGAGTTTGATAAAAACCTCTGTAAAAAATTTAAAATTAAAATTTATGTTTTACCAGAAATTAGACAAAATTTATATTTATCTAAATAAATAAAATGATAGCTGTGAATTAGATTTTTTAAACTAAAGATTGGAACTTTGGATATATTTATAGGTGATGAAATGTTTAGAGGTTGTTTTAAAAATTAACACAATGATAGGAGAGGGGGAACTAGAAATCTAGAATGATACAATATGGTGAACTAAAAAAAAACATGATTTTTTGTATCTTTCTTTCATTTACATTCAACCAGTGCAGATGTTTCAACACAGGCTTTAGAAGAGACACAGATAAGAATGCTATATCCTTTTGGCATTAACTATAAAGCCAGGAGAATTGACTGAAATTTAATCATTTGAAATGGAGACAGCGTGGCAGTCAAAGACAAATGATATAAATGATGCTAAAATAATAAATCTTACTATGAGATTTGCAGAGCTTAAGATAAGTGACGATACAAATCGTGTAGAGATCACCTTAGAGAAATGTAAGCCTATGGTGGTGGAAGAGGAGGATGACATAAATCCCTGTTATGACACCGTGAATCTTTAATGACACCTCTCAGTCACAATCACGAACCCCTCCAATACAATTGTCAAAATAGAAACCATGTGACAGTTACTTTCACAGGAACAAAAAGCTCTCAAAGGAATTATAACTGACAGTTCTAAATAGCTGTGAGTAGTATACCTCCACAAGTGATCAGTAAAGGGGCGGGGGTGGTCGGCATTCAGTTGAGGGCATCCCCGTCATGGCTTGAACGGACTTGTGAGGGTTGTAAATAATTGCACATAGTATACCACTGATGGTGATTAGTAAAGGGACGGGTGTGTTCGGCATTCAGTTGAGGACAACCCCGTGTTGGCTTGAACGGACTTTCAGTGGTCGTTAAATAGATGTAAGTAGTATACCTCCATGGGTGATTAGTAAAGGGGTGGGTGTGCTCGGCATTCAGTTGAGGGTATCTCCGTGATGGCTTGAACGGATCTATGGAGGTTATTAATATATTTACTCAGCAGCACTAAAGGGAGGTAGCAATTTGCCTGCGGTTGGCTACCACCGTAAGTGGGCGTTGTTGGGGCCCCTTACCCCAGAGGCTAGGACTACAGGTGATGCTCTGGGTAAACAAAAAGAACGCACCGAGGCCCCTACCCCTTGGGTGGTGTGGAAACGTGGGCCATTTATGCTTAAGATAAAATTTGTATGTTTGTTTGTTGTTTCAGTGTTTGTCTTGGTTGTGCTCCGTCAGTTGATCTGGCATTTTAACACAGGTAGACGATATTTTCCAGGTTATATTTATGATACTAACTGAAATTGTGTCTGTAAACATTTTCTCCCAGAGGTTATGACTATATTAGTGATGCTCTAGGTTAACAAAAAGAACGCACCGAGACCCTTACCCCTTGGGTGGTGTGGAAACGTGGGCCATTTATTTAAGCTTATGATAAGATTTGTATGTTTGTTTGTTGTTTCAGTGTTTGTCTTGGTTGTGCTCCTTCAATCAGTCTGGCATTTTAACATATCAGGTAGACAATATTCTCCAAGTTATTTTGGTGATACAATCTGAAAATGTGTGTGTGTAAACATTTTCTACCAGAGGTTAGGACTATATTGGTGATGCTCTAGGTTAACAAAAAGAACGCACCAGGATCTGTACAGCTTGAACATTACAGTCTATTGTGGTGTGGAAACTTGGGTCAGTAAGGCCAGTGATAGGAACATCGGTTATAGATACAGAGTTTGTATAAATACGAGGCGGTCTTGAAAACCGATCTGTACTTCCACAATATGTTAACCACTGCAGTTGTTTTCCATATGGCTATATGCTGCCTGATGGCCACTCCCCCTCCCCCTAACAGACATGTAAGTATCCTCCGTTCCTGTGAGTCTTTATCAATATTTGTGTAATTTATTATTGTTAATATATTTATATTTTTTATAGCCATACAGAATGTTGAGACCTTCATCATCTGACGAGGAACTATTGATGGCTGCAGAAAGAATGGAGGAGGGAATAAATATCTCACCTCTGAGAAGACCAGCAAGGAGGACTCCTGGAGCCGAACGCCCAGTAACACCAAGGCCTCAGGAGTCAGCAACCTTCCTCATAGAGTCTGGGTCACTTCTCCAGATTGAGAATGTAGGTGTTATAAAATGCGGGTTTTATAATGTTGTTTTTTACAATTTGGTATAGATAGTTATTTCAACTGCGGATATTGATTTCCAGCCTTCGTTGATGACCGGACCTGTACGTGGGAGGTACCTCTCTCCTTCAGAGGCATCTGAAAGACTTGACAGGATGCTGGTGGGGGGGCATCTCCACTACCAACACCTTCATAAATGGATCTCCAGCAAGGATTATAAGATCCTTAGTAAGTGTGACAGGAAAATTATTTCCATATCCTTGAGTTTTGTTTATTAAATTGTGTCTGTGTGTGTGTATGTGTGTGTG
Organism: Macrosteles quadrilineatus; assembly: GCF_028750875.1. NCBI lineage: Eukaryota > Metazoa > Arthropoda > Insecta > Hemiptera > Cicadellidae > Macrosteles > Macrosteles quadrilineatus. The sequence goes on from NW_026542602.1 coordinate 5,299,719, forward strand.
GATTAATGCTATTATATTGTTGTTTTTATGTTATAGTCTAGAGGCGTGTTTAGACCTGTACAAAGTCCAGGAGCCATTGGTCTTTCAGTAGGAGAAGGCCAAAACATTTCTAACCTGTTGTTCTCGGATGATAGACAACACTCCCCTGACCCATTTGAGTTTCCTCGCAGACCTGTGGTGAGTTGTATTTTACAAGATTAACTTATATGTCTGAAATACTAACTACACTATACAGTTTGTCTAACTTTACACTTTGTCTTTTAGAACACCCCTGACGAGAACCGGCTACCATCCAACATGTTTACTGGATCAAATCCCGCCAGAGGGTTTGCCACAAGTACCCCACACCGTCAGGCTACATTTAGACCCATCGCACCAGAAGCACCCCCTCGTCGAAGACTGTTTAACCAATCAGAGGTAAATTAACTAGTATTACAGATGTCAAATGTAAATTTTATATATTATGTTAGATTATGTTATGATTATGGTATGTGTACTTTTTACAGGATGTGTATATAGCAGCCCTGGACCCTCATAGGTACGTTCCCCAACCAGAGAGGAGGTCAAATACACCCAGATGGGGGCTCTGCCAAGTGTGTGTACGTCAATTGAGGCCTGCATGCGAGGAAACAATCCTGTCCAGCCTACTGGAGGAGGAGAGTCTACGTGTGGACAGCCTTTTGCGGGTAAGTTTTATGTTGTCACATCCTGTCTTTTTATTAAATACTCTCTCTCTCTCTCTCTCTCTCTCTCTCTCTCTCTGTGTTTGTGTGTGTTTGCGAATTTTAAATACCTATATTATATTTGGTTTTCTTCTTTTTTTTCAGAGTGAGGAAGCTGTTGCTCCTCTATGGCAGTCACATGGGGCCGTAGATATATTGCTGGATTGGATGATAATTCTGGCTGGAACATTAGGAACTCTAAATTATTTCTTTGTTGAAGCTTCTGAACAACAGTGGTGTACCTTAGCACCAACTATCTGGCAGGACCTATATCAGAGACTAAGTGCTTCTCTAGGAGCTTCCAGTGATAGGATGGCCTTTCTGGCAGAGAGTCAAGGGGTGTACAGGTTTGATGTATCACCAACTCCTGTACAACCCGATACACCTGAAAGGGATCGACCTGTGTGTATGGTATGCCTAGATAGGAGGCCAACAGTAGCACTTAGGTCGTGCGGACACGTGTTTTGCGGGACATGTGTCATTAGGATCCGCAGATGTCCTGTGTGTAGGACAGCTGTTATTGGACGTTTACGTCTATTTTTCTAAATCATATAATAGTCCAGCTTTATAAAACTCTTATTTTCATTACTAATTAACATAATTTTAGTCACAATAGTTACATAACATCTAGGCGCTCCACAGTTGACGCACAAACTTATCATCTGTGGTGGGGGAACCGTCCACTATAAAAGCCCCACCCAGAAGTCCATCTGAATTAGTGTCTTCAGCTTACTCATCTAGACATCACTCTAGTCCACCATCTCTCAGTTCATCTATCCTCACTCTACAGAAATGGTAAGACATGTTAGTTTATTCTGACTGATTAACAATCAAAATATTAACCAATATATTAACTTATAATGCTTAACCCTTTGTAACACGCTTTGGTGTGGTACTTCTTTTAAGTGTGAAATTATGCTCTACAATCATGGGTTCTCTATTATCCTGTTGGAACATATTACGGTTCTATTGTTAATACATATATTGTGTTTTACAGAATATGTCCCTGGATGCTAAGCTTGTAGCCCTTGCCAAACCTGTTGAGACTACTCAGCTGAAGGAACTGGTTGGTCGCCCCGCCTCTCTAATTACAGGGGCAAGGAAGGTCAACACGCGTTATGGAAAGACGGCTGTGGTCCTAGATATCAAGATGGACGATCTGACAACAACATCTGTGTTTCTACCGTCAAAATATGGTGAGCTAGAGGACGCTGAGCTTGACCAGTTAACAGTGGAAGGATACAAACTACTAATCACAGCAAACGATGGATCATCCACCCCAAACATTCAGATTTTTAAGTAATTTTTACTAATTGGAGAGTAGCTTAAGATTAAATTTCAAATTTTTTATGGTTATGTTTATATGTAATTGTATTTAGTAAGAAAGTAGCCAATAAAATATATTGTTATATCCATAAAAATCTATTTTTCTCATTTACCTTTCCACTAAGTGATTAGACACTGGCCAGTGAATATTTAGATCTGTAGTTTTGTTAGTTTCATCGTTTGAAATTTCCATCACCACATTGATCTAGTGGTCAAACAGAAAAGCATGGAAACCGTCTTTGAGGTCATATTACTGATAGAGAGTAACAATAGTAATATAGCTTGGTTAGTACTGAAAACATTTCATTATATGTCTAGTAAAACTGGATATAATGTTTGAGATTCCCACCACCACCATATGGTCAAACAGAAAAGCGTGGGAACATTCTGTGAAGGTATATGATATATGTTGGTACTAAAAAGCTACCATATAACATTAAGATATACAATGAATAGTGATTAGGTTAGTAACAGTGATTAGAATCCAAACCACCACATGATCAAACAGAAAAATAAGCAGGAACCAACTGTAAGTGACTTGGTACTGTTTGAAGTTCCCACCACATCACTTTAAACACATGATTAATCAAAAAAGGCACATAAACATCTAACAACTACCACCACAAAGGCTTGTATAGACACGTTGTATATAGATTAGATCAATAAACACTGTGATGATTCGAGAATACACCATATAAGATAATAATTAAGTTGGTATCACTTTACCATTAAGACTACATACGAGAAAAAAATTATTATTAGTGTCTAAAGCTAGGTTAAGACACATTAGTTGATGTTGAAACACATGACCCTGCCATCTTAAAAAAGGGGCATGACACTTGAAACACTCTGACTGTTGATCAAAGGAACTAACTTGACACCACCATCTTAAAAGGTGCATAGCTTAGAGGAGAAATGTACCCTCTGATTGACTAAAAAGACATCATGTCACACCAGATCCCGGTTCAATTGTTGGTTACTTCTATGAACCTTTTATCCTAGGAAGATTCATCAGTCTGTTACTTGGTAGCATATAATAAAACTAAACCTTTTCATAGGTGCCACCATCTTGAAGAATTACATGCTACATATGCTTTAGAGAAACAGTACACCCCAAAAACAGTCATATTAAATATATCATCAGTAAAAGAGGGGCATGGCTAAGAGAGAAAAGCCACTCTCTGATTAGTTAGCAGAAGTTGTATGACACCACCTTCTTAAAATGTGCATGCCTTAGATGGCAAAACTAGCTCACTAGCTAAAGAGACATCACAGGACAACACCATCTATGGCTTAGAGAAAGTTGTCACTCTCTGATTGGCTAAAGAGTCATCACAATCATGAAAGGGATGTGGTTTAGAGAGAAAATAGCTCACTGACTAAAGAGACATCATGTGACACAACTTACAGGGAATAGTTACTCTGTGATAGGCTAGAGTGACCCTCTGATTGGCTAAAGAGTCATCACGTGGCATCACCATCTTAAAAGAGGTGTGGCTTTTTGATAATAGTAACCCCTTATTAGCCAAAGAGTCATCACGTGACCATCTATAGCTTAGAGAAAATAGGCACCCTCTGATTGGCTAAAGAGACATCACGTGACACCACCATCTTGAAAGGGGCTGGGCTTTTGGGTAATAGTCACCCCTTATTGGCTAAAGAGCCATCACGTGACCATCTTTAGCTTAGAGGGAATAGGTACTCTCTGATTGGCTAAAGAGACATCACGTGACACCACCATCTTGAAAGGGGCATGGCTTTTAGGTAATAGTCACCCCTTTTTGGCTAAAGAGCCATCACGTGACCATCTTTAGCTTAGAGGGAGGGGGGGGTCAACCTCTGATTAGCTAAAGAGTCATCACGTGACATCACCATCTTGAAAGAGGCGTGGCTTTTAGGTAATAGCCACCTCTTATTGGCTAAAGAGCCATCACGTGACCATCTTTAGCTTAGAGGGAATAGGCACTCTCTGATTGGCTAAAGAGACATCACGTGACACCACCATCTTGAAAGGGGCATGGCTTTTAGGTAATAGTCACCCCTTATTGGCTACAGAGTCATCACGTGACACAACCATCTATGGCTTAGAGAGAATAGTTACCCTCTGATTGGCTAAAGAGACATCACGTGATACTATAATGGTGCACCTATACACTAGCTGCAAAATGCATAAAGCGCTAACTCATCGCAACACTGCACTCTGGTGGACATAATTGTACCTACAGTGCTGCAATCTGGTGACAAAAAATCCAACTACGTTACGACTATTATATTATACCACCTTAGACTCTTGCTCTACAGACTGACGTCATAGCTCAATAGCTAACACTCCCGCCTCACATGCTGGAGACCCAGGTTCGATTCCCGACTACTCCTAAAAACTTTTTATCACACTCTTAACCTCCAAAGACAAACCTAATTAGTCAACACCATGATAACAAGCTTATCTTGACCTCAAGGTCACCACCAATTAGACAACAAGCGTATCTTGACCCCAAGGTCACGATAACAAGCTTATCTTCACCCCCAAGGTCAATGACCCAGTTCAAGGTCATTTTGGGTTATCCTCCCATGGGGTCTACTGATTTCAAGTGAGATCGATCATGGAACTGAATGCAATTATTTGGCTTTCAATTAATTATACTGACAAGATAAATGTTTAAATAATGTATCAAAACATGCATCTTTGGACTATTCCCTCAACAAATATGTTAAAAGCACCAATAACGCAATGTTATTCCCATGTTATTTTTATGGAGAATAAGTAAACTTTTGTAGTATGCTTGTTTATGCATATATTTGTATCAAACTTGGCCAATCTATTTATTTTATACTAAGCTATTAATATTTTACTAAAAAACACATTTTATTACCCTGTAGGCAGCATACCTAGGTATTCGTTAAACCTAATGTTATTTGAATAGATTTAATTGAAAATCAAATCTGGCAAATGGAAATTCGCTTAGTCTGCAGGTTTGCTGCGGCGGGGGTATTTTATAATATGCTTTGTTCTTTAAGAGTGCGTGATAAATTCAACCTCTCTAGACGCCTGCGGTTGTTTAAAAGTACTGGATAACGAGCTGCAACTACTTTTTCTTGTGGTAAACTTTGCAATCATGTTCTGCTAAGCTCCTATTTATAACTCACGCCTGCTATATTTGTTGTTAAATGTTGTTTTAAATACCACGTGTTGCATATTTTTCGGTGTTTTTATCATATTAATGAACAAAACAACATTAAATACTGTCAGTATTAAAGAACCGCAAAATATAGACGAAACGAGTTGTTAAAAAAACCAAACTATGGAATACTTCATATCCCAAACAGCGTTTCTTTTAGACTTTTAGTTTTTTAGATCTATTTTAGTACAGACCACAAAGTGGTTGGAGTTATAAAACAAATCAATACTTTATTTGCAATTAAAATAATCTATTTGGCGATAGTAATACATTCCAGAGTATATTACCAAATAAAAACAACCTAGACAGGGAGAGTTTTGAATTTTTTAGCATTATAATCAGGATGCTCCTAAATACAATTGCTATACATAAATACAATTGCAATACATACAGCCTATAATATATAATTTGCACAATACCAACACAAGATCTATTTACCTTCTAAGTTTTTTTATTTTTATTTTTTTATTTTTTTTGTCCTAAGATGATTCTAGGATTGTTTTTTCACATTACTTCGAGCTAGACCTAGGGGTTGCGGCATTATCACTTAGTGTTTTATATAGTTACATTTCAAAATGTTTTATATAGCCATAACATGATTATTTTACAATCGAATACAATTTCTTTGTAAGTCAGTGTCAAGTGAGGTAGCTGGAAAATTGTTCTTTAATTAAGTTGGTCGTCTTGAATACATCATTCTGTCAATACATAATTTCATTACCTACGCTTCCTATTATATCCAAAGAAGTTACATTTCTTTCCTTTATTATATTATTCTGTTAACAAATAGAAATTTAACGTAGTTAACTACAAATTTGATATTTTTATCTTTGCATCTAAATTTTTATAATATTATATGTTATGTTTGTGATATAACATGTGTTACGCGTAATTATTTGGTTTTGCAATTTTTATTTATTGTTGCGAGTTAAATATAATTATTATCGAACTGTAATTGGTTTGTATGATAATTTGAATAAGAACTTGCCTGTTGTGTAACTTGTTAAATTACTTCGATTGTTATTTGTTGTTGCAATGCTATTTTGGTTAATGCTTGATAAACTTCTTTTGTTATTTGTAATGCAATTAGATAATTTCTTTCTGCTCTTGTTCCTAAAACATATTATTTTGTAAATAGTGTACCCGTTTATATAAATAAATAAATGATCTTCAATTAATACCTGATTTGATAAACATTTTGTCTTTCCTTAATCCACTGCCAAATAATTTAAATTACATACTTGTATTCCATATTTATTTTATATTACCTTTAGATGACGACTATATAGGCTCTCACTTATTTGAATGTTGTACCAATACGCAATTAATTAATGCTGTTATTTACAGACACACATGGTAGCCTATATTAATTAAAAGTTTAAGATTTATGGTACGCTGCAAGTATAATAGGGGCCTAATTAATTACTTTTTAATTTAATAACTACTATACATTATTTTGGTAGCCTATTTAACTTTCTCAATAGTACCATTTTATCCATAGGCAATATGTTGTTCTATCCCACATAGAAAATTTATATTGAAAATATATAACAAAAAATATATTTGAAATATAAAGCTATATATTTGCTAATATATATTGTCAATATATTTTCAATATGCAAATTATGGGACCGAGTAATATATTCAGTTATATTTCATTTGTGGTATTTATATATAAATTATATATTTGAAATGTGTTTTTATAATATATTTTAAATATGGAAAAGGGCTAGTATATTAAAAATATATTTAATATAATGTATTTCAAATATATTAATAATATATAAAGCTTTTTAAACAGTGTTTGTGAGTCGCAAAAGCGACGCATAACACCGTGGTGGTGTGTTATGAGTCGCTTTTACGACGCTTAACATTCGGCGGGTTGAACAAAACCAGGCCTATAATTTAGGACTACTTAGACAGCTCTTTTATGGACAAATGTTATGCTTTTAATTGAGAGAAGCTTTATCCAAATGTATTATCGTAGTATTTTAGGTTTACTAATTACACAGATTTGCTTCATTCGGGATGTAGGCCGGCCTGATATCGTTACTATAGTAGTAAAAATTCAGACTCGCGCACATATTTACAAAATAGGCTAGAATGCTGTTTGTAAAAATAGATTGAATAATTATTTTTTATTGGTAAATGTACCGTATATATTCTAATTTATAAACAGTTGATCCACTTACCGTAAAATCGTGCAACTAGGCCGTATCCAAATTACTAACACTCATGTTTTGAGGTTAGGTCCAAATTAGCACTCATTTTTATTGACTTGCCTAATAATTACACATATTTAAACACTAGACAATTTCACTTATACTCTTTCTTGTTTCTTCAGCAAACATTCTACAGATACGCATATTAGGCATATTGCCCTAAGCTAGAATCGTGCAACTAGGCCGTAACCTAAATGACTAACACTCATTTTTTGAGGTTAGGTCCAAATTAGCACTAATTTTTGTTGCCTGGCCTAATAATCACACACACATTTAAACACAAGACACTTTCATGCATACTCTTTCTTATTTCTCCAGCGAAAATCCTGTAGATACGCATATATCTGTTAAGTCCACAACATATAACCTACGGACGCAGTCCTACACCCACCTATCGCCGACACAACACTGCTCAACTGAACATAATTAAAACAATATGGCCGCATATATATGTGGAATATATTTATAATATAAATCTATTTTGTATTAGAAATGTAAATGTTAAAATATATTTTTAATATATTGAACAAATACATTTAAAATATAAATGTAAAACGTTGAATACTCTTAAACTATATTTAAAATATATTTAAATATTATATGAAATATATTTACAAAGATATATTATAAATATAACATAAAATATACACTTTAAATATATTTTAATAAATATATTCAAAATGTATTATGAGAAATACGATTAATTTATAATAAATTCGATTTATATTTAAAATACATTATAATATATGTTCTAAAGTATAAAATTTATACATAATGCCAACTATTTTCTTTGTATATTTATACTATATTAGGAATATAGAATGGAATTATATATTTGTACAACTATATATATTAACTATATTTTGAGAAATTTTTATATATTGAAATATATTCTTAATATATTTTCATGAATAATTCTTTTAGTAGAAAATGATCATCCAACTAATGAGTTCATGATAAAATTTATTTTATAAATAATAATTAACTCTTTATTTCTTATCCAGTTAATTCTGTTTCGTAACTTTACTGCTGTAATTAAATTTTATACAGTATTGTATATAATTTTACTTTAGGAATTCGTTATAGTTTGATACAATATAGTAATTTTATAGGTACAGATTTTAACGTAGCAGAACTTTTATGCCTGAATGTATTGTCTGAAAAGTTTGAATGGGTGGGTTTAATTTTGTACGTTGTTTTTTTCATGCTTAAATACAAAAATAAAGTAATATAATATCTTTAAGTATTAATACAATATACTTCAATATCCATTAGTCAATGTAATATTTAAAAATAAAGGCCCCTGGAGGAATAAAAATAAAAAGGTAAATCGGTCCTGGGTGTAGGTAGGTCCTAGCATTTCTTGTAAACATGTTTCTGAATACGGCAGAAGCTTATAGCTACTTCCCTTTATCCAACATTATTTTATGAAAATAAAAGCTATATTTTGTTTGCAAAAGACTCATGCAACCAAATCGTTGACACACAAACACTGGCATAGAAGCCGTGGTAAATCTTTTGTTGATGTATGAGGGAAACAGATTGAGTGATTGTGTGTCAGAGAATCATCAGCACACAAGCCTGTATGATTGTGATATGTCGCTATCACAAACAAGACCGGGATATTGAGGCAACAGAGATACACACAGCTTCTATCTGGAAACGTAATGTAGTGTTGCACTGTTAACAGTTACCAAGTTTCTCTTTACACTGTGGTAAAAAAAACTTTTTCAAGTATGAGTTCCTAACTGTGTCTTAGTTAATTAATTGCAAACAAATTAAGGCCTTAAAATAAAGTAATTATTTCATAAAATTAACAAAAAGTAAGGAAAAACAAGTCCATATAAATACTAAAGAGTTTTATATTCAAGACGTTCGGTCTGGGTGGTCAAAACTACTTCAGTACTTGAGGCGGGAATTTGATCCCAAAGGTATTCAACAAAATAGCTTCTAGGCAGGTACATAGCTTGCCTAATATAATGCTACATGTCTAAACATCCAAGATAGTCACACTTTCTCTGGTACTGTTTTACATTAATTTTTTACAGATAGGGTAAGTAAAATAATAACAGGAAGAGATGATAGTCTTATTAGTTTTAATTTTAAAATTGAATATTTTTTTAATATGAAAATTGTAAAGGTAAAATCAAATGTTTAGATAGTCAAATTGTACGAATCCCTAAATAATGTTTATTTTATTAAGCTGTAACCCATCTTAAACTGTCTTAGTAGAGGTATTTCTAAGTGACACATTTGAGAAAATCCTCCTGTTAATAAATCTTGCTTATAATGATAATAATGAAAAGGGAGGTTTCATTCTTCGTTTTCATTGCGTGTAGATATAATGCTAATAAAATGATAAACAGCTCTGCGCTTTCCTTTTTAAGATATCGGACATTGTATTGAATATACAGCGTCGTCCGTTTCCAAACAAACGTCTTAGATAGATAAGGCAAGTTCACGTAACATTTAAAAGATAATAGCTAGTATGTATAGGAAGGTCACGTTTATTCAAACAGGTTCTAAGTGCTCCGCTTCTGTAATGTCAGGCTGTCTTTGTTGTATAAACAATGGTAGGTAACACTAGGTAAGGGCGGTACGTGTGCAGAGTTAATTAATCATCTTTGTTTGTGGACCTCAACAAATTATCCTGAGCAAGAAATAGTTAAATTTTCATACGAAATATTTCAGTTTTGCCTAATAAAATTGCGGATCACATAAAATTGTGGGTCCAAATTTTCAGTTGTTCGAATATGTTAAAAATTACAAAATATTAAGAAAATCATTTGTCTGAGGTTCATTTGTCCAAAGTTTGTTTGAATAAGTAATTATTTTTTGTTAAATCATGCTTACCTTAACCTAAAGTCTATATCTTCTAGTGAAGTGATAACTTGACACCTTGGGCTTGAAGATAGTTCATTAATGAACCAAAACTAGTTGCCATAATCAACAATAAAGGATTACTATATGCAGGTATTGTAAACCATTTTAAGTATAATACAGTAATCCGGAGCCTAAACAACTATTTTTAAAATTAGGTTAAAATAGTTTAGAAAAGACATTGTAATGCGAAAATCTAAATTCATATCACTATCCAAATGATCTCTTTTCGTTTGGGTTTACTGTAAAGCTAATGTAAAACAAAATAGATCTGCCTTAATAAATCAACTGGTAACAGGCCTTTACGGGTTTGTTGTAAAGGGGGTCTGTACTTGTGTAATGGATTATTGCCGAATTAATGGGTTTTAGCGTGCATATCGTAGAAATAATTTCATACTTTCTTGTGTGTAATTTACGGTGTGTACTGTAATTTATATTATATTATTACTGATATTATCCATTGATCAATATAAACTATACTGTATTAGTGGTTTAATCTTCAGGTTGACTGATTAGACAAGTTGGTGGTTTGGTTTGTCTATAATGCGTTATGGGTATTTTTAATATTGCAAATAAGTCTGTTTACAAAATTATACAACCACCCATCAGCCACCGTAATCTTTACTGATCTTAGATTTCCATACCGAAGTGTAAAGCTTAATATTAGTTATCACCTGTAAGTTAAGATTACAACTCATTACATCAGGTTACTACTCATTACAAGGTAAATAATCACTCTGTAATATTTTTAGGCTATCTATTCAATTTTTCTTGAAACGTTTTCTTAAAATACCACTGGCTTGAAAGTTTAACTGGCTGAAGAGGACAGTCCTAAAACATCCTTTAGTTCAGTAGAGTTTCAGCTCACTGGATTGAAACATCAACGATAACGATATTATTAATGTAAAAATGCTTAATGTATTTTTTCTAAAATTTGATTATTGGGTAGCATTCTTGTTAACACACTGTATTGACAATAAATATCATATATTAGAATACAGAACCAAGGGAAAGGAAGAATCTAAGGATGTATAACGTATATCAAAGTGTACTCGAAGTATTCAGAAAATAAATAACATAAATAATATTGTAAGTCAAAATAGAAAAATAAAATATTAATTTACTAATGGTAAGTTAGGTTTATTGTGTATTTTTAACTAAACATATAAACGAGTTAGAAAAGATTGCCTTATAACCGTAACCCATCCCTTGCTCCGACAAGAACATCTAGAACTCTAAAAGTTAAGTTTAGTTTTAACTAGTTCAAGAAAGCACTACCTAGCTGTATTAGTGAGCTAATGGAGTTCGATGAGAGTATGAAGTAACCTTTTAGGTACAGGTTTAATGTAACTTAATGACACTGATCAATAAATGACAATTAATATTACTTCAAGACATATTTCAAATTTAAAAATACTTTGTAGACTGTACGGTTTGATAACACAAAGTTAAGTTTGAAGTATCCAAGTTTTAGGGGTTTTTAGATAATATTTACTATATTTTTGTTAAGAAAAAATGTTTTATCTGCTGAATTGGGAGCTGAAAAATTCACTTTACCTTACGACACAATACAATATTATGTGTAAGTAAATGTGATCATGTAAGTTATCTTTTACCTTTCTCACATGATGTTATAAATATATCAATTATAAATATAATTTCTAAGAACAAAGAACCTTGCCGGGGTTATATTATAGAATAGCCCATTACGAAATACAATAAGTAATATAGAGATGAATTATAACAATTATAGTCTAGTCATATATGACAAATTACCTAAAAAAACTCTTAGAAGTGTAAAACTTGGTACGTATATTGAGTTTTACTTCCTGAATAACATACTAAAAGTCCTCGGAGAAAAAACTTGTGCTACGGCCGCCATCTTGGAAAATGGCGCCCAAAAACCAGTTTTTCCCCGATTAATCAAAAACTATTCATCCTATAAAAAACATTAAATGTAAGAAATGTTCAACAAAATAAGAGCTACAACTTTCGTATTTAGAGTATTTCGATATAATTAACCGTTTAGCCATTAAATGCAATATTTAGAAAATAAATTTGAAAATTCTTAAAAAAACATTAGTTGCCATTGAAAAAAGTTGTAAATAAATTATTTAAAAATGTATTTTATTATTTCAATTAAAAAATTGGAACGTTCTGAACATTTTCATACCATTAACATAACTTCCCTTTCAATTTTTATTTTCTGTGAAATTTTAAATGTCGTTGCTAGACTAACATAATAAACTAGCATAATAATAATAACGCGGAAACTCTTGGCAAGCAGTAGAACTGCAGTGTGATGATGAATAAGGTTGGGGCATTTATGTAACAGGATAGGCCTACAATGATAATTGTTTCAATAAAAAAAATTGTATTAAAGGGCTTTTCTTTACTACATACAATATTATCCTATTTCCACTAATTTTAAGGGTGTTTTTAAAAGAATGCCGGGACTTAAAATGCTAATTGTTTGGGTACTATTGAAGGTAACTAAACGTTTTATATGTCAAATTGAAGCTAAAATAACTAAGTTTTATTTCCCTTGTAGCAAGGGAGGAAACTTTGGCCTTGGCATGCGCAAAACAGGTGCGTGCCACTATGGCGCTAGGTGCGTGCCAGGTGGTAAGCCGCTATTGGGACTCATACGCTTGACGCCAGTCACCAGTACGACGGTTTACGGCACAACAGAAGACACAGATTGCAATCTGTGGTTCGCATAGTCTATCTATCGCTGAATTAAACTAAATTTAAATCTACTTGATGATAAGAAGAAACTTGAAGCTGGTTTGATGAGTTTCGGGGCACCGAAGTGTTTTGAAAAGACATTCACCTGGCCAGCTAAAAACAAGCGATGACATAGTCGAAAAATCCGGCAATTCTGCACCAGAAGCCCGAAAAAGTCGGTTTCCCGACGAAGTCTTCAGTTGAACAAACCTAAATTGGTCACTTGATGATGTTATCCATAAAAGATAGAGTCGTTGTGCCGAAAAAGGTTGAATTAAGCATCAGATAAACCCGCCGATCGCTTTAAGCGACTTTGCCAGTTTTACGCTCATATAAGATTGGTGAAAATCTGAATTTTAGTAAAGCATTCCGAATCGTATCAAGTAATGAGATAAAAACTGTATTCTTTTCCCTTCAATTTGACGTTCAAACCATTTAATTATCTTCAATAGTCCCCGAGCAACAACTGTTTGAATTCCTGGCATTCTTTTAATGCCTTAATCCTTTGGTAAATTTCAATATCCATTTACTAAGATAATGCCAATGCATAGGTGTTTTTGCGAGGGATTTTGTTATGTTATTCCAGTGGGTAAATAAAACATACATACCTAATCCCATCCTTGTACCATAATGAACTCAGTATGGGATTATTATGGTAGTCTATCAACGAAAGCACCAGCAGTGTACCATTTAAAATGTCACAGCAAATATAAATGGAAAGGAAAAGTTATCTTAATGGTATGAAACTGTTCAGAAAATTCCAATTATTAAATACAAATAATAAAATAATTTTTTTAATAGTTTATTAAAAAACCTTTTTATCGCAATTAATGTTTTTTTAAAGAATTTTCAAATTTATTTTCAAAATATCGCATTTAATGGCTAAACGGTTAATTATATCGAAATACTCTAAATACAAAAGTTGTAGCTCTTATTTTGTTGAACCTTTCTTACATTTATTGTTTTTTTATAGGATGAATAGTTTTTGAGTAATCGGGAAAAAACTGGTTTTTGGGCGCCACTTTCCAAGATGGCGGCCGTAGCACAAGTTTATTTTTCGAGGACTTTTAGTATGTTATTCAGGAAGTAAAACTCAATATACGTACCAAGTTTTACACTTCTAAGAGTTTTTTTAGGTAATGGAGAAATTTTGACTTAAAATGACTACACTATTATAATGTAGAAAACCCAATAATACTCACAGTTCATTGCTGGATATTCTGTCATCAACTCATATAGCCTTATGCTGTAAAGCCTATTGATACATCCACCACTACACGCAGGTCTTTCATACTAAATACCGGATTGCAACAGATTATATGTGTGCAAAACCACTATAAATTGCAGTGTTTTTCTTCTAGAGATGTTTCTATTACAGTTAGTTATTCATTAACAAATAGTTTTAAACTGTTTAAAAATTTTGGTATTTCGCTTGCATGTCTAAAACAGGTTCTGGCATAAGAATGACTACTGTCTAAGCTTTTCCGTATATAAGACTTTTTATTTTATTTGGAATAAAAATAGCTAATCAATCTCATTTATACATACCAAAATACTCCAATTATTTAATAGGTGATTATTATTTGGCCACTTTGTTAGCAGACACATTTTCATGAGTATTTCTGGTAATAGAAACAATTACACATCAAGACATAACAGTTAATATATTTCCAAGCGAAGGTAAAGTTGGAGTTTTCCACTCGACGGATCTCAAATCATCCCACACGAGTTAACGTTATTGTACTCAAGTTTCCACATTTGTGAGATGTAAGAATGACATTTAGTTACACTACGTTGAAGAAGATATATTCCGAAATTCCAGTTTTGTCAGACTATGTCATTATTTTTTACATGGATGTATGGGAACTATCTTTACAGAAAATGAACCAAAGATATTCATCCGCAAAAAATTATATTTATTTACCTTTTTTATTTATACATTTTTATGCAATTTAATTGAATCAGCGAACCTAAAACAGCGCTGGAGAAAAGAAAAAAAAAATTCGTAGTCTTATTTGTGATGATAGCCTCAAAATCAGCGACAAAATGCTCTTAGTTGGGATAGCCTATAATAAGGTGGAGTAATAATAATAAAAATATATAAATCCGTATAGTTAGGAACTGAGGGAACTGAGAACCTAAAATCACCAACATAATTATCTCTTGGACCATTTGACCGTGTATCAAATAAATGGGTATAAACACTTTGCTCTCTCAAAACATTATATTCTAATACGGCTGTGAATCCAGATTGTATACTGAGAGGTTATTTCGCGTTAACAAAGGATTTCTTTTCATAGGATTTTTCTATTTTGAATCTTTATTTACTGAAACAGATCCAAACGGGATTTCTCAAAGCTTGTGATAAAAAATTTTTTAGGTACAGAAATGTAAGCTTTAGATAATTCAATTTCTTGGAGGTTTTTATTGTTGTTCTATCAATATTGTATTACATTTTTATATATTTCGTAGCCACAAGAATTTATAACTATGGACTACAATTAAGTTGTAAATGATACATGTTCCATAAAATTATAATGCTTTTACAAACCATAACAGTATATCCATGTGCCCATTAACGAATCTTTTTAAAGCAGAAACGTTGCCTAGCTTAGCTTAGGGTATATAAAGGGTGTTACTTAGCCATAAAAGAACATTACTGGCTGAAACCACCCATATTTTGATAATTATACTTTTATATCACAAAACTGCACTATAAATTAATTGGTCAGGCTGTCTACAATACTGCGAGTTGAATACAATCGGCAATAACACTTCAATCACGTACAACGTACTACAGTTATTGGTTCTATCTATTAATTACTTGTTCGTGATGTACTGTGATTCTATTGGAAATACTAATTTATTTTAGAGTAAAACAACCTTATGAACACTCCCTCCTAAGTTTGTTATTTTGTGTGTTGTGTACTGTACTGTACGAACAAAATGAATAGAAGAGAATCTTTAATGATAATTCAAAATATTTAATTTTAATTTTGGTCCTATTGTTATGATGCAAGAGTAATTATTTTGAATTGAGATAAATACGTAGCCTCATTGCTTTATGAGTTTAGGAGTACATAAAAAATAAACAATCATTTGGTAGGATCGCCATAAATAAAGAGTTTTAAGAACCGTAACATATTATAAACTATATTTATTATAGTGAATGAGATAACCTGAATGATGTGTTGAGGG
Source organism: Macrosteles quadrilineatus (assembly GCF_028750875.1). Classification (NCBI taxonomy): domain Eukaryota; kingdom Metazoa; phylum Arthropoda; class Insecta; order Hemiptera; family Cicadellidae; genus Macrosteles; species Macrosteles quadrilineatus. The sequence continues at coordinate 5,315,973 of NW_026542602.1, forward strand.
GTTAACCCTAAGCCTATGTTTGTCACGAAAGTCCAAACCATCAAAGACATCGTGTTACAAAACTATAGACCTCGTCAAAGGGTTTAATCTATAGTTCAGACAAGATCAGGTTTCTTGCACCAACCTGAGGCTAGGTGATTAGCCTAGAAGGACCTTGTGTGTGTGTGTGTGTGTTTCTAACTGCAGAAGGGAAACCTAACTCTGTGTCGAGGGAATAGTCTCTGCAACTATAGTTTGATGATACAACGTATTGACCGTATAGAATAAGTGTGCAGTATTACTATTATTATTACTATAATTACTATTATTATAAGTTTTTCCTGTATATAATATAACACAGATTTTTTATTTTAATGACAATCCTTTACATCCTAGGACGCCAAGCTCCAACCGGGGACCATTTTATACATAACTTAAAGGCTTGGCGTGCAGTGTTGTGTCATTATCACTTATATCAATGCATTGGCTATTGGCAGTATTTGAACCCGGGACCTCGAGGACCGTATTCCCTTCCTCCAACACTAGAAAACCTCGCTCTTTACACAGTATTCCTATATTTAATTAAGTAAATGATCTTTTTTGAATTAATAACCTATGCAATTTAAGTATTGTCTTATTCACTATCGATGTCGGTAAGAGAAACCTCAATGCAACCACCATTTTAAACGAGGGTTCAAGCCGTGATAGCAATGTAATTAGTTTTAACAGATTTTTAAACATTACATAAACATATACAATAAGTTTGATTTTGCTTACAAATTGATAACTCTGTTTCAGACCAATTAATAATACTGGAGTCTAAACCTTCGCTAAATCATCACGATGTTGTCCCCTGGCGCTGCGGAGTGGGGGAAATGATTCTCCCTCCACCTCCCCTCTAGACGGCGTCCAAACAAGCCCGCGTTGTTTTACATGCATATATCATATACCTATGCTGCAGTTTTTCAATAAGTTAAAAAATGAATATTTATAAAATTAAACTGTCATAAACTAACCTAACCAACCAAACATGCTAATTATATAAAAAAATATATAAAATAATAATCGAATGAAGGTTTACTAATCGGAAAAATAGTTCTGTTCATAAAATAAAATTATAAATGCCTTGAATTCAATTTTAGAATTTATTAATTATGAAATTAAACTGTCATAACCTAACCAAACCAACCAAACTTGCTGATAATGAAAAATCGAACAAGGTTTACTAATAGAAAAAAAATAGTTCTAAAATAATAATAGCTCAAATTGAATTTTATAATGTTTCAATTAACAAATTAAACTGTCATAACCTAACCAAACTAACCAAACTTGCTGATAATGCAAAAATCTTAGACAAAAAGTTAGTGCTACAGAGAGGATTCTAACCTGGTACCTTCAGATCCTCAGCCCGGCACGTTATCCATTAGACCACCGAGGCCGGTGACTACAAACCGTATCGTTGCGGTAATGGTGTTCCCTCAGCCAATAGAATGCTTTGCTTCCCCCACTCCGCAGTGCCAGGGGACAACATCGTGATGATTTAGTGTAGGTTTAGACTCTAGTATTAATAATTTGGTTTGAAATCCATTTAAATTTAGTCGTGAAGCATTTACCATAAAAATTAAAATCAATACACATTCTTAATTTCGCTATTCAATAATTGCAAATAAATTATAAGCATACCCCCCTTCCCCCTTTTATGCGCCACATTCAATACTAAAGAGACAAGGTCCTACCAAAAAAGTGTTTTATACACTACTTTAGACTTTGCCTACAGAGTAGTTGCATTATCGATTATATAAAACCTATGCCAAACATTAAAACAATAAAACTAGTGGGCAGTGGCGGTATATGAATGTTAGACCCGAGGTTGAAGTTCCGTGCACTACCACAAGACTAACTGGTTCCACATAAGCCTTGAGGAAAGATTTATATAGAAAAACTGCTCCCATTTACTTCAATAATACGTTTGTCAAGTGAACCAATAAATCACTAGGAAAAGCGTTAATCAATCAAAGTAGCAGTGTGTAGTTCAATGATCAATGATTGAACGTCCCCAGGTCAAAGTGATCAAAGACACCTCAGTGTACGAGAGTCGGGTTTGATGTCTACGCTAATCATGCAAATGGCTTCTAACCATGTTGGTAAATGTATTTGTAGAGTTGGAATGGTATTACGCGACAGCATTCGTTCAAGTCAAAAGAGACGTAGCTAAACTTATTTAGTATATAGCTTATTTTATATAAGTTTATTTTTTGTTGATCCTAGGGATGAATACAGGTTCTTTTACGTTGGCTTCTCCCATAAACACTAACTAATTAATTGGAATTAATTGGAATCAAACATATTTAACACTGCCATTTAAAATTGTGTCAATCATTTAGGTTTGACTATGGTATGAATTACAAATGTCCTATACAATTGTTATTTGTTATTTTTTATTCCTAAATGCTGTCCAAATTATGCTAACCATACAGCATTGGTTAATACAAATAGCTAATTATAATGGTCACTCAATAATACCTAGGTTTATATGGAAATTTCATGATTCATTTGTACCGTTAAACAACATAAAACTACCACTAAACCAGAAAGTTAAACACCTGAGGTACATATAAAGTACGTTAAGTAAAACTGAACAACCGTTTTGCAGGGATCGTAATTGTAGGTAGTTTCCTTAACATTAAAGGCCTGATAACTTCAGCTTAAACTCATTATAATAAGTAACCACTACTAATGAAAAAGAACTGATCAGTTTCCACTTAATTAAAACTCTTACTCTACCTTCATAAATAAAGGGGGAGCGAGCTGTTCTAGTGGTTAGAGCGTGGGTCTTCGGCCCCTGAGGTCCCGGGTTCAAATCCTGCCAAATCACCCATGGATTTATCCAAGTGATAATGCCGCAACCCCTAGGTTATGACCCTGAAGTAATGTGAAAAACAATCCCGAGCTTGTGCCTAGCGTCATAGGACAAAAAACATTCATAAATAATAATACATAGAACAAAATGTCATTTAACTGATAATATAGATAAAACTAATTATAATAGCCAAACATTATTAGTTTTAAACTAATCTCATTGATATTCGGTTTATTAACAAACAGTTTATTTTCAACACGTATACCATGCGTCTAATGAAAATGCAAGAGTAAACTTAATATAGAAAACAATATTCAAAGAGATCATATTGTTTTGTACTGAAGCTCGTCAAGCCTTTTTTTGTCCTTGTCTCCTTATCCCTCCCTTAAATATTGGCTGTTACATTATTATTATTTATTTTTTCAAACAAAATTCACGTATGAGTAGTTAGTGGTTCTTCTAGATAGACCATTAACAGAGCATTGCACTGAGGCAATAATGCAGTATAAACCCACTTATTTAGGGTATGTGGGAAAAGGGTTGAAAGTTACTGTGAAAATCTATAAGTATAAAAGAGGATGTTTGTATATATAAATGTTTGGCAGTGATAAACTCAGACACCGCTGAACCGATTGCCACGAAACTTGGTACATACGTGTAGAATTTCATGGAATAGGTTTATACACCATCAATTTCGTGATCCGTCCAATCAGCTCCGCCCCAGTGGCTCTGGGGTTTCCCATTTGATTTGATGTGAGGGAATTTCTGTGTGTGTGTCGATTTCGTTATTTTATCGCCAAAGATAGTTCAGCAGTGCTGGGTTTAAATTTCCAGGGGTCGATGTGAATCAACAAAATATTGTTGATGTGAAATTCCACTCAATATTAATTTCGTTTCGAATAATCTAATGTGTCGATCGTCTGAGTTCAATCAAATTCCTTTATTGAAAATGATAGGGTAACTCAGTGAAATGTGCGAACCAGTTGTCGCTATTCACTCATCATCGTTACCCTATCAGACGCGAGAGAAAACGTTGTCGTGTATAATCTATGTGTCGTGTTATCTGTTAATTCAATTCTCGCGTTAGAGTCTATTTCAAGAATTAGGTTCGATAGCTTGTACAGCTAGTTAGGATGCTGAATGTTCTTCGAGCAAACTAGGATCGGTATCAAAGGTTATAGGATCAAACTAAACCTTGCTACGCTCCGATCGTTACCCTAACCCCACGCAAATGCGCTCTATACAACCAAGAGGTTAAGGATAGATAGCCTGCACAGCTAACTAGGATGCTGAATATACTTCATCAATCTAGGATAGGTTACGGTAGGTTAATCGTTACCTAACGCCCGTATACACCTCGTTCACTACCCTAACCCCCACGCAAATGCGCTATAAACAACAAAGAGGTTAAGGATTGATAGCCTGCACAGCTAACTAGGATGCTGAATATACTTCAGCAATCTAGGATAGGTTACGGTAGGTTAATCGTTACCTAAACGCCCGTATGAACCTCGGTCGCTACCCTAAACCCGCGCAAATGCGCTCTTAAACAACAAAAGGTTAAGGGTAGATAGCCTGCTACATTTGTTGTTGAATGTTTTTTTTAATACCACGTGTTGCATATTTTTCGGTGTTTTTATCATATTAAGGAACAAAACACATTAAATACTTACTGTCAGTATTAAAGAACCGCAAAATATGAACGAAACGAGTTGTTGAAAAAACCAAACTATGGAATACTTCATATCCCAAACAGCGTTTTTTTAGACTTTTTGTTTTTTAGATCTATTTTAGTACAGACCACAAAGTGGTTGGAGTTATAAAACAAATCAATACTTTATTTGCAATTAAAATAATCTATTTGGCAATAGTAATACATTCCAGAGTATATTACCAAATAAAAACAACCTAGACAGGGAGTGTTTTGAATTTTGTAGCATTATAATGAGGATGCTCCTAAATACAATTATTACATAAAGCCTATAACATACAGTTTGCACAATACCAACAAAAGATCTATTCACCTTCTAAGTTTTTTATTTTTATTTTTTTATTTTTTATTGACCTAAGACGAGCCCGGGATTGTTTTTTCACATTACTTCAGGCTAGACCTAGGGGTTACGGCATTATCACTTTGTCTTTTATATAGTTACATTTCAAAATATTTTATATAGCTATAACATGGTTATTTTACAATCGAATACAATTTCTCTGTAAGTCAGTGTCAAGTGAATCAGTAGCTGGAAAATTGTTCTTTAATTGAGTTGGTCGTTCTGAATACATCATTCTGTCACTACATAATTTCATTACCTATGCTTCTATTATATCCAAAGAAGTTACATTTCTTTCCTTTATTATATTATTCTGTTAACAAATAGAAATTTAACGTAGCTAACTACAAATTTGATATTTTTATCTTTACATCAAAGTTTTTATAATATTATATGTTATGTTTGTGATATAACATGTGTTACGCGTAATTATTTGGTCTTGTAATTTTTATTTATTGTTGGGAGTTAAATATAATTACTATCGAACTGTAATTGGTTTGTATGATCATTTAAATAAAAATACTCGCTTGCCTGTTATGTAACTTGTTAAATAACTTGATTGTTTTTTTTGTTGCAATGCTCTTTTGGTTAATGCTTGATAAACTTCTATCGTTATTTGTAATGCAATTAGATAATTTATTTCTGCTCTTGTTCCTAAAACATATTATTTTGTAAATAGTGTACCCGTTTATATAAATAAATAAATAATCTTCAATTAATACCTAATTTGATAAACATTTTGCCTTTCCTTAATCCACTACCAAATAATTTAAACTACCTACTTGTATTCCATATTTATTTTATATTAGCTTTAGATGACGAATATATAGGCTCTCACTTGTTTGAATGTTGTACGCAATTAATGCCGCGATTGGATTCATTAAACATCAATAGATGTTCAATGCTGTTATTACAGACACACATGGTAGGCTATATTAATTAAAAGTTTAAGATTTATGGTTAGCTGCAAGTATAATAGGTGCCTAATTAATTACTTTTTAATTTAATAACTACTATCTTAGTAGGCTATGTAACTTTCTCGATAGTACCATTTTATCCATTGGCAATATGTTGTTCTGTAGTAGAAAATGATCATCCAATTAATGAGTTCATGATAAAATAGATTTTATAAATAATAATAAACTCTTCATTTCTTATCCAGTTAATTCTGTTTCGTAACTTTACTGCTGTAACTAATTTTTATACAGTACTGCGTATAATTTTACTTTAGGAATTCGTTGTAGTTTGATACAATATAGTAATTTTATAAGTACAGATTTTAACGTAGCAGAACTTTAAAAGTTTGAATGGGTGGGTTTAATTTTGTACGTTGTTTTTTTTCATGCAAGCTTAAATAAAAAAAAATAAAGGAATATAATGTCTTTAAGTATTAATACAATATACTTCAATATCCATTAGCCAATGTAATATATAAAAATAAAGGCCCCTGGAGGAATAACAAAAAAATGTAAATCGGTCCTGGGTGTAGGTAGGTCCTAGCATTTCTTGTAAACATATTTCTGAATATGGCAGAAGCATATAGCTACTTCCCTTTAGGGTACATTTGCTAAAATTCTTATTAAAAATTATCCAACATTATTTTATGAAAATAAAAGCTATATTTTGTTTGCAAAAGACTCATGCAACCAAATCGTTGACACACAAACACTGGAATAGAAGCCGTGGTAAATCTTTTGTTGATGTATGAGGGAAACAGATTGAGTGATTGTGTGTCAGAGAATCATCAGCACACAAGCCTGTATGATTGTGATATGTCGCTATCACAAACAAGACCGGGATATTGAGGCAACAGAGATACACACAGCTTCTATCTGGAAGCGCAATGTAGTGTTGCACTGTTAACAGTTACCAAGTTTCTCTTTACACTGTGGTGAAAAAAAAAAAACATTTTCAAGTATGAGTTCCTAACTGTGTCTTAGTTAATTAATTGAAAAACAAATTAAAGCCTTGAAATAAAGTAATTATTATAAACAGCTTTTTGATCAGCATTATAAATTTCATAAAATTACCAAAAAGTAAGGAAAAACTAGTCCGTATAAATACTAAAGATTTTTATATTAAAGACGTTCGGTCTGAGTGGTCAAAACTACTTCAGTACAAGGCGGGAATTTGATCCCAAAGGTAATCAACAAAATAGCTTCTAGGCAGGTAAACATAGCTTGCCTAATATAATGCTACATGTCTAAACATCCAAGATAGTCACACTTTCTCTGGTACTGTTTTACAGTAATTTTTTACAGATAGGGTAAGTCAAATAATAACAGGAAGAGATGATAGTCTTATTAGTTTTAATTTTAGAATTAAATATTTTTTAATTATAAAAATTAAAAATTTGATTTTACAATTGTTTAGATAGTCAAATTGTACGAAACCCTAAATAATGTTTATTTTATTAAGCTGTAACCCATCTTAAACTGTCTTAGTAGAGGTATTTCTAATTGACACATTTGAGAAAATCCACCTGTTAATAAATATTGCTTATAATAATAATAATGAAAAAGGGAGGTTTCATTCTTTGTTTTCATTGCGTGTAGATATAATGCTAATAAAATGATAAACAGCTCTGCGCTTTCCTTTTTAAGATATCGGACATTGTATTGAATATACAGCGTCGTCCGTTTCCAAACAAACGTCTTCGATAGATAAGGCCACTGATAAGCCAAGTTCACGTAAAATTTAAAAGTTAGTAGCTAGTATGTATAGGAAGGTCACGTTTATTCAAACAGGTTCTAAGAGCTCCGCTTCTGTATTGTCAGGCTGTCTTTGTTGTATAAACAATGGTAGGTAACACTAGGTAAGGACGGTACGTGTGCAGAATTAATTAATCATCTTTGTTTGTGGGCCTCGACAAATTATCCTGAGCAAGAAATAGTTAAATTTTCATGCGAAATATTTCAGTTTTGCCTAATAAAATTGCGGATCACATAAAATTGTGGGTCCAAATTTTCAGTTGTTCGAATATGCTAAAAATTACAAAATATTAAGAAAATCAGTTTTCTGAGGTTCATTTGTCCAAAGTTTGTTTGAATAAGTAATTATTTTTTGTTAAATCATGCTTACCTTAACCTAAAGTCTAGATCTTCTAGTGAAGTGATAACTTGACACCTTGAGGCCTGAAGATAGTTCATTAATGAACCAAAACTAGTTGCCTAAATCAGCAACAAAGGATTACTATATGCAGGTATTGTAAACCATTTTAAGTATAATACAGTAATCCGGAGGCTAAACAACTATTTTTAAAATTAAGTTAAAATAGTTTAGAAAAGACGTTGATTGTAATGCGAAAATCTAAATTCATATCACAAATTCCAAATGATCTCTTTTTCGTTTGGCTGTAAAGCTAATGTAAAAAAAAATTGATCTGCCTTAATAAATCAACCGGTAACAGGCCTTTACGGGTTTGTTGCAAAGGGGGTCTGTACTTGTGTAATGGATTATTGCCGAATTAATGGGTTAATGGGAATTAATGGGTTTCAGCGTGTATATCGTAGAAATAACTTCATACTTTCTTGAGTGTAATTTACAGTGTGTAATTTATATTATATTATTACTGATATTATCCATTGATCAATATAAATTATACTGTATTAGTGGTTTAATCTTCAGGTTGACTGATTAGACAAGTTGGTGGTTTGTTTTGTCTATAATGCGTTATGGGTATTTTTAATATTGCAAATAAGTCTGTTTACAAAATTATACAACCACCCATCAGCCACCGTAATCTTTACTGACCTTAGATTTCCATACCGAAGTGTAAAGCTTAATATTAGTTATCACCTGTAAGTTAAGATTACAACTCATTACATCAGGTTACTACTCATTACAAGGTAAATAATCACTATGTAATATTTTTTGGCTATCTATTCAATTTTTATAATCTTATAAAATATACATTCCAGAGTATATCACCAAATAAAAACAACCTAGACAGGGAGAGTTTTGAATTTTTTAGCATTATAATCAGGATGCTCCTAAATACAATTGCTATACATAAATACAATTGCAATACATACAGCCTATAACATATAATTTGCACAATACCAACACAAGATCTATTTACCTTCTAAGTTTTTTATTTTTATTTTTTTATTTTTTTTTTCCTAATATGATTCCAGGATTGTTTTTTCACATTACTTCAAGCTAGACCTAGGGGTTGCGGCATTATCACTTAGTGTTTTATATAGTTGCATTTCAAAATGTTTTATATAGCCATAACATGGTTATTTTATAATCGAATACAATTTCTCTGTAAGTCAGTGTCAAGTGAATCAGTAGCTGGAAAATTGATCTTTAATTGAGTTGGTCGTTCTGAATACATCATTCTGTCACTACATAATTTCATTACCTACGCTTCCTATTATATCCAAAGAAGTTACATTTCTTTCCTTTATTATATTATTCTGTTAACAAATAGAAATTTAACGTAGTTAACTACAAATTTGATATTTTTATCTTTGCATCTAAGTTTTTATAATATTATATGTTATGTTTGTGATATAACATGTGTTACGCGTAATTATTTGGTCTTGTAATTTTTATTTATTGTTGGGAGTTAAATATAATTATTATCGAACTGTAAGTGGTTTGTATGATCATTTAAATAAAAATACTCACTTGCCTGTTATGTAACTTGTTAAATTACTTTGATTGTTATTTTTTGTTGCAATGCTGTTTTGGTTAATGCTTGATAAACTTCTTTTGTTATTTGTAATGCAATTAGACAATTTCTTTCTGCTCTTATTCCTAAAACATATTATTTTGGAAATAGTGTAACCGTTTATATAAATAAATAAATAATCTTCAATTAATACCTGATTCGATAAACATTCTGTATTTCCTTAATCCACTACCAAATAATTTAAACTACCTACTTGTATTCCATATTTATTTTATATTAGCTTTAGATGACGAATATATAGGCTCTCACTTGTTTGAATGTTGTACGCAATTAATGCCGCGATTGGATTCATTAAACATCAATAGATGTTCAATGCTGTTATTACAGACACACATGGTAGGCTATATTAATTAAAAGTTTAAGATTTATGGTTAGCTGCAAGTATAATAGGTGCCTAATTAATTACTTTTTAATTTAATAACTACTATCTTAGTAGGCTATGCAACTTTCTCAATAGTACCATTTTATCCATTGGCAATATGTTGTTCTGTAGTAGAAAATGATCATCCAATTAATGAGTTCATGATAAAATAGATTTTATAAATAATAATAAACTCTTCATTTCTTATCCAGTTAATTCTGTTTCGTAACTTTACTGCTGTAACTAATTTTTATACAGTACTGCGTATAATTTTACTTTAGGAATTCGTTGTAGTTTGATACAATATAGTAATTTTATAAGTACAGATTTTAAAGTAGCAGAACTTTAAAAGTTTGAATGGGTGGGTTTAATTTTGTACGTTGTTTTTTTTCATGCAAGCTTAAATAAAAAAAAATAAAGGAATATAATATCTTTAAGTATTAATACAATATACTTCAATATCCATTAGCCAATGTAATATATAAAAATAAAGGCCCCTGGAGGAATAACAATAAAAAGGTAAATCGGTCCTGGGTGTAGGTAGGTCCTAGCATTTCTTGTAAACATATTTCTGAATATGGCAGAAGCATATAGCTACTTCCCTTTAGGGTACATTTGCTAAAATTCTTATTAAAAATTATCCAACATTATTTTATGAAAATAAAAGCTATATTTTGTTTGCAAAAGACTCATGCAACCAAATCGTTGACACACAAACACTGGAATAGAAGCCGTGGTAAATCTTTTGTTGATGTATGAGGGAAACAGATTGAGTGATTGTGTGTCAGAGAATCATCAGCACACAAGCCTGTATGATTGTGATATGTCGCTATCACAAACAAGACCGGGATATTGAGGCAACAGAGATACACACAGCTTCTATCTGGAAGCGCAATGTAGTGTTGCACTGTTAACAGTTACCAAGTTTCTCTTTACACTGTGGTGAAAAAAAAAAACATTTTCAAGTATGAGTTCCTAACTGTGTCTTAGTTAATTAATTGAAAAACAAATTAAAGCCTTGAAATGAAGTAATTATTATAAACAGCTTTTTGATCAGCATTATAAATTTCATAAAATTACCAAAAAGTAAGGAAAAACTAGTCCGTATAAATACTAAAGATTTTTATATTAAAGACGTTCGGTCTGAGTGGTCAAAACTACTTCAGTACTTAAGGCGGGAATTTGATCCCAAAGGTAATCAACAAAATAGCTTCTAGGCAGGTAAACATAGCTTGCCTAATATAATGCTACATGTCTAAACATCCAAGATAGTCACACTTTCTCTGGTACTGTTTTACAGTAATTTTTTACAGATAGGGTAAGTCAAATAATAACAGGAAGAGATGATAGTCTTATTAGTTTTAATTTTAGAATTAAATATTTTTTAATTATAAAAATTAAAAATTTGATTTTACAATTGTTTAGATAGTCAAATTGTACGAAACCCTAAATACTGTTTATTTTATTAAGCTGTAACCCATCTTAAACTGTCTTAGTAGAGGTATTTCTAATTGACACATTTGAGAAAATCCACCTGTTAATAAATATTGCTTATAATAATAATAATGAAAAAGGGAGGTTTCATTCTTTGTTTTCATTGCGTGTAGATATAATGCTAATAAAATGATAAACAGCTCTGCGCTTTCCTTTTTAAGATATCGGACATTGTATTGAATATACAGCGTCGTCCGTTTCCAAACAAACGTCTTCGATAGATAAGGCCACTGATAAGCCAAGTTCACGTAAAATTTAAAAGTTAGTAGCTAGTATGTATAGGAAGGTCACGTTTATTCAAACAGGTTCTAAGAGCTCCGCTTCTGTATTGTCAGGCTGTCTTTGTTGTATAAACAATGGTAGGTAACACTAGGTAAGGACGGTACGTGTGCAGAATTAATTAATCATCTTTGTTTGTGGGCCTCGACAAATTATCCTGAGCAAGAAATAGTTAAATTTTCATGCGAAATATTTCAGTTTTGCCTAATAAAATTGCGGATCACATAAAATTGTGGGTCCAAATTTTCAGTTGTTCGAATATGCTAAAAATTACAAAATATTAAGAAAATCAGTTTTCTGAGGTTCATTTGTCCAAAGTTTGTTTGAATAAGTAATTATTTTTTGTTAAATCATGCTTACCTTAACCTAAAGTCTAGATCTTCTAGTGAAGTGATAACTTGACACCTTGAGGCCTGAAGATAGTTCATTAATGAACCAAAACTAGTTGCCTAAATCAGCAACAAAGGATTACTATATGCAGGTATTGTAAACCATTTTAAGTATAATACAGTAATCCGGAGGCTAAACAACTATTTTTAAAATTAAGTTAAAATAGTTTAGAAAAGACGTTGATTGTAATGCGAAAATCTAAATTCATATCACAAATTCCAAATGATCTCTTTTTCGTTTGGCTGTAAAGCTAATGTAAAAAAAAATTGATCTGCCTTAATAAATCAACCGGTAACAGGCCTTTACGGGTTTGTTGCAAAGGGGGTCTGTACTTGTGTAATGGATTATTGCCGAATTAATGGGTTAATGGGAATTAATGGGTTTCAGCGTGTATATCGTAGAAATAACTTCATACTTTCTTGAGTGTAATTTACAGTGTGTAATTTATATTATATTATTACTGATATTATCCATTGATCAATATAAATTATACTGTATTAGTGGTTTAATCTTCAGGTTGACTGATTAGACAAGTTGGTGGTTTGTTTTGTCTATAATGCGTTATGGGTATTTTTAATATTGCAAATAAGTCTGTTTACAAAATTATACAACCACCCATCAGCCACCGTAATCTTTACTGACCTTAGATTTCCATACCGAAGTGTAAAGCTTAATATTAGTTATCACCTGTAAGTTAAGATTACAACTCATTACATCAGGTTACTACTCATTACAAGGTAAATAATCACTATGTAATATTTTTTGGCTATCTATTCAATTTTTCTTGAAACGTTTTCTTAAAATACTACTTGCTTGAAAGTTTAACTGGCTGAGAAGAGGACGGTCCTAAAACATCCTTTAGTTCAGCAGAGTTTCAGCTCACTGGATTGAACCATCAACGATAACGATATTATAAATGTAAAATGTTTAATGTTTTTTTGTAAAATGTTATTATTGTGTAGCATTCTTGTTAACACACTGTATTGACAACAAATATCATATATTAAAATACAGAACCAAGGGAAAGGAAGAATCTATGGATGTATAATGTATATTAAAGTGTACTCGAAGTATTCAGAAAATAAATAACATAAATAATATCGTAAGTCAAAATAGAAAAAAATATTAATTTACTATTTGTAAGTTTGGTTTATTGTGTATTTTTAACTAAACATATAAACGAGTTAGAAAAGATTGCCTTATAACCGTAACCCATCCCTTGCTCCGACAAGAACATCTAGAACTCTAAAAGTTAAGTTTAGTTTTAACTAGTTCAAGAAAGCACTACCTAGCTGTATTAGTGAGCTAATGGAGTTCGATGAGAGTATGAAGTAACCTTTTAGGTACAGGTTTAATGTAACTTAATGACACTGATCAATAAATGACAATTAATATTACTTCAAGACATATTTCAAATTTAAAAATACTTTGTAGACTGTACGGTTTGATAACACAAAGTTAAGTTTGAAGTATCCAAGTTGTAGGGGTTTTTAGATAATATTTACTTTATTTTTGTTAAGAAAAAATGTTTTATCTGCTGAATTGGGAGCTGAAAAATTCACTTTACCTTACGACACAATACAATATTATGTGTAAGTAAATGTGATCATGTAAGTTATCTTTTACCTTTCTCACATGATGTTATAAATATATCAATTATAAATATAATTTCTAAGAACAAAGAACCTTGCCGGGGTTATATTATAGAATAGCCGATTACGAAATACAATAAGTAATATAGAGATGAATTATAACAATTATAATGTAGAAAACCCAATAATACTCACAGTTCATTGCTGGATATTCTGTCATCAACTCATATAGCCTTAAGCTGTAAAGCCTATTGATACATCCACCACTACACGCAGGTCTTTCATACTAAATACCGGATTGCAACAGATTATATGTGTGCAAAACCACTATAAATTGCAGTGTTTTTCTTCTAGAGATGTTTCTATTACAGTTAGTTATTCATTAACAAATAGTTTAAAACTGTTTAAAAATTTTGGTATTTCGCTTGCATGTCTAAAACAGGTTCTGGTATAAGAATGACTACTGTCTAAGCTTTTCCGTATATAAGACTTTTTATTTTATTTGGAATAAAAATACCTAATCAATCTCATTTATACATACCAAAATACTCCAATTATTTAATAGGTGATTATTATTTGGCCACTTTGTTAGCAGACACATTTTCATGAGTATTTCTGGTAATAGAAACAATTACACATCAAGACATAACAGTTAATATATTTCCAAGCGAAGGTAAAGTTGGAGTTTTCCACTCGACGGATCTCAAATCATCCCACACGAGTTAACGTTATTGTACTCAAGTTTCCACATTTGTGAGATGTAAGAATGACATTTAGTTACACTACGTTGAAGAAGATATATTCCGAAATTCCAGTTTTGTCAGACTATGTCATTATTTTTTACATGGATGTATGGGAACTATCTTTACAGAAAATGAACCAAAGATATTCATCCGCAAAAAATTATATTTATTTACCTTTTTTATTTATACATTTTTATGCAATTTAATTGAATCAGCGAACCTAAAACAGCGCTGGAGAAAAGAAAAAAAATTCGTAGTCTTATTTGTGATGATAGCCTCAAAATCAGCGACAAAATGCTCTTGGTTGGGATAGCCTATAATAAGGTGGAGTAATAATAATAAAAATATATAAATCCGTATAGTTAGGAACTGAGGGAACTGAGAACCTAAAATCACCAACATAATTATCTCTTGGACCATTTGACCGTGTATCAAATAAATGGGTATAAACACTTTGCTCTCTCAAAACATTATATTCTAATACGGCTGTGAATCCAGATTGTATACTGAGAGGTTATTTCGCGTTAACAAAGGATTTCTTTTCATAGGATTTTTCTATTTTGAATCTTTATTTACTGAAACAGATCCAAACGGGATTTCTTCAAAGCTTGTGATAAAAAATTCTTTAGGTACATAAATGTAAGCTTTAGATAATTCAATTTCTTGGAGGTTTTTATTGTTGTTCTATCAATATTGTATTACATTTTTATATATTTCGTAGCCACAAGAATTTATAACTATGGACTACAATTAAGTTGTAAATGATACATGTTCCATAAAATTATAATGCTTTTACAAACCATAACAGTATATCCATGTGCCCATTAACGAATCTTTTTAAAGCAGAAACGTTGCCTAGCTTAGCTTAGGGTATATAAAGGGTGTTACTTAGCCATAAAAGAACATTACTGGCTGAAACCACCCATATTTTGATAATTATACTTTTATATCACAAAACTGCACTATAAATTAATTGGTCAGGCTGTCTACAATACTGCGAGTTGAATACAATCGGCAATAACACTTCAATCACGTACAACGTACTACAGTTATTGGTTCTATCTATTAATTACTTGTTCGTGATGTACTGTGATTCTATTGGAAATACTAATTTATTTTAGAGTAAAACAACCTTATGAACACTCCCTCCTAAGTTTGTTATTTTGTGTGTTGTGTACTGTACTGTACGAACAAAATGAATAGAAGAGAATCTTTAATGATAATTCAAAATATTTAATTTTAATTTTGGTCCTATTGTTATGATGCAAGAGTAATTATTTTGAATTGAGATAAATACGTAGCCTCATTGCTTTATGAGTTTAGGAGTACATAAAAAATAAACAATCATTTGGTAGGATCGCCATAAATAAAGTTTTAAGAACCGTAACATATTATAAACTATATTTATTATAGTGAATGAGATAACCTGAATGATGTGTTGAGGGGTTAACCCTAAGCCTATGTTTGTCACGAAAGTCCAAACCATCAAAGACATCGTGTTACAAAACTATAGACCTCGTCAAAGGGTTTAATCTATAGTTCAGACAAGATCAGGTTTCTTGCACCAACCTGAGGCTAGGTGATTAGCCTAGAAGGACCTTGTGTGTGTGTGTGTGTGTTTCTAACTGCAGAAGGGAAACCTAACTCTGTGTCGAGGGAATAGTCTCTGCAACTATAGTTTGATGATACAACGTATTGACCGTATAGAATAAGTGTGCAGTATTACTATTATTATTACTATAATTACTATTATTATAAGTTTTTCCTGTATATAATATAACACAGACCTTTACATCCTAGGACGCCAAGTTCCAACCGGGGACCATTTTATACATAACTTAATGGCTTGGCGTGCAGTGTTGTGTCATTATCACTTATATCAATGCATTGGCTATTGGCAGTATTTGAACCCGGGACCTCGAGGACTGTATTCCCGTTCTCCAACACTAGAAAACCTCGCTCTTTACACAGTATTCCTATATTTAATTAAGTAAATGATCTTTTTTGAATTAATAACCTATGCAATTTAAGTATTGTCTTATTCACTATCGATGTCGGTAAGAGAAACCTCAATGCAACCACCATTTTAAACGAGGGTTCAAGCCGTGATAGCAATGTAATTAGTTTTAACAGATTTTTAAACATCACATAAACATATACAATAAGTTTGATTTTGCTTACGAATTGATAACTCTGTTTCAGACCAATTAATAATTTGGTTTGAAATCCATTTAAATTTAGTCGTGGAGCATTTACCATAAAAATTAAAATCAATACACATTCTTAATTTCGCTATTCAATAATTGCAAATAAATTATAATCATACCCCCCTTTCCCCCTTTTATGCTCCACATTCAATACTAAAGAGACAAGGTTCTACCAAAAAAGTGTTTTATACACTACTTTAGACTTTGCCTAGAGAGTAGTTGCATTATCGATTATATAAAACCTATGCCAAACATTAAAACAATAAAACCAGTGGGCAGTGGCGGTATATGAATGTTAGACCCGAGGTTGAAGTTCCGTGCACTACCACAAGACTAACTGGTTCCACATAAGCAGACACATTGAGGAAAGATTTATGTAGAAAAACTGCTCCCATTTACTTCAATAATACGTTTGTCAAGTGAACCAATAAATCACTAGGAATAGCGTTAATCAATCAAAGTAGTGTGTAGTTCAATGATCAATGATTGAACGTCCCCAGGTCAAAGTGATCAAAGACACCTCAGTGTACGAGAGTCGGGTTTGATGTCTACGCTAATCATGCAAATGGCTTCTAACCATGTTGGTAAATGTATTTGTAGAGTTGGAATGGTATTACGCGACAGCATTCGTTCAAGTCAAAAGAGACGTAGCTAAACTTATTTAGTATATAGCTTATTTTATATAAGTTGATTTTTTGTTGATCCTAGGGATGAATACAGGTTATTTTACGTTGGATTCTCCCATAAACACTAACGGAATTAATTGGAATCAAACATATTTAACATTGCCGTTTAAAATTGTGTCAATCATTTAGGTTTGACTATGGTATGAATTACAAATATCCTTTACAATTGTTCTTTGTTATTTTTTATTCCTAAATACTGTACAAATTACGCTTACCATACAGCATTGGTTAATACAAATAGCTAATTATAATGGTCACTCAATAATACCTAGGTATATATGGAAATTTCATGATTCATTTGTACCGTTAAACAACATAAAACTACCACTAAACCAGAAAGTTAAACACCTGAGGTACATATAAAGTACGTTAAGTAAAACTGAACAACCGTTTTGCAGGGATCGTAATTGTAGGTAGTTTCCTTAACATTAAAGGCCTGATAACTTCAGCTTAAACTCATTATAATAAGTAACCACTACTAACGAAAAAGAACTGATCAGTTTCCACTTAATTAAAACTCTTACTCTACCTTCATAAATAAAGGGGGAGCGAGCTGTTCTAGTGGTTAGAGCGCGGGTCTTCGGCCCCTGAGGTCCCGGGTTCAAATCCTGCCAAATCACCCATGGATTTATCCAAGTGATAATGCCGCAACCCCTAGGTTATGACCCTGAAGTAATGTGAAAAACAATCCCGAGCTTGTGCCTAGCGTCATAGGACAAAAAACGTTCATAAATAATAATACATAGAACAAAATGTCATTTAACTGATAATATAGATAAAACTAATTATAATAGTCAAACATTATTAGTTTTAAACTAATCTCATTGATATTCGGTTTATTAACAAACAGTTTATTTTCAACACGTATACCATGCGTCTAATGAAAATGCAAGAGTAAACTTAATATAGAAAACAATATTCAAAGAGATCATATTGTTTTGTACTGAAGCTCGTCAAGCCTTTTTTTGTCCTTGTCTCCTTATCCCTCCCTTAAATATTGGCTGTTACATTATTATTATTTATTTTTTCAAACAAAATTCACGTATGAGTAGTTAGTGGTTCTTCTAGATAGACCATTAACAGAGCATTGCACTGAGGCAATAATGCAGTATAAACCCACTTATATAGGGTATGTGGGAAAAGGGTTGAAAGTTACTGTGAAAATCTATAAGTATAAAAGAGGATGTTTGTATATATAAATGTTTGGCAGTGATAAACTCAGACACCGCTGAACCGATTGCCACGAAACTTGGTACATACGTGTAGAATTTCATGGAATAGGTTTATACACCATCAATTTCGTGATCCGTCCAATCAGCTTCGCCCCAGTGGCTCTGGGGTTTCCCATGTTAACCTTATGAGAAATGGAATTAATGAATCTTAACAGCTGTTTCAATTAAACAAGTTGGTTCTGTTCTATGATGTTCAATAGCATTAAAGTTACAAGGATTACCAACAGGGTGCAGCACTGTTATTTCTTTTACATTCATGACAACAGCTAATTTGCAACCAAAAGGTGAGTGAGCATAGCGAACGAACTTCAACCTGGAGGCGAGTTAGCGTAGTGAACGAGCTAACCTGAAGGCAAGTGAGCGTAGCGAACGAGCTAACCTGAAGGCAAGTGAGCTCAGCGAACGAGCTCCAACCTAAAGGTGAGTGAGCGTAGCGAACGAACTTCCACCAGGACGTGATTGAGCCATGCGAACGAGATAATCTTGAAAATTAAGAAGTTAAACGGGGTAAAGCCCGCGGGTTACAGCTAGTTATTTATAAAGCTAACAAGGATCGCGAAATTTTGAGAAACTCGTAAGCCGCACTCCTATCAATCACATACTTCGTAAGGAAGTTTTCCCTTTTGAAGGAAAACAGTTTTTTTACAGAAAGTATTTATATATACTTGTAGTTCATCCCACATAGTATTTATATATAATTTTAGTTCCTCATTCAAAGTATTTATATATATAGCACCTAGGGGAAGGGTCACCGGGGTCTCAACACGCCCATCCGATGGAGTCGGGCCCGGTGGCCCAACTGTCTCTGCTGCCCTAGTGTCCCCCAAAGAGTGGGGGTTAAAACTCAGTATACCGGGCCCTGGCACTGAGCTCCGTCGTCAACACATTGTTCTGATAGAATTTACCAGGGTCAAAAGAACTGGGGGAAAAGTGCTGAGGGAAAAGTACTGAGGGTAAAGTACTGGGAGTAAAATGATTCATTTAATGTGAAGCCTAATTCACTTAATTGCAACTTGAATGAAAAGTAAAATATCAGTTTTCGATAAGCTCTTTACATTTTCGTACCTAAGGGTACAAACATCAATTAAATGGTTGTATTTCATCATATTGTTCAAGATGCATCAACTGTTACTTTGTTTATATATAGTTTGTTTTCAGGTTTCCTATGTTAATCTATTGATTTTGCCATACAATATAATGAAAATACACAAGAGATACAAAAATTAGCAAACGTACGATTAGGATTTGTCTTTATAATCCATGGTAAGTAGTTGTAGTGGGTTTTTTACAGTAGACTATTCTTGGCCCGTCTCAAAGCATTGGTAGACCAACTAGAATGAACCGTTTGACTGCATGAAGTGGTAAATCAGAATAACTTTAAACATAATTTCAAATTAAACAGCCTTGAGACTCGTAAAACGAAATGTACTCACGCAAGTCATATTAATAGACGTGTCGAAAATGGGTACATTCTCTGTACATGTTTTAGAGTAAAATCGGTGTAAAATTACAAATTAATTTAACCATTAACTTATTAACTAATGCCAACGACAAAAAAAAATAAACATATGAAAAAAACATATCAGCTTAGAAAAAGAAATTGATACAAATTTATCATAGTGACTGCTATTTTTAATTCTATTTAATTTATCTATGGTAATATTTTAAATTCAATATACATGTTAAATTTGAAAATGTATGTTTCGATTTATTTGCCATCCAAATACACAAATTTACTGTATTACAAAGATAATTGAAATATGATTATTTTGTTTACCTCTGTTTTGTTCACAAGATTTGTCGTTTATTTGTCCACAAAATTGCATCTTTCCCCGGTACAGAGCTGCCTTCACGAGAAGACATAATATTAAGAATAATGCACACATTTATGCTCTTGACACTTCCATACCTTAGCAGTTCAGTCTAAATTTACACACACAATGTACTGTTTATGTCAGATCATTTGTACCTACTCTAGTAAAACCGCTGGACTTGACAGTTAACAGTGCACTGTGCATTTGTACACAAATTTGTTACACAATTTTTTAACTTCATATTGTATATATATATATACTAGAATTTCACAATCTATGCAGTTTTAAATACCAAACGGTGGATAATATTTGAGAATTCAGAGATTTCAAATTACTAAAACTTATGGTTTGGTTAAAATATTTTTAAGTGTGTTTTCTGAACGTAATTTTTCTAAAATATTGTTTTGATACCACTATAATAGTTTCTTTGTTTATTTACAATTCAGTTTTTTATAATTGTTTTATTTTAGTAAAAGCATAAGATGTTTACTACAATTTAACAATTTATTACGTGTTGAAAGGAGGAGTCTTAAAAATTTAAATTTATAGTATTACATAACTGGCTTGTAACTGGCAGTAAAAAAAGATTTAATGGAAATCTTTCTTTTTAATTTTCTGTAGTGTCGTTGAAAGGAAAATTTATTATTTGCCGAATGTAAGGGCAACAGGACACAATTTTTGAACTACTAAAGTTAAACTTTTATAGACAAATTAAATTTATAGAAATTGAAAATCTGTAAAGAGTTTTAATTCGGATTGAATTTCCATGAGCATGTCTGCTCGATTTGGATTACCACGAATAGTTGTAAGAATTGAGTCAACAATAAATATTAATAATTGATTAACATTTAATAATTGATAAAACATTAATAATTGAGTAATTATAACTTGAAGTACTTGGAGAAAGCTTGAAATAAATCAACTTAAACGGATAAACTTCACTATTTATACTCAAAAGGTGGAGTTAATGGATGTTTACTCCAGCATCATATTTTATCTTTGACCCATCTTCTTCTAAAATAAAAAAAAAAACAGATTTATTTTGTAATTAATAATTGCTTTAATCTCATGTTTATTTTTCTGCAGGAAAACTTCCTACGTTTTCCCCCTACTTTGCTTTGAAATACGAGTAGTTAAAGGTGTGTAGATAAAGCCGTCTTTATAACTAGCTCTCAAGTTGGTTAAAAGGTTTGGTAGTTTAAATGGTGAATGTTGTTCTAAAAGTCACTGCTAATATGTGAGATTGCACATGATGGGATTCACTCTTCAAATTTTACAAAGCTTATATGTTCTTCAAGTTCTAAACCGTCATTTTAAAGACAAAAATCACGTAATATAAATGGAAAACCATCTGGAAACACCCCAAGGTTCTTCTGCGTCATGAAGTCTTCATTTTGCGTCTTGTCAAGTGAGAATCAGTTTGTTCATGTGATAAAATTATTCACATATTCAAATTAATGTCTCTTACTTCACTATAAAGTTCCTACTTTATTTGCTTTTTACACACCACAAACATTTAATTAATGTTGAAATATACTGAGCCAATTTGGTATCCCATTTAACATTGTACTACTTAAATAAAAAAAGCTAGGTACTACTATAAACACTTCATTTGCCTGTTCAAAAACTGAAACAGTTTTAAAAACGTATTTACAAAACTAAGCTGCGCATGAAATCACTAATTATTCAGTCTAGAAAGACCATGTTAGGGTTTACTTATTCGTTTGGGCTAACTGTAGATTAACAAATTCAAAAATGTGTGTTTACCGATAAATTATTAAAATGACTAGTCAGTCAGAGCAGAAGTGATTTGTTAGTCTAGTGTTGTTTAGCCTACTTCGCTCATTCACAGCTGTTAATTTATACCTTTGACTCAATAGTCAATGTTAATAACCTTTAAGATAAAACCATTGACTATTGGATACTGAAGTAGACATTCCATCTATATAGACCAGCTTTCAAAATTTGTTTTAAGGCCGTATTTGTGTGAGGCAGCCACATGATGTGCTGTTGACTAAAATTCTATTTTATACCTTATTTATTGTTGCTGACCAGATTGATGGGTCATATTTGCTATTGATCACCATACGTCATTTCCTATATTTGACTTGGTAAAAAAGTTTTTGTGTTCGACAGAATTTAGTACGCAGAGGATACGCGTCCGGTAACCGGACGTGGATTAGGCGTCCGGCAGTTACTGTCATAACCTAACCTAACCAACCAAACTTGCTGATAGTGAAAAAAATCAAAAGAAGGTTCAATTCTCTTCATAACATAAAATTATAAATGCCAAAAATTCTAACAAAAGATGTACAGTTAAGAAGAAATTACATTCAAAGCAAAATCTGTGACAAAGAGTTAAAGTTACCGATGGGTTTCGAACAGGGGACCTCTCGCACATCAGTCGAGCACTCTATCCACTACACCACGAACACTGATGGCTGAACATCGTATCATTGTGGTAATGGCGTTCCGGGACCCCCTACCGGACGCCTAATCCACGTCTGGTTACCGGACGCGAATCCTCTGTGAATTTAGTAATATAGATCAGCGCAATTTTTTGGTGGCCTACATCAACTAAGACGATTTTGGCATAATTCTGGCAACAAATTTAACATACAGATGGAATATCTAGTTGTATTAATAGTCAAAGATAAAAATAATTATGTGTTTTAAGTAAACGATGCTTGTGTTTATAATCAACTAGCTGTAACCCGCGGGCTTTGCCCCGTTTAACTTCTTAATTTTCAAGATTATCTCGTTCGCATGGCTCAATCACGTCCTGGTTGAAGTTTGTTCGCTACGCTCACTCACCTTTAGGTTGGAGCTCGTTCGCTACGCTCACTCACCTTTAGGTTGGAGCTCGTTCGCTACGCTCACTCACCTTTAGGTTGGAGCTCGTTCGCTGCGCTCACTTGCCTTTAGGTTAGCTCGTTCGCTACGCTAACTCGCCTCCAGGTTGAAGTTCGTTCGCTACGCTCACTCACCTTTTGGTTGCAAATTAGCTGTTGTCATAAATGTAAAAGAAATAATAGTGCTGCACCCTGTTGGTAATCCTTGTAACTTTAATGCTATTGAACATCATAGAACAGAACCAACTTGTTTAATTGAAACAGCTGTTAAGATTCAATAATTCCATTTCTCATAAGGTTAACATGGGAAACTCCAGAGCCACTGGGGCGGAGCCCGAAAGGATTTTTGAAATAAGAATATGCCTATATGTTAATCGGGAATGTGAGCTATCATCATGCCAAATTTCAGCCCAATCCGACCAGTATTTTTCGAGTTTACTTTTCCCATACACACATACACACATACAGCAACCACCTCTTTTTTATAATAGTATAGACGATGAAAGATCTGTCACTGTTGCTTATATTTTACTGAAGATTAAAAGTTTATATTTATATTTTATTAGAATAACAATGATCAATAAGAGTGTTGCATTATTACATTAACCGATCTGTCAAAGTTTATTCCAAAGGGATCTAAATGTCATAAGTCAGTAAAATTATTACGTTCCCCTAAACCTTCAAATGTGACAATCTGTCAACTTCATATCCCCATCCTGTAAATGTGTCAATCTGTCTAAAATTTTATTAGAAAGCTTCTTACGAAAAATTGTTTTTTAAACAATACTCTGCTTTTATGATGATTTTTATAATATTCTTTCTTCAAGAATCTGAGCCAGTTCAAAACACCTGTTAGTTGTAGAATACCTTATGATAAAAAAGGTGTAAATGATTTCAATTTATTTGCCTACATATTTTTGACGGAAACTTGTCTAATATCCAAGAACTAATATAAACAAGATTTAACAATACACCAACTTATCAGGTTTTCTCAGATTGAATTTGATATTATAGTCCGATAAAATATAACCTCATAAAGTTTATCACGTAAGTAAACAAATGTCTATAAATAGTTATGTATTTAGTATTTTATTGGAACTATAGCATATCATTGGAAGTCATAATGTTATGGTTTCCTTAAAAAAATATTCCTCTACAATCTGGCAGCATGAAAAATCGTTGGTGTCGAACACACCATGATTATGAATTGTCTAAAATGAAAATATATTTTTTAAAGTAAATATATTTTAAATGTATTAAACAAAATAAAAAAAAACATCCCTATGGTTCTGTTTGACATGTACTCTCTGACAAATTTCGTTAACTGTTGTCTCTTTTAAATAAGCGGCAAGTTTGAAATGGAATCGATTTCTTCTCACATTTTTTATTTCTCGGTTTCAACAATATATGAACGAGGGCTGTCCAGGATTTCCACAAATTTTCCATATCTTCTAAGGTCCACAATCCAATTTGGGTCTTCTATCTGACGAGGATTGAGAGTTTGCATTTTATGTTTTCTATCATAATTGTATTTATACTTCTTGTTGATCATAAGTCATCATTAGTTAATAAATTAAAATTATATATACTCAAGGGGGACTTATAATCTTCTTAAGAAGTTTTCTGTTGTGTCCAGTAATCGTTGTGCAACAAAACTTAGCGCTACAAGAGCCCTTCATTCTTTTCGTCTTTCTTAAAGTGTTAAACGGCGGGAAACACAGTCACTTCAACCTTAATTTGTTGTTGGATTTAAGTTAAAAGCAATTGTAGACCCTCAATTAATTAACTACATATAACAAATCTGTTGATTTAGTGTTAAAACATCAAAATTAATTTCATAAGTAATCCTACCCTGTATTTTTTAAAGTTTCTCTTAATATTTATCTAGATTTAGTGTAGTATTATTATTTATGCCATATCCTGCTAATATATTTACATTAGGTTTGCTCAGCGAATAATATTACTATTTTGTTAAGAATATCAACTGGGGTCTGTTCCATAATAAACTTCAAACTAATATTGATAGTAAATCAGCTGATCGTCCAATGCCAATATTATACAGTATAATGGAACGTAAAAGCTACAAGCTACTGCCTTGTAATGTCGCCAATAACTCCAATGCAGTTATTGCAGATTTAATATTCTACTATCCTGGATGTTTAATAAAAATAAATTTTATTTATCAGAATAATATTGAGTATTTTGATAATATTCATCCATATATTCTTTGCAGACTATACCACGGTATATGATCCACGCCATTTATTTTTGGCTCGTCACTATTATTACCAACAACAGCAGCGTTGTTCATAACATAGTGTATTGATCCAAAGTCGTAAACGCACGGATTTTAATATGCCAGAACTATACTGACCTCTCCTTGTGGTTATTTCGTTTTAATATTGGGTTCAAAGAAGATGAACAGGTTTTTATAAAAAATGATATTATTTAATAATAATTAAAATAAGAAAAAAACTGTAAAATACATTACCATTGAACTAAAAAAAGTACTAGGTAATAAAACACCAACCAAAAAAACTTAAGCCGTATTTTTGTTCGAAAAGAGTGCAAAATCTTCTTATCGTCATAGTATATCATTATTATTATTCAAACAAAAAACTATAAAAATATATTTGAGTGGCAAAAAAAACAAACAATTTTACCACATCATTAATCAATAAAACGAAAATTAGTAAAATTATTTCCATTCTCATTCTAGGTAGATGAGTCGTTCAAAAGCGCAATAAAAAAATTTGAGAGTAATACGAAACTCCATTCGTATAAATGTTCATATAAATTCCAACACATTCCAGGAAATAGCCAACGTGTTTATGAGGTAACATGCATTATTACAAAATTACCTGTCTTTAGCCAAGTATAACCGGTATTAATATAAATCAAACATTTTAAAATAAACACATTTGTACATATTACTTTTTAGAGAGGTCAAAGCTAAGTAAATGACGTTGTCTAGACACAAGCAGCTCTGCCTGTTGGTGTTTCATGGAAGTTAGGGTAATCATTCAACCAACTGTTAACAACGTAACTTCATTATGCGGATGAAATGTAAACTGACCTAAACTTTCCATACACAACGGAGTCGTTGTTTTGTTTGTTTTCACCGAATTAGGATGAATACAAGCATATAACAAAATAGTACCACAGACCCTACTTGTCTGCATTGCGTAACTCTTGCCCGAGAAAAGATTATCACAGCCACGTAATTTAAAAGTTACAATATTTTAACATTACCTTTGTTACAACTAAAATGAAAATACAGCATTGATTTTTTAAAAATATTTTTTATTACTTTATCTTATCGTGTAAACAGCACTCCTCAGATACAGTTATTTGTGCATAAAAAACTCAAAACAATTGAAAAACATATTTCCTTTACTTAGCAAGAGTGTCACACATCATTCTATTCTTATTTTCAACTACTTTTAAAAGCCTATTTTTCTAGTTTGTGAAAGCATATAGGTGTATTTAGTTCGTAAACATCAGATCATTACAATATTGTTGAAATGAGTCTGTGTTTAACTGGGTACAGGCAATCCGTGGCAAAAATGACCCTGTCTAAGATTTTCCGTAGATCAGCCAAGCCCCCAAGAAATTTGCATCTACAGATTAATTACCCAATAAAAAAGAGTCCATAATAAAAAAATAAATACCCCCGCCGCAGCAAACCTGCCGACTAAGCGAATTTCAATTTGTCTGAATTGATTTTCAGTTAAATATATTTTAATAACATTAGGTTTAACGAGTACCTAGGTTTGCTGCTACATACAAGGAAACTAATAAAGTGTGTTTTTGAGTAAAATATTGATAGCTTAGTACAAAATAAATAAATTTGCCAAGTTTGATCAAAATATATTCATAAACAAGCAAACTAAAACATTTGACAATATTCTCCATAAGAATAACATGGGAATTTTATATTTAAATTTTTTTTAATTTTCTCCGTTACTAATAATCGAACAAAAATACTTTTATATACTAAATTATTTGTTTTTTTAAGCTCTTTAAAAAGGTCTAAAGAGAAATTGGGAAATTTTGTGTTTCGAGGGTCAAAAGTGAGAAAAACCAATTTTTACCCCATAAAACCCCCCGTAAAGCCCCGTTCCCATGGTCCGATCGTGCTGGTTCGCGAACTCATTCAAGTTTATCCCGCTTTACACCTTTAAACCAAATTTCATCAAAATCGGAAAAAAATTACTCAAGTTATCGCGTTCACGGACGTATATATATATATAAGTCTATATATATATATATATATATACATATATAAAAATTTGAACGAATAGTGTTTTTGGCCTCTGGGGACATCAAAATGAAAAAAGTAAATCGGTCCCGGGTCTAGGTCTTACCGTGCCACCTACGGTAATAGCTACTTCCCTATAGGGAAATTCGCTAATAACAGCCTGGAAAATTAAGGCTTAGCTGTTGTTACAGAAGAATGGAGCCTGAAATTCGTTGACATTCGTTATATTTTATCGAAAGTTTATTTCCATCATGTATAATTTTGTTAAAGGAAACACCATCACAGCACTTTTGAGAGTTATGATATTTTAATTAACATAATTACTTGGTAGCAAAAAAATATTACTTTATACTGTATACATAAACGTTTAACTGGCAATAACAAAAAAGATTTGAAGATCTATTGGCAGCAAAAACATAACTTGCCGATGAAAATTATCATTGATCAGAATGGGAGAATAAGCCTGTTCTAGCAAAAGATTAGAAAAATAAATTGAGAATTAACTTTAAACGAACTAATTAAACAGTTGGGTATTTACCTCATAGTTCATAAAGAAAAGTGACCTTGGATTTTTACCTGCTAATTCCAATACAATTATTCCTGAAACGCAAACACATAAAGAGGGGGGTTTTCAGCTGTGGATACTACAGTATTTGATGGGAAGTTCCGTGAAGATACGGTAATCACTCTATTGTCCATCAGACCATACAATCCCTGATAACAAATGGAAGCTAAACCAGCTGGCTTATCTGTGTGGTTCACATCAGCTGTTGCAACGAATGACATCACATTGTTCATGTTTAGTCTACCTTCCTCCAACAATAAATATATCGAGGGTAAAAGTCTTCAAGATTTTTATTCAAGTGTAGAATTGCTCGCTAAATAATTCTTACGCCAACATAAACGGTCTTAACCTCATTTTTAACTAGTGAAATAAAAGTTATTGATTTGTAAAGTAAATAGTTTCTTCAGTCTCATTGGAAGACTTTTAAAGAGTTATCTGTTAATGATGACGGTGAAAAAAATATATACACAATGCATACGGATGAGTACGTAGACGTTTGTTGACGCACGTTTGTTGACACTTTCATTACAATGGCATTAAACTTTTTAATCTCCTCCCTCCCTCCCTTCAACAAATCCTCCCTTAAACAGTAATTTAAAAGCCTCTAACAGCAGATTTTCAGGCCTGTACACTGTTTTTAATTAATAAAACTGATAGAAAATCATATGAAAAAGAAACATAATAAATTACTTTTAAACCTTCTATACTAGAAAAAAGAGGGTTTTTCGAAGACAGCAGACGTGAAAGAAAACAATTTACTATTAGGAGCGTATGCAGTGTTTAGGTTTTTCTTAGTATTTTCTTAATTTAAATTTTTTTTTTGTTTACGATTGATAGGAAAGTGAATATGCAATACGCAGTTTTTGATAGGCTGTAAACATTAACGTCCGTAACATTTACTAAATATGCTTTTCCACTATTTGCACCATATTTTCGTTTTCAAGTGCTTTATCTAGCCTCGTATGTAAAATTTGTTATTTGTCAGGCCTTTCACACAAAACTCAAGCTCGCCACTGTAAATCTAACTTTAGGAGACCGTGGAGTTATCAAATAAACTGTTGATACTCATAAAAAATGACTAAAAGTAAAAAAAAGTGTTTAATGAAGGTAATATAATGCTAAATGGTACAAATTCAACGGAAGGTTATCTACATGTGATCACTAGCTAAGCAACGGCATCTATACCGAGTAATCCTCGCTAGATCACACAGACACCTCTTGATAGTCCTTCAACAGTGATTGATCTTGTGAGATTAAAGCAAACTCTAATCAACAGCCTTAAATCAAGCTTTCAAACCTTTAATGGGAAAGAAACAAGTGACTACCCATTATTTATAATGACAATGCTGTGTTTACAAATGAATCATAGGCTGTAGTATTAATAAATTGAAACTACTAGAAACAAATATTACCGTGCCTTGGTAAAAACTTTTAATCCGTAAATGCAAATTTTACAATCTAATTACTATCAGGCTCTTTAGGTATAGTGATAGCAAAAGTAAATTTAGATAATCTTTAATATTTTCCATGTTCTTGCATAAAATGTTTTAGTGTTTCGACGGGAGGTTATACGATAAGAAAACACTGAGTGAATAAATTAAAACTTATCTCGTAGCTCGAGTTACAAAATCCTTATTACTCACTTCAGTTAAAATCAAATATTAGAAAACTTATAAGTAAATTCACTATCGCTGTATTGGAATTATCATTCTTCGAGAGTTAGTTTCCTATTTAGTACTTTAAGCGCATTTTAAAATTTTATTTCAAATTAAATGACAAAGAGATAAGAACCTTTCTAATGAAACAAAATATTATGCAAAGACATCAAACTTACAATACTTACAGTTTACACCATACGATATTATTTATTTGTAAGATTTCTGTAAAAGAGTTTTTATGAAGGACACTATTTAGGTAAACTTTTGTTTGAATGGAACAATCTACGAAAATTTAAGATTATTTCAAATTCTTAAAAGTAGTTTAAATCCAATGAATAACGCTTCATACTTATGTATTCCTAATGGCCACTGTAAGCTAATAATTCATTATTACAACATCTGCCAGATGCTTAATTGAGTAACAGGTTGAAGTAGATTCAACACACGTCTAAGTTATTAACTACGTGAGTTTCTGAGCCAAATAATTAATGTCAAAGTGTTTTACTTGGACCCGGCCTCTAATACCCGGTATCTGTTTTTCTCAAAGGTCTACCTGAAATGATGTTTTGTGTAATAGTTTATGATTGTAGTTACTCATTTGTGTGAATATATTTTTAAAAATCAACTCTTATAACTTTTTAAACTGCCAATGACATTGAAAGTGTTTTTATGGCAGTGTAATGAATTAAAATTGTATTATTTCATGTACAAGACAACTGTTCATTTAACCTTGTAGATATTTGTAAGGTCTAATATTAGATCAGAGTGATTGTTCTTATTACTAAGTCTTCTGAAAGAAACTAATTAAATCCTGAGGTGAACTAGTAAATATTGTTGGAATGTAAGCTTTTGATTTTTTTTAACAAATATTAGAACAAGAAAAATCAAATCTTAAAATTGATTATAACTATATTTCCTTATCCAAAAGGTGATGTGGTCTTAAATAAATTTTAATTAAAAAAACTTTAAGGGCCTATTAGTCATAAGACGCAAGATATATAATTATGAAATAGATTGTAATACTAAAACTCATTTTGTTTAAAACTAGTACAGTACACTTTTTTTAAGGGTATCGACACGTCTTCTGTAACTTCAAGGAAAACAAACAAATATGCTAGTTCGATTAAACATCCTGTAAATACGATATTAGTTAAACTTCTGACGTAAAATTCTATCACAATTCTGACATATTATACTGTAAATGAATTTATAATTTAATAAAAAAGCTTTTTAATGAGCCTCCGAGGATTTTAAAGTCAGAGATGGAAATGAAATGAAAAAGTGCTTTTATTTACAAATAAATGTACAACAATAGCTTTTTTAGCACTAAATAAAGTCAGAGATTGTCCGTTATCGAAATCTGACCTATTTATATACGTAAATAACACAGACTGTTTAGCTACACAATCATTCATGCTACGATTGCCCACTGAATATACTGTGCAAATACAAATTGTTTAACCAACACATCATTATAATTTCACTACTAGCACTGAAACAAGTAAACATTACAGTTGCACATATCAAACATATGAAACAATTACTTCTGATAGTTTACAGAGAGTAAACGATGTTATTGTTTGTTCTCTTCGGTAAACTTACTAAACTAGTTTTTTTTATAATTGCTATCTAACATTGTAAATTTTTTAAATAAAGTAAAATACGATAGAGTTTTTGTCGATCAGAAAATAAATGTAGCACCTATATTACTCGTTTCAAGAAAAACTAAATTTTATGGATGGATTAAATCAACATTAATACTTAGTTTTACGTGTTTTCGAAGCTCTTTGTCATGCAATTTTTTTACATCCAGTATGCAGTCAATGCATACCGAATTATGACTGTTTAAAGCTGAACAAACGAAATGCATAACCTAATTCAGCTCACGCCTGCACTCAATGGACAACTTATCTTTCCGTCACACTTAGCCTAGAGTAGTGTTCGCTGTTTCTGAAGATTTTATCAAATTATTCTTTGTACATGCTTGCTTTGCAGAGCAATATTTTATGTCAAATATCACAAATACACTGTTATATTGTCATTTTTTAAACATTAAACATTTTATTAAGCAAAGACAACTTATTTTATGTTTTCAAACTAAATTATAAAACGAATGAT
Source organism: Macrosteles quadrilineatus (assembly GCF_028750875.1). Lineage (NCBI taxonomy): Eukaryota > Metazoa > Arthropoda > Insecta > Hemiptera > Cicadellidae > Macrosteles > Macrosteles quadrilineatus. The sequence continues at coordinate 5,347,814 of NW_026542602.1, forward strand.
TTTTTTGAAACTATTCTAAATTAATCCTATGATTGAAAATATTGTGATTGCAAAATGCAAACCAATTCCTTCACACAAGCTTTTAGTTGCATTTGTGTTGACTGTTAGTGTGCATATTGTATACATTTTCTCAGTTTTGGATAGTGTGGTGAAAAATGGCATTCGTACAACGGGCCCAAATGGTTTTGCCGGCTAGAGATCCATTTTTATAGTTCGACACGACTATTTCATCTTGACGTAAATAATCACACCAACCTTCTTGGTTTAAAATTGTAGGTTAAAATGCTATTTCATAGTCAATATTCTTCATACTTAAAACTTTTGACAGCCTAATTTTACAATTTATTTTAATTCAGCTGTTTTAACAATATTTTTATTGTTATATAATAGTACATGCATTAATGCTACTATTAAGTTAAACGGGGAATTGTTTTTTTTTTTTTTTTTGTAATGGCAAAAAGTATATTTGGAACAAAGTATTGATTCGTATAGAAAATGCAATGCTTAGGACATACAAAATCATATGCTTTGATAGATCGAAAATTGATGATTTTCGTAAAGATTAGCTGTACGGTTTTAAAGTCATGTGGCTAATTTTGATCTATATAGCCTAATACAAACCTTTTACAGTTGATTTGATATGACTTTTTTATAAGTTATTTTTTTGTATATAAGTTTTTTAGTATCAATATGCAAATAAATATTTCATAACTTAGTTTTTCTTTTTTACTACACTAAATGATAGGTAGTGTATAAATTTCACGACTTGTAGGAGAAATGTGTTAACTAAATAAACAATATAGAATATATTTTGTATTTAGAGTTTTTTTTTGTTGTATAAGGCCCACCGTGCCTTGTATAGGCTTTTTAGGTCCTAGGATGCAAAATCCTCAGCTTGTATTTATAGTAAAGATAACTTAACATCTTACAAGCTAAGTGTGGACTGTCTGAAAATATTTACAAATATATTGGATTCTATTTTGTAAAAAAAAAAAATAAAATAAGGTATACAATTGCTAATTATATTTAGTTTGTAAATGTTGAGTAGGATATTTATGTAATTTTATGGAAAAAAATTAAATCCCCATTAATATAAAACAGTAAAATAGATTTTAACTGAAAAGCTACAATAAATTGCTGAATTGCTTTAATTTATTATTTTGATTAGTTAAAAACAAACAATTCAATGTGTGTGAACATAAATAAAATGCATTTACTAACTTACTTTTGTTTACTTTTCTAATGAAAATGTGGGAAACGTAACACATTGTCCTGAAAAGAACAATAGCCTCATTAATTGCAGACGTAGTTTTCCATATACTGATGGATTAGTGAACATGTTGCAGTAATTATTTGTTAAACAGAAAAATGGTTTAATGAGTTCAGGAAAATGTACTTATACCTTTCACTTATCAAGAAATTTTTTTTTTATAAAAACTAACATTACAGTCCATTCTACCCCTATCTAATTAATCTTACTTATAACATACTAATTACTTTTTAAACTCCCATACTCCATACACACCACCATACGCAGCAGCTCAGAACAAAGCTTACAGTAAAAATATAATTAAAACATTGTTTAATAGCTTTATTTTTTTACAAAGTTGTTATTCTATGTGAAACTCAGTTTTTGCCTCTGGTTTGTATACCTCTATTCTGTGTTGACACCATATTATTGGAAAGTATATTAGTTGTAAGTAGCCACAAAGTGTGTGTTGTAAGTGTCACAAGTAGCCTATCATCAGTTGAATGCTAGGGACTTTGGTGGAGAGCCTTAGCCTAGTACAGTACTCTGCTGCAATGTCAGGACAATAAGCTCAGTGACGTCACCAAGCCCGAACAGCTGATCTTGTTCCTAATAAGCCAGCTGATTACACATCTCGTCTGTCACACTCCAATGACGTTTAGAACATTAGTTGTGTGCCAAAGGTATGACGATGGATCAAACATTGTCACTCTTATGATTAATAAAATCATTACATGGAAGTTTACGTCTGGAAAGTCCTTAGTGCTGTGATGTTACTTTGATGTGATGTTACTGTGATGTTAGTGATGTTACTTATTGATTGATGCATTATGTGGGTTATTTTTTACATAATGTGAAATTAGGAAACCTGTTTTGTACTTTCTTGTTGTTTGGTAGTATAACCAAGTTTCAAAGCGTATACAGGTTATAAGTGTGGCATTATTTGACTCGTTTTAAGGAATATAAAACATTAAAAACAAACGTTATAAAAATCGGTATAGTTGTGATCCACATTTTCTTAATATACACTACATAGTAGTTAAATGATCTAAATAAACATTTTTCGACAAAGTAAACCAAACAGAGTCAAGTTAATTATTAATTGTGCTATGAAATCAAACCGAGCATTCTCAGTTTACCAAGCTAATTGAATTCCAAGTCAAGTTTTAATTAAATACAAACTGTCATCGTCGATAATGGGGTAACTGGTTATAAAGTTTCGCCAACTTGTCTATTGTCAGTAATGCAATTAGTTTATTCATTCAATGTAATTTATTGGACAGGCAATGAGGTTTTACTATCACATAATGTGTGAAATTGTTGATGAAATAAACCCAACTTTACAAAGTATTAAATACCATTTAAATATGGAACACTTTTTAATATCAACCGATAAAATCATTTATTTTATTCATAATACTAAGCTAACTAAACCATAGAATCAGTACACGGCCACCTTTAACTACAGGCCGCGGCCTGGTAGAATTGGCAACGTCGTAAGTAGGGTTTTTAGTGTCAGACGTCCCATAAGATAACATGGCAGACAGGCGACATCAGATCATTAATTCGCACTTTGTTTATTCAAATTTAAACTTATGAACATAATTTTATTAAAATATTGAAAATAAAACAAACAGAATTGAAAACCAAAACAATATGAATTGAAAATCTACAGTATGTACATTTAAAGCGTAGTCAATATTTTCATAGTTCAGTAACCAAGCTTTCGTAAATACACAAATACCATTAGCTGCTTCCAAACAAAACAGCTGTTACAACCCTACTTGCGACGTTGCCACTTCGAAGGCCACGGCCTGAAGTTAAAGGCGACCGTGATAAGTACCGTGCAATAATAAACACATAATAACATATACATTATTACAGAATACTTTGTATTATACTACACGTAAAATTCTTTGCTGCTCTTTTTAGAATGTAATACCACAATGTTTGCTCTTCGAGTTTTTTATGTCCTTCAAATTCTGTTGCAAAAATATCTCTAAATGCAACAAAAACAAGATCAACTTCAATGTGAGAACCAAAAGTCTTAATCTAAAATTTAATAAACCATTGAAATGCCACCTAAGCTAGAAAATAATATGATGGTAAAAAAAATAGGGATTCCGAATTCCTTATAATACAGACACAATAGACTACTGTTAATGTGAATGTGTAGTTGTAAACAACATGCTAGTGTTATTTACTGCAATGAAGCTGAATCACCTAGAAACATGCTCCCTCTGATTCTACCTTATTTTGTTTTAATCCAGTTTGTGATGTTGTCTCCACGACTCTAATGGAATGGGAACACGGTTTTATTGATATTTTAACATTTATGATTACGAAGGACAATCATTTTGGTTTTAAAATAAAATTGACTTTTCCTATCATTAAATGTTTAAATTACACAAGTTGTTCCATTGTCTGAAAAAAATTGGTCCTGTGGTAAGACCTAGGAGTTTACATTAACACACACGGAATATACATTAATGTAGGTGATTTTTTAGTTGAAGGGATACAGTTGATGTTATTTTATCATACAGAAGCACTATGTATGTTGATATTTATATTCCTTTGCAATACACTGTCTGCTACTTTAAGCTATAAAGGCTATACATGTTATGATAAAGTTACTGCTTAATTTACCGTCACTAATTAATAGTTATTTGGTTATTGCTATTGCTACATAATAAGGTTGTTTCTCATGAGTTTTATAGTCTTAGAAGAATTTGTATTTTAGTTCAAATCTAATCCGATTTTGTCAGCTACGCACAGAGCGTTGGTAGTAAATAAATGTTTCTAAATTTTTGTAGGGTAAATTAGGGTAGACTTATTAATAAAGTGTTGGGGTTTTTTTTACTTGAGGACAACAAAAAGTTTAGATAACATCTTATGTTTCATTAAAATTTCTTTAAACAAAAACCAAGTTGGAAATAAAGCTAAACCCATAGTAAAAAAAAACTAAATAAAAAGTAATAAAGTAAAACTGTCGATAGCCAGAAGGGACTAAGCTACGATTGTCAATAGCTAGTCGGAGCTAAGGTATGCTTATAGTTACCAAAGCGAGGATTACACGAGTTGATCAGACAAATTCAGCTAATCAAAATTTGTGGTAACCATGAGACCCAAGCCATGCCGTTGCTATGGTTACCGAAGTGATACAATCTAAAGCCTACATGATTATTTTGCCCGTAACCATGGAATTTCATGTGTTTGACGAAAAACACTATCTGGTAACTAATAAAACATATTTAAATACGCAAGATTGACATAGATTTAAAGAGTTATTAGATTTATAGATTTAAATATAATCGTGATTTCGTAAAACATATAAGGGTATTTTTCAAAAAAAGAGTCACCACTGTTTAAACTGGAAAAATCCAAAGTTTAGGTTTGAAAACAATCGAATTGTGTAGGAAAACCTTAAATAGTGGCGGCCTTCTTCTGGAAAAGATCCAACTATTTTCCAGGCAATATATTTAACGATTCATTTAGACTCTAATAGGATAATTTAATAAATTAAGAATTAACGAATAGATAGTTTGGTAAAGTGTATAATAAAACAACAAGTATAAAAACAACAAACAAAAACTATTAAGTGATTAATAAGACACAAATTGATATGACAGTGTATGTCCTATTAACACAATACACTGATTGTTCATTCTACTTTTTTGTTTATAAAAACTTAAAGGATCACATTTGTCGTAAATGAAGCAAAGCTTCTTACTACTTTTAACCTACATGAAATTGTTTTTTCCAACCAAGGATTTTCATCATGGTTAGTTTTGTAAAAAAAAAAAAAAACGGATGAAACCCATAACATCGAGACAACGTTTAATGATTTGTGGGCAATAATGTTACGATCATATCCTTTAATGGCTAATGGCTTTTTCATTGAGTTCCCATTTTGTGTTGGTGGTCAAATAATGTTATACAGGTCTGCAATTTTATACTGACTGAAGGTATAAAGGCTATATTGAGTATATTGTAAATACTGGCATTCGTTTTTTTTTATCTCATAAAGTGTAACAATTATTTGCATAATTAATTGTAATATTATAATTTTAAAACTCGTACAGTTTTGACACATTCACAAAATAAGCGAAGGAAAAAAATATGTTTATTTATCGTATTTACAGAATTTCAGATAAAAAAATATGTCGCAATATTTTGTATACAATGTGACATATTATTGATTGAATTGATCAAGAAAATAAAAACGTGCTAGACAATGCCAAAACGTGTATGCGCTCTTTATTATAGTAATAATAAGGTTAAAATCCGAATAAAAGATAAGGCATTGTGTTTCAACTTAAGATTTTTATTTATTTAAATACTTTAATACTCTCCTGTATTATTGATTCATGAACTTGGCTATGTAATTTTACATGTTAACTATTATAATAACTGCAACGTACGATAAACATTTGATTTAAGTCTGAAAGAGTTAAATGCTGAATGAAAATTCCCTTATTACTATTCTTTATATAATTGCATTGTTTGGTAACACAACGAATGCATTAGTAATATGCGTAGTAAATACACATAAAAAAACTATTTATAATTGTACAAAGACGTCTTAAATGTTCATGTATGTACAAGAACTGTACCGATCTTACTTTTAACAACCACAACACAAACAAAACTACGTATATCAACCTATGTAATTTATTATAATATAATGAGGAATATTTATAGAAATATAGTCTGAGACCTTTAAAATATCAATAAATCAAACTGTATTAAATATGTATGAGCAAGAAAGACCAAAGTTGTATTTGAATTGCGTTCCTAGAATAACGAATGGTTTTATAATTGAGATCCAATAACGACTGTAAAACCAATAGAATTCCGTAACAAAAATGTTCAATTTAATTTAGTTTGAATAACCGATTTTCTCCAGTGTTGTGTACGTGTTTTTGTAGATAAAGCGATGTAACCAAGAACATAGTTTAGTTTTATATATTCGTTTTTGGTCAGCATGCAATCTATCGAGGATCAAAATTTGTTTGCTAATGAGGATGGTCAAATGAATAATTAATGTAAAAGTGAATTTTGTGCATCATTTTATATAAAATCATGGTGACATTCTGACATTTCCACTTGGTGATAGTGACATTCCCAAATAAGTATTATCTCCCGATAAGTAAAATATTTTTATCTCCAATGGATCCATAAAAACCTAAATGTGTGTTTTATGCCACAAACAATCACAAACAAAAAGAACCTAAAGAATCCACTCCTATCACCATCACAATCAAGTCATATTTTATGGTTGCTTAAATTACATACAAGGTTTGTTTACTATAAAAATAACTTCCTAGTTTTTGGGTTGGTTCTTCGGATAAAATAACTAATTACCTTAAGCATACAAAGGATGTAATCTTGATCTCGGATTTAAGTCACCTTACCTTCTATTATTGTATTCAAGGGGCTTTATTCTTCCAACTTAAGACTCTTTTGAAGCCATAAAATGTAACTTCATAATTAATTTGTAGAGTACCAAAAACTATTTTTGGATAATTGCACTTTCTATTTGTATCCTACTTAATTTAACTATGACCAATTTTGATTATCAAGACCAAGGGTAACAGTAAATTCGGATTTAAAGTAATATTACGAGTGTTCTATGAAAACGAAAAAAAAACTAAGATCCAAGCTCAAACTAACCTATAACCCCGGAGATTGCCAAATAGAACATCCTGTGTAATATATTGTCAGCAAATAGTGCAGTTTCAATTTCCTTTAGTGTAAATAACTCACACTTGTATAAGCCTAGAGAAATGTTTGTGACGGTGGTGATCGGATGGTCGAACAAGTTGTTTTGTTTAAAGCAAATTAATTTTATCTTTGCAAAATATATAGAATAGTAATAGAAAATTAAAAATATTTATTTTGTATACATTCATCAAGAATGTAGTTAAGTATTCTTCATCAACTGGAAATCTAAATAATAAGGATTCATGATGATCTCTTTTCCTTTTAATAGAATATTTTGAATCTATATAAATCTTAATTTTTAAACATGTAATTGTATACTTACTACTTATCTATTAGTTGAATGTTAAATGTACACGTATGAATGTTCGCTATGTATACAAAATAAACGTAACTAAGATCAATAGTTATTTATATAAGAAATGGGCTATATTTGTAGAATATGTGATTTTCCTAAACATTTTCGTTGCATTGCCATTCTATAAAACTTCACAAATCAGAATTATGCACCCAATACGCTTCCCATGTTTATGAAAGTAAAAGTAAAAGAAAGTTATGAAATATTATAGTTTTGAGGGGCATAATGATTAAATAATAATGTGTAACCATAAATTAATGCATAATGTTATGAATCAATATTTTCGTTTGTTTTAAATACAAACCAATGTAGTGTTGTCTTTGAATAACACAAGAGTCTGGAGGGTACATGTAAAAGTAATAATTATGTCAGTTCAACAGTTTAGGTTTTTTGGGATAGATAGTTTAAATGTATATGACACCTACTTGTTTTTATTTCTTCTGTGTTTTTACACCAGTGGCATTTTTTACGTTTTGAAAGGGAATAGTCCAAACCCTACCCTGTTACTGTATAAAGTATTTATTTGTGTGTATTTATTTATTTATAGCCGAATGACAAAATGGCATATGGGCCTAGGCCGTTCCCAGAAACGATCTCGCACGGATTCGAACCAGCGACCTTCAGATTTGAAGGCGAGCACTATTACCACTCGGCTACTATTTCAACTTATGTTTTGCAGGTCTAATAAACTTAACTTTTGATCAGGATAAAATATTTTTATATCAAAACAATCAGAATTGTTGTAATAGTTGGTTATCTATTACAATATACTTGTGGTTGTTGCATTGCATCACAGATATACATATTGTAAACCATGCAACGAGCTTAGACCAGATATTTTGTCACGATACATTATTGTTACTTCATTATTTTACTTAAAGTTTTAATGTTGCTACTGGTGGTATTTTTTGGCCTAAATTAAAGTAAAAAATAACATATTTGAAAATGAATTACTAAGCACACTAAATTGTGAAAACACAAACCCAAAAAATGCACACCTAAATCTTAAACTACATTAGTCTATTAAAACTTGATTCTTCCATACTATACAGAAATCTAAAAAGTTAATCCGCCAGTTTTCTTCCAATGAAGTGAAACATAATTGTACGTAAAAATACTTAGTACTTTTTATACCGTATATAAGTAAACTTAAAGATAGGTAAAGTAATTAAAGTGAAAAACTTTATATTAGATGGCTATCACACCTTTACAGTGTGCTGCAGTAGTTTCGTTAGTTTAGTTTATGATAGTGACAAATATGATAACGGTTACAAAATCTGATATTTTATAAGCTCACGAAATAAATAAGGTAGAGAATTAACGCTAATTGGTGCCTTTGTCTCCTTAAAACACAGCACAATGGACAAATTTTGTTTTATTAAATGTCACCTTGTTTTTATCATTATAAGTTAAGCAAGGCTAAACTAAACAAACCAAACCTACTTAATCCTTAAGAATAATGTAAGTTTACTTTTAGGTTGAGTTGCCAGGTTCTTGATGCTATTGAGTTTTCAGCTCGATGCATATTTCACCACTATGTGTGGTATCATCAGGAGCAGATTCAACAGCAACAGTCACACTCAAAGTAATAAATGTGATGTCCTCAGCAACCTACGGCAGCGTGCCATACAAACTCGAACATAATTTGAAGTAATAGTGTGTTTAGCCTCTGGAGACATCAACATGAAGAGCAAATCCATCCCGGGCCTAGGTCTTACCGTGCTACCTACGGTATTAACTCTTTCCCTATTGGGAAATACGTTAAAAATTACACTGAGTTGAGGAGTAGTACATTTTTGAAGAAGTAAGTATTCCGATTATAAGAATTTAATACTATGGAATATTGTATTTCATTGGTCTTTAACGTTATACGTTTTTTATATTGCTGAAATATATTTCCCCGTTTCAATATTTAGACCAATATTTCTATTTAATATGGCTCAAGAGTAATTTATGCATACAACTTCGTGAATACAACAAAACAGGCCAAATATCTTTTTATCTAAATATCTTAATATTTTACCAAGATGGAAGTAGTTTAGATAGCTAGCTCACTTATATAAACAATACAAAAATGGTTTCGAAAATCAGCTAGCCTAAATGAGGCAGTATAACGAGGAATGTTGCCCGTGCATCTTTGGGCAAAAGCATTTTTTATCTAGAATTTTAAATCTTACTAAAAAATAGTGCTATAATATCCCAGACACGAAATGATAGTTGAGAATAAAATCTGACTGAAATTCAAGACCGCATATTTAAAAACCAAGCTCATGAATCCTTTTATGTTCATTATGGTTTTCTATATTTCTTGATGTAAAAGCTACATAGACCAATTAAGGAAAGCAAGTTTTTAATATGTTTCAACTGGCAAATACCTAACTTCAATAGTTTGCTATTCCCTTCTCAATTCGTTTTAGACAATGAATTTATGGTACCTTTAAAAAAATAGAATGAATTGGATATATAAAAATGAAAATGTACAATGTTTATATTAAAAACTTGCGTCCAAACAAACATTTAGAGTAATAAAAAAATATTTACAATATAAACCGAAGTGTTATTCATATTGTAAATAATTTTCCTTTATATAAATAAAAAGTCGACCCCTATTTAAATAATAACAGAGCCTAATGACAATGAACCTAATGATAATCTGAATGTGCCTTATAGTTAGTCTGTATAGTAATCCATACATAACCATTCCTGCCCAAAAACCGTAAATAGAAGACCAGATTGATTTTATCCACATGAGAGTATTGGAAATTTTTAATGCAAGTCTTATGTTTTGTTGAGGAAACGTTTCCTGAAGGATTTCAATCACAAGTAAACCTCGTGATTTGACACAATTTGCATAATTTGAGTTTACAGTTATAAACAAAACGAACCAATTAAAAGTTTGCGATTGCATGGCTAACAAGGTACTTTAACTGCTCGAATGACTCCATTACAAAATGCATAGCAGTCATACTTCCTGTTGATTTGTCGTTAGAGTTTTTGGGTGCAAGTTAAAAAAATCATGTCGATTGAAAACTTTTAATTTAATCAATCCATCCCTTAGCTTAAGTATATAGTTTTAATTTTAACTAATTTAAAAATATTTTTCATTTATATTGAATAAGTTATAATTTTATAAATAAAACTGTAATTCCATTATCAAACATTTTACTATACCTGTGTTTGTTGTACAAAAATAATAAAATATGTATACCAAAACTTCCCTTATATTAATTTATACTTTTTAGGGAGAAGAGGGAAATATGTTTACACACACATGGATAAGGTCGAGTTTGTTTACACGGAGAATACCCTGTGTGACACACAGGTCCGAGTGTAGGAGTTTTGCCAACGGGTATTCAGGTAGGAAGGTCCCCATCCGTGAATTCCTCATACTGCGGAGTTTTGCCATCGGTTGTGGGTTTCGCGAGAGGGGGAGGGAGAGAGAGAGAGATTACACGTGACCATGAGGGTGGCTTCCGCTAGGGGTGGACAAACCAGGCAGGATGCTGACTGTGTTCAAAGTATGTAATGCAGTTATGCACCTCTGACTGTGAAAGGAAATGTATTGAATTTTTAACCTAACCTAACCTAACCTAACCTAAACTAACCTAACCTAACCTAACCTAACCTAACCCACTGCGACAAACGCATAACTGCCAAGCGTAGACAACCCTGACAATCGCTCTCCCTCCCTCCCTCACACTCTTTCTCCCACCACCACCGTTGGCAAATCTCCGCACCAAGAGGTGGCCGAAGGCATCCCCCCATCTACCTGACACCCGTTGGCAAAACTCCGGTTCCCCACAGGTCCAATGTATTGGGGTGTCCAGTGTACTACAAAACATTACTAAGCCTCTAGGAGGGACCTTAACGAACACACACTTATACTTCCATTCCATTTCGTTTTGTCATGAGAGCCGAAGCCCCCTGACTGCATACCCGGTACCTATCCTTTAGGACATACCCGGGCCCCATGATGTAGGCCGAAGCTTACGCATCAACCTTTAGCACATCATGGGCGGATGACTTAAGGTCATCAGGCTCGCCGGCTGCCGAAGCAGACCCTTCGGAAGGAGGGTTGCCCCTCAATCCTAACCAGGGATTCCGGCTGCTTGTTTAAGCGTCACCCCACCTGGGTTCCACTAGGTCGAGACCTAGAGGTCCATGGTAGAGCGCCCCGACGCATTTAGTGCAAGCAACACTCGGGACCTATCTAATCCCTGACAGGCAGAACCCGCCATCAATAGCCAGGAGGAAGGGGACCGTCAGCACGCTGAGGTTTATGTAATATTACTAACTCTATTAAAATAGCTAATGAAGCTGTCAACCTCAGTATAGTATAATTATTTTATGTTTACGACTGTAGAATAGCCTCATGTTATTGAAACATTAGTATTGACATTTTGTAAATAATTATACTAATGAGGGGTTTCTATTACAACCCTAACTTTATAATAATGATTAGGCATACACAATAATCAATATAGTTTCAAAATAATAAGTGTTAATTTTATGATTCATATTATATTATTTTCCTTTTACAGTTCCGTAATCAGCTGAAGGTTATCTCATGATAAAAACGTGACATAAGTAAAAGTTTGAAATAAGTTTTTACGCTAAATCTACCATAAATATTTTATTTTACATTTGGTCGTGGATAAAAACTCTGGCGTCACAAGCATACTGTATATCATCAAGGATAAATGATTGTCCCATTCATCAAAATGTTTTGAACACTTGCAAATTGGAAAACAATATTTCCAGGGACTATCAATTTTACGTGCTATGGATGATGTTGATTATGTATTTTCACATGTTAATAGCAAATTAATATTAATATCAGTATAATTGTCATATAGGTCAATCCAATACTCCTGTTTAAGGTAAATATATAATTTACAAAAAACAAATATCCCCGCAGATAACTAAAGGGCTTACAGGGGCCCAAAGGTAAGTCCCCTTTTACTATTCGTCCCTCTAATAGACAATAAGCTTTCATAATACACATCAAAAGTAAAAATCTGTAAAGTAGGAAGTATTAAAAGGGAATATTACGGAGGAAACCATTATTGAGAAACAGTGGTGTATCTAGGGGGGCTACTCCCACAACCCCCAGTGTGACCCCCCCCCCCTTAGGGTCATCATCTGTTTACGCCTGTGTTAGGATACATACGTTCATCATAATAACTAGATATGTAGGAGTGCTCACTAGCATCAGCTCACCGTTGACCGTTGATATGATAATTCCGAACATAAAAAATAATCCAGCTTAGACAAATTGACACAACCGTGCCTTGACTTTTAGTAACACCACTATGTCGTTAAGCGGCTTAGGGGTTTCTTGAGAGTATGTATCAACACAAGGGAGACAAATAGGAAAACATGGACTGTTTGTTTCTTCAAAATACATGAGTTGTTTTAAGTGAGTTTTCTTTTACTGCAAGTTAGAAGTTTGATAATTTAAATAGTTTTTTTTAATTTTAACAGTTTTTAGTACCTAATTTATTATGACAGTGGCGTGTGTCGTGTAATCAAATTGAATACAGTTGAAGGGTAAAGGTAGCATGAAAAAAGTGAATTGCAGTTTTTTTATGTTTGGGTTATTTATCAAAAGAACAATAATGAAGGGTGGCTGGGTCCAGTCTAACTATATGATTTACAATGTATTATAGCAATGAAGAGTTACTGTAAAAGTATTGTTTTTTAATAATATATAGGTAATTTTAACAGGGTCATTCGCCATTCAGCACAACCGGTGCTATTCAACTTATAATCTTTGTTTCCTTACAATGGGTCTAATGGCTTGCACGTCGTTAAGGGTTCTTGAAAGTTAGATGCTTGGAGGTAAACTCAGAAAATTATGTTTCCTTTATCTATTATTTCCATAATTATTTGGTTTTGTTCTTCCAGATGATTGCCAATGCAAGCGATTTCAGCTCAAAGTGTTAATCATGCTGTCCAGAAACAAGCCGTTTTTAGTTCTCTAAACCGTCAGGAAAATCATATTTTTTAGGTAACTTCAAATAGGGAACAGAAAAAAATATATGGCAAATTTTTTAGTTCGTTAGCAATCGTTAAAATCGATAAACACGATTGCGTACCAAAAAGAGCTACTTTCGCTCCTGGTGATGAAAACTGCTTCCTTTACCTAATAATATGGATGACCACAAAACATGTCATACAAGAAGAAATAGTTTTTAGTAAATCCCTTACTAGCTATAATTCACTCTTTGTGACAATGAACAAATTATTAAGCTTTTAATTATTCGTCACAAAACTACTTTGGCAATAAAGTTTAAATGGTTGTGGAAGTATTTATGTCTCAAAATGAAAATCCATTTTTCATTTGACACCTTCAAACGATGTTCGGTTATTCAAGAAGAATGTCATTATTGCCTTGCGTCTGAGACAGTTCAGAAATTCTCCTAGTTCCAATCCACTTAGGTGAAAACAATAATCTTTAATGAAATTTCTTGACGTTAAAAGAAGCCCCCTACGTAAATTCTAAACTCTAACTATTTTATTTTCCGTGACGATGCGCTGATTTGTTTACCATATAAAATAAATACATGTATGAATTGGCCACTAAATAGTCACACCATTTTTACTTTTCTATGTACTCTTAAATGGATTTAAAAGTTCTAGAGGTCGTCAAGTGGACCAAAACTCGACCCAAAAATATGTAATGTAAATATTTCTCTATTTCACCTCAAGCTGTAAAAATAAAACATGAATTAAATTCCATTTTGTAGCCCCTGAACTGCTTAGTATAAACTAAATTAAAATTAAAACATACCTCGTCTTGCAGTTCAAATAAATAGTGTCTTTTTCAATCCACTACATGTTTCGCCATGTTGGCATTTTCAAGTGGTTTACACAGAAACATTGAGACTTGAAACATTATAATATCCGAATTGGACTCGTAAAATTGTAGAAATTTACAAATAAACACAAAACTGTACATACATTTGACACGTACGAACGAAACATTATTATGTAGGCCTAGAACACATTGCAACCCGATCACGGCACTGACTGAGATTTGGTCTCAGTCAGTGCCGTGATCGGGTTGCAATGTGTTGTAGGCCTACATAAATATGTTTCGTTCGTACGTGTCAAATGTATGTACAGTTTTGTGTTTATTTGTAAATTTATACAATTTGACGAGTCCAATTCGGATATTATAATGTTTCAAGTCTCAATGTTTCTGTGTAAACCACTTGAAAATGCCAACATGGCGAAACATGTAGTGGATTGAAAAAGACACTATTTATTTGAACTGCAAGACGAGGTATGTTTTAATTTTAATTTAGTTTAAAACATGAGTTTGTAATTTAATATTTTTTTTTTATTTTCTGTGTATATTTTGTTGTTATTTCATCACCACCATGGCAACCCATAAGGCCCATGTTATTTTTGATTTATTTATAATAATTTTTTGTGCTTATTGTTGGGCCTATTTTACAATTTATGAAGGCATTCTGCACATCTACAGTAAAATATCATCCTAACAGTATGTATAGATTTTCCCCACGATGCACACTAGCTGAGAAAAAAGGTTTTCAAGAAACATGCTTGCCTATTAATATATAGATTCTTTATCCAAAATTTAATTTAATTTTTTAACCGGTTTTAATACACGATATTAACGATGTTTTACTGCACTTAAATATATATTCTTTTCTCATAAAAAGGGGATATTTAAGCAAACATAGTAATCACTAATACATTTATTGAAAACACGTAATAATCTTATACAAAATATTCAAAGGCACGAGGTGAAAGTTATAAACTAAAGTTTTGACGAATTACTTCTTGCAATCTCACACAATTTGATATTGAATACAAATAAATAAGACTTACTTATTTGGTCACATACCATCTGGAAAACAGTAAAAAGGTAAGAAAGTATGTAAAAAATTCTTATGTACTTAAAAACTAACATAATTTTAAAACCATAATTTCTTACGCCTTTTCTTTAGATAAATATACCGGTAAATAAAGTTTCTTAACATAAACGTTTTCTTAAGATTTTTGAAAAAAAATATTGATTTTAATAAACATTTATTATTTTATAACTATATTCTTCTCCACTAACATTAGAGGTACCCCTTTGTTTTTAAATGAATAATCCTAACAAAGGGAGAATATTAACAGATTTATAAAACACATTTTTTACATCGGTACAAGCTTAACATATTATGTGGGTACTCAACGACCGGCAAAAATGTGATAGCGCGTCGTAAGCCAGTCTTAAAACTGATCAAGACTATAGTAATTTTAACGTGAGTTTTTGCACTGACATGATGATGTCCTATGATTTTGCCAAAGAGGTAGTTGTCTATATTTAGTTAAGTGTAGTTAGAGTCTATCGTGATAATATTTTAAGTTACTTTGGTACAAGACGTTTGGCCAACTAGAAGGAAACATCTGACTGTAATCACATGGTTTGGGATTCTTCGTAACCTGAAGCTACGTTGGTACGGAAGGATTGGTCAGTTAAGTAGACGTATGTCTGTAATTGGATATAGTTAGGGCCTGGCTTGATAGTTCATGAAGTTACGTTGGTTCAGAAGGTTTTGCCAGTTAAGTAGACGTATGTCTGTAATTGGACATAGTTAGGGTCTTGCTTGATAGTTCATGAAGTTACGTTGGTTCAGAAGTTTTGGTCAGTTAAGTAGGCGTATGTCTGTAATTGGATATAGGTAAGATCTGGCTTGATAGTTCATGAAGTTACGTTGGTTCAGAAGGTTTTGTCAGTTAAGTAAACGTATGTCTGTAATTGGATATAGTTAAGGACTGGCTTGATAGTTCATGAAGTTACGTTTGCTCAGAAGGTTTTGTCAGTTAAGTAGACGTATGTCTGTAATTGGATATAGTTAAGGTCTGGCTTGGTAGTTCATGAAGTTACGTTGGTTCAGCATGTTTGGTCAGTAGATGTATGTCTGTAATTGGGTATAGTTAAGGTCTGGCTTGGTAGTTCATGAAGTTACGTTGGTTCAGAATGTTTGGTCAGTAGATGTATGTCTGTATTTGGGTATAGTAAAGGTTTGGCTTAATAGTTCATTTAGCTACGTTGGTTCAGAATGTTTGGTCAGTTAAGTAGACGTATGTCTGTTAAGGTCTAGCTTGATAGTTTATGAAGTTACGTTGGTCCAGAAGGATTGACAAACAACGTAAATGCTCGTGTGTAGTAGTTAGATGTAGTTAGTGTATGTAAAAGGGTGGATGCCTAGAGAATGTCAAACGACAGTGACTCTCATTGTATGCTCCTGCACTGACAAGGTAGTGTCCGAAGTTACATCAGTAGATGACGTCCCATCAGTAGCCACTGGGGTAGAAAGTGGCGTTTCCTTTGGAACAGCTGTCAGCAAGCTGTAATAAACTTGTTATATATAATACATGCACTTAAAATATATCAGTAAATTCAATATATTAGACATTAGACACATTGTCCTGCTTTTTTTAAAATTTTTTCACGTAAGAGATTCTAGGAGAATAGATTCTGCGAAGCTGTTCGATTCAATCGGGTTCATCCCTTAGGGCGAACAAAATTGCCTTGTTTCTGCAAATAAGGAAAGCAAATACGAAAATATTCATTTGGCTCTTACAGCCTTTTTACATCTAGTTCACTGACTCGTAATTTATATATGTTTACTAAGTTTATCTTTTACTTATGTTTAAAAATTAATTTTAATTAACCAATTAAAGCTCTATATTAATTTGTTTACTATAAAGGATTCATGACTTCCTTACATGAACCACAACACATTGGATAGAAAACAGCATTTGCATTTATGTGTCATGATTTTCACTAATATCATCTACATTTCATATAAATATAAATCAACCTTTAAGTTGAAATAAAGTTAAACTGACTATGCCAATTTATTATTAATTGTTTGGTGATTCGAATTTTATAAACAAAATATTTACTAATGATAGATGGGCTGTATTAAAACTAAAGCATTGATCTTCTTCCACACTTTAATATATTGGTAATGTTTTTGTCTTCCTTTTTGTAAACATATGTTGCTCTATTTTATACAAACCTTTTAATTGGTGACTCAGGAACTATAGTTGGAGGAGGTTTTCCATGTTTGTCTACATCGCCAACTTTGTAGCTAAAATGAAATACTCGCAATTAGTGTAGTTCCCCCCAAACATTTGTCAAGACCCTTTTTACAATATATTTGGAAATACATCTCAATAAATAACCATACCAATACTAGATTGGTTTCATGGTCATGCAATTTAAGATCGGTTGGTGCAGACCTGAAATATTATCCGCTGTCATAAACAATTCTTAAAACAAACAACAAATAAACTTTTCCTACAGTCACCCGACAAAGTTGGCTTCCTTGTACTGTTTATAGTACAGAAAGCTGCTAATTGCTGCATATTTATACTTTGCCGTACGGTTTATACTTTGCCGTACGGTTTATACTTTGCCGCACATCAGGATTCCAACGAAACAACACAAAACAGCGTGGTTCTATTATGCACGTAATCCGTGTACGCTTGGAAATAGGTTGGCAACACTTAAAGATAATAATACTATGAGCAGCTGATTGACTATTATAACTACGATTTAACCTGTCATTTCGTGTTTATAGTTTCGGTATTTCTGAACTTACTGGACTTTTCTTTTAAACGTTTTTAAAACATTCCTACGATCTAAATAAACAAGAAAATACCTTTAAAGCATTTTTTTAGGCACGGAAACCACTTCAAATTACAAAACATACGGAACTATATTCTCAAAACACGGAGCACATTTCTTGCCGAGGAAAAATAGCGGAGTGATACGGACCGCGGGTACTACTTTCTCTAGGGCACCATTTGTGTTGCCAGCTGAACCTAAAAACGTGTTGTATAGTGTTTGAAAGACTAATTATTGATATGCTTTAAAGTGACTGTAGGAAAAATATAATGTGTAACACGAGTGAAAAAGGCCTTTGCTGCACTCGAGATCATTCCGCACTCGCCTGCGGCTCGTGCGTAAACATTGCTCTAGTGTGCAGCAAAGTGCCACTTTCACCACTAGTTACACAAATAACTATTCTAGATATTGACATGATTGAAAATAAGTGTTAAACACTATGTAGGCTATCTTTGGTTATCTATCTTAGACAGAATAAATACATGATTTAGGAATAAAATCTGCACTCATATTTCACATTCACCAACATGTTGTGTTGTAATTAATAAATTTTCTTGTGAGAAGATGCAAAGTAGATTCCCTTTGGCGCGGTTCTTCAAAACTTGTATGTTTGCCTGTGACATGAGCGTAATTAATTATACTCCTTGCTTTAGAAGATTTCGGTATTAACATTTATCAAATAGGTTTAAAATAATTAATGCAACATTTTATTCTGAAAATACTTGGTAATGCATGAGTGTATGATTTGAAACATCCGACTTATTTTTCTTTGTTTATTTCGTTCTTTTTTATTGTTCTTAATTGTTATTAGGAACATGAAATTATTTATAATCTTTTGTAGGCCTTTAAAATATATTTCCTCATTTACTTATATTATATCTTGTACTTTTAATATATGTATATTATAATTATGACTATGTAGCGTTTCCTGTACAGGGTAACTATTGTTCCTTTTTAACCCAATTTGTTATTTAAAATAACCCATTTATTTTAAATATACCTTATGTGGTAAAAATACACTTGTAAACAGATTTTTAGTACAGATCATCAAGATTTGAAAAACTTTATAAGAAAATGTACTGTTTGAATCTAGAAAATTAGTACAAATCAACGAGAATTTCTTTGTTTCTAAATCAACATTGTACCAAAATAAATATTAATATTATTCTCATCAATACATATACAAATAAACTTACAAACCACACACTAAAACTTAATGTATTGGTATGAAATAATGTGGAAATCATACTAAGTCACATGTCTAATGTATATTTAAAAAACAGTAGATTTTTTAATACTTCAAAACAAATAAGAAAAACAATTTTTGCAGCTAAGAATGTTATGGAAATAGCAGAAATATATAGTTACATTAAAAAAGGGTTTTGCTCATGAATCGTAAAGATAAGGTAGAAAAGGCTACCGCTTGAGGGCTTAAAGGCTACAGGCTTACCTAGGACAACAACCAAGTAAAGTTCCACCGAATTCTTCACCGTCCTCAAGTGTCTGGGGCAGATGACGATGTAGCGTCTCTGGTAACAGAAGACTTATCAGTCCTCCAGAGACGAGGAGAGCTCCCATGATCAGAAGAGGCAGAATCAGCATTTCCGATCCCTGTGCCGTGTATGTTTATATAGAGCACACATAAAATTTCTAGCACCCAAATCTTATAAATAATTTTGAAAATGTTAAACTAAATTCTCTTGATACAAATTTTAAGTATCTGCTTAGTTAAAGATCAAATATTATATGTAAAATTTTAAATGTAGCACATATGTTAAATTTGGTTACATTTCTGAGGAAGATTTTAAAACTAGTTTAGATTTCCATCTTTCCCACATCCCACCGAAAAAACTCTGTGATGCTTCGTTATAGTGGTTGTAGCGTTTCTGATTAGATCATTTTTAACACTACCAGAAACAAGGAAAGCTCGATTTAACAGATGCTGGTGAACAATTCATATAGCAATACCATTGGCGGGATGTGCCTTACTCCCTTATACGAGTACTCGTATATGCTGTAAAATAACCATGATTAGATGTTTTTTACGTTGATTTTGTCCGGTTGTACTGTGACCTCCTCTCTGGGTGTAAGTCAACGATTCCGGTGGTTCTGGTCCTAAGATCAACTATCTATGATCTTCAACCAAATTGTGGTCCAGAGACGTTGTGTAAAGTGTTACTGTGACCATAGTATCATAGTATTGTCATTGTTAGTATAATATAAATTTACTATGTTTGTGTTTAACGTTTTCAACCTCAATGTAAGAACCGTGATAATGTTAACAAAGAGCAGAGAGATAATCTTGACAATTGTGTTGATTCTCAACAGTAATCCACTAGTAGACAGGATTACATAAACACATCAAGAACCTATGTAAAATAATCTTTGAAAGCCTAACGCAAATCAAGACTACACAGGAAATATGTTAAAATATATGCATTGTAAATCACCCTTATCAAACTATTAGAGGAATGGTGTCGATGCACGGACTTACGAGGTAGTTGACGATGGGTATGAGTACTGGCCCCACCATCCCCGCTACACTGCTAAAACTCATTCCCAACCCTCTGACTACTGTGGGGTAGAGCTCTGATGCCACCAGGGGTAGCACCACATAGGAGGATGAAATACCCATCTTGCCCACACAATACAGGGCTAGAGTCCATGTTGGACCTGTAAGTGTTTAGTAACACATGAATAACACATACCTCACATTACTCCTATCGTCATTATATTGTAAAGTTTAGTTTACTTTAGGAAATTTTCAGGTTTTAGAGTGTTGTACCGGTACATGTTTTTGAGGAGAAAATGTTTAGTTACACAATTGATAGTACACACACAGGGAAACCTACCCTCAAGAAGCTAATTGTTTAGAGATGATGACGTGTAGATGAGTGTCAAATCAAATAAGTGTTAATTGACTATTTCGATAACTTTTTCGATAAACAAAATTAAGCTGTTATTCTGGCTAAAATAATACTTTGACTCCTAATAGTCGTGGTTCATTGTTTAAGCTCAACTACCAACCCCCGTGTTACAAGGCGATGGCCGTTAGTAAAATATCCGAACTATATAATTACTTTCAAGTTTCATCAAAACTATACTTATAGTATAATACCATTTTACACACATGTTTATCGTTTAGTTAGTACTAAGACAAAACAATTAAATATAATATTAATGCAACACGTATATTTTAATCATATTGTCTATAGTCTATAGTACGTCTAAACCCGAATTAACTGTTTCAAATGCAACAGAAATATCTAACTAACTTTAACCATATGATACAAATAGTCCACAGATACGTTATGATTAACTTCAGGAGGGCAAATTAGCATATTTGACTGTATGAAAGGGGTTTGCTGGAGCGTAAACATTATCAGATTTGACTTACATACCCTGTGTAAATTCCAGTTCATAGACCAGGGGTTGAAGTGCATAAAGCGTATGATGTGTGATATGTAGGGTTATTGCTTTTTTTTTTCAAAATTCGTTATTTGTGAGGTCTAGATGAGTTTACATATTATGACGGATAGTGTATAATAGATTATACAAATAATTAATGCGAACAGCTGGTATACTTTGCAATAAAAACAATTATTTAGTCAGGTTAATAACCTGACAAAACAATTTTGTGACAAACTAAATTGAAATAAGTTATTAATCTGGTATAACTGGAGCCGCGGTCTTGGTTTTCCACACTATTGGGACAAATTCAGTCAACTGGTTTTATTAATCATCGCTCACAATAATGTTTTATGATGTACTTACCTTTACTCTATACGTCTCAAGTGTTGAAAAAAAGCGTTAAAAAGTCTCCTGAAGGGACAAATCACAATAAACTGTGAATAAAACGTCAATAGCAAACGAGTATGTCTTTATTTTGCGTTTTTAAAGCATTGGAACTTGTTAAATGTAGACAGATATCAAAATAGCAAAGGTCATGGGCGTTCTGTTAGTTAGCATCTCAAATACGATGTAAAAAGAACGAGTATCTGGCATATTCAATATTATTTTTATAGGTTGTAACTGCATTGTGATTCTTCGATAAAAAATGCAACTGTTGGAGACACGCCAGCTAGACAAACTTGAATTGGGTAAAAATATGCCAGATAAGTAGTACCATGTTAAGCGATTCACGACACCAGAATAAACAAAACATTTACGCATGTTGTGCTTAGGAAATATAAGCTAAATTTCTTAGTAAATAATTAGATGCTGATTTATTTAACCGAATCTACTACAGCTACTACTTACTCTGCTGAACCAGTAGAGTCCCAAGGCAGGCTAGACCTCCTATAACCATGCTTACACACAAGGTCCATCGTCGACCAGCGCATTCCATGGCTGGCCACAGCACTATGTATGTAGGCAGTTCTACAGCACCGGCCAAGAAGAAGTTGAGGAACTCGTCACCACCCAGAGCTGGTGCGTAGTAGGAAAGGCCAACATATACCGAGGTGTTTGTAAACCTACACAATTGAATTACATAATTTATATTTGGTAAGTGTAAAAAAGATTACGTTCAAAAATATGTAAGAGTTCTTAGTTTTTCTTTCTTCTCATCTAGTAGCTGATGGTTATCATTCCGATACAGTTTCTGCTACGAGAATCAAATTCCTAGTGAAAGAACCCAGATTTTAACAGAGCTGGACTTATGTGTTATATAACATGAATGGACAGTAGAGAATCATACTGGAACCTTTTTACGATTAGATGCATGAATAATACGTTCTACGTCCAAACGAAAAAAAAATGAATGGAAGAGATCACAAAGAAGCTTTATTTTCCCTAATTTTTTA
Source organism: Macrosteles quadrilineatus (assembly GCF_028750875.1). Taxonomy (NCBI): domain Eukaryota; kingdom Metazoa; phylum Arthropoda; class Insecta; order Hemiptera; family Cicadellidae; genus Macrosteles; species Macrosteles quadrilineatus. Next base: position 5,370,607 of record NW_026542602.1, read on the forward strand.
ATCTTCTTTAATTAATTTGTGTTTTTTTAATCCATTTCCATATATTTTATTTTGTTATGTATTTGCTTAGTTTAGTAAATCATATATCATCTAAGGCATTCTGTTGAACAGTTTGTACTGTAAACGAAAATAAAGACATTTTGATTTTATCAAGGCATTCCTAGTCCAACTCAAAACAAAGGGGACGTCAGATGATACCTCTCCCCAAAACATAACCTAAAAAACCTAGAGTCAGTCGAATAACAGTTGTTGCCCCTTTTCACAATTTCTTTACACTCTTTCAGCTTCTAATACATTTATGCAATCTAAACAACTCAATTATATACAAGTATTTTATAAAATTGCCAAAGACTCTTTAGCAACTGACATAAATAGAAGTGATTGCGGATTATTTATTATACTGTATATAACTAACGGAACAAGCAGGTCAAGAAAGATTTCCTACGCTGGCAACTACAAAAGCTTATTATCTGATGATTCCCGAGGCAAAGGGAGTGCTATGTTGTTTTCCAATGGTGAAGATAAAAGAGGGATCAACTTCACCACAGTACTGCTTGCTAGTGCAGAAGAGTGCGGTACACATATACACTAAGCCATGTGATGAATAGGCACGCACAAATTCAGTCAAGTGCCGCTTCAGTCACAAAGGCGAGCCAATGTTGTGACTGCATGAAATGATCCGACTGTTAGTATCAACGTCCAGCTCTCCGTGTTTGATTACTATTGAGAAATTGTTTGGTTTTTATTTCACAAACAACAGCTGATTATAATTTTCAACATCCTACATTTTTTTACCATATGAAGGTGATGATGAGAGTTTTCCTCCTGAGGTTTGGTGTTCTGAGAAGATCCATTACACCATATCTTCTATTATGATCCTTGTCGCTGTCTTTCTGTTGCATGTATCTTTCTACTTGATATTTTCTCTGAAACAAATTTAATATACAATAATATTGCAATGTAACGCATTCTGCCTTAAATAAAACTTAATTCCGTATGCACTTGGAACATTTTAAAGAACCAAATAATAATATATATTAGGTTACGTTACCTTAATCATGGATCACTTGGCGATTAAGGTAATGTAACCTCATATATATTATATCTCAGTGATTTAGAAAAAAACAACATACAATATGAAACCAAATAATGTGGAACGTAAATGTTTTTTTAAGTGTTGTGATACATAAATACAAAATGATTAAATGCAAAATGATATAAAAATTTAGAAAATGGTTACACGCCGTATATATTTTAATTTAATAATTATTTATCACAATTTTTCAAGACATGCATGTCTGAATTACCTTAAGGTGGACCATATAATTGGCCGGGAGAGACTTCCCGTTAACTCTGGCCATCTTTTTTAGTATCTTTTCCGCTTCCTCGAACCTTCCTCTCGCCAGGAGCCAGCGGGGGGACTCTGGCAGAACCCTTGTACATAGAAAGTGAACATATTTAACTTATTGTTATGGTTGGAGCATGTCAAATAACAGGACCACTGATAAAACACTTTATGGCAAAACCATCCCCACGTAAGATAAAATACGCAAATTTAGTGTTTTATGATTGACAAAACAAGAAAATACTACATTTGGTTACGAAAAGCTTAAATTTATACAATAACTAAAGACCAGGAAAGACAACGTGACCTAAGTAACTGAACTTTAAGTAAAGATAACAGTTTGAATGGTCATAAAAAACAAAATCTTTAGTTGACATCTTAAATATAATATTACTTAACACTATTATTACCTACATTACAAGTTTTAGTTTAGATAAAAAGAAAGAATAGCTATTTAAATTTTGTATCGTCATTTTATCTAACAGTGGTCTGCAAATGGATCCACGTAGATTCATTAATCATACTTATATTCTTTTGTTGTTTCTAGCCTTAATTAATTCGGGTTCTCGTTCGGTTTTTATTTAAGGGAAAAGGAAGACTTATTTAAAATTTCAAATGTGTATACTAATTTTATCGTATTTTGGAATATGACGCGTTATGTATGTATTTAAATCTGTTGTTTACTTGGTAACTATTTTTTTAACTGAAAGTAGAAAATGCGTCAAATAAAACTTGCAATAAATATATTTACACTTGTATCGTTTAATCACATGACGGTAAATACATATAAAAAGTTAAGTGGTGATCGATTTCGATTGGACACTCCAATCATCAGACCCAATAGTCATTCGCTTATTGAGTGCGAATTATAATGGGACTGAGTACAGTTGAATGTATTTCAGCGGAGAATGGGTTTTTACTCAAATTTAATTGTATAATTTAACTAATCAAAATAAGAAGGTTACAATACCTGCAGACTGCCTTTAGTGGTCCTTAAATATCCAACAGGATTACGCGTTTCGGTATTAGTTATACCATCATCAGATCCATATACAAACTTGAAGTTTTTTGACTCATGATGTCACGTCACAGTTTTAAAATACTTTTGCAACGTTTTATCCAATTAAATGTTTGCAGAACAACGATGTGCCAAGTGATATACAGTGAACAAAGTTAATGTATTGGAAAGTGGGATGAAATAGAGGAATAGGGGCAGGAACATGAGAATGCGACAGATAGAAGATTAATTGACTTGTAGGGGATGATAGATGACAGGGTGTATCTGAGACCGCATGGCTGGGGGGGGAATGAGTAAAACAGTCTCTTAATGTATCATATGATTGGTGGGCTGTTTTAAACCTACTTTTCGCTGCGACAAGAAAATATTTTTAAAATATAATAATCTCCTGGAATTACAGTTTTTGTGAGCATCAACAAATTGAATGTAGCTAGAAATTATTCGGTATTTTATAAAAATTAGTTAGTAATATAACCACAATCTAATTTTTTGCCGAACTTAAAACTTTAAACTTTTACTTTTCTATATTACATTTACATACTAAAACTGTATTCATAAAAAAAACCTGTAACCATATATCTCAACCTTACACATCAACATTGGATTAAAATGACGATCCATCGCGAAAATATTGAATTGTCCAAGGTACCTGTATGTCAGCGATCCTAGTGTCGTCATGGCCGTGCCACGTCATAGTGTCCTGCACTGACGAGACCAGTTGTAAATATTCGTACAGCTATGTCCTCCCGTGTTTTCATATTCGTGGTTACGTGTTCACAGACAACCTCAAATAAGGTAAAATAAAATTCGATGAAGCCTGACGATGGGATTTTAATCTCGAAACCGCCATAGCCGACATTATTTTATCACTGACGGACAGGTCCTAATCCTACAACTGATCCTGGGTCACTAAGAACCATGAAACTGTAACAGGTTGGTCATAGATGAAACCCCTTCTGGGAACATATATTACCATAGAATCTCCGGTACCGTTCATAAAAATGGTTACAGTAAATCTGTAGACACATCTGAAAGAGTTGGGAAACGTGTTATATTGTGTTCATGTACATATAAAAATACCAAAGTTAAAGTACAAATACACGGTACAATAGAAACTATGGAAATAATGGAAAAATCTTACCACCAGTAGAGGAAGAATGATAGAAAAGGCACAGACGTGGCCAGAGCAAGCTGTCTCCAGTCTCTTATGAGATAAACTACAGCTGCTAAAGCTACTAGTCCTAGAGAGTAGGCTATGTTGGTGAGGATGGTACAAACAGTGCGATGCTTCGGTCCTACTAGCTCTATAGCTGTAACATAACAGTAACAATTAAACATTGACATGAGACAACAAAAACATTAGTCAACATGAGAGAAAGAATTAAAAAGTAGTAGAAATGAAATACTCGGTAATGGCACACAATGATCTGTAATGCAGCGTATGGAACGTACGTAAGATGTATTATATGTGTTCAATACGAATTTGAACGTTATTGTTGACTGTTGTCCATTAAAAATATAAACAGATACAATTTTATCATTTGCAAGGGGTGAAAAAATAATTAAGTGTTGGATGCCTTTTATCGCGTTTTTAAAGTTCATAAAGTGAAGGATAACTATTTTAATTTTAAGTAAAGTGGAATTCTAGGTGTATTGAGTGCACTTCGATTCGATTCGTAACGGAACTTTTTCTGTTTTTGAGTGAACGAAAATTTTTTTTACTTGCAAATTTGGATTCAGATCACTTGAAAACGGGAGAAGTTCCTTATCCTTTTGAAAAGTAGTGTTGTCAAAACATTTTGCGTAGAAAATACCCGTTATACCTGTTATTAATGAAAGAAATGCCTCTGCTATACTACCTATGGCATAGACTCATGCATACTATTTTAAATAATAAACGAAACACTTACGTGAAAGATATGTGGACAATGAGTTAATGTTTTGACATTTGTTAATTTCACCGACACATACGTATATAGGGTGAAAAATGACCTAGTCGTAATTCCTAATAAATGACCTAGTTGTAATTCATAATTTTAGTATCCCCCGTATTACATGTATATGTAAAACATGGTCTTCACCTTGAAAAGTCATATAATATCTTTGTTCTGATACGTATAAATTTACGCTTTATAATACGAGCAACGTTTGTGCACAATGATTTCGTTTCAGGCTAAAAACAATATCCATAATACAATATCCACAATATCAACAATATCCCACTGATCTGGGAAAATTGAATTAAATGAAATTTTAATATGTAAACATTGGTCTTATGGAATGATAGGTAGCCATGACAGTTTTACGTTAATATAAATAAATTAATCGCAATGTTTATAAGAAACCACCTACAGTACAGTGGCAAATAACTAAATACAGTACAAAAGAAAATTACATTCCCTTAAAAACCATTTAGCATTGGTTATTTAATACACTTGGGGTGTTTATTAGGCAATGGGATAATTACGAAAGTTCAAAATCGTAGAATATTTACCACAAAAGATTATACACTAATGCTGAACAAAGAGTATTTAGTAGAAACCCGAAGGACGTTCTGTAGTTTCAACCATAAATATATGCATCATTAACATTTATTTGTTGATCCGAAAATAAATATGCTTGTATTATTATTTCAATGCAACTGTCAAAAAAACTTCTTAACTCAAGTAGAGATTATTAATATTAGATCCATCCAATTACGCCATTCTTTTATGTGTTTGATCTATGCCGAGGACGATCCAATTGTTGCGACGTTTCTCGATCCAATGACTTGTCGCAACCAGAGAGTACATAATATTCGCAACTCGCAACAATGCTGGTCAACAGCTGATATGTTATCACTATTTTTTTATTGTACTTTATTGTAGACATTTTCAATATTGATTATTTGTCTGTATGGAAATGATTGTTTAAAGAGCATAAAATAAGCATGAGTACCAGACCGTAGATGTTATGGCTTTGTTTCGCAAACCCTTAAATTAAGCCTTTGAAACTACATACTATACTACAGAAAACCACATCCTAGAGCATTCGGAGTGTTCATTTGCAGTTTTACTAACTATTTTGCCGTCTTTCTATGAGTAGTATGAGTTGTATGTACTCAGTAGTATGAAAGTAGAGTATGAAATCAGTAGAATTAATTAGCTTTTAACAAAAATAACATTTTCTTAGGCCTAGCACAAAACTGTACGAAATACGTCTAACGGCAATTAATTTATCAATTAATTGGTAGAGGAAACGCGATGTGAAATATATTCCAATGAACTATTAAATATGACATTAACCTTTATAATACTGTATCAAGTCTTAGGCCTTAACAATGGATCAGATTTAAAAAATAACAATATAATGATACCTCTATTTTTAGATAGAGCATTTTTATTTTGGTAATTAGTTACTGTGTCAGTAATGCGAATTTATTTAGGCCTACGATGCTTTTAAACGACTCGAGACCACAGTATCGTGCAAAAAAATTTTGCAAATAGCACCAATACGTGATTATGAGAAAATCTAATTATATAAGTTTTGTATTACATATTTTACATTGTATTTCATAATATCATTGCAATTTTATGTTGGTCTATGTGCATTTTTTAACGTTACATACAAACTAAACACCACGAGCAATTCTGGGTCGCCTGGTAATACATTATAATATATGCTATAGATTTATTATTTACTAGACATTTTGTCATTAAATCTCGTGTAAATATTGTTCACATTTTAGTGTTTCAACTTTCTCCATGAAGTGAGCTTGAATATGATTAATATTTGTTGGTTAATGGGAATAACTAGGTGACGGAAACGGTAAGTGAGGGACAATACATGAGGGAGCCCAGTATATTGGACCTTCAGTTTAATTAAGACCCGCAGTGCAGAGCATTGCATATTCAGCACAATACATGCTTTAGTGCGATGAGCACTGGTCTATACTCAACAGTTTACTTTTGAATCATTTTATCTATACGAAATCCAAAATTAGATTTTTGGCTGGGTATGTTTTATATTCATTAAGTGTATTTTCATGATCTTAAGTTAGTAGTTAGGTAAGTTAGGTAAGTTTCATTATCTTATTAAAAATGTAATTTTATCACCCTGATTTTTATGTTTTAATTTGATTTTTCTAAAACAAACTATAAGACATACATTTATGATTACTATTTGATTCACAACGGATAAGTAAAAAAATCATAAGAAACCATTTTTATTTTACCGTTTCAGTATGGTTAGCTTTATATTTGCTAAGGAATTATGACGAAATCCTTCACCAGCCGTAATTCAAAGAATATTTGGTTAGTTCTTACTTAATGCTGTTCTATAGCTCTTACTTCACGTAAAAGATTTGGTCTCTTATACGTATGATTAACTGTTAATTAATCTTTTAAGGTTGAAACTTGTCTTAGATGCCTCTTAAGTTTGTATTAAAAGTTATGTGTGTTTAATTATTTATTATAAAGATACGCATATCCAATAAAACATTTTAATATTGTCTTACCTAAGACGTATGGTGTGCCCAAAATAGCAGGAACTGTAAAGCCTACCCCGACTCTAAAAAACGTCCAGGTGGCGAAGTCTTGAGCGAAGGCGGTGGCGATTCCGAAGAAACATTCTATAAATAGGTAAATGAAAAATGAAGGCCTCCGACCTAAACTGAAAAAAACAAACGATAACATGTTTTTAATTTTTTTAAATTTTGAAATACACAAAAAACAAAGAAATGTATATCCTTTAATGTATTTACAATACAATCGAACACAACTCAGATTATGATATACACAATGCTGCTTTTCAGATATTATTAAACATGATCAAACTACTATCATATAGCCAGCAACTAAAAAGTAATAGATTTAGAACAAGAATGGTTGTTTATTGAATTAAATTTATATTCCAATTAAATGTGAATTGATATTTGTCATACAATAAGACTTCAGTGGTGTAATTTATATATTTCTTTGAAAATTGTATTGTAAAGTGACCAGAACGTCCTTTGTTTAGCAAGAACGATGAAAAAGGAAACACCTTAAGATATTAAGATATTAGATCGTGTAGGATGATGTTTATAGAAACTCAACTTATTCTAGTCAGCAAAACATCGAAAAGACCTTCCTTTGAGTTCCATTCCAAATAGAGTAAATGAAGACACCTTTGGTCCTCTTGGGGGTTGAATACATGGCTAATTACTTATACACTGCATTAGGCCCTATTCATCTACTGGTTATCTAAGTTCCATTAATTTAGTATACGAGAGATATTAAATTGATAATTATTTCAGTTTTTAAGAATTAAGTCATTCGGTTATTTAAATTTCAATGTTAAACATCTTTAAAGACTTATATTCACAGTAGCAGCATGAATTATATAAAAAGAAGACTCTATAAAGACTATATATGATTTGTTATTCCACGTATCTTTTTTTATCTTGTTTATAACATTCCATATTATAACTTATAGCATATTTCTAATATAAATATTGCAAATCAGGTTCTGCTTGCACCCTGACAAACTAGCATTAAAGATATCCTCAGCTTGAACATTTTAAATAATAAAAATGTTGAGAGGAAAACACAACGAACGCTCCAATCTTGTAATTACGATTCAAATATGGGTCTATTGCTTTGTGGTTGTAAAAATATAAACAACATAGCTTATGTTACGGTCTTACCTGTCTTGCAGATATCCAAATATATAGTTCCCAATAAGGCCCCCAGCTCCTAACAAAACTAGTGCTAAAGTGCTATAAAAGTCTTTTTGGCACACCATGTCCCACTGAAACAAGGAAATACGAAGATTAATTATTATTGTGAATTTATTTACGATATTGTCAAACTATTGGCTATGAATAAAGGTCCTTAGAGTCAAAGGACGCTCCCTGTTTACAGTTAAGGACACAGATCTTCTAAGCTGGACAGCTGCGAAAACCTAGAAATTACAATTGGAAATGGTCTAAGTAATAATACCGGTTACCATGGATTTAATTCCAGACTCCCACTTTTCGTCCATCTCCTGTTACCGTAGTTAAAATTAAAATATTTTTAAGTGCGAAATATCTGTAGAGTTTGACGGTATATACTATTATCAGAACACAGCACATATTGGATCCTAATGGTCTCCTTAACGGATTTCTCTCTAAATTCCCAGTTATATTCACCATCGTGATCATTACAAATATTAACTTTTTTACCAAAACATCAGAAGGTAATCACACAAATCATTAGGTTTATTTAACTTATATTGATAAAGTAACTTTACAAAACCAGTTTTAAAACTGTTGTTCCAACAAAGCAATCTTGGGTTTGCCAGGAATTTTCAAATTTAGACATATATTAGGAAATGATATGTGGTCTTTGGGCAAAATGAATGTATAAAAAACTACGACACGCTATTCTATTCACCTACTTTGATGTACATTGCCATACTCAGGCCCAAATGACTTCTGTACAGTAATCCTAGCAAGTAAACAAGTTTCTGAGGGGTTTTTTTGGAGGGGACGTTATAGGATTTCAGGCACTGTCATCCCTCCAAAACCACGAATAAATGGCCGCCGAAGCCTGTTCAAGAAGACACACAAACATGGTTTGTAGCATTAAACTAACCTCTGTCACTACAGTAGTGGCGTACTGGGAGTAGTCAAACGTCCAGCCATGTTTACAGCTAGTGACGTTTGTGTCCACTAGAGTGTGTTGACTGGAAGGTAGTGATCGCAGCTCACTGTAGTTTCGCACGTACATTGTACAATGACTGAATACTGGCTCGCCTTCTTTCCACTCCGCAGGAATACTAAAACAGTATATATTGGTTGTTATGGTTATGGAATGTCCAAAAATACTGAGATGGAATGGTAAAGCTAATTATTTCTCTTGGTACTCACATATTTGTACAACAATAACAAAAATAATTTTTTATTTTCTTAAAATATTCCGATAAAGTAAGCAGATGAAAATTTTATATGGAACACTAAATGCTGTTGGGAAATCGAGATGGTCTAGGGGTAATGAAAGGGCTTAGTTTCTTGTGGTTCTAGGTTCAAACTCCCATTGGACAGTTTTTAGCTACGTGATAATTGTGCTTCGAGTCTGAGGTATGAAACGTTCTGACACATCGGGATTACAGAGTAGTACATATGACTACTGTTAGTCCTGCTAGATTGAAGAGTAGTACGTATGACTACTGTTAGTCCTGCTAGATTGAAGAGTAGTACGTATGACTACTGTTAGTCCTGCTAGATTGAAGAGTAGTACGTATGACTACTGTTAGTCCTGCTAGATTGAAGAGTAGTACGTATGACTACTGTTAGTCCTGCTAGATTGAAGAGTAGTACGTATGACTACTGTTAGTCCTGCTAGATTGAAGAGTAGTACATATGACTACTGTTAGTCCTGCTAGATTGAAGAGTAGTACGTATGACTGCTGCTAGTCGTACTAGATTGCTGAGTAGTAAACTGTTGTTAGTCCTACTAGATTGAAGAGTAGTGCATATGCCTACTGTTAGCCCTACTAGATTGCAGAGTAGTTCATATGACTGCTTTTAGTCCTACTAGATTGCAGAGTAGTACATATGATTACTGTTAGTCCTGCTAGATTGAAGAGTAGTGCATATGACTACTGTTAGTCGGTACTAGCTATGTACCGACAAATTAATTCAGATTTCGCTGGAATCGCAACACGTTATTTACTGTCCAATCAAGGTAGGATTGCCGGGTTGTGTTCAGGTTAACGACAACACATCCTTTCTGATCCTTCCGTGATCCTGTCTTAGCCTGGGTTTCTTGTGATCCTATCCTCATCACCCTGGTGCTACATATGCATGTTATCACTGTCTCATCTTTTGGCAGTTTATAACCTCTAACACTTAAAAGTCATCATTGATATATTTTTGGTGTTTTACAATATGGCACGGGTATTTTATTTTATAAAAACTATTTCCAATCTTATATATTAAGAACACTTTTACAAAACTTATGACAGCTAGCCTGACCATACTACTGGACCGATTTACACACAGGTTGTAATAAAAGAAAGGTTATCGGTCTTATATGTGCAGGTTTTATTTGTATTTTGAAAATATTTATGTTTGGGTCAAAAATGGAAATTCAACTTTTCTTATGGAGATTTGACATGGGGCCAAATGTTTAAGATTACTACAGCCAGACTGACCATACTACTGGACCGATTTACACTCGGATTATGCTAAAAGAAAGGTCCTATATGTGCAGGTGTCATTTGTATTTTGAGAATAATTATGTTAATAGGGTCAAAAATGGAAATTCAACTATTCTTATGGAGACAAATTATTTAACATGGGGCAAATTATCTATATAATAATAGGCAAGCATGTTTATTTAACATCTTTTTTCTCGGCTCCTGTTCATTGCAGGAAAAACCTACGCATAATGTTAGAAAGATATTTGCCTGTAGATGTGCAGAATCCCCTTATAAATTAAAATAGGCTAAATAATAAGCAAAAATTATGATTTTAAAACTAAAAAAGATTAACATTGGCCTTATGGGTTGTCATGTTGGTGATGAAAAAACAACAAAATATTAACAGAAAATCAAAACAAATTGAAGAAATTTCAATAAAATGTTTTATTTAAAGCTTGGGGTGAAAATTTATTTATAATCCCTAGATATATCTAATACGAAGGATATATTTCTTAAAACAAAACAAAACAACCTAAAACAATCCAAGAAAAATGTAAACCAGGGCTGGGAAGGAAAACAAAGGTAATTAAAATACATGGTAATCATGTAAAAAGCCAAGCCAACGTGTTAGCTCTCTACCAACGCTATGGATGAGGAATTAATATTCCTCATTAAATTCATACGACTCTTGATAATTATTATTTTTACGATATTATTGTTTAGTTCATGTTCACCTACATGTATTTGAGGAAAAGCACGAATGTTTGTTAGATAAAACAATTGGTCTTTTGAAACTTACCATTAACACAAGTTCCACTAACATTTTTACGTGGGTTGAACATTTAAATAGAATGAAAGAACACACCTTTTATATATTGATTTATGCCATGAATATTAAAAATAATATGGTTTAAATCAATCCGATATTCCCTGTCCACCTATCTTGTAATGTCAGCTTAGGTATTTAATTAGACATATTGAAAGAAACTTATGATTAACGCATTCAATAATAAATAATGAAATGCACAGGACGAAAACAAGAGAGTTCAAGTATTAAGCATGTGAGTATACAGTATAATAACAGATATAAATACAATTCGATTGATGGGCTGCCGTTATATTTGTTGTGTTTTAAGACACCGTCTACTAAAACCCCTCAACACCCACCCTAAACGAATTTGCTGAAAATTGCCACATACAAATTCGAATGAATAATTTAAACATGCATTTTAATATTGACCCTTTGAAACACTCTCTTGATTATTTTTCTAAATATCGTACATACATACATGTATATCTGACGTGCTCGATTATGTTGTATCATCTTATCTCACAATCTTTTAGACAGAATAGTAAGGGCTGATATCCTCTCATTGATAGGGGCTTTTTACTGATATTTTCCAATTACGAGTAAGGTTATCTCAATTTTAAATATAAACTAGCTCTAGATTTATATACCTAAAGTATCTAGTGACATATCTAGATTATTGTGACTTACATATTTTGACTTAAAAAATATTTCGTTCCTAATGAGTATCTCGTTATTTAGGGATTCTGAGGTTTATAGCCTTATTAAGAAAAGCTTTTTTTATTTACTTATAATAAGCAAGAAAAATAAAATATTTTCATGTAAGTTAAGTTAACGATTTTCACTCGTATCGTAGCAACAGACAAATTAACCCACTCCTTAACAGAATAAAAATATATAAAAAAATTGAGCTTGATTAAAACTAGCAAACATTTTTTATTAACTCTTAACTAATTTGTTATTTCCTTAGAAAACTAGTTCTGAAGAATGTATAGCTATAATTATTGTTATTCAAAAAACCTAAACGAAAAAGTCAAAATTGAAAGCAAGAAACGTTACAGGGAATATCGTTTCAATTATAGCCTCCGATTAGTTCTAATGGATTTTCGTTGAGTTCCATTGCGTTGGTATTGGTGGTTAAATTCATTATTGTTATACGTTTTTCAGTAACATTCTGAAGAGGAAATGGACTGGCATGTTTGGATCCATCATATTTGCCCGCTTTTATACATCACTTCCCACAAAACTAGTACTTCAGTAAACATATTGTTATACTATAACAATCCTAATATGCTATGTCTTACACGGGTTTCTTTTACACAATTGTTTGTTAAAATGTAAAATTTATTTGTCATAATCAAATATAAATTTCAAAAAGAATACTGTTAAAGAAAAACATGAGTGTTATACTCTAATCAACAATAGACACAAGTTCAATATATACAGTATAAATAGACTAGTTTGTATTAATTGAAAGAATTTTGTTTTATATAACAAACTGTCTATAACAATATATGGGTTTTTAATATGGCAGAAACAGGAAAGATAAAACATTGACGTGTTATTCCAATCACCCCCTGGAATAAATAACGAATGCTTTTATAATTGAAATTCAATTTGAAATGAAAGACTAAACTCAAGGATTTTTAACTCTGTCTCTCGGTTAAATACCCTTTTTTAGTTGATACTGTCTGCGGGGTAATCAATTTGTTCACCTCGATTTGATTTAGATATTAAGTTAAATTAAAATGATTTGTTGGGATAATGTGATCATTTTGCGAATAATGAATCAAATCGTGTTGAAATTCAAGAAAATATTTGAACAGCGTGGATTCAAATCGGTATTAAATTATGTTAACAGCTGATCTATTCTTGTAGCTACAAAATCATTCAATCAAAAACTTGCCAACAATAATTTGAATTCTTTCGCAAAATTACTAGCATATCATGATTGTTTATTTTAATTTTTTGTTCACCACACCAGTGACAATTACTCAATATTCACTCCTCTATACTTTTCAACCCTGGAACTCCTATTTAATTTTATTGTCTACATGAGATTAGAAAAATTATATACATAAGAGATGAGAACAAAAAAAAATTGAAACATTGAAAAATTTACACCTTCAGACATTTTGGTTGACTACAACACCACATTTTTCGTATACACTTTGGGGTGTGATAAAACATAGTGAAGTAAAACTTAAAGTCGTTCTTATTTTGTGTCTTCTTACTAGTTTATTCAGAATAATAAGCATAATGATCTTACTTAATTTATCAGATTTTAAGTTAAAATTTGTTAACACAGAACACCAAATATCTAAGCTCTGCGTTATTGAGGATTTTATTTATATACTAATCAGATTAATCATGAAGAAAATATCACATGATAAAATACTTACGCCTTTTAATAGTTTTTGTGCCACGATATAAATATTTAACGGCCATCAACACAATCCAAACGACCACAAAAACATTAAATCTTGTAATTTAACAATATTTTGCTTAAATTAAAATTCAAATACCCTATTTAAAAGATAAAATTAAAAAGTACAAGACAGTTAAGGATATTTTATGTGGAAGAAATTCCCTTCTGTCTTAGCAATTCCCTTTTCAATTTTCTTTAACCGACGAAAGATTGATGCTTTCAACACTTATTCATACCATACTACTCATCACCAATCAAAAAAACTCCATAAAGCTTCCAAACCATCTATGGAAGTATATATGGTTGGAAGTATATGTATGTGTAAGAAAATTGTAATACATTAATGTATAAACTTATAATAAGTTTTCAAAATATACATGAATGTGAACTAACTTTATCTTGTTTAATGCAGAAGACAGTGCATAAGACCGGTAAAACACTATTCTTATAAATTTTAAATATTGTCTAGATTAAAATATTTATTCCAAGGCAATACTTTGTACTATTTTGTTTAATTAAGTAAATTTAATTAGTATATAATTTTGAATATTCGAGTCACAGTTTTTTTTTTATACATAACATGCCCATCTTAAGAGTCCTAGATTCAATACAGATGGCATTTTGTAAGATAAAACAAATCATTTGAAGAGAAAGTGGCCCAAACCCCCTTAGTTATGATAAGTCTTAGATTAACTGAGAAATCATAATATAAAATTGATGTGGTTTCAATAGCATTTCGATACAATACACAGTAATATAGTAATAAAAACACTATTCACAGTAACTGTAAAAAAATCTTTTGTTAAGAAAACTCCTCAGCATTGTATTAAATTACGCCAGAAGTAGATGGACAGGTTTGTCTTTCATAACAATGGCTCCCAAGGGTAGACACTGTTCTTTGAATAACATTAATTACCCTTAGTTTGGTACAAAGGAGTTAATCTTGACCTCGTCCACTAAAGCACCTTAGGATGTCTCATTACACTCAAAGGTTTCCCTCCTACAACTTCAAAATGTTCGTAAAATCATAACAAAATTCATATAAAAGTAACGTTATATTGATTGAGTTTTCCTTAATCTAGTCTATTAATTGTAATAAACTTTGTTTTACTATACCGTTTTACATAGGCTAGAAACTCATTTTCATAGCAAGCCCAATGCAAGTGTTTGACTGTGGCCAAATATTTAACTGAAAAGTCAGCTGTTCACATTGAAATTCATGTTAAAACGTTAAGAAAAAAAAATTAGCTTCACAGACTTTTTAAAAGCAAACTTAATCTTGAAAAAAAGAAGTCTTGGGGGCAAAGCCCTAAAGGAAATGGTGATCTTAGTTACCTTTCGTTAGTCTGCTGGATCATAAGGTTCACAATGCCACCTCAATCATATTGAACGGTTAATTAAGACAATAGAAACAGAGATGTAGCAGAGAAAATACTTATTACATTAAGTATTGTGATACTGTTTTCCCTACTGTGATATAAATTTAATTAGTTTTGATATTAGTTAACGGGTATAATACTTAGGCTAGGCTAACAATAATTATAACCAGTAATCCCGAAATATTGTTCCATTGAAAATCAGATTCGAGAAGATAATATTTTAAATAATACTTTTTCATTTGGATATATTTGAAAACATCTTTGCTTTAACTTATCCATATAGAAACGTCGTACCGAATGCAAAATTGGTAACTTTAATTTAATTACTGTTGAAGTTAGATGAAATAATATAAAAGGTAGAGAAATTCTTAAATTACTATATTTTAAATTAGTTTAGGATGGAAATCCTATGAAAAGTTAATTACCTGGATTTTAGCGCAGTATATAGTCTTATATATTAATTAGTTTGAGAAATACGTTATAGCTGATTATTTTAAGTGACTTAATAATATGAATAAACCATGACAAATTGCCCAAATATCTAGGAGAATCTTTCTTCTTTTACCATTGCTGCTTGCTGTCTTAAAAAAATCTCGTTTAAACTTTCTATGATGAAAAACATATTGGTAGTAAACTATTCTATAATAATAAGATTATTATACTACATTCCATTTAAACAGTGAATTTAGTATATATTTTGAGAAAGTAGAAAATATACTTTACATTGTCGTAAGATTATAAATGAACATTTATATCCTTAAAAAATGGAATAGTATATAGGCCTACATCGGTTTTTAAATTATTACCATGTTTAAATCATTATGGAAATCAAATTTAAATAAATCTGCTTTATAAAAGTAGATTACCATTACGTGGCTGACGAAAAATCTTTAAATTACGAAATATTTTAATGTAAAAAAGTAAGGATTTCCTATTTCTAAACACAGGTGCATTACATGGTTAAAAACAGAATTTCTTCGAAAGAAGCAGAGGCAAAAACACTACTGATACAGAGATCAATACGTGCTGACGATCAAAAGATTAGTGTGGAGAAGATCACAGACCTAGAGACATGCCAGCGTTTGATCTCCAGGGACGTTTGATCTATAAATGCAATGATCTGAGATATAATACAATACTAGTAGTCTCCCTCCTATCCGGCGACCTCGACACTCGTAGTTTGGCTTAAAACAGTTTTGCCAAAAGCTAATTTGCACAAAAATATAAATAAGAAAATTATTTTATAGGGGACGAATGCATGGAAGACGTCAAGTTTAGTTTAATCTTTTTAAATTACGTATATAGCATCGTACGCCACTTTTATGACATCCCTAAAGAAAAATGTATTTTCTTATATAACATTTTTAACACTACAAAACACTAACAAAATAGTAGTTATCTTACAATTGGGAAGCAATAAACTGGAAAAAAGAGTTATAGATCAACAGATATACGCAAGATAATATATAATAATATATATAAAACATATATAAAAAATATATAATATATATATACTTGCAAGATACAGTAAAAAATACCATTAAAGAACAATGTGTTCCAAAAATTAGGGTCTTGGATATCTGTTTTTTGCATATTTCATTTTCATACCATTATGGTATTTTAATTATAATTTATCATGTTTTGTTAAATACAGTAGGCCTATAACTTTTTTAGTTTACCTTTAAAAAAAATTGACAGTCCAGTCTAGTTGGATTTTTTAATATGTCGTATTAATAATTTTCTACACTCTGCGTTAAATAGAAGTTAACACAACGATCGCGTAAGGATAGGCACGAGTCAAAAATTGTAGGTACGAGCCTTGGCGAGTGACTTCATAAATCTACGAGTGTCTTAAAGGCTAACTACGCGAGTTGCGTACACTACTTTACCTACGTCCGTTTTTTTTTTGTTACTAACAATCATAACCTCTCACTGCTACTGATTGTGATGCAACGACTCATTTTCTCAACCACTCACTCATTGTATAATCAATGACATTGGCCTTAATTCCTGTTAAGTTGACGTTCGAAGTACAATTATACTTATTTTCTCTCAATCCTAGGAACCTCATTGGTCAAAACTTGTACTGTTAAGTAACATTAAATTGCTGTTAGTAAACAAACTATTCTATTAAGTGAATCTTTTCAATTCTAAGAACTGAATTGAAAAGGCTAGTTTAAAAAGTATGCCGTCGTAGAAAAAGAATTGAAAAAAAAAACTAGTTTAACGAAATATTAGAGGGTTTGTGCGACTAAAATATAAAAAAAAAACAATATGATTAAGAGCAACAACAAAATATACTGACTCTGAAATCAGCAATTGAATAGCCACCTTGTATTACTTTAGTACACTGGGGAAGATTATTTCTTAGTTTAGCATAATTTTGAGGCTCGCCCTTTAAGGGTAAATAAACTGCAAGGCCATGTCTAGACTATTGCTTTTATTTAATAAATCATTTGAAGTTATTTATAAATAGCTGTTGAAGCTTATTTTTCTTCAGTTTTATTAAATAGTTTTAATCTATGTATGTTTACTACTAGGCACAGCGTTATTATGCCAAAAGTAGCCATTAGTTTTCAAACAACTGACTAAACCGTATTTCTTTTTGATTTTTTAAGCTTTTTGCCAGTCAGTATAAGGCTAAATAGCTGTTAACATTTAACAACATCTTTAAGGATGAAATAACATGACTATTTACACAATTACGATGATAATGTTTTTGAAAATAAATGAGGGAACTACCTACTTTATATGAAATGCGAGTTTGCCGGGGATTTTAAATTGCCTTAAATGTCAAAGAATTCAATTGCAAAATGAATTCCAGACCGGATAAGATTATCCGTTGGCTAGAATTGAAACTAATTTTGAAACGAGTTATAAAACCCTTTGAGACGATTGAAAAGGTGTTTCTAAATTTTACCTTAGAATTTAAAATTAACACATAATCAGCCACGAAATGGTAATCTACTTTTATAAAGCACCTTTTTTTTTAATTGAATTTCCATAATGATTTAAACACGGTAACAGTTTCATAACAGATGTAGGCCTATACACTATTTCATTTTTAAGGCTATAAATGTTCATTTATTATCTTACAATGAAAACTATATTTTCAACTTATTCTAAAAAATATACTAAATTCACTGTTTAAACGGAATTTAGTATAATCATTTTATTATTACAGAAAATTGTACTACCAATATGTTTTTCGTCATAGAATGTTTAAACGAGATTTTTTTATTAAAAATACAGCAAGCAGCAATTGTAAAAGAAGAACAATTCTCCGAGATATATGGACCATTTTCATAGTCTATTCATATTATTAAGTCACTTAAAATAATTAGCTAACGCGTTTCTCAAACTAATTAGTATATAAGAATTTATACTGCATTACAATCTAGGTTTCATTGCATTGTACCTTGCATTTCTCGATCTCTCTCGTGTATCCTTTCCAAACACAACAAACTATTCAGTAGGTAGGTAAGATTTTTTGTAAGGATGGTACGTTCACAGTGGGATCATCGTACGTAAATAGTTTACTCGTATTAGAAGTAAAAGCGATGAATAGTTTCATAATTATTATGAAATTATGATTAGTTTAAGTACTATATACCAATAAACACAGGCTAGTTAGTATCTCAATGGTATGCTTGTACCACTCTGTCAATAATGTGAATGGTTTGTTTGTTTATATGTTTTTCTGTCACTGTTGCCTAGGTGATTTTTTCGATGGAAATTTACTTACAATCCATGTTTCTAGCCTCCAAGATGTTGGACATAGTGTCAGACTAAATTACCTACGTAATTCCCATCACAGCTCAATAACAATGTACTAACTTGACATATTTCGTTAAACTGTGACGGTAGTTATGTAAATAATTTGGACTTACATCTTAGACATGTCTACTCATTTAATCTATGGTTCTACGAAAGTAAGAAGAAAAAAGAAACATTACAAAACACAATAAAGATGTTTAAAAATGTAACATAATATTGTGCTTTATAAGCCACTCTACTAAAAAAGTATATAATAACTCATAGGGAATTACTGTCAAGTTTGGAAACGACTGATATCTCTCTCGATTTCTTGTTTGTTGCCAAAGTAAGGGTTTTCAATACTACACATAACAATACTCCATTTACTTCTTTGGATAAAAATTAAATTTATATTTGAGTAACACTTAAATGAATGGAAGTACACTTTATGACTATTTATGTTACAGATTTAAACCACTTGAGCTGTAGATTTACCCAGTAAAAAGAACCATGAGTTATTAAAACCAGTAAACTATAAATAGTAAAATATGTAATATCATTGACTAATAAGTTTCACAGTAATATTTGTCTAAAACATAGTTATCTCAATGCCATTTTAGATATTATTTTCATAAGCATAAATAGACCTAAAAAAGTTTGCTGTTTAACAATTGATATCCTTTGTTTCCTTACATGAGAGCTAGTTTTGCGTGCAACCAAAGTAACTGTAAAATCAAAGATAAGTAGTGTTCTCAGAAATTGGTGGTTTAAAAAAAAAAAA
Organism: Macrosteles quadrilineatus; assembly: GCF_028750875.1. Taxonomy (NCBI): domain Eukaryota; kingdom Metazoa; phylum Arthropoda; class Insecta; order Hemiptera; family Cicadellidae; genus Macrosteles; species Macrosteles quadrilineatus. Next base: position 5,390,267 of record NW_026542602.1, read on the forward strand.
TGAAATACATCATTTATAATATGATGAAAGCTCCTAATACATTTAGCTTGATGATTTTTCCCCAGTGGCTTAGACTATTTATAATATGACTATAATTTACCACTGGGTTTTAAATTAAAAATACCCCCACTGCAGCAAACATGCAGACTAAGCTAATTTAAATTTACCTGTCTTGATATTCATTAAAATATTCTCTTAAAATTGTCACATTGATTTCCTATTTAAACATCATCAAATTTTATGAGTACTTAAGTTTGCGCTACAGGGAGGGTTAAAAGGGTCTGTTTTGTTTATATAATTCTTATTTTGTATATCAGATATGATATGAATAAAAGAAATGATCATATTTTTGTTATTTAAAGTCAAGCTTCTCCATTTAAAATTGAATTGTAGAAAACTCATATTTATGAACATTAAAAAAAAAAATATCTTCTTACTATTTTGTTTTTCGATCATTTTGATCCAAGTGCTAAAATTTATAGAAACGCAAACAAAAATCTATATATAAAGCCAAAAGTACCCATGAAACTACAAGTCACACCCTCATAAACCATATACTTAAAATGTTCGTCATGACGAGAAACCTTGCGCAAAACTATCCATTATTTCATAAATCACCCTTTAAGGCAATTGCTTTCCAAAGGGAACTTTCCCTTTTATATATTACCTTATTATATCTTTATTATACTTTTATACCTAATGTAAAAAAAAATACCTCAGCTGTCCTTATTTGTATGTTGTTTTTTAAATTTATTTACTTATTAAAATCAGGTGTAATTATTTGTTTGTATTTCTGTATTCAGTTTTGTTTATTTCAGCTTAACTTAACCAATCAATAATTGTATCAATACTTATGAACTAAAACGGGGTGAAGCCCGAGGGTGACAGATAGTAAAAAATAATTATGTTTTAAACTGCACAAACAGTTATGCAATTTCTAATTTTAATTTATTTTTATTTTGACAAGAAAAACAACCTTCAAGTTCAGAAACCTATTAGCGTATAAAATATATTTTAAAAAGTCCAAAAATTATATTTTCTTCTAAAATATTACAATCACCTAACGCCATTGTATTAGTGTGAAATATCTGTTAGTAAAATATTTATTAAATACTATCTCTTCATATGGTAATTAGGTCCCAAATTCATTTTAGGGGGGGGGGGGGGAAATATATTCCCGCCATGCAGTTTTACTGGTTTGTGAAACTGAGTTATGTAACAAGATGAAAATATATTTAATTTGACATAAGTTTGTCGAACAAGAATGTCGTTATTGGTTTGCTGTTGTGTAGTTTCAAGGCATTCTCTCAGTTCCAAAGAACTTAAGTGAGTACAATTATCCGTAGTGAAATGTTTCCATGCTAGGTGTTAACCATAAAAAAACCTTCAGTAATAACAATTTTTACTTTGCTAGAAATGGTTTTCTTGTAAAACATAATAGTTTATCATTTCTTTTTTCCCACACAGAGTAGAGTGAAACTAAAGTTATTATGCATTATTTCAGAAATAATGCAAGGTTTCTGATATGTAAATTCACACTGAAGATGTTATAATTTTGTTAAATACGACGTTCTGTTATTATTGATGATCATCCAAGGAAACAAAGTGACTACCATATACAAAATATTATTTATATGTACTTATGGACAGGACATTTAGTTATTGTTATAATATAAAATTTACACAAGCTGACAAAAAATGTGGGTGTTTAAAAGTATGCCTTGACTAAAAAGATTGCCTTAGTAAAGCAATTTACAAACAGAGTCAGGGTAGTGTTATACGGATTGTATTTACTATTTATGATAATACTATTTATCGTTAGTGAATTATATCTCAAACATCACGAACAGTTTATTTCAAGTATATATTTTTTGTGCAATGCGTGATATGTGCTTGTAATTAATTTTAGCTACTAAGTAGGGAAACATATTTCATTCATTAATTTGCATGATTCATTATTTTAGTACCATAAAGTTGTATTTATACAGAAAACGATAACAATTATCTTATATTCAGGGAAAAGAGCCTCACAACACGAAAATGAAGTAAAATATGAAATTTGTTCTCTCTTATATTTTAAAAGCGTATCTTTTGTGTCCCCAAAAATACTGGATGCAAATATCCATCGACCATCGCCATAAACTCTGTATGAAGCCAAAACATGCATGTGGCTTTGATTTCACAAGAAAGGATCCCATGACCATAGCTGGTAACACATTAGGCAGCTGTAATTAAAATAAATATCACCCCAACATTGGGAATAATAATATTATTTTAACTGTATGCAAGTTAAAATAATAACACTGATTTTATGGTGACACATTATTGGATAATAGTATAATTTCTTACTATAATACTGTAGTATCAATAATAGAGTGTAAACGATGTTAGCTAAGGATCTGCCAACTGCATGGGGGACATCATAATTATATATAGTAGCAACCTTATTGATATTGGAGATTTAGAGCTTCACCATTGAATATTCCTATCCACAATGAATATATTCCGTTGGTATTTCTCTGGAAATATTCTCAGTTATTGTAAATTAGAAATAAGTGTATAATGTTTTAAATGTAAAGTCTTACAGGTGCAATGTGAGATAATAAACTCTTAGTGTAAAATAAAAATATCATAAATTTTTTTTTTTTACTATTATTTCACTACATGTTTGAAATATATATATATACCTATGTTTATATAAAAATACAACATAAAATCCCCCTTTAAATTTAATTTACTGTTTTAGTTTAACACAAAGTAAACAAAAATGAATAACCAACAAAAATAAAATAATTTTTATACGAATGCACAATATAGTAAATTTGTACACAACAAATAAATAAACAGTGAGAAGGATATAAATGCAATTCCAAGCCTTTGCTATGAGTGGGTGAGTTACTCAGTAGCATAGCTGTCCGTGACAACAATTTAACGATGGTGTGGTTTTGCGTTCCGGTGTTACCTCAGAAAACCATGTATGAGCCCACCCCTTCCTAGCATATATATATATATATATAATACGTTCTACCAACATATGTGGGGAAATTCATGGCTATAAGATGCTCCAACCTCTTTAAACGAATCTTTTGACGTGGTAACAGTAATGCAAATGATAATTGTTGAGCTCTTAAATAACCAAAAGAAAAATGTTTTACTAATATCCTTGTTGTACAATTGTCCATTACTACCATAGACTGTAACACTGTAGGCTGTAACTGTGTAGGTCTCTAACAATACACGATTGAAGGTCTAGGTTATACTTTGGCTCCAATCTAAAAGGAAGAGACGCTAAACATGATATATTTTTAGATGGTACATTTCAACCTGATAGGATTATATTGGAGGTATTATAACGAATAAAGCACCTAATTGTTTAATCATTAATTCAATGAGGAGTATAATATTTATATTCACAAGGACAAAAATACGCTTAATACCTGAGGTTCCGGGCGACGAAAGGGTCCAAATGGTCTAACTCCGGGACACGACACCAGTGCTGGGGAGCCGCGGCCATAAACAGCTGATTGTACGCGTGGAAGCCACATGGCAACACACAAGGTAATAGTACAAAGTACAACAACAGCTTTTGGTATGCCCCAAACTGTCCTACATCCGGGAGGATCTCGTCCAGGTCCATCCGTCTGGGAGGACGACGCGCGACTGAGCGTATTTGGGAGTTGCGACCCATCGGTGGGGGTGGCCATTGTTGCCCCCACCTCCCAAAGGCTAATCACGCTTTTGTCCTTTATAAGGATGTGGATGCGGTTCGATTAGGCTTTTGTCTTTTGAAGGATACAGTAAATGTTTTAATTTTTATTTAGGTTTTATGGACGATTAGTTTATTACGTTATCAACGATTTTAGCGGAAAATTTTGGTGGAAATGTAAATACCCCCACCGCAGCAAACCTGCAGACTAAGCGAATTTCTATTTGCCTGGTTGGATGTATATTACAATGTCTCCTCAAAAATATCACATTTATTCCCTAATCCCTAATCCCTAATCCTAATCCCTAATAATTATTTAAATAGCATTAGTGTACAGACAACTTAGGTTTGCTGCAATAGGGAGGGTAGAAAAGTGTTTTCGTTTAGTAAGATATGAATGCATTTTCCAAATTTGATTAAAATATGTTCATAAACAAGCAAACTACAACAGTGTAAGCCTACTTATTCTCTATAAGAATAACATAGGTATTTTAAATTATTTAAAATATTTTTAAATTTTCTCCGTAACCATTAGGCGCATAGTAACGTGTCAATATAGGCCTACTAAATTATTAGTTTTTTAAGCTCTACAATATGGTTTGGTAAAAACTTGCAAATTTGTTTGTTTTTAGGGCGAAAAATGGGAAAACGTAACTTTTACCCCATAAAACCCCCCATAAACACCCGTTCCCGTAATCCGATCATGCTGGTTCGCGAAATCGTTCGAATAAACGTAGGTTAACACGTTTATATTAAATTTAATCAAAATTGGATTATTTTTTCTTGAGTTATTGTTCTAACGGACGCATATATATATATATATATATATATATATATATATATATATATATACATATACATATATAAAAATTTGAACGAATGGTGTTTTTGGCCTCTGGGGACATTAAAATGAAAAAGTAAATCGGTCCTGGGCCTAAGTCTTACCATGAGACCTACGGTAATAGCTACTTCCCTATAGGGAAATTCGCTAAAACCTTTGGCTTTTAACAATTTATGATTTAACAACTGGCAAAACTCATTTTTGAATATGTGACAGCGTTGCTACCACAGAAGATGGAAGTATTGATATTTGCTGCAAAACGAGCTCACAGATACAAGTTATAAATCCCATATTCAGCCCAGGAGAACATCCCATTGACACTGATATCTTTCTCCAAGAATATTTGGTTCCAAACATTTATATTACATATAGCAACAGCATGCATATGAGTTTATATGATATAACCAAGAATTGAGCAATACACACACACACACAAATACACAACACGCACTAATCATATTTTATTCACTAAACTGTCCAAATTGATCCAAATTGTATTCAAAATGTTCTCATCCTTCTAATCTAAAAATATATTTAGTATTAACTCTACGTCAATAAGATACCGAAGTTCAAAATCCTTGCATCATGAAAGCCCACTGAAAATCAGCTTACGTGTTTATATGCAAAGATATACGTAGGCCTACGCTATGGTTCTGTAGGCCGATCCCTTTAAGTATTGACAAAAGACCTATTTTTGTGAAAGCTAACTTTTTTAGTATAGTATGTGTACCATGTATGGTAGTTTAGTATGAGTGGTGTGGATATAGTACGTGTATGGTGCAATTATTATTAAAATTGAATGAAATATAAATATTGTATGGGATGGTATATGTTTTGCAGGCTAACATAAAACCCAATTCTCAAACCCAAACCATATTGGTAGAAAAACTAGCAATAACTTCAATCTTTATTGGTATGGTTTTTAATAACCCATATTAAAACCAAGAAAAGTTTTTTTTAATGATTAACATTATTTGTACATAATATTTCACATCAAAGGGAGAAACATGGTTGTATTCTTTGTTTGTGAACACAAGGGAATGCGAATAATGATGAACCATCTCCATTCCAACACAACTAGGGGTGGTTTTAGCTCGACCCCGTTTCATAATACTGTAAAAGGTGAGTTTTCTGGAAACATTACAAACTCGTTCAGCTATGTAAACGGGCTATTGGGAGCTAAAAAGTTTTTTACAGATTAAAAAATTAAGCTGATATTAGAGAAAACGTATCAGTTTTGTATGAGAACTATTAATATTAGAAAGGTAAGTATTCTAATGCCTTTGATATAGGTTAATCACATTTTGAGTAATCTTTATTGTCCAGACCGACATGACTTTATACTACGGTAAAATAGGAATAAGAAGCGGATGAATCTCTTCCGGTCACTTAGGAAAGCCTTTGTAAAATTCAGTAGAATAGTTTTATTATCAATGTTAGTCCTTTATTAATTTATTAAATTATAGATGTAATCTTTGTTTTTGCCAGTAAGCTAAACTATGCTGCGCTCTTAGACATACTCAATTGTTATTTCTTAAACTAAAAAACAGTTTGATTGCGTTGAAACTAATATTGGTTTCCATGGCAAAGTTTGGACTGGAGAAAAGCTTTAGGATATTTGAAGGGGTGAGTGGATGAAGGGGGTAAGTAACATTTTGTTACTTTTTAGATAAATGGACCTAAAGTTTGCAGGTTATAACTATATAATTTTTTTTCATTCTTAAACCGCTACTATTACCTAACAATAAGGGGGTAAGTGCAGGGGACAATTGCGCAAAGAGTTATGGATGAAGGGTGTAAGTGAAGCACACAGAGAGTATGGATGAAGGGTGTAAGTGACACTTTAAGTAGATGAAAGGGGCAAGTGAAGCACTTACCACCTTTACACACTCCATTTGGGTGCATTTCCTGTACTCAACCCCTAAGTTAGAAAAATAACTCAGCTGTTATTATACTTAGGACTATGGGAGTCAGTGTACTATATAAAGCATCACTTACACCCTTCATCCATGCATCTAACTCAATTTTTACAAAATTGTTACTTGCCCCCTTCATCAACTCCACCTTTCATTTGTCAGGTCTTAAAGGTCAGTTACATAACGGAACTCAGATTGTCACTTAACACCATGTTAAAATGATTGCCTAAAACCGGAAATAGTACTGTAAAAATCTATAATCAGTGGACGGTAAACACAGCCTGGTGAATTAGTTGATCTCTAATAGTCATACAACTGCCTTTCCGTGTACTTAAAATGTATTCTATTCAAGCTAAATATTGATGAAATGTTTTCACCATCAAACAACGAGACGTACCTCTGAAAATAAGGTACTTATACATTATAAAGAAAAAAGTGTATAAAGTTCAAAGAGCATACGCATTTGTATACAGGATAAAATAAAGTTTTAAACTAAAATATTTGAAACTTGGTGCACTATAATTTATGCATTATGTATGTTTTATTTTGATGGTTCAATCAATAATAATTAAAAAGATAAATATATTTCAGAAATATAATAATAATATTTTAACATGGTGTTTTTTTACATTAAAGTTGCCTCTAGCATAGCCTCTTGTTCTACTAGCGTGTGTTTTACAACTTTTAAATAAGAGATTTTAATTAAAATACTGTTTTAGTATTATACAATTATGCCATTAAATACGTTAAAAATTATTAAACATAATCAAGAAGGACGCGCATGAAAGTCATGTGATATCGTTATATGCTAGTTCTTTACATTCAAACGGAACGAAAAACTAAATTCTATACAAGATACTTATTAAAAATTGACCAGATAAGCCAGGTTAACGTATAGATTCTCTGATAAGATATTTATAGATTTTAAAATTTCATGATAAGGAAAGAATATGCAATAAACAACTTACCTTAAATGTCATATTTAAATATGCCTCCAAAACTTTCAAAAAGTACTAAAGAGACCCCATTTAAGGTTCTCTTAATCTCGAATTGTGCTTGATCATAAACTAACAAAATTTCTGTATTGCATCGTTTTTATCTTCATTATTTTCCTTATAATTTTACAGGGTCAGCATAAATACATCGATTATTGTAAGATAATATTATATTCGTTTAAAATATAGTTAGTGTTGTATTTTTTCAATACATTTTATTCGTTACTGTAACATATATGAAAAAAGAGCAAGCCATAAAGAACATTCACAGCAACTAAATTCATATTCTCCGTATCAGAGAATGAAACGTTTTAACATCCTCAGGGTGAATTTCGTTTTGGAAGTTTTCCATTTTTGTTTGCGTTTATTCGTAGACATGAATTTTACATAGAAATGTTTGAGATTACTATTACCTTGAATCGTACTCGCAATTTTGTAATTAACTCATCGCGGTTAAAAACATACATTTTAGAAATGGAATTATAATCAAATTCAATATATTCTATGATAACACTGTAAACAGTAGGGATGGCCAGGCTGTTAATGAGCCGGGTTCAAACCCAGCCAATCACAAAGAGGTTTAAAGCCATGATGTAGCCAATATTCGGATATTTGTAGCTTAGACCTACTTTTCAAATGTCAGTAAAATGTTCATCACACGTAAAATATCTATATAAATAAAATTAGAGTTTTGTCTGTACATTGCTTAGAATAATGAACTTTTTGGTTATTTTTACATTTCATAGGTCAGAGAAACCGAATCAAACCTTATCTCAATTTCTGTCTGTCTGTCTGTCTGTCTGTCTATCTGTCTATCTGTCATTCTCTTGGTAACGCTAAAATACGCACTTTATTACAACTACTCCTCAATAACTATAGCACTGTCCCGCCTGAAACTTATTTTCCAAATACTATACATATATGAGATGGTTTTAGACGTATTTCATCGAATATGAGACAGTTAGATATTTAACAGTAAACCCTTGAAAATCAAGTTTTTGTCGATTTTTGACGTGGAATTTCTGGAAGCCCATGTTAACCTTATGAGAAATGAAATTATTGAATCTTAACAGCTGTTTCAATTAAACAAGTTGGTTCTGTTCTGTGATGTTCAATAGCATTAAAGTTACAAGGATTACCAACAGGGTGCAGCACTAGCACTATTATTTCTTTTACATTTATGACAACAGCTAATTTGCAACCTGGAGGCGAGTGAGCGTAGCGAACGAGCTAACCTGAAGGCAAGTGAGCGTAGCGAACGAGCTAACCTGAAGGAAAGTGAGCGCAGCGAACGAGCTCCAACATACAGGTGAGTGAGCGTAGCGAACGAACTTCAACCAGGACGTGATTGAGCCATGCAAACGAGATCAGATAGTAAAAATAAAAGTAAGCCTACCGTTATAGGATCGACCGGCAGACACAGAGGTAATTTAACCTTTTATTGATTGTCATACCGATCCGGAACAACAAAAAACAACATAAAATGAAGCTATGTATAATAGTTTGGCCAGCATATCTTAAAATATGCAAACCAACTGCTGTTCGTTATATAAGAAGGTTTCAACTGAATATTATAAGATCCCCGTGCGTAGAACGGGTACACAGCTAGTATGAAATAAAATAAAAATTGTTTTCAATTTATTTAAATTTTATAAGTTCAAAAGTTTTTAAATACACCTAAAATAGGTTAAATTGGTTGAAATTTCAGTTTAACATGGTTTTAATATGTGTCAATATTTGGATAGAGAAACATTTTGGGAGGGACAATAGTCTAAACAATGGTCAGTTAATTATGTGATTACATTGCAGTCCGGGGAGCTTACAATAATTAGTGTGACATTTAACTTGTTTTAATTAATCGATTTTATTTATAATCAAGCTCTCTTGTTTATTATTTGATACCCAACAATATTTAATCTTACACTGCATGTAAAAATAAATTTCAAAAAATATAGTTGGAGTTGTATTAAGTGTTATGGTAACATCCTTTAATTGTTCTAAGTAAATTATATCCTTAAATCCATATCTCTAATTAATTATACAATTTGTATTAAAAAATTTGAAGTTGTACATAACAAACGTTCTGTATCAATTAACTCAGTAAAATCAAAATTTAAAAAAAATTATTAGGCTACGAAACTTGATACGACCTTAGCCCACTTATGCCTACATTATTTTTGTTCTTTAATTTGGGTTCCACAAATATTTAAAATTTAACGATGGTTACAACTACATAATGCTGTTACTAACCACGCTGATTACGTTAATAGTATACAATCCTTTTCTGCTACAATATCATAGTTATCAACTATTAGCCCCATGCTATACTTAAGAGAAAACGGGATTCTAGCTTTTCTTAAGTTCCGTTTGTATATTGTTCGATTATAGAAATTAAAAGCAGCTTTTATAAATCACATGAATGTTTTAATTCATTGAAGAGTTTTTAAGCACATGAATTTGAGTTACTTCTAAATCTTGGTTAATTTATTGGAAAATACATTGTGGTTTTCCAGCTTCGACGCCATTGGTGCATTGTTCTTGTAGCGATTTTATAAATTTACCACCTTAGAACGTAATTAAATTTTGGATCCCAAAATTTCATGCGATTTGTTTTTAGCGAATTTCCTATATAGGGAATAAGCTATTACCGTAGTACTCGTAGTAAGACCTTGACCCGGGACCGATTAACTTTTTTGTTTTGAGGACCCTAGAGGCCAAGAACACCATTCAAATTCAAATTCATATATATATATATATATATATATATATATATATATATATATATATATATATATATAGATTTATATATATATATATGTGTCCGTGAACACGATAACTTGAGTAATTTTTATCCGATTTTGATGAAATTTGGTTTGAAGGTGTAAAGCGGGATAAACTTGAATGAGTTCGCGATCCAGCATGATCGGACCGTGGGAACAGGGTTTTATGGGGGGTTTTATGGGGTAAAAATTGGTTTTTCTCACTTTTTACCCTCAAAACACAAAATTTCCCAATTTTTCTCTAAACCTTCTTAAAGAGCTTAAAACAAACAATTCAGTATATCAAAGTGTTTTTGTACGGTTATTGGTTACGGAGAAAACTAAAAAAATGGTAAATTTGAAATTCCCATGTTATTCTTATGGAGAATATTGTAAAATGTTGTAGTTTGCTTGTTTATGGATATATTTTGATCAAACTTGGCAAATTTATTTATTTTATAGTAAGCTATCAATATTTTACTAAAAACACACTACTTTATTAGCTTCCTTGTAGCAGCAAACCTAGGTACTCGTTAAACCTAATAATGTTATTTAAATAGATCAATTGAAAATCAATTCGGCCAAATGGAAATTCGCTTAGACGGCAGGTTTGCTGTGGCGGGGGTATTTTAAAAATCTAATAGGCCGTTTTATAAAATACATTATTATAAAGTAATATAAATAGGTATGGCAATAGTTTTACTTGTTTAAATAAATGATACTGTAGATACAATGACATATCGATATACATTCATATTTGATCGTTAAAACAGGGACTACACCAGGTATTATATATCGATATACGTACTTAATTACATATTGTATATTGTACTAACCAGAGGTTTTTATATTAAATCAAAAAATTGTTCATTAATTAATCTAATATAAAAACTTAAATTATATTTAAGGATATCAGAATGTATTTTATCCGCTTTGTCTAGCTTGGTCTCTTAGGTACAATAAATACATGCTATGGCTCCCTAAATTGTAGAATCATAGCGTTTTTATTAGATTTGATAATGTAACAAATCCTGATGTTTATTTATACAAATGATAATTAATTTAAAATCAAAACCATTTATTTTAATATTTTTAAGCGTTTATATTACTTTGCAATTTAATGCTGGTGATACAAAAAATGATGAATTGTATAATCGCGTTAAAAACAGTTAAAATTAAACAATATTTAAGACAAACATAAAACATAGAGAGATTTATTTTAAATTAAAACATTAAGACAAGTGAAAGATCATTCCATAAAACATTATGATTATTTTACTTAAAAACCATGAGAGTTTTACCTAAAAAGCATGAATGTAATGGAATATTGAAAATTATAAATACACAGTGAAAACATTTAAAAGAGTTCCAAAGAGGCAATAAGTTATTGAGATGTTCTTATTATATTATTTAGAATATATAAAATATCAGTTTTTAACGAACAAGAAAATGAAACTTTTGACGTTTTTTGCAGCCTTTCTCCTAGAATTTTTATTACAGAAACATTATAATTATTAATAATTAGAGAGCTACATGTAATTAGATGAATGCAATTAGTTTAAGGTTTTTATGTAATATTTAATTATTATAGAGCTTTTAGCTGAGGTTTGTCCACTTTATTGCTCTTGAGTAGTCTATACTCGTACATTTTAGTAGAGATTAGTAGAATGTTCTAAACACACATATTCATAACTCTGTAGTGTGTTATGGTGTTGATATTTCTTTGAATTTGGTGCTAAATTAGCATGTTTTCCAAAGTAAAGTCGGGTTTCAATCTAAAAAATATCGAGCGCAAATGGAAATTACAATACTAACCATCAAAATAATACCGTAAAACGAACTGGGTGAAGTTTTATTGTATCAGGAGGAAATAGGAACCTACTTTTACATTAGTCAAACAATACATTAGTAAAAAGCATCTATCTCAAGTTAAATTTAAACCAAATAAAATTTATATGACTTTGGAAGACATTAAAACTCACCACCTCAGCTCTCTCTTCGAAGATACTATGCCATGCGTAGGTTTCCTATTGAAGTATAACCCATGTAATAGTTTCTACATGTTTCAAGAATAACGCAAATTATTATTATAACCAAATAACCTGTAGGCTACCCTCATGAAGAAATTTTATATATCGGATAACATAGTTTTCTTCAAATTTAGACTATGGAGTTTAAAATTCAATAATTCGTAACATTTTATAAAAGGAACATTTTGCACTGCATGTACCAGTAGTCCAAATAATAATTATAACACTTTTGATTGACATCAATATCTGGTAACTACCCTCTTGAAATATGTTTTCCCCCCACTATTCAGGGTATAAAAAGGTGTAAATAATTGTCGTATAGCCTATAAGCATATTTGGATTGTTATTTATCGTTATATTTTTTTAATATTCTTTATTGAGATTGCAAACAATTAAAAAACATATGTTATGTTATTATATGAGTTTTTTATTTACTATGTTTTATATCACCAGCTTACTATTTTTCATCAGCTACTTTCGTGGCATAAAATATTGTTTTAACTGGCCTATATATTATATAGAATGTATGTGGTCATCTAGAAAAAAGAATAGACATTATTATAATGCTAAATGCACGATCCTGGTTAACTAAAGTGATGTTAATAAAAATGTTAATGTTTTTTATGAAATTAATTCTAAAAATAATACAATTCCCCCACCAAAAATAATTTTTTTAACAATATGATACTGTTTTAAAATTGTTCTACCTTTTTTGAAATTTTAGTTTGAACCAACATTAGTTTATTAAAATCTGTATTACAATTTAAATTATTTAAGCATTTTTTACGTTTCAGCAGTGTTTTAAGGAAATAAGTGCATTGCTATATTGTTGTGAAATTGTGTTTGTATTTGTTAGGTTTTTTTATTATGTTGTGAGTAGATACCTTGGAGTGCGATTTATTATTTTAACTCTATAATATTGGGAATAAAAACATTAATCTTTAACGCTTATACTAATAACCCACTAATTTACAAATTACTATTTGTATGGGTATATTTAAATAAAACAGTATCATACATATTAAAAATTGATTTTTATATCACAATAAGGTGAATATATTTTCAAACCTTATTGTAATGTAACGTACATTTCACAGATGTGTAAAAGTAAACCAATCACTAACCTTTAAAATCATGATTTATAGGAATAATATTTAAGCTTAAGAATGGCACAGCAATAAAAGAGTTTTATTTTAAAATATACATTATAAGTTCTTGGGTATTTAACACTTAAAGTGTAAACTATGTAATATCTGTCAAAATAAAAGTTGTAATAACAGTGATAATATCGTTTAAAACCTAGTCACGCTAAAGGAAATGTCAAGTTACATCGTGGGTCAGCAAGATTTTAGTGAGCAGGTTGGTTTAAAACGTGAAATGGTTTAATTTTCAATTTACTAACGTATGCTTTACAACTGTTTAATGCTAAAAGGCATGTTTCAGTTTTATACAACATTTCTTTGTTTTTTTCAACATCTCCATTTTTCAGTGGGTTCTACTTACTATATGCTTTTATTGTTTATTTTAAGATTTTCTATTTATGCAACCTGCTAACCAATTTACAAGATTTACGTAAAACGAAATAACATCGTTTTTGTTTTCTTTTCTTTTCTTAAATACAAATAATTTTGTATGTTAAAGCTTGTTTTGGAACGCTTATTGGTTAGGAGAAAGTACATTGAAAATTCCTATGTTATACTTATGAAAAATATTGTAAACTGTTTTAGTTTGTTTGTTTGTGGACATATTTTGATCAAACTTGGTAAATTTATTTATTTTATACTACGCTATTTTGAAAAAAAAACAATTTAATAGCCACACTGTAGCAGCGAACCCAGGCACTCCTTAACCCTAATGTTATATAAATATAATTAATTGGAAATCAAATCAGGCGAATGGAAAACTGCTTAGTCTGCAGCTTTTCTGCAGTGGCCGTGTTAAGATATAACACTACTATTGATCAGTCATAGAAAATAGTTAAAACTGTCAGTGTAGTTTCTTGATTACAAAATATTAATGACACAACGAAGTGTTCTTGTTGAAAATGCAGGATTCAAATATAAGCCTGGACCGACATAGCCACAAAACCACAAACACACGGAGTAAAACATAAAACCTCTGAATACTTCATGATAATAAAACCTGTACGTATCGGTGTTTTAACCATGCTTGTTTGAATACCAATGCCCGATACATGTTCATATATACATGTGTATTGGTACAAAATGTAGCAACACGGACAAATACGTAAATTTAACCGTCGCCATTTCTAGAGAAAGTATATCTTTTAAAATACTGTATTAGAACAAATTGTTCCAAGAGGAATCTTTTTCTGGAAGGACGATTGTCACCGTTGATTAAAACGTTCTTTCTACGTAACAGTTTGTTCCAAGTTTTCATTATTTTAAACGTTGTCTCAAAAGACAACGTTTTGTAAAAAAAAGATTTCAATAATTTATTCTTACATCTTATATTTTTCAAACATTTCTTTAGCTGATACAGAAAGATTATTAAATCGTCTTATTTTTTAAAAATTTTCTTTTTTGGCCACATTATTTAAAATAATTTTTTTTTGTATTGAGCTAAAAACCCAAATTACGTTATTTTGTTATTACGTTTGATTTCGATTTAACTGAACGTAGCTTTTTAAAGGCTCAAGGTACCCAATATTATTTTACCAACACAATCACTTCTTTGCATTCGATATTTGTTGATTCAATAATTTTATAAGGAACCCTGCACTATTCTGCTTCCTAAAATACAACAATTCCAACTTCTAGGGCATAATTGAAACTATTATGTCTAATTAAGTATCCAGGAGATTGGTTAACAACACCAAAACAAATATCTGTTAGGAATTGAGAATTTTAGAACATTTTATGTCAATTTCGATTACGAAAAATTCGTAATAAATTCAACAGGGTTAAATTGATTTAGGTTGTGAGCCTCAGCAATGTAACTGAAAAGCTTTGGTTAAGCACTACCCCTTTGTCACGTTCTACTAATTAGTACACTTAGTCTACACTAAGATAAAATCAGATAAAGGCTACTTTTATTAACATGTTTATCTTACTAGATGTTTCGTATATACCACTGAATAGTATACTATAAACACTAAGCAATTTCAATACAACGAAACGTAGTGTTATTTGAATAATAATAAAAAAATAGGAATAGTAACATTGGTGTTAGTTATATCATAGACGTAATATACAACAAAGATTCAAATATTGTACTGACCTTAGATATTATAAATACCAGGAATGTACATGTAGAGCATTTTCTGCGTTTCTTTGCTTACTGAATAACTCAACAAAACTTTAGTCTGGCTTAATTGTATTGACACAGATTGTAGTTTCTAGGACCGAAAACAAGAGTTATATCCTTTATATTTACAAAAACATTCCCTAGCGTACACTATGACAACTGGTGGACCAAATGAGTGAAAACTGTAGTTTATAATAAATAAATTATTAGGCCTACATGATGAACAGTTATCAATTAAAACTCTGCTGTGCCCACCCCTTGTAACGAGATGAGAAAGCGAAAGAGAGTAATGCTGTCCTTTATTTCTACAAATTCACAGCTCCTAGTGAAGTAAAACCATTTTCTTTATATTCAGATAATGATTAAAATTCCCTAGCCTGTCATTAAAGTATATAATTGATCCTGACGTGTGTTGTAACTCGATGATTTAATTTTAAAAGGTTTGATTTCTTATTTAGAAGTGCAGACCTATTTACTTACAAAAAATCTATTTTTTACATCTATATTTGATGTCAAAGATCCGAAATAATTTATCAGCATAACTTAGTTTAGCAATAAAAAAAACTTGATATTGATTGTTTCAATACAATTCTTCAGTTTTAGCCAATTCCTCTTACTTGTAGTGCATTATTCTAAAACAAAATCTGTTGACCACCTTTCCCTAACCAAACATTACCCTCTTATAAAATATTGCACACATTTACTAGGATCAATAACGTCCTTTTTAAGTACAATTCCTAAATAAATAAACACCAGTTAGTTGCATTGATCAGCCGTTCCATTTAACTCACATTAAATTAGCTAAATGAAATCGTTTCAACCTTAGAAGCATGTAAAAGGGATATTTATTGGAAATTGGCCTGTGGAGCAGAAATTGTTTTATACAATTACTTTTTAGTAGATATGCAGACTCTAAGCTTAATTTTGATATGCCACATGCCTACGTTTTAATTTGGCAAAATGCCTTAAACGATGATCACAAATTGTACTTTACTGTATCACTTTAGTTATATAAAATATTCCAATAACTGATGATTATTGTATTAAACATTTCATTTCATAAAAAAAAAACATGAAAACCATATGTTCATAGCTGTTTACGACAACACTTAATAAAGTAATTCGTCTAAATGAACCGGAATAGGCCTACATCAAGCAGAGATACTCCTTCAAGAGGAAAACCTCTCAGTTAAGCTTAAAAGGGATTAAATATTATGTTGGCAAAAACTCTTAGTAAGCGGATTGTCTTTCGTCTTTGATGCAATAGAGCACCACGACATAGACACGTCTTTATTTGCTAACCATTCGTATAGGATTTACAAAGTAAGTTTATAGCAATTATTAAAACACTAAATAAAATCTTAGGGGTTTTTTTAACTTATGGAATATACAAAGTAAGTTTATAGCAATTATGTAAACATTAAATGAAATCTTAGGTTTTTTTAAACTGTAAACAAAAATTGTTTATAACAGTACGTAAACGTCAGTCATTTAATTATCAACCAAATTTAGTAGAATTAAAAGTCCATAATGAAAAGATTACTAATGCAATTTTTTACTTTCTCCCCCTACACCATAGTATATGGAGAAAGTGTTGTTTTAGTCAAAATTTTCGAGTTTGAGTTTTGAGTGGATATATTCGTTTTGGGCCCCCCTGGACCCAAAAAAGTGGTTTTCGAAGTGATGTCTGTGTGTGTGTGTGTGTGTGTGTGTGTCTGTGTGTCTGGATGTGTACAGAGCTAGAGACTACACCTGTGGTCCGATTTCGATGAAATTTGGTATGCATGTTCTAATCCATGGTATCTCGATGCGTTTTTTTAATTTTTTTTGAAATTTGGATTTTTAATGAGGATTTTCCCATATAAAACCGGAAAAATCGAATTTTCTCAAAAATGGCCCGAACGATTTTGATAAAAACTTAGTATGTTGTAGCCCTTTAAATTTTGAACAAAATGGTACAAATCCCATTTCTGTAAAAATTACGGTTCAAAAGTTATTGTAAATTATGTTATTTTCCCATAAAAACCCCCATAAAATAACAAAAAATAGGGTTTTGGACAAAAATCCGGTTTTTATTTAACATAGTATGTTATGGTCCTTACAATTTTTATAGTTTTTTTAATTTTTTTTTAATTTTTATTTTTAATGGGGATTTGCCCATAAAACCCCATAAAATAACGGAAAAATCGGATTTTCCCAAAATTGGCTAGAACAATTTTGATAAAAATTTAGTATGTTATAGTCCTTTAAATTCTGAACAAAATTTTTCAAATCCCATTTCCGTATACTTACTCTCACCGCTTACACACGATGAAGGCTGTTGACAAACTTACGGGAGAAAGTATGTGTCAGAATGCTGATACCGTTTATTTATAATCCTCCCCGCCTACAGCGGCTTGTTGCTCTGATTTAGTTCAATTTGTAAACTATTACAAAACTTCTACCTAATAGGTTTAATTATTTGTTATGAAATATTGATATAACAGTGAATCAGCTGTTGGTTAGGAATCAGCACTGCTGTCCTTCATTAAAATATTGACTGTCACCTTTAATTTATGCCAAGCCATCCACCTAAAAAGTAAAGTAAACAGAAAAATGGCGAAACTATATTTTTACAAATGCGGACGGTACGAAAGCTTAAGAAAACGAAAACAATGAATGAAAAAAATACATCAAAACTATCTTTATAAAAATAATGAAGGAAAGTGAACGAAAGACATAGCATTAGGAAAATGAGGGAAATGATGAACAGCTTAAATAAAGAATGGATCAAAAGCGCCTTTCTTTTGATGTGTTATTATTAAACATGATGAAGTGGCATTTTATCATAAACGACGTAATACAAACTGTTTTATATTTTATATTATAGTTCCCGTTTGAGTTTATTCATGACTTCAACGTATCTTTTTTGCTTGATAAAATTTTTCCTGGTTGTTTGCTAGCTCTAGCTTTTGCCCATACTTCGCAACAAGGTATGTTCAATTAAAAAATAATACATTTTTTGGAGTCTTTGCAGACAAACATTTGGGGCGTAGTCCAAGTGCAGTGAAACAGATAAGAAATAATCTGCAAATAACTGGCATTTGCTTGAGGATTCAAATGCTTCATCTGAATCATAATACATTCGCGAGGTAGGCTCAGAGGAAGATTTCAAATTGTTCACATGGATTCAAAAAGATTTAACATTGTGTTCGATGCTTTCTTCAACACGACTTGTATATCAATTGTGACACTCCATTGCTAAATGCTTGCAACGCCTTCTTGCTGCATTGAAGCGAAGATAGTCGGACGGATTGTGAGTAGATTTGTAAAGTCAGTGTAAGGTATTCTTCCGTATTGTAAGGGAAATCAATTCTCTGCTGAACCACACAGGGAACTTATTAGGACCAACAGTTTTCAGAGGAGAAGAGACAACAATTATATCCCTAAAATGTTCAACAAATACATTGAAGCAGTGTTCTGCATCAGCAAGATTCGAGGCCAAGGGATAGTTAGTTAATCTTCTGTAATTGTCTGAGCACTTCATCAAGACAACAGCAAATAGTTTTATAACGATTAAGGAGTATTTTTATTGATCGGGACTATTTTCTTCCCTTCGAAATGACTCGGTTAGGCTCGATATTAACTAAAAACGAAGGAGTTTTCCAAAATATTCATTTTGCGCTCAAGTGATAAGATTATATTTTTGTCATACTGTTATATTGTTTAAAGTCACTAACGTAAGTTGTGTACATTGTTTGCCTTAAATATATAGCAAACAATTTTCCTCCTTTTAAATAC
This sequence comes from Macrosteles quadrilineatus, assembly GCF_028750875.1. Classification (NCBI taxonomy): domain Eukaryota; kingdom Metazoa; phylum Arthropoda; class Insecta; order Hemiptera; family Cicadellidae; genus Macrosteles; species Macrosteles quadrilineatus. The sequence goes on from NW_026542602.1 coordinate 5,409,561, forward strand.
ATTCGAATGGCCGTTACCGATACTTGGATAAAAAATGTATTACTCCGCCAGTACAAACTTAATTTTATTTTTCATATTGCTGAAATATTTCTACATTTTCATATGTCTAAATTTTTACTAAGAAACACGCCTTTGGTGAAATGTACATTGTACAATAAACATAAATGCATTTGTATAATCATACGATTGTGTTAATTATTCAGTTAAGCAGGACTATTTCATTTCAACAGAGAATAATTGGCAGGATAAGAGTATTTTTTTATAAAATCCATCACAATGCATAAGCAGTATTGAAACTTTACTTTTTTATGAATTACTACCAAAAAATATTCTTTCAACAAATATTTTTTATTAATCAGAAAGCTAACTAACCATTAAAATGTAATAACCAACGTTTAGCTTATACGTTTGCGTTTTAGAACAACAATAATTGTTGTCTTCATCATCTCGAATAGAGTCATCATCAATATTAATTGTCTAGTTACATTGTTTATGCAGCATTTCCGCCGAGTTCCAACTGACTAGCTCACACGTCTGTTTACATCATACTATCATAACTATTGATTGAAATCAACCTCAATTTTAGTAGTTTCATTTCTCTCTTTTCAAAAGTAGATATTTCATTTATAGCCTAGAGTTCACTTTATATCAAAAGTCATGCTGCAGCCGTATTTTTAATATTCGATTTAGATCATGTTTATGTTTCAATACTATTTCAAAGGCTAAGTTCAAAAGAAACATTAACACACTTATAAAAATTTTATTATTAATGCATAAACCAATCAATGGAAAATGTACGTAATTAAAACTCTCGATGTTTTCAATATGATGAAATCAGAAATTGAATTTTAAAATCTTGATAAAACAGAATTTTTAGAGGTGCGTTTGGTCTTAAGGAAACAGCGTAAATGGAGTAACGAAGCAACAATACCCTCTCAAAGGCATTTAGGCATCAGCTTATTACCTTTTATACAAAACAATGATGTAATTAAATGTTACTTTTTGTAACAAGGACAACGTTATACTGTTTTCTCTGAAAATGAGATTTTCTCATCGCATTTATACATTTATTTTATACGTTTCTAAATAGTTATATGTTTGGCAATATACGTAAATATTTGTTTGGATTAGTTAATTATGAAAATATTTTTGGACATAGTGGATGGATGGATATGGAAACCTATAATTGAATTTAGATTACACATGAATTGTTCAACATTCAGATGATTTTATACCAAGCTTGTGAAGTGGTACACCTATTCATTCATTAAAACACGTAGCCTAACACCATTAGTTGATAACACTATGGTAGAGAGTGTACTGACCAGACACGTCGACCTAACAAATAAGTGATTTCTAAAAATAGTCGATTTCGATAGGAGCAACAAAGATGCGTTAGTCAATAACAAAAATATATAACTAAGCCAGACTCAATTATCTTTCTAGTATATTAGTAACTACGGTATTCATATTATAATTAATAAGAATATAATCACCGCTTCATAGGTAAACAAGGAAGGCATTCTAACTAGAATATCCCTATATATATATAAAAGCAACTATTCATAATGCAACGCTACCAATTATTCATTTGCAATTATTAATTATTCAATTAATCATTGCAGTTCAATTAATTGATTCAATTAATTGAATTGTAATTCATTATTCAATTAATCAATGCAATTATTCATTTGCTACCTTGTTTTCTCTGTTCTCTTTTCTTTTAAAACAGATTCGTTATGTTTCTTTTAGTTTGTATTCACTTAAAAATGTATTGGCATATTATATAATTTTAGCTATATGGTAAAAGGTGCAAGGGATCCAAAATTAGGGTTTCCTTTCCATCATGTTTTAGATCCACTATTCCTCGTCAAGATTTTAAAACACGTATCTAGGTTTGAACCCGTGTGAAATTGTATCCGTGGCAAAATAAATATCTTCTGATGACAAGAGTATAATTTTACTTTGTATATCCCCACACTGTCGCAGAGTGTTTCATATTTCAAGATCTATTCAGATAACCGACATGATTATCCAACAGTACACGTGGACGTTGGGAACTTGAGCTCAGTTTTTGTTGTACAAACATTGTGTTTGCTTATGGAATAGTCATAGTAGATATTATGTCTTTTATATGCAGTATGTATTGGTAAATATTTCCAATTTTTATATGTTATCCAACCATTTTATAGCTACTAAAATTAAATGTTTGCCCATAAAATAATAGAAATATGTGTAACTGTTTAACTTTAAAATAATGTAAAACATTGTCGGCGAGCTATCCCAATGTAAAAGAAACATATATTTCATTTCCAACTGTTTTATACTTCAGGAAAACAAATTTATTGTGTTTTTTTATAATAGTATGTTAAGATGTTAATGAATACTATGTTAATTTATCCAAGCCCTAGGTCATATCAACTATACATAAATTTGTAAAACTTTGAACCCGATAGCAAACTTTATTGTTTTAATTGAATAAGAAAGTACGGTATATAATATTATATTATTCTCAAAAGTTTACTATAAAACTAACTCCTATTGTATTAAAACGCATTTTATTTTAATAAATAGATTAATTATTTATTTTTAACTCAACGCGTTTGTATGTTAAACAACACAATTTAACACTTAATTTAAGAACAAAATATTTTAAATATAATTTTAAATAATAATTATGTGTACCTACTATCATTGTAGGCAAACTTAAGTGTAAGAATATTTTATTTTCAGAAATGGATTTTCGATTGCTTCATTGGGATTGAATAAATCCTTCCCTATTTACAACATAATGTTGAATTTATACTTTTGTATTAAATATCTATTAGATGAAACCCCATTCTATAACAATTGATTACCAAACTCCTCACAAAAGCTAAACCAACGAATCATGGTATTTAACGAACGTCAGAGGTTACTTTGTTTTGTAATCCTACAGTTGGGTGGAGGGAGACAAGAAATCTCTTTCAAAGATTAAAGTAGTTTTCTCTTTGAGCATCCAATACAGCTGAGTTATTCTTGTTGGATCAAACTAAGCTCTAGAATCCGACAAATTCTAGCTTGGTAAAACCTGAGTTGGACGATTCTGTCAAACTATTAAAATATGAATATTCATAATACATGGTGTTCGGGCTCGTGGTATACAGAAATAACTAGCTCGTATGATATTAAAAGGTGATTTTATTTTAAATTAACCACGCCAACTTATCATAAATACAACCAAGATTGGTATTTTATTCGGTAAAATTCAATGTGATCACCATAAGTCACTCTCAAGAGGTCCAATATGTAATCAATCTCCTGCCACACGTTGTTTAGAGTTTCTGGGGTTATCCTCTTAACTGAAGATACAATACTGTGCCTTAATTCCCGTAAACTTTGCACTCTTACCTGGTACACAATATCTTTGATAAACCCACATGCAAAGAAATCCAGTGGGGTGAGATCTGGCAATCTTGCCGACTATGCAATAGGCTCCTCTACCAATCCAAGGACCAGGGAATTGCTCATTGGGAAATCCCGAAAATCATTGTGGTAGTGTGCTGGAGCACTATCTCGCTGGAAAAGTTGCGTCTGTTTACTACTCCACTAAGGGAAAAAGTTGCTTCGTCGCTGAATAGGCTGATATTCACTTTACTGACTAAGTTGGTGTTATGGCTAGAAATGGTTCGGCTTGGTTACATGGAAAGACTGAATTTACCTTAACTTTTAGGCATTGTGTTTGACATACGACCGTTAAACGTTGTTCACACAATCTTGGTTGTATTTATGGCATGATGGTATAGTTATTTTAAAAAACAATTATATTTTAATATCATACAATATAGTTATTTCATGGCACTTCTTTCCCGCACACCCCGTATAGTTGACGATGGACGTCGATGAAAAAATAACCGGTTCAAAGCACGGAACATGCAACAATATTGGAAAAGTCGGGACCGTCTTATTTTAAAGTGTTTGTCAATCTTACAGAGAAAACATCACTTGCGTCAACAAAAAAGGTTCAGCTTTCACTTTAAAGTTTTTAAATTAAATCATTAATGAAGCGAAAGCCTTGATTTTAAAAATTAAAATCGACGTAGTTTATAACTGATTGTGAAATTTACTCTAAAAACTGTTTAAAATGTAAGGTATTCCGTAGAATAGTAATACAATCTCCATATAAGGCCAAGCAATACTGAACAATAACAATTCAATGCTGAATAAGCTTGGATTTAACAAAATGTTATAGTATTACTCGTATGATGCAATCATTTGTCAGCTGGAACTCATTGGCAATGCAGCATAAGTAATGTAACCTGTCAACTTAAGTTAATGAAAACTATTTTTGTTTAGGATGAGTAATACTAAATTTTTTCTAAAATTAACCAAACTCTTCGACTCAACTGTATTAGCTTAAATGATAGGTTAACGTACGAATAAGTTCAATAATTATAAGAAAAAATTTCGTGAAATACACGTTTGGGCAAAACCTATTGAATAGAAACCCAAAAGTGTTATTATAATTTATATGATATTAAAGTACAAAGATTGTAATGTTTGTGGAGGGATCATTTTAAATTTAGTCACTTAATGAACTTTATTTGGAATAGCATGTAGTTCAAATGTCCTACTGCAAAGAATTTTTCTAAATAGAGGTATCCACATAAAAAGTAAATTCATCTAGTAAAGAACATGCTTTCGTTTTTATCTACTAACTGTGTTAGTTTTTTATTAAGAGTAGTAGGATACACTATTCATTATAATTTTTTTAAGAGTAGTAGGCTACACTATTCATTAAAATTTTTTTTAAGAGTAGTAGGCGACACTATTCATAATTTTTTTTTTAGAGTAGTAGGCTACACTATTCATTATAATTTTTTTTTAGTACCAGGCTACACTATTCATTATCGATTTTTTTAAGAGTAGTAGGCTACACCATTCATTATAATTTTTTTTTAGTAGTACACTATTCATTTTCATTTTTTAGAGTAGTACACTATTCATTATCATTTTTTTAAAGAGTAGTACACTATTCATTATCATTTTTACAAGAAACATGTTATACCTTTGAAAATTCAACTCATATTTTTAACAAGGTATGAGATTTTGGTCAGAAAAACTTACAAAATTTACAAAACTAAGAGTGTTTCATAATTAAAAGTAATATTATGAGCTATTCTCATTTCTTAATCTAATAAAAACAGTTTTAGAAAAACCCTTTTTGCTGTTCTAATTCGTGTAAAATATTCAGACCCAAGCAACACTAAACCTACTAAAAACAAAGGAATGACTGGGGTAAAGCCAGGTACTTAAGTTGTCTTGAACATTATCCTTATTTAGATTAAAGTTTGGAAATTTCTTGGTTGGTTTCATATATGACATTTACAAATTGTGTGTTTTATAACATAATAACACCAATTTATCCTATAAAATTATAATAAAACATTTATCAAAATAATTTAGTTACAGTATATTAATTATATTTTTTTATACTTGATAATGTTTGCTTTCAAAACCCTATTTAATACATGAGGTGTGCATCTGCTTATACACTGAAGGTTTTTACCGTCATAAACATTCACTCAATGAATGAGGAAATTTAATCTTAACAGAATGCGTTCGTTTTAGTAAACACAACAGTTAATGATAACACTGGAAAGATGAAAAGTAAACATGCGCTAGAGGTTTTGTTTGGTTAACTTCCGGTTGTAATTTTGTGACGTCATTTCCGACGCGGTGTTTACCGGAAGTAAAAAGATCAACAGATAGAAATGTAGCGCATAGTAACATAATTATCTTTACTTCAAAGTATTTTGTTCGTTTGACTAAGTAATTTTGGTTGAAGTGGAAACCATAAATCTTGAATACTTTATCTTGTAACTCGTGAATTTCAGTTAACTGGTTCTTCTTATGAAGAAAAGTTAAAACCTTTATCATTCCTAGCCTCACGAAATAGTCTTTTATCATTGAATGAAATACAAATCCAGAATGTTAGTATTATCCTTTTCCTTTTTAATCCTTTTTCCTTTTTGTATTCCTTTTTTATTTTTTATTTTTTTTTTTATTTATAGTGTTACCCTTTTCGTAATTATTTAGCTACTTTTAGCGAATTTCCCATATACGGAATAAGCTATTGCTGTAGTACTCATGACAAGATCTGGAACATGGACCGATTTACTTTTTCATTTTGAGGTCCCTAGAGGTAAAAAACACCATCCGTTTACATTCATATATATAAATATTTTTTTACACCCCCCTAACAGGGAAGTGGATAGGGGGTGACTTATTTTTCAAATAGTAACCCCCATTGAGTGATCCCTCATTTTGAAGGGTCTGTCAAAGGAAATACAATGACGCAATACCGAGGTAGATATTTCACACCTAGCCTAAATGGCGGGTATTCCAAAATTTAATTTATGTGAAAATGCACCCATTTTGAAATACCTGCCATTTTGACTAGGGGTGAGATATTCACCTCGGGTTTGCGTCATTGTGTTTCTTTTGATAAGCCCTTCAAAATGAGGGGTCACTAGATTGGCGTTGCTATTTGAAAAAAATAAGTCACCCCCTACCCCCTACCCCTTACTCTGTTAGGGGGGTTAAACAATTTTTTTGGTGTAACAAATTGCGGAACCTTTGTTAAGAATCAATATTACAAACACAATATTTGTATCTATTTCGGTTTTATAAATATAGATTTGTTTCAAGACTTCATTTACACACTGTATAAAAGTTTCACTAAAAGGGGTATATTCAACAAACCAAGAGAACATCACATACAATATGCACACACAATATGCAGAGGCTAGGTAACATCAGATAGTGACTCATTGTTTGTCTCGTGACTGTCGTTGAAATTTATGAAGTTCTACCAGTACACGAATATCAATTCATTCAAAAGTGCTAGGTCGTCTATTTAAGAATATTTATATTTGTTTATTTATATTGTATAGACCTACTGTTTCATCAAACACCGCATTAAATTAAATATTTAACTTGATTATAAGTGGTTATTTTTTGTCATGAAGCTAACTAATAAGTTTATCCGATGAATTCATTATTAACATACTATGTAGTAACGTTAATTACGAAATGTGTAAGAATAAAGTATTGTCAAAAATGAACAAAATGAACAAAAATATACTTTGACAACATTTTTAGTCAAAATAAATTGCTTATTGTATGGGTAGCCAAGTAATTATCCTTCTCGCCATTGAATCAACAGTTCTCTGGTTCAATTTCAAACGAGATTGTTTCTAAACCCAGAATATGCCACTTTTGAATATGCCAATTTTTGGGCCATCAATAATTGGTTACATCTAACAAAATCTAATATCTTAACAAAACCGCTTTCTTACAAAACCTTCAAATGGTGATGGAAAAACAAAGCCTTAAAGTTAAATATAAGACTTTCATTAAATTATGTATTATATGTATTATATGGTTCATATATGTATTATTAATTACAAAAACATTATAAAAAAGTGTTTATTCTTATATAATTATTATTATAAAAAAAAACTTTAAAATATGTATTTATATATTGATCAAAAAAACATTTCAATATTTATTTGCTTTTATCCTTCCTATAATATTAATATAAATGTATTATTATTATTAAAAACATTATTAAAAAGTGTTCATTCATAATTGAAATGAGATTTAAAAATATAGATTTGGTTTGGAATTAAGCTATCACTAATCTATACTTATTTAATACGCAAGCAGATTTTTTGTGACAATTACTCCTCCGAAACTACTGAACCGATTGTCATGTTTTTGGTGTCATTGGAAAGAGCATAACGTGAAGTTGTGCAGGAAACTTTCTTTTTAGGGAAATAATGAGAGAGTGAGGCCCTGGAGTCCTTTAATGTTTTGTATTTCTCCATAAGATTAACATGGGAAACAAAAATTGTTATGAAACTCCAGCTGTTGTCAGAAATCAAAAGTGAGAAGAAGAGCATATGTTAATTATAAACAGTCAATAAGTTTGCTAATTTACAGTTTGCTACAAATATTTGCTGACTTGGTTGAAATTACAGTAGTTTTAAAATAACGCCTGTAATGCTTAGCAATTGCTCGAATTCGAGCAACAGGGACACTAGTTGAACAATAATTATGTTGATAAATATAGTAATAATTAATTAAATACAGAACATCCGGGCCCCCTTGAATCTACTTGGAGATTCAAAACAAAATACAGAGGGACACATTTCAGACACCTAAGACATATAATTATAACTAAAGCTATATACATGAAGTGCTATCAATTGATAGTCTATTCACAACCAAGAGGCAGTGGAAACACTTTTACAGCGGGTCGAGTGAGGATGCCGGTTGCTGTCTTCAAGTGTACCACTCGTACCACATTGTCTTTGCCAGGAGACACATCAATAATGCGGGCCAAAGGCCAGGTCAGAGGAGGGGTAGATTGTTGTTCCACTAACACAAGATCACCGACTTTGAGGTTATCTTGGTGCGAGGCCCACTTCATCCTTTGTTGCAAGGTGTGCAGGTACTCTTGCTGCCATCGCTTCCATATTCGCTGATGGAGTGCCTTGACGAGATGCCAGTGCTTCAGCCTGTTGGTGGAGACGTCTTGGACATCTTCTTCGGGAACCGCAGTTAGAGGGGCGCCGATCAGGAAATGTCCTGGAGTGAGAGGTGTCAGGTCCGAAGGGTCGGATGAAAGCGGCGTAAGAGGGCGTGAGTTCAGAACGGCTTCTACCTGTGTTGTCAGAGTTGAAAACTCTGCCAAAGTCAGGATGTTCGTTCCGATGACCCGTTTGAGGTGGTGTTTAGCGCTTTTAATGGCGCTTTCCCATAACCCACCCTGATGAGGGGCTGAAGGGGGGTTGAAGTGGAAAATAATCCCTTTGGTAGAGACAAAGTCCTTAAATTGGTTTGAAGATTGAGTGGACTTAATAATCTTCTTAAGGGCGTTATCTGCACCTACAAAATTCGTACCGCAGTCGCTGTACAAGTTGGTACTTAAGCCTCTTCTTGAGACAAAACGAGTTAAAGCCGCTAGGAAGGCATCTGTAGTCATATCTGTCACTACTTCGATGTGTACGGCCTTAGTAGCCATACAAACGAATATGCACAAGTAGACCTTAACGTGTCTGATTGAGCGTAAGTTGTGGACTTTAACAATTAAAGGGCCACCATAATCCATTCCAGTTGAGATGAATGGTCTGGCAGGAGTGACACGAACTTTGGGTAAATTACCCATTTGAGGCGCCTTGTTTCGGGGTCTATTTTTAAAACAAGGGATACATTTGAATATGCGTGAGCGGATAACACTACGCGCACAGAGGATCCAGAACCTTGAGGCTAAGAGAGATTGAGTGAGTTGAGGTCCGGCATGAAGATGTGTTTTGTGGCAGTCATCTATGATAAGATCTACAACATGGTGCCTTTTGGGGAGCAATACGGGATGAACGCTGTCATAGGGGAGCGAAGAATGCTTAATGCGGCCGCCTACACGAACTATTCCGTGCTCATCGAGAAAGGGTGACAAGCGTTTATACTTAGAGTTGCAGTTTGCTGATTTCTGGAGATTGGCGATTTCTTCAGAAAAAACATGATTTTTGAACAAGTTGGATAATTTTTGTGGTTGATGACTTGAGTTCATTTGTAGTGAGAGAACTTCGCAGCTTGTTCGATCTTCTCGCATTGTAAACGAAGCGATGAATGTAAGCTGTAATGCGTACGAGTTTAGTCCACGAGGAAAATCTTGTCAAAAGTTCCCATTCAGGGTTGGAGTTCGAAGTGAAGACAAAAAGTTCAGCCCCTTTTGTTTCTTCTGAGTTATCTAAATTGACAGGTGTAAATTGTCTATTAGGCCAGTCTTCACAAGGCTGAGAGAGCCAAGATGGCCCGGTCCACCACAAGGGGTGATTTTGGAGCTGAGTGGCAGTTATTCCCCGAGAGGCGCAATCTGCGGGGTTATCCTGACTGGGTATGTAACGCCAGCAATGTGAGGGGAAAAGTTCTTGAGTCTGAGCTACTCTGTTTGCCACATAAGTTTTCAGTCTGTATGGTGGTGTTTGAAGCCACGTTAGAGTGATGGAAGAGTCACACCATAGAACAGTACGAGAGAATGTAACTTTATTTGTAAACATAGAGAGGCAGTATGATGCTAGTTGAGCAAGGAGATGAGCAGCACATAGCTCGAGACGAGGTAGAGTGACTCGTTTTAGTGGAGATACACGAGTTTTCGCCAATATTTGACGTACAGTGACATCACCGGATGAGAGTTTGCATCTGAAATAGAGAACTGCGGCATAACCGCTTTCTGAGGCATCTGAGAAGCCGTGAAGTTCAATAGCGCTTGAAACTGAAAACTGGAATGCTCTGGGGATCTGAATATTGGAGAGAGATTGAGTATTAGTTACAAAGTTTTGCCATATTGAAGTTAAGTCACTTGAGAGCTCTTCGTCCCAGTTTAATCCTGTGGTCCAGAGCAGCTGTATAAAGCATTTTGCTGGCATTGTACACGGAGCTAGAAAGCCACACGGGTCGTAGATTTTAGCAACCAAGCTGAGCACACGACGTTTGGTGGGTGTCTCATTAGCTGCATCAGAGAAATGTATATTGAAAGTGAAACAATCAGAAACTGGTGACCATTGCAGTCCTAATATTGAAAATAGAGGTTCTTTAGCATGTTCCAGAAATACAGGTAATTCAAGATGTTCTTGGGGCAGAGCTTGAAGGAGTTCCTTAGCGTTGGATGACCACTTCCGGAGTTCAAATCCACCACGGGACAGAAGGCTAATTATCTGGCTTTGAAGTTCTAGAACATCTTCGACCGTGTCAGCACCTGCGATTATATCATCAACATACGTATTGGAAGTTAAAACTTGAGCAGCAGCAGGAAACGCCTCACCCTCGTCTTTAGCTAGCTGATGAAGCGTTCTAATAGCGAGATAGGGGCTGCTGTTGACCCCATATGTGACTGTAGCCAGCTGGTAGGTGGAGAGGTCCTGGGAAGAGTTATTACGCCATAAGATAAGCTGGTATTTCTGATCGTCTGGATGTACTAATATTTGACGATACATTTGACGAATGTCACAAGAGAAAACAATGTTATAGGACCTGAAATGGAGCACAATGTCACAAATGTTCGTCTGGAGCTTAGGACCTGTAAGTAATATGTCATTTAGCGACAGTCCAGAACTGGTCTTGCTACTAGCATCGAACACAGTACGAAGTTCGTAGAGCTACTATTTTCTTTCAAAACCCCGTGGTGGGGAAGATAATAGTGAGGGGAGGTTAAATCAACAGTCTCAAGATTGGTCATGTGACCGAGAGAGAGATATTCATCCATAAACGCAACGTACATGTCACGGAATGAGCTTTGAGCGGCAAACTTACGCTCTAAAGAATACAAGCGTCGTTGCGCAGGGAGGTAAGAGGTTCCCAAGGGAGGATGATTAGCCTTGAATGGCAATCTAACCACATACTGGCCATTCTGGTTGCGTGTGTGGGTTTCAGAGAAATGTTTGTCACACTGTTGCTCCTCTAAAGTCTTACTACTGCACTGTGGGATCTCTTCTTGGGTCCAAAATTTTTGGATAGAGGAATGAAGATCATTATCACTGGTAGAGAGAAAAGAAGAATATGTGCATGGAGCGGAGGAACTTACATCTGCAACAGGGGCGGATCCCATCACAACGAATCCAAACTTAGTGCCAATAAGGTATGGCATGTTTTCACCAATTGAATGTGTTTGGTGAGTAAGAATGAGAGGAAACAGAGAGACGCCTAAAAGAACGTCAATACCACTTGGTAAATGAAAAGTGGGATCAGCTAGCACGTAAGGTTTTACCATTTTAAACACTTCCGGTGCAAGGCGAGAGCGGGGAATATCAATAGCGATCTTGTCCAAAATATGGAATGGGTGCTGAGATGCAACATTGTTGTCACTGAGAGTAGCTAAATTTAGCCGAGTAATCCCTTTAGTTTGGGAGGTTGTGGAAGAGATGCCGACAATAGTGTGGGTCGACTTATGTCTTGGAGTTTCCAGGAGCTGAGCGGCACGCTCACTGATGAAATCACACATACTACCTGAATCGAGTAGGGCACGAAACACATGAGTATGTCCGGTAGAGGATGTCAACTTGACAAGAGTTGTACCAAGGAGGACTGTAGATTGTGATGAAGTCTTATGATTAAATGTGTTTTGAGCGGATGCCGTGACTGAGCTGGGTCCCTGAGGCGGAGGGGTTGTAGTATTATTTTCTCTATGCCATCTAGAATCTGATTGGGACGGAGTCTGGAAGTGCAATAGACTGTGGTGGCGTCTTTGGCAGGTCGTACAAGTGTTTCTGGATTTACATTGTTTACTATCATGGTAACCAAGACACGATATACATCTATTACTGTTTTTTACAAGCTGATAACGCTCTTGAGGGGTTTTAGTTCCAAAAGAAGGACACACATATATTTTATGGTCATTTTTACCGCAAGCAAAACATTGAGGGAGGAGAGAGAAGTTAGTGGTACTCTTTCCAGCTGAAAGAAGTGCTACATGTTTACTAGTTTTATCAGAAGCGAAACTAACAGATTTCTTGCCTTTAGGCTGCGGTGAATGGCTAAAATTAGCCTTCCGAGGGGTTTGGGGCAAGTGCAGCCCTGCATCCTCTGCTTGGTTACATTCAACGTTTAGAAACTTGATTATATCAGAAACTTCCGGTAGTGAGTGTGCTTCGCAATCTTGGCTCGATCGATAAGCTTCTAGCCTTTTGCGTAAATCGGTATCCATTTTCCGCAAAATGAGGGCTGAGAGGAGGGGATTTGATGTTGATGAAACATCGCAATCAAGAGCTTTTAGCGCTTCAGAATGTTCATAATAAAGATTTATGAAATTTCTAAGGTTGCGGATGGACCCTGAGGAAATGTCAGGTAAGTCCATTATTTGATTTAAGTGCAAGGTTATGAGTCGCCTCGTATTATGATAGCGTTCTCGGAGGAGCTGATAAGCTACTAAGTAATTAGCAGTAGTGATGTTAAGAGACTTGATCAGACTTGAGGGCTCGCCAGACACGACACTTAGTAGGTACTGGAACTTAGCCACATTTGAGATACTAGCATTTCTGTGGACACTTGAGTCAAATAAATTTATAAAGCTAACCCATTGCAAAGGATTACCGTCAAACTGTTTTAATTCTAATTTCGGTAGCCTAATATTGGCTTGAGCTAGAGTGGGTGCAGTTGAACCTGCCTCGCTATGAGCCGAGGGAGTCTTTGGTTCATCTACTGGGTCAAGAGATTCAATAATACTTTGTATCTTAACATGAGTATCGTTAATTGTGTCTTGATCATCAGACAACTGAGTAGTGGGAGCTTCCTCCGGATCTATATTTTCCAAAACACGGTAAAGATTACCTTCAAAATCGGCACGCTTTTTGTTAGATTCTTTAGCATAAGCCGCCAGCGATCTATAATGCACTGTAGTAAGTGGTGGTTGTTGGGCAGCAATAGCCTGGACAGCAGTGAGGATTTTATCAAGTCTTGCCTTAATTAAAGCGGTTGAACGCTCATAAGTACTAAACTTGATGACAGCTGGGGTAGGCATTGTGATAGCCTATTTAAATACAATTGAAAATAAAATACAAATAATAAAATAATAAGAATTATTGGCCTACTTATTATTTTAAAGAAGCAGTGAGCTTAATCATTAAGTTTTATGAGAGAATAATTAATTAATAACGAACACATCAAAAACATAAATGAATTTTTTCACCAATAAAGTAAAATATAACCACATACATTACAATGACAAAGAGACAGTTAATAGCTATTTAACTGCAAATGTGAGCCTATAATACCTGGCAAGATATCAAAAATTAAAATTAAAATACATAATTAAAATACTCCAATTCAAATACAACCTAACTCAGAAAATAATCAGACTTTCCAAATAACTTAAGTTGTTTACAAGCGAGTTGAATGAGAGGAAATTATTATTTACAGTACTAAAATAAATATATCCAGGAATATTCTCAATGAATTATTATTTACATTACAGCAAAATAGCAATAGACGTAACAATATCTAAGAACAATGACAATGTGAGAATGAGAGAGTGTATTGTGGTTTGTTTATTTTGGTGTCTCGATCATATGACAGGAGCGAGTGACGTATCAGTCTGCAGTAGTTCTATGTCTGCACCGCGCCGATCAGCTGTGCTTGAGGGGGGAGGGAGCGCAACGTCTGCTAAAAGGCAACGTTCGGTGCGTGAGGGGGAACTGACCACGTGATCTGCAAACATAGGTCGCGTCGGCGCATCAAAGTTGAATGCAACACGCTGAATGTGGAGGCGGGAACAACGTTGGGCGGGAACGAAGTAAACGATATCGGTGGCGTGATCAAATAAAAAATGGCTGATCGAGCGCCAAATCATTTGAGCGAAATTGCAGTAAATTATATTGCAACTATAAGTGAGATTTTCGGTCAACAAATCAGTTTACTCGAGTGAATAATTATTACATAGTTTTTAATAGAGACGCAAACGCACTTTTCACAGTTTTTTTAGCACATGGTGAATAGCTCATTGAGAGTTAATTACTGTTGTATGAGATGGTTGTTAAAGTCCATAGCGTTGTCCATTAATATCCGGCTCGAAGGACCATTAAATGGGGCGTAAAGAGGGTAATATATGACTCACCAATAATCCAAGGGTGAAGAGTAACAAGAGACACTAGAGAGTAGAGGTGGCACATGGGCGGAAGCCGTGGGTGGATGGCGGATGACGACGTCTTGGGAAGAGGGTAGCCAACTTGTAGATTGAGTAGAGATGAGGGAAGTGTGCACACTTTTGGGGAACACTTGTGGGGAATCCAGTAATCCTAATCCACTAAAGTTGGCACTTGACACAGGCACTCGCGACGAAGACGCGGCGGACGTAACTGCTTAGCGGCGGCGACAATAACGTACTTAATAACTTATAAAAAAAAAAAAACACCTTTTACAGAGTTTGACGTCGAGAAAGTTTTATTAATTGTTCGTGACAAACGATAGAAGAGCGGTAGAGAGTCCGAGAAGCGGTTTTAGCGGTAAAAGTTTATAAATAGAGAAAGACTAACGAAATACGGCGCAATGCACGTATTCAGCCGAGGAGAGTTACATTTCAACTGAACATTATTTTTGGAGGGGGAAGGGACGCTACCTCAATGTTTCTTAGAGGGCTACCGCAAATTTATCCATGTCCATATCACGCCACATTTTTTAACCAATAGGATTCGTCCTGCATCGCGCAACACAGCCCAGATAGTGTGTGTGTTTTATGTAGGCTTGTGTGAGTGAGAGTCTAACATTTGATACAACAATACTTAATGAAATTGAAATGAGACTTAAAAATACAGATTTAGTTTGGAAATAAGCTACCACTAATTGAACAATAATTATGATGATAAATATAGTAATGATTAATTAAATACAGAACAGAACTTTTGAAGCAGCATTTCTTGTACTTTGACAAATCAAACAAGATGACACAGCAACCTCAATTACTTTTTCGATCCCAGGCCACCACACGTGGCTGCGTGCCAACAATTTCATTCGAGTAATTCCAGGATGTTGTTCATGCAATATCTGGATGACTTTACCTTGCAATTTCTTAGGTATGACTACTCTACTGTCTAAAATTTTTCTTTAGCCTGTTTAGAATTTTTAAATTACTAAAACAGCTGATGATTTAAAGATAAACCATTGTATTATATAAATAAACATCATTCCTTTCTGTTCTTCTTGTTAACATGATTTTTATTTTTTATCTCTTTATTCTTCATTAATTTACTCAAACACTACACATTATTTAATGGTCCTTCGAGCCGGATATTACTTAAGCGATTTGGAATTACTTTCTTCCACTAAAACTCTTCATACATCAATATTTCCTCATTTTACCCATTGTTTTCTGTGCCTTTGAACTCTTACCTAACTGAACTCTTATTTCCATATTGAAACTGTTAACTCTCTCATTTTACACTTTGTGAATTTTTTACATTTATCTCCTCATCTTTGTACAATGGCATCTCCAAATAGTGATTTTAAAATTGAGACCTATACACGACTCACATCTTTTATTAAAGTTCGTCTGAACAAAATAAAAAACATAATAGATCAACTTGTTGAACAAGAAGAAACATTAACATTTGTGCAACACGAAGCCTTAAAGACTCTTATGCAAGAAGCCCAGAAGAAGAAAGAAGACTTCGATTCTTATTTTCAGCGAATTGTAAGTACATCAAGTGAAGATGATTTGGATAATGAAACTATAAGTCAAGATGAAGATCAAATTAATGACCTATTCATCCACATTACAAGCTATATAAAATCACTGCTTCCTGAAAGTGGCTCTAGCCCGGATTCGCCCAAGGTTGGTTGCAGCCCAGCTCAATCTCAGGTACGTTTACCTAAATTTGAACTCTCAAAATTTGATGGAGATCTAACTAATTGGACATCATTCATAAATTTATATGACTCCACTATCCACACCAATGACTCTTTGTCTAGTGTAATAAAATTTCAATACCTTTTGAGTGTATTGGACAAAGAGCCCCTAAATTTGATTAGAAGTCTCCAAATTACTGGACCCAATTATGCAGTAGCATACAATTTGTTGAGAGAAAGATACCACAATGACAGGCGTTTACAACTTTTACATTTAAATCAACTGCTAGATCTACCTAACATTTCTAGTTCAAACATCACTGGTGTGAGAGATTTTGTCAATCGTTTCAATGAAAACATTCAAGCTTTATCAGCATTGAATTATGATGTCCAAGACTCTAACTTGTTGTTGTCCGTAGTCTTATTAATATTTCATGTTCGATAAGGATGGGTGCTGAAGGCAGCCATCTCAGCTAAGAGTTAATTGACCTCATTTCAATAGTCGGGTGAGCCAGAAGGGCTCCCCGCTTGTTTCCTGAACTAGCCAGACATTATTGCTATTAATTTTAGTCCTAAGCTAAGGTAAAAAACTTATCCGTAACATGAGAGTCCGGTTCGGCGAATTTTTGGCTTCCTTTTCCTGACGGTTGGTTGAGCAAGCAGGAGGAGAGGACAAGAGTCTAGGAGGGTGGGGATAGCGCGTTTATGCAGTCGCGGCAGGCAACGAGATAGTCATGCAGCCCGGCTTCGCGAACGGCACACACTATGTAAAATATATAGTGCGCTATGCGTCACAACCACCCCCCTTACGACGAAAGAAAAGAAAAGAACAGAACAGTTTTGTTTTTTTTTTTTTTTTTTTTTTTTTTTTGTGGGGGAGTTTGTCGTTCGATTTGCCTCCAGATGTGGAAGCCTGAAGGTTCTGACCAGCCTGGCTGTAAATGGCACCTCGGACCACCGGACTTTCCCGAACCAACCACGGCAGAGAGCGGGATCCACCCCCCCTGCGAAAAGAGGAAGGCATTGTGGGGACGACAGTTTGTTTCCCTAACCTGGCAAAAATTGGAATTGAATTGCTTTCTGTTGTGAAATAAAAAGGGACGGACAACTGCACGCACAAAAGATTTTTTTTTTTTTTTTTAATTAGGTTTTCTTCTTAAGGCATTGCTGGTGCACTGTGGGGGAATTTGAGATCAGCTGGTGTGTCTTCTGGTGATGCAGGTCTTGAGAGGTGCTGATGGTATGGGCTAAGTGTTGAGGCAGCAGGCTGAGTGTAGGCAAAGAGATGTTGTGTGCTGATGACTCATGCGGACAAGGCCGGAGCATCGCAGGCTGCGCCCAAGGTGTGTTGGCTGATGACTCATGCGGACAAGGCCGGAGCATCGCTGGCTGCGCCCAAGGTGTGCTGGCTGATGACTCATGCCGGAGCATCGCTGACTGATGATGGGGGATGTAGAAGGTAAATGTCTCTTGTGGTCCAAAACAGATGTGCACGATATTTCATGATTGATTGGTATGCGGGAAAATTGTAGAGTTGTTAATTGAGTTTTGCTTTTTCATTTGATTTATTTATTATTTTTTGGTTGCTTTGATTGTGCAGTTGTCTGGTTTCTATTAAATACTGCTGGGGGAAATGAATATTTAATCAGATCGCAGATGATCATAAAAAAAAACTTGTTCAAGGTGACTGTCGTTGTGGAAATGAAGAAGGGTTGGTCGCAAGGTGGAGGTCCGATCACTGACGGGTTGGCTCGGACTCAAAAGGTGAACCATGGGTTCGTTGGGGCCGAGCTACTCAAAACCAGACTGATGGAACTCGCGGATACCGTTTTGGGGTCTGTGAGTTGAAGGGGTTTGGAAGGATAGTAAACTGTTCTTGTTGAATTTTTTTTTTTTTTTTTTTTTTTTTAACATTTCGCATGCAGAAAATTACGCATGCAGAATAGGTGCGTGCACTAAATTGCGCGTGCAGAACATTGCGCGTCGGTAAGCGCTAGAAAAAGGTGGGGATAGGTATTGCTGGAATTCCGGAGGTGTTTCCTTGTCAAGTATTTTCCTTGAAAGGCGAAGTTTCCTATTCATTTGGTTTCTTGCAAAAAATGTACTTATTCCTTAACTTACTGGTAACTATTTCTCCCTAAATCTAACTATCTCTACCTTAGTGACTAATTAAGCTAAGAAGTGTGAAAATAGATAAGGGTGGATAGGAAAGAATAGAAAGAGAGTTTGCCTCTAGACAAGTGACCGCATGCAAGCCACCACTGAAGGTGCCATCACTGAGCCCTTTCCAACGGGGTAAAAATAACAAAAATAAAAATAAAAGGTAAACGCCCGTGGAAAGTCATATTCAAACAAAAAAAAATCTTTACTGAACTCAGTGAAGGTGTCAGAGACGAAAAGGGAGGGGTGAAAGATTTGGCCGACAACGCACGGAGGAGGACGTGTAGGGCAGCCCATCCTAGGGAAGGATACCCTGAGACTCACAGTCCTCCGGGCGTTGGCGGGGACAGCGACAGATTGAGAAGGCTTAATCTAATATCACTTTAGCAGAGTGTTCTGATCTGGGCAAAGGAGGTTGATCTTGTTGTGTTTAAAATTGTGGCTGAAAAAATCGTTTAAGATGTGACACGTGTGCATTTCTAATGAACTTCCCTGTTGATGGATTTACCAAACGTGCCGTGACTGGGGAAGAAAATGTTTCAATGACACAAGGTTTGGACCAGACAGGGAGCAATTTTTGGTTGATGGCATCGGCAGCTCGACTGAGTTGATGCTCTCTGAACATTACCCAGTCCCCGGTCTTGTACGGGTTGGGCAATCTGTCCAGGTCGTATTTCTGCTGCCTAAGCTGTCTAGCTCTGATGAGGTTCTCGACGGCTCTTCCCCACTCTTCATTTGAAGACTGTGGGGAAGCCTGGTCGTCGATTAGCCTGTCTAGATTCCAGTGGAGCTCTAAAGGATGGGAAATGTTTCTACCAAGGAATAAAGGGGCTGGGGAAGTTTTGGTGGAGTCATGGTGGGCAGAATTGAAGGCTAACTGGAACCAGTGTAATTCCTGATCCCAGCGTTTTTGGTGTTCATGGTGGAAAATTCGGATGGCTATTTTTATTTGCTTGTTGACCCTTTCGGCGTGGGAAGGGTTGGGGTAATAGGGACTGGTGTAGATGTGCTGAATGCCTAGTCCCATGCAAAGGTTTTTGACTGTTACTGACTTGAAGGAGGAGACGTTGTCGGAAACAAGAAATTTTGGAGGACCAAAGATTGAGAAAACTTGCTTGGTTAGCACTGATGCGGTGGTTTCGGCCTTGGTATTCCTGACAGGGATCATGAGGCAAAACTTGGAAAAGGAATCAACTACGGTTAGGATGTACTGGTTTCGATTGAGAGAGAGTGGCAGAGGGCCAATATGGTCGATGAATATTTTCTCCCACGGTTGAGTTACTATTTCAGAAGAGAGTTTCCCCACTTTTGTGTTTGGTGCCTGCTTGCACCTTTGGCATTTGACACAAGCTCGAACCTTATCAGCGATGAAGGTTTTGAGGTCTGGTGCCCAGAAAAAGGGTTCGATGCGGGCAAGGGTCTTGCTGATGCCTAAATGGGCTGAAGTGGGAGACTCGTGGTAGTAGGCAAATAAAAGATCGAAAAGCTTGGGGGGAACAACTACTCTGGGTTTTGTTTGGCTCGGAAGACGGTAAAGAAGGGTGTTATTGTCAACTGAATAATTTGGAGGTTTGTTTGCAGATTTAATTATTTTCCTGAGGCCGGGGTCATCGAGTTGATGCTTTGAGATGTCCTTGAAGGCCTCGGGTAAAGAGAAAAGAGATAAAATTGATGGTTGTGTTGCGGGGGGTGTAACCTCCGTTGGTTCTGAGTTTTCAAAGAGTCGGGATAGGCAATCAGCGATAACACTGTCTCTTCCACGAATGTGGTAAATTTTGAACTGAAAGGAGTTAATGAAGGAAATCCAACGTGCAATGTTGCCGATCTGACGGGGGTGATTAAGAAGCCAAGTGAGGGCTGAACAGTCCGAATGAAGCTCGAACTCCCGGTGTTCTAAATACTGATGGTATTTCTGCAAGGCAAAGACTACTGCAAGGCATTCAAGTTGAAGTGTAGAGTAGTTGAGTTCGTGCTTATTTAGAGCTCGGGAAGCATAGGACACCGGGAACAACTGATCACCATGGGGCTGAAGAAGGACTGCTCCGATTGATGAGCCGGAAGCATCCGTGTGGACAACGAATTGTCGGTTGAAATCGGGCATGCGGAGGATGGTAGAGGAAACTAATGCCTTCTTTAAGGCTTGAAAGGCTGTGATTTGGTCGGGGCCAAAAATGAAAGGGACACTCTTTTTCTTTAGCTGATTCAGAGGTGCCGTTATTGATGCATAATCTTTTATAAAACGGGCGTAGAATGCTGTCATTCCTAGGAAGCGGGATAACTGTTTGATGTTCTTGGGGATGGGAAATTCATCTATTGGTCGTGTCCTGTCAGGGTGGATGGAAATAGTATGATTGGAAAAAATATGGCCAAGGAACTGGATTTTATTGGAGGCTACTGTGATCTTTTCCGGGTTGATAGTGAGTCCTGATTCGCGGAGACGTTGGATTACTGACCTGACCTTTTCCACATGGTCTTCAAAGGTTGAATCGCTATATACACACAAGTCGTCGAAAAAATTGTAAATGTATTTGAACTTTATGTCGCCAAAAATTTTGTCAATCAAAGAGGTGAGAACCATACTACCAGACGCAAGACCAAAAGGGAGGAAATTGAACTCATATTGAGCCCAAGGAACAACAAAAGACGTGAATTGCTTAGACTCCTCGGCCAGGGGAATTTGGTTGTATGCCGAGTTCAAATCAAGGAGTGTGAACCAACGAGCTTGGCCTAAATGCTGAAAGGCGCTTTCTATGGTGGGCATTGGCGTGGCGTCAAGCTCCAAAATGGAATTCAAATTTCTGTAGTCGACGACCATGCGAGTTTTCCCACCCTTTTTGGGAACTAGAAAGGCGGCGGAGGCATATTGTGACGTGGAGGGTCTAATAACTCCCTTTTGTAGCAGCTCGTCGATGTGCTGCCGCATAAGTTGAAGCTTGGGAGGGGCGTACTGGTACGGTTTGTTTCGTACAACTTTGGTTTCCTTGATGCGGATATGATACTTCAAGAGGTTTGTTCGCCCTAACCTGCTAGTGATGGTCTCAGGGAATTCTGAAAGCAACTGAGAGACAACTTTGCGTTGTTGGGGATTTAAATTTCCCCCCATATTGACTGAAAGGTCTTTCTGCTCGGTGATTGGGGTGCAAATGAGTGAAAAGGCTGTTGGGGATCCCGGTGATCCATATGGAAAACTTAGAGAGTGTGTGCACATGTTGATTTGTGCCTTGGTTTTTGTTAAAAAATCAGACGCTATCAAAATGGGAACCGGTAATTTATCAGTGACAAAAAATTGATACGTCCAAGAAAGGTGTTTTATTTTGAAGTGAATCTTCGCTGCAAATTTGAAATTTATAGGTTCGCCGGTGGCGGATATTGCTGAAAACGTTGACGGGTGTTTACTGACGACTGCGTTGGTATGTCGCTTTAAGAGCTGATAAGTTTCAGAAGACAACAAACAAAACGAAGATCCGGTATCTATAAGGGCTTCCTTAACAATTCCCCTAAAATTCAGGGCGACGTAACAAAGCTCGTTTGGCGGAATGCTTGGGGAACCCTTAGGTTTGTTGACCAAATTCTGCCTTTTGGGCACCTGACATACAGACTGAACAAGGGGAAGCGCTGCGGTGCCTAACGGCGCTCCCCTTTGGAGTTTCCCTGAGCTTGGAATTTCGACGGAGACTCGCGGTTTGATACAAAACGCTGAGATGGTTGATGTGACCTTGGAAATTGCTGATTGTTCTGGTGAAACGGAAAACGCGGAATGTGAGGTGGAAAAGTCTGTGGCTGAACATTTGAGAAACGTTGGGCGCTGTGGCCTGGAAAATTGTGGTTGCTTCGTCGATTTCGCCACTCCCCTGGTGGGCTTGATTGATAGCTCTGTCTGTGCTCAATACTGCGCTGTGGGAAACCCGGTCGCGAGACGGCCTGCTCCCGTTCCAGCGCGCGGACAGTCTGAACCCTGGGTACTAAGGCTCGGAGATCAGACAGACTACACGCTGCAGGAAAAGCAGCAAGAGCCGCCCGCGTCGGTGCACTCAAACCGTTCAGCACCGTATCGAGCACATCGCGTTCTGAGAAGTCAGAGACTAACAACGCTGAGGCGGCAGAAATGGCGTCGACAAATTCGGAAAGAGATTCTGAGGGTCGTTGGATCCTGTAGACCATTGAAAAAATTATCGCATGCCTGACTTGCGCAGGGAGAAAAAAATCCCTAACACGCGAGATGACCTGCTCCAGATTGATGTGATCGGCGATTCCCTTGAGCCAAAATGCCCTTAACTGTTCCGCAGTGCGGGGAAGAATCGCTAGCAAAACATCTTCGTCGTCAAACAAATCCAATTTTGATATCTTGGAGGCTGCGATCAAAAATTCTGCCAATTCACGAGGCTCCGAACCAGTAGCCACTGGCAAGTCCCTTACGAGATCGTCTAACACCCTGGCTTTGCTCTGAACTGCGCGAGGGGGAGAACGACTCTTGGTCATGGCTGAAAAAACTTGCTGGCCGACTGCGATCGCGGTTTCCTGAACCAACTGGGCCCAGTTCGCTTGAAAAGAATCCGCGCTGTCGGTGTTCAGGGTCGCGGCGCCGTTTGTGCCACTAAAGCCGGCGTCGTTTACCTCTTGAATCGTGCCAGGAGCCTGAGTGGTGGTCAGGACCTGAGGAGATTTGTCGTCCGTTTGATTTGGAGCAATGGTCGTTGGACAGGTCAGGTCCGGCCTGGCATTGATGGGCAAGGGCTCGGTTCCGCCGTTCAATTGCAATGTTTTCAAAAATTCGCTTAACAAGGTCCTATTCACTGACAAGGTCGCTGAGGGTGCAATCCCTAAAACATGACATTGATTTGTCGCATCCTGCGCATTGAGAGTGCATACCCAGGAAGTGCCTGTTGGCAACTCCTCGGGAGAATATATTCTAGAAGGCATGTCGCCTAAACAACAACGAAGCTTAACAAAACAAATAAATAATTCTCTAAACACTAAACACCTACCGCCTACGGTAATCCTTTCTCTTTCTCACTCAAAATTCAACAGAGGGAAAACCCTAGGCAACACTACCGACACATGAAATGAGGAATTGCTTTAAAAGAAAAAACTAAGAAATTTATCCCCCCAAAAAAGTAGCCTATGACTGTATTTGGACCACCCATAGCTAGGCAATCTCCTGGAGCCCACAAAAGACTTTTTTTTCTTTTTTTTTATAATAGCAAGTGCTTTCAATGAGGGGTAAATCATTTCTGCGTGAGAACTGGTGACAGAGTGTTTTCTATTGATGGAATCAATGTCGCAAATGCGTCGTTAGTAAAATGTATGTCATCACGACGCCTTGACTTTCCATAATAGGCATGAAAATATTGCATGTGATTCAATTCGTCGGGGATGTCAATTACTTTGATGAAATCTGAACGTAAAGTCAGTAAAAATTTATTTGCTTGATGCAGACGGTTGATTGCTGAAAAGGAATTCCTTATCCTTGGATAATGCGGTAACGTCGTAAACACAACTACCATCCCAGGATAATTCCGACGTAATAATCTCAGAAAAGACAAAAAGGAGTTCTTAAAAACTGTAATTCCAACATTTGCTAAAAAATCATTATTACCTAAGAAAAACAACAGCGGCATGTGTGGCTGTATCGCAGTACTTTTTAACTTAACAAAATTCTTGAGTTCAGATATTTTAGCTCCAGAAATGCCCTTGACTAAGATTGGCTGTAATCCTCCAGTTGAGTGACGATTGGCTTGACAAAAATTGTAAAATCGGGTGGCGTAAGAGTCACCGATTACCTGAACATTTAACGAATATTTTTCTTGGTTCATGGCTATTCTTAAATTCACCTAACCTAATTGCAACTCGGTGAAACCCAAAACTGCTCAACCGACCACGAACAGAAGTGTAGATTCGTCGAATTTACCAAAGGCAATTTGTTTAAAAAAACCCACTTAACAAAATACAAATATAGCCTACACAAACTTGCACAAAACCTACCCAAATGTAGGCCTACACACAATTGAAAACCCTACTCAAAATGTGGTATTGGACACAAAACAAAATTATTTAATGAAATTGCAAAATGCATTTAAAAATCTAATTTCTTTGCTTCGAAGTAAAAGATAAAGATATTTGTCGTAGGCTAAGTCACAAATTTCCAGCCAAAATGAGTAACCAAATTGTTATGAGTACACATATTAACTAAAATTGCTGTGTTGGCACTAGAAAACCAGATACTGTTCGCCCCGCTTGCCAATGCTTACTGTAAACGGCGAGGATTCTGGCCTAATTCGAGGGTCCGCCCGGACAAAAACTGAGTTTCAGCAATATTAGAAATAAATTAAATAAATGAGATGGTAACCATAAGCTTCCTGGTAACTTAAACTACAATTACAGAACTTAAAAAACTAGCCTAATAATCATTAACAAATTTTAATAACCAAAAAACTGTCTACTGTAAAAGGCAAAGTAGGCCTAGCCTAGTAATTTTTCCCAACATATTTGCTTTATTGAAAATTTTGACAAAAATGACTAACTAAGGCTTACTAGGGATGACCAATACAAGATAAAGATATTTCCAATACAAAACAATTAATAATGACAACTCATATGACACAATACATTTGACAAGAATAAATAAGGCACAGATGACAAATAACAACAGTAAATTACACTGGAGAAAAATTGGTGACAACTAGGCTATTGCATGAAAAATGATTTATTTAATAGGACATAGACATATAACACTGACTCTACACTGGTTCACAAGGTGCTGATTTTAATTTAAAATTAATCCGGCCAATGTGCAAATAAAAAACACCTTGTGTTTGGCAAAGTGCCGCTATTTAAATTTGACAAAATTGGGTTGCAGGTCAATAAATACCATACCTGAGACCTTACACCCACTAAACATTACAGACCAGCTAATGCCTCTTGTTAGGCTTAACTTTAAAATCAAAATTCACAACACTTGATCACTAAATCCACTGTCCACTGCCTAGGCTCGAAAGGTGGTAAGATCTCCTGTAACCTAAAAAGAGACAAAACACACACAGCCCTACCTACGTGTCACACTAAAGTTGGATGTCACCCTAGCCTAACCAATTTACACTTCCCTACCAATTTACTAATTCCAATACACTTTAGCTACTAGCCTACCTATCCGGTGTCGGTTAAGTCAGGAAAAGGCACTTGGTCTTGGCAGAGAAAAAAAATATCCCCAGAATGCACACTTAAACAAATTTCCTAAAACTGAAACTGTTAAAAGAAACTGACTAGGTTAAGTACTCCGATCTAGGCCAAAGCCTGCTACCATATGTAGCTGGGGGGCCGTTCGGTGAGGGTTAGATGATGGGGTAATGGGTGGTTAATGGTATGGAGGAGGGAATTCGGGTAATCAGGAGGGAATAAACAGGGTAAGGCTAATAGGTTAGGAATAGGTGTGTCTGGACCAAACTTAATTTAAGCCTGCTGAATCTGCTACCAATAAAATTAGGAAGATTGCTGGGGACCAGAGGGACGGAGACCTTTTACCCAGATCAGAACACCTGCCTAGCCAGCTTTGATTTGAACTATGGAACTAACTATTTACATATTAATCTATCCTTCCCACTAAGAACTGAACTTGGATAACTGGAAATAATTGCTAAGTTACATTCTGGGAACATGTGGTTTAATATTTCATGTTCGATAAGGATGGGTGCTGAAGGCAGCCATCTCAGCTAAGAGTTAATTGACCTCATTTCAATAGTCGGGTGAGCCAGAAGGGCTCCCCGCTTGTTTCCTGAACTAGCCAGACATTATTGCTATTAATTTTAGTCCTAAGCTAAGGTAAAAAACTTATCCGTAACATGAGAGTCCGGTTCGGCGAATTTTTGGCTTCCTTTTCCTGACGGTTGGTTGAGCAAGCAGGAGGAGAGGACAAGAGTCTAGGAGGGATGGGATAGCGCGTTTATGCAGTCGCGGCAGGCAACGAGATAGTCATGCAGCCCGGCTTCGCGAACGGCACACACTATGTAAAATATAGCGTGTCGCTATGCGTCACAATCCCTCTAAATATTAAGACATCCCTCCAAATAACAAGACATCCCTCTAAATATTAAGACATCAATCTAAATAACAAGATATCCCTCTAAATATTAAGACATCCCTTTAAATAACAAGACATCTCTCTAAATAACAAGACATCCCACTAAATAACAAGACATCCCTCTAATTAACAAGACATCCCTTTTAAATAACAAGACATTCCTCTAAATAACAAGACATCCCTCTAAATAACAAGACATCCCTCCAAATAAAAAGACATCCCTCTAAATAGCAAGACATCCCTCTAATAAACAAGACATTCCGCTAAATATTAAGACATCCCTGTAAATAACAAGACATCCCATCTAAATTACAAGACAACCCTCTAAAAAACAAGACATCCCTCCAAATAACAAGACAACCCTCTAAAAAACAAGACATCCCTCTAAATAACAAGACATCCCTCTAAAAAACAAGACATCCCTCTAATAAACTAGACATTCCGCTAAATATTAAGACATCCCTCTAAATAACAAGACATCCCTCCAAATACCAAGACATCCCTCTAAATATTAAGACATCCCTCCAAATAACAAGACAACCCTTCAAAAAACAAGACATCCCTCTAAATAACAAGACATCCCTCTAAATATTAAGACATCCCTCTAAATATTAAGACATCCCTCTAAATAACAAGACATCCCTCTAAATATTAAGACATCAATTTAAATAACAAGACATCTCTCTAAATAACAAGACATCCCTGTAAATAACAAGACATCCCATCTAAATTACAAGACAACCCTCTAAAAAACAAGACATCCCTCCAAATAACAAGACAACCCTCTAAAAAACAAGACATCCCTCTAAATAACAAGACATCCCACTAAAGAACAAGACATCCCTCTAATAAACTAGACATTCCGCTAAATATTAAGACATCCCTCTAAATAACAAGACATCCCTCCAAATACCAAGACATCCCTCTAAATATTAAGACATCCCTCCAAATAACAAGACAACCCTTCAAAAAACAAGACATCCCTCTAAATAACAAGACATCCCTCTAAATAACAAGACATCCCTCTAAATATTAAGACATCCCTCCAAATAACAAGACATCCCTCTAAATATTAAGACATCCCTCTAAATAACAAGACATCCCTCTAAATATTAAGACATCCCTTTAAATAACAAGACATCTCTTTAAATAACAAGACATCCCTCTAAATAACAAGACATCCCACTAAATAACAAGACATCCCTCTAAATAGCAAGACATCCCTTTTAAATAACAAGACATTCCTCTAAATAACAAGACATCCCTCTAAATAAAAAGACATCCCTCCAAATAAAATCACAACTCAAATTATTGTTGTTATTTATCCCTCTAAATAACAAGACATCCCATCTAAATTACAAGACAACCCTCTAAAAAACAAGACATCCCTCCAAATAACAAGACAACCCTCTAAAAAACAAGACATCCCTCTAAATAACAAGACATCTCTCTAAATAACAAGACATCCCTCTAATAAACTAGACATTCCGCTAAATATTAAGACATCCCTCTACATATTAAGACATCCCTCCAAATAACAAGACAACCCTTTAAAAAACAAGACATCCCTCTAAATAACAACACATCCCTCTAAATAACAAGACATCCCACTAAATAACAAGACATCCCTCTAAATAACAAGACATCCCTTTTAAATAACAAGACATTCCTCTAAATAACAAGACATCCCTCTAAATAACAAGTAATCCCTCCAAATAAAAAGACATCCCTCTAAATAGCAAGACATCCCTCTACATATTAAGACATCCCTCCAAATAACAAGACAACCCTTCAAAAAACAAGACATCCCTCTAAATAACAAGACATCCCTCTAAATAACAAGACATCCCTCTAAATATTAAGACATCCCTCCAAATAACAAGACATCCCTCTAAATATTAAGACATCCCTCTAAATAACAAGACATCCCTCTAAATATTAAGACATCCCTTTAAATAACAAGACATCTCTCTAAATAACAAGACATCCCTCTAAATAACAAGACATCCCACTAAATAACAAGACATCCCTCTAAATAACAAGACATCCCTTTTAAATAACAAGACATTCCTCTAAATAACAAGACATCCCTCTAAATAACAAGACATACCTCCAAATAAAATCACAACTCAAATTATTATTGTTATTTATCCCTCTAAATAACAAGACATCCCATCTAAATTACAAGACAACCCTCTAAAAAACAAGACATCCCTCTAAATAACAAGACAACCCTCTAAAAAACAAGACATCCCTCTAAATAACAAGACATCCCTCTAAATAACAAGACATCCCTTTTATAAACTAGACATTCCGCTAAATATTAAGACATCCCTCTAAATATTAAGACACCCCTCCAAATAACAAGACAACCCTTTAAAAAACAAGACATCCCTCTAAATAACAAGACATCTCTCTAAATAACAAGACATCCCTCTAAATATTAAGACATCCCTCCAAATAACAAGACATCCCTCTAAATATTAAGACATCCCTCTATATAACAAGACATCCCTCTAAATATTAAGACATCCCTTTAAATAACAAGACATCTCTCTAAATAACAAGACATCCCTCTAAATAACAAGACATCCCACTAAATAACAAGACATCCCTCTAAATAACAAGACATCCCTTTTAAATAACAAGACATTCCTCTAAATAACAAGACATCCCTCTAAATAACAAGACATCCCTCCAAATAAAAAGACATCCCTCTAAATAGCAAGACATCCCTCTAATAAACAAGACATTCCGCTAAATATTAAGACATCCCTCTAAATAACAAGACATCCCATCTAAATTACAAGACAACTCTCTAAAAAACTAGACATTCCGCTAAATATTAAGACATCCCTCTAAATAACAAGACATCCCTCCAAATACCAAGACATCCCTCTAAATATTAAGACATCCCTCCAAATAACAAGACAACCCTCTAAAAAACAAGACATCCCTCTAAATAACAAGACATCCCTCTAAAGAACAAGACATCCCTCTAATAAACTAGACATTCCGCTAAATATTAAGACATCCCTCTAAATAACTAGACATCCCTCCAAATACCAAGACATCCCTCTAAATATTAAGACATCCCTCCAAATAACAAGACAACCCTTCAAAAAACAAGACATCCCTCTAAATAACAAGACATCCCTCTAAATAACAAGACATCCCTCTAAATATTAAGACATCCCTTCAAATAACAAGACATCCCTCTAAATATTAAGACATCCCTCTAAATAACAAGACATCCCTCTAAATATTAAGACATCCCTTTAAATAACAAGACATCTCTCTAAATAACAAGACATCCCTCTAAATAACAAGACATCCCACTAAATAACAAGACATCCCTCTAAATAACAAGACATCCCTTTTAAATAACAAGACATTCCTCTAAATAACAAGACATCCCTCTAAATAACAAGACATCCCTCCAAATAAAATCACAACTCAAATTATTATTGTTATTTATCCCTCTAAATAACAAGACATCCCATCTAAATTACAAGACAACCCTCTAAAAAACAAGACATCCCTCCAAATAACAAGACAACCCTCTAAAAAACAAGACATCCCTCTAAATAACAAGACATCCCTCGAAATAACAAGACATCCCTCTAATAAACTAGACATTCCGCTAAATATTAAGACATCCCTCTAAATAACAAGACATCCCTCTAAATAC